>NC_140991.1:83256610-83856610 GCF_052327205.1 Somniosus microcephalus | reverse complement strand
CCCCACCCCCGCCAACCCCCACCCTTTCGGATAAGGGATAGTGTACCAGCCTTTATCCGCACTTCCGAAAACAGAAAACCTCTGAAAACCGAAAGTGGTGGCTTACGGGGTGCTGCCCCGTAATACCTTCTGAAATCCGAAATTTTCCGAAAACCGAAACACGGCTGGTCCCAAGGTTTTCGGATAAAGGATAGTCTACCTGTACTGACATAACTTAAAACCTAAGAAAGCAGGAATGTATGGTTTCAGAGTATAAAAATGATGTCTAAATGCAATGGAATCATTTAGTCAATCTGATCGTTGGATTAACAACAACAACTTGTATTTATATAACATCTTTAACGTAGTAAAACGTCTCGAGGCACTTCACAGGAGTATTAAAAGACAAAATATTTGACACCGAGCCACATAAGGAGAAATTAGGGCAGGTGACTCAAAGCTTGGTCAGAGAGTTAGGTTTTAAGGAGTGTCTTTAAAGGAGGAAAGAGAGGTAGTGTGGCGGAGAGGTTTAGGCAGGGAATTCCAGAGCTTGGGGCCTAGGCAACAGAAGGCACGGCCACCAATGGTTGAATGATTATAATCAAGGATGCTCAAGATGGCAGAATTAGAGGAGTGCAGATAGCTCTGGGTGTGTGTGTGGTTGTTGGGTCGGGGGGCTGAAGGAAATTAGAGGTAGGGAGGGGCGAGGCAATGGAGGGATTTGAAAACAAGGATGAGAATTTTGAAATCAAGGCGTTGCTTAACCGGGAGCCAATGTAGGTCAGCGAACACAGGTGATGGGTGAACGGGACTTGGTGCGAGTTAGGACATGGGCAGCCAAGATTTGGATGACCTCAAGTTTACGTAGGGTAGAATGTGGGAGACCAGCCAGGATATTTTACTAAATGAATGGTTTATAACAACTCGATTGTATTAAATTTTTAAAAAACCACATTCAGAATTCTAATCCTTCTGTCAGCCGTTAAAAGTGAAGTCTAAAATTGAGAATTTTTTTCTAATCACTAAGATTGTGCATGTGAGTTTCTTGGTGTTTAATTAGTTTAATAGCCAGGAGCCAAATTTTAATACAGCTAATAAACATTGCACTCATTTGTAGAATGAGGTAAAGATAACAGTTGCATTAGAATTGCATGTAGCAGAGGGCAGTAGTTTATGGAGAAGGTACAAACCAAGATTAGAAAGCATCTTTCAAAATATAATGAATAGAGGAGTTAACAGAATAAGTTGGATACACTTGTCTGTTATCTTTGGCAGCTTGATATTAACAGCAAAACTGGAAATGATATGGGGAGCAAAAGGAAAATTGATCTAATTACTCGCCCCATTTGCAGGATTCACTATTGATGTAGCCTTATTTCACTTAGCTTCATTGCACTCGAGCTGTTGTATTACATCATTCATTTTATATTTGAATTCCGCACCGATTGTTTTGATTTATTCTGTTTATTTTTTACAGGCTTATCTTTTGAAGAATTTTCTGTTCAGTTGTGACAAACCAAATTGGCGAGATTGTACAGGTACAGTATCTTACCTGACCAACTCACCCAAAGCCTGCAATGTTCAAATGTGCAG
The DNA here is from genome assembly GCF_052327205.1 of Somniosus microcephalus. Lineage (NCBI taxonomy): Eukaryota > Metazoa > Chordata > Chondrichthyes > Squaliformes > Somniosidae > Somniosus > Somniosus microcephalus. The sequence goes on along the minus strand of NC_140991.1, from coordinate 83,855,038 downwards.
AAAGATTATTTTTTAATGGGTCTACCTGTGAGCTGTATTTAGTGTGTTCCATTATAAGCTCATGCTGGTTAATTTACACTTCAAGCTGGATTTGATTTTTAGGCAAATAGTTTTCATATTGATTTATCTGCATAGCTAAAACTTCTGTACACTATGCATCACAGTTTAAATGTGGGTTTGAACTTTAAATCTGCTTATAACAAGAAATTGTCATGTTTTTCTGATTGGCTCACAGATGCTTCTCTGTCTACGGTAATTTGCTCAGATACTTAATTCTCACAAGGCAAGTAGAAAAGTTCCAATTAGCAGCTAGCAATCCACATAAAAGCAATCCATCAAATTGCTTGAACTTTTTAAAAAGCTGCCTTTCTGGGACTACCACAAAATAAATCGGTTGACAATCTTATAACAAACAAACACAAAAACATAAATAATTCGCACACAATTCTCAAGATTGCTCATATCCTATTGGAGGTACGTTAGTGGAGTGGTTATGTTACTGGACTATAATCCAGAGAACATGAGTTCAAGTCACAGCATAGCAGTGTGGGAATTTGAACTTAGTTTTTTTTAATGAAATAAATCTAGAAATAAAAAGCAGTAAAAATGACCATTAAGCTCAGATTAAAAAAAAAAAAACCAACTGGTTCACAAATGACCCTTTTTAGGGAAGGAAACCTGCTGTCCTTACCCGGTCTGGACGATATGTGACTCCAGTCCCACACAAACGTGGTTGACTCTTCACTGCCCTTTTTGAAGTGGTCCAGCAAGCCAGAAGAGGACCCACTACCATCTTCTCTGGGTAACTAGGGATGGTCAATAAATGCCAGCCTTCCAGCGATGCCTACATTTCAAGACTGAGTTTATAAAACAAAATCTGTCCAATGTGTTTTAGTTTGAGGCCTAAACTGTCTTGGGGCCATGAGGCTCAAATTTACTCCTTTCCTGGAGTGTTTTTTTTCCAGCAGTCTAGGCAAAGCTCTGTTGGTTCTAGCAGGCAGACTGATGGTAACAAAGGTTGCTGTCCTGAGCATGCTGTTGCACTGCCGCAGTGCCCTCGTGTACCCTCATGAACTGTTTTGGCATTACTTCTCTTGAGACTCTTGACAGTCGGTTGCTACCCACCCATGCCATTTGTAGGTCTTGCTGCCTTTTGGAGCATCCCCTGCAAATCAGTGAGTGAGTATTGTGACTGTGGGGGCGGTGTCAGGAAGACTTCTTTAGATGTGTCAGGTGCTGTTGCAGTGTAAGGTAAATAATAATTCTAATAGATCTAAGAGCGTTAAAAAAACACGCCTGAAGGCTTTGTGCCTTAATGCGAGGAGCATTCGTAATAAGGTGGATGAATTGGCTGCGCAAATAGAGGTAAACTAATATGATTTGGTTGGGATTACGGAAACGTGGCTCAAGGATGGCCAAGGCTGGGAACTCAACATCCAGGGGCATTCGATATTCAGGAAAGATGGGCAAAAAGGAAAGGGAGGTGGGGTAGCATTACTGGTTAAAGAAGGGATTAACACAATTATAAGGAAGGATATTAGCTCTGATGATGTCGAATCTGTATGGGTAGAGTTGAGCAATACTAAGGGGAAGAAAACGTTAGTAGGAGTGGTATATAGACCTCCAAACAGTAATGCGGAGGTTAGGGATGGCATTAAAAGGGAAATTAGAGAAGCGTGCAATAAGGGCACAGCAGTCATCATGGGTGGCTTTAATCTACATATAGATTGGGCTAACCAAATTAGTAACAATACTGTGGAGGAGGAATTCCTGGAGTGTTTACAGGATGGTTTCCTGGACCAATATGTCGAGGAACCAACCAGAGATCAGGCCATCTTAGACTGGGTATTATGTAACAAGAAAGGATTCATTAGCAGTCTTGTTGTACGAGGCCCCTTGGGTCAGAGCGATCATAATATCGAATTCTTCATTAAGATGCAGAATGAAGGAGTTGACTCAGAGACTAGGGTCCTCAATTTAAATAAAGGAAACTACGATGGTCTGAGCAGCGAGTTGGGTAGGATTGATTGGGGAATGCCACTCAGGGTTGACGGTGGATAGGCAATGGCAAACATTCAAAGACCGAATGGATGAACTACAGAATTTGTTCATCCCAGTTTGGCATAAAAATAAAACAAAAAAGGTGACTCAACTGTGGCTAACAAGGGAAATTAGGGATAGCATAAGATCCAAGGAGAGGACATATAAATTGGCCAGCAAAAGCAATAATCCTGAGGATTGGGAGCAGTTTAGGATTCAACAAAGGAGGACAAAGGAATTAATTAAGAAAGGGAAAATAGATTGAGAGTAAGCCTGCAGGGAACATAAAAACTGACTGTAAAAGCTTTTATAGATATGTGAAGAGACAAAGATTGTTGAAGTCGAGCATAGGTCCCTTGCAGCCAGAATCAGGGGAATTTATAATGGGGAACAAAGAAATGGCAGACCAACTATAAATACATATTTTGGTTCTGTCTTCACAAAGGAGGACACAAATAACCTCCCAGAGATGCTGGGGAACATAGGGTCTGATGAAAGGGTGGAACTGAAAGAAATCAGTATTTGTGGGGAAATGGTGTTCGGAAAATTGATGGGACTGAAGGCTGATAAATCCCCAGGGCCTGATAATCTACATCCTAGGGTACTTAAGGAAGTGGACCTAGAAATAGAAGATGCATTGCTGGTCATCTTCCAGAACTCGATAGACTCTGGAACAGTACCCATGGATTGGAGGGTAGCTAATATTACCCCACTATTCAAAAAAGGTGGTAGAGAAAAAGTGGGGAATTATAGACCGAAGCCTGACCTCGGTAGTGGGGAAAATGCTAGAGTCCATTATAAAAGATGTAATAGCAGAGCACTTGGAAAGCAGGGACAGGATCGGACAAAGTCAACATGGATTTACAAAAGGTAAATCATGCTTGACTAATCTACTGGAATTTTTTGAGGATGTAACTGGTAAAATAGATAAGGGAGAACCAGTGGATGTGGTGTATTTGGACTTTCAGAAGGCTTTCGATAAGGTCCCGCATAAGAGATTAGCGTGCAAAATTAAGGCACATGGGATTGGGGGCAAGGTATTGACTTGGATAGAGAACTGGTTGGCGGACAGAAAGCAAAGAGTTGGAATAAACGGGTCGTTTTCCGAGTAGCAGGCAGTGACTAGTGGGGTACCGCAAGGATCGGTCCTAGGACCCCAACTGTTCACAATATATATTAAATGATCTGGACGAGGGAATTGCATGTAATATCTCCAAATTTGCAGATGACACAAAGCTGGGTGGGAGGGTATGCTGTGAGGAGGATGTCGTGAAACTCCAGTACGATTTGGACATGTTGGGTGATTGGGCAGAAACATGGCAAATGCACTATAATGTGGATAAATGTGAGGTTATCCACTTTGGTGGCAAAAACAGGAAGGCAGATTATTTTTTGAATGGCAATAGATTGGCAAGAGATTGGGAGAAGGGGGAAGTGCAAAGAGACCTGGGTGTCCTTGGGCACCAGTCGCTGAAGGTAAGCATGCAGGTGGCGGTTAAGAAGGCAAATGGTATGTTGGCCTTCGTAGCAAGAGGGTTCGAGTAAAGGAGCAAGGATGTCTTGCTGCAGTTGTACAGGGCCTTGGTGAGACTGCACCTTGAGTATTGTGTGCAGTTTTGGTCGCCTTATCTGAGGAAGGGCGTTCTTGCCATGGAAGGAGTGCAGCGAAGATTCACCAGGCTGATACCTGGGATGGCAGGAATGACGTATGAGGAGAGATTGGGTCGATTGGGCTTATACTCACTGGAGTTTAGAAGATTGAGAGGGGACCTCATCGAAACCTATAAAATTCTGTCAGGCCTGGACAGACTAGATGCAGGAAGATTAAGGATAAGGGGTAAGCCATTTAGGACTGAAATGAGGAGGAATTTCTTCACCCAGAGAGTAGTGAACCTGTGGAATTCTCTGCCACAGAGGGCGGTGGAGGCCAGTTCAGTAAATATATTCAAGAAGGAGTTGGATATATTTCTTAAGGCTAAAGGGATCAAGGGATATGGGGAGAAGGCAGGGACAGGGTACTGAATTTGGATGATCAGCCATGATCTCATTGAATGGCGGAGCAGGCTCGAAGGGCCGAATGGCCTACTCCTGCTCCTATCTATGTTTCTATGTTAAGGCTGTGTACGGGCCTAGACTGAGCAAACTGCTAGGGAGTGTTATTGTGAATACCTTTTTTATGTTGCAAGATTCTTCAAGACAAGTGCTTTTTTAATAGTGTAATTAAAGTTTAAGGATTTTTAATTTATAAGGTGAATTGCTGGCAGTTCAGAAAATGTTAATTGCTAGCTTTTATGCTGAGGATAATTTAGAAAATCTATAAAGTTTTGTCTGCTGACAACATAGCTTACTTACTGTCTTGACTTTTGTGTCACTCTTTTACATCAGCATTTATATGTATTGACTTTGGCTCAGTGTTGGCACTCTTGCCTGTAAGTCTGTGTTCAAGCCCCACTCCAAAGACTTCAGTACATAACCTAGGCTACAGTGGTGAGGGAGTGCTGCCTTTTGGATGAGTTGGTAACCAAGACCTCCTCTGCCCTTTAGAGGTGAATGTAAAAGATCCCCATGACACTGTTTGAAGAAAGGAAAAAAGTTTCTACCGGTGTCCTGACCAATATGTATCCCTCAACCAGCATCACTTCATAAATGAAAAGGACCAGATTTTCTGATCATTTATCTCATCTCATTGGTGGAACAAAACAACTCCTTCCTGCCGTCGTCCATTCTGGCGTGGGACTTGAGCCCACAACCATCTGATGCAGAGGCGCGAGTGCTTTTACTGAGCCAAGGCTAACATCTTGTATCATGTTTAGTCTCTTTCTCTCTCCGTCTATCAGTGAAGTACTGTATCAAGAAATTATCCTTTTCTGAATGCTTGGCTGCTTATGCCTGTTACAAACGTAGCTTTTAACTTTCTATTAATTTTAGACGAAGAACACAAGAATCTTTTCTGCCTCACTCTGAGTGAAATTCTGGAAACTGCTAGATTAAACAACTCCAATCCCTTCTGTTTGGTAATGTTGGCAAGAGAAAAATCATCAGAGGAACATGCCAGTATTTCTGAAAATCAGCCAGAGTCCAGTCAGGGGACTGAAGAGGAACAGCTCTGTAAGAAACCAACTTTTTGGATAAATAATAATATATGATGGTGAATATTTCAATTTTTTTAAGTAGAAGCACTTTTGCTTTTTGCTTGCCTAATGTATGCAGTCTGCATGTCTGTTCAAAATTTTAAGTAGTAAAATTAGGGCTGTTCTGTCGTTGTGATTTGATGCAAATGTAAACATTTAATGTTTGAAATGTAGATGTTTTATAGAAAATATGTTGGGCCCAGGTTTTGGGAAATAACATATTGCTGCTTGTTATTTAAGTGTAACATCTTGCAAGCTGTAGGGAGTTCAGACTGTCTGGAAATTGTGCATTGTTTTTACAATGTTAGGAAAATCTGAAGACCTGAGGAAAATAGTCTTAGTTGTTGAATACAGACTCATTCAAAGAGTCACACCAGAAAGTTCTGTATTTATGTTTCAACTTGTCAATCACGATCAGTTTATGAACTTGAGATTTTTTTGGCCAAGGATGAATGTCATGCATAACCGTAAAGTTATTGTTGGGTCTTGCCCTCCTTTTAGGATAGAGTGAGGGTGTATGCTGCTGTGTCGCATTTAGCAGTTGTTTGCAAGAGCTTTTACTGAAATGTTCCTCAGGCAATATATGAGGATTGCCTTTGTATTCTGTGCAGTACATAGATTTAATTTAGTTTCACTTTTTTTATTTTATCATTTTTGTAGAATGACCAAGAAGATCTCGATGGATTTGTGCAATTTTATTCTCCATTTCTTGCCTTGTGAAATATGGTTGGCAGTTGTCTTTCCTTGGCTACCATGACCCAAACCACCTGCTGTAATCACTGCAATGCAGTGACTGCCTTGTCTTCTGACATGCATTGTGATGCCCTATGATACATTTGTAAGTGAGAAAGGTGGAAGTTACAGAAGAGATGAAATGGAAAAACAGCAGATGCTGGAAACTTGGAATTTAAAAGCAAGAAATTATGGAAATACACAGCAGACTGTCCAGCATCTGAAGGAGAAATATATACTATTTATGGGTATGACTTATCTGAAACAGTATATATTTCTTTCAGGTGCTGATAGTCTATTGTGAATTTTCTGTTTTAATGTGCTACTGAATATTTTTCTCATTTAAATGTTAGTGCAGAAATTTGCTCCTTTCAATGATCAAATAGATACTGTTGTATCACAATGCAGTTGGCATGAGAATCGGAGGAGAAGCCCCACATTATCGGTGCTCGTGCCGGAAGTGCTGATGCATTGAGGCCTTCATCTTGGCTATGGAGAGGTGCTGTGTTTTGTGCCAATGCCTGCAGTTCATGTATGGTAAGGCTTTCTCTAGGACCTTCTCTGCTCCCTCCCACCCAAGACCTCCTATGGAAAAAACACTGAATATTGAGTAGGAGAGGGGGAGGAGAATGATGCTGGAGGAAGAAGGAAGAATTTGCCAGGTTGACTCAGTGGAGCTGCTGTTGAGATTACCTTTGCCAGAAGAAACCATGTTGGTCTTATAAATGGGAAAAACTGGAGGAACTATGTTCTTCCTAATCTTAAGCTTTTTTGCACTTCGAAGTGTATCGTTGTCAACATTGTCAAAAGAGTTGTATTCTTAAAATTCTGAGGAATGTTGAGGCCAGTAATATAAGCATTGGAAATCAGAGTATCTGAAGAAATAGCAATACATTTTACAATGTAGAACAGAAGGACAAACGAAATTACAGCTAGTTGAAAGAATTGTACCAGAATATAGTCCTTTCATTGACATTGGTAATCCAGTGCCTAGTTTCTGCTATGGAATACTGCTGTATTGCCACCTGGTGGCGAAAGATGGCGAACGATTGCTGACTGCTATTTAGGCCTGCAATCTGTGAAATGAGTGAGATCAGTGGAGAGAAAGCATTTTAATTTTAAGTACGGAGAGAAAAAATGATGAAACCAGAAATAAAAGGGAAGAAAATTAAATACAGCTCAACAACTTCATAGCATGGTTGATTCTGTTTTCACCTTAAGAGGACATCATCCTTGGGGGGGAAATATAGGATGTACTGATGTCCCAAGCCAGTTGCTCTGCATCCCAGACTGGCCATCTGTTGAAAAATGCAGAATTGAACACCATTCTTGTTGGATACTAGATTTTGAATTTCAGTCTCGTGTCCTGGCAGTGTATTGCACCCATCAAATGCTAAATTATGATTTAAATATTCATCTTGCATGATATTGGTGAGGACTTGTAAACTAGATTGTGCTCGATAACCAAGACAGCACAAACCCTAATTAGGACTCTTTCTATGATGAATTCTGATGTACCATATGCAAGAAGAGGTAACTCAGGCTTCGACACAATGTTTTTGTGCTGTGATGCACTGTGCTGAAGGGTAGTATGGTTAATTTCTGACTTCCAACACAATGAGCCCTTCATCCTTGCTATGCTATTAGTGGGTACGTTCCCAGTCACTTTTTTTTTTCCTTTATCCATGCTACCACTTCACCTTCCACCCCCCACATCCCTGAAGAGCAGCATGAATATTCTGATTAGCTGCTATTATTTTAGTTTGGAACAAAATCGATATTGATGGAAATCTGGCAGTACAGAGCCTACTTGCCAGCAATGTCATATGGTGCAGCAGGATCAAAAAAAGGAGGAACTTTATTTTAGTTGAAATTTAAACCGAAGATTTAAAAAATATATAAAGTAATGAGAAATTAACTCTTTATTCTACTTTCAAAGTAATTAGAATTTTATGCTGTTTATATAGAAATGATGTAAGACATCAACTTTACATGCTGAATACGGGCAACTCGCATTAACACCGGATACTTAACATCTAATATGCCTGTGTTTTCATCTAAGATTAGCGAGAGACACTTGTGCTGCACAACAATCAGTTACTTATGAGCAGTACAGATTTGTGCCAATGAGTTTGGCGTATAACTGGAAGGTGATAGCATCCTTTTTTTTTTTTAAGTTGTATGTCGGAATGTTTTTCTGTAGCTGCTGATAATTGTATTCGAATATTGGTTTGGTTGAAATTTCAGTCAAGTGTGATGTCTTGAAAATGCCAGGTCAGCTCTGGAGATGTTAATTAATAATGCTATTACATAGCTTTTTTTTAAAAAAAGAAAAGGTAGCTTAAAGAACAGCTGACCATTTATTTCAATTAACCTTTAACACTAAATGCTTTGTGACAGTAGAGCTTTGCGATGAATAATCTTGTTTGTTTTATTGCTGTCTGTGGTGCTGAAAAGTGTCTGGTTTTATGTATAGCTGCCTTGGCTGCAGAGGAGCTTGGCTCTGAGAGATTTCATACACTGATTCAGTAAGTAACTCACTGCTACTAGGAGACTTATGTTAAAATATTTTTTTATGTACCACCTGATTTTGTTTTCTTTTTCTTAATGTCCTCCCCAACTGTCTTGAAGATGTTGGCTCCTTGCTGGATTATGGCATGAGGTGACCTCTAGTACTGTCAAAATAGCATTGTGTGACCCTTGACACTAAATGTTGGCATGCCACTCCGATGTACATGCACTTCCAGCTGGGGTCACTGCATAGCAATCTGCAGTTTAAACTGTGTTCCCAACCCAGGGGCACTGAGCCCAATTATAGCACCACTACTGCCCAGATTGAGATCATCAAACTGAGCATAGACTATTGATCAAACCTGGGACCTTCCTTATCTATATGGCTAAGCGAATCATTGGTTAAACATGCTGAACCATATATACTTCAATGTGAAGTGCATTAAGGAATCAACTGAAGTCCCCATTCAGACAAACCTCGAATCTGCTTAATAACCCTTTGTTTAACTTCATTTTTTTGTCTTGCAAGAGCTACTGGTGTGGGGAAAGGCTTAAAATGTATTTGTATATTATGTTGAAAATTTGGTTCAGAATTATATTCAATCTTAAAATGTTCTTTTAGAAGCTTATTAAAATAAAATGAAGATTAATTTCACATTTGTATCACTAGGTCAGAATGTCACTTTAAAATTTGAATTTCCCAGAGTTGATCCAGGTATTTGTACAAGTTAAAGCTGCTGTTGAAAATCCATTTTGAAAACCACTATACTGGTGTACAACACTGACGTGATTTGAGGAGGGATGAAAGAAAAAACAATTCATTCATCTGTTCAGAACAATTAATCTGTAAATGCCAGGGTGGTGGGTGAGGCAAATTTGATTTTGGGAGGGACTAAATGGGGAAACATTTCAAACTGTCTTTACCATTAAAGCTATGCCCAGTTTTCAAAGTTTTCTTTGAGGTACAGCAAACCTTTGTAATCAATGTTGACTTGTGATTCACAAAGTCCTCAAGAATAATTTAAAACTTGGATTTTTTGAGGAGGGGAGAGAGAAAAGAATCATTTGCTCCAGCTTTTCATTTGAGGGAGCTTGCAAAATGACTAACTCAGGATTGTGCTTCTGCTTTTAGTTTTAAAAGTTTGCCTGTGCAGCTACATGGTTTTCTAGGATAGTATCATCTTGTCTTTCTACATCTTGGCTGTATGGATGTGCTTATATATGTATATTGAAACCTTAACACAAATTAAATAAAACACCAGCTGAAACTCATTTAGAGCAAGCTGTGTTTACAAAAGAAACACCAACTTTTGTATGCTTTTAAAATTCTGCACTTTATCGCTTGTGAAGTGATCAGACATGGGCTGTTCCTTTTCCCACATCCTAACTGCTTTATGGGACCCTTACCCAGAGTGTGTCTGGATTGCAAGTTTCTGTCACCTTTTAATAGTGTCTTAGAACAAGATGTAATCCTATGATAAATCACCAAGCTAAGCCAAATGGAAGCAGTTTGCAGCACTTGGCATTTTACAATCCAAACTACAGAAACATTTCAAGCCAAGTCTTAGATTTCACTGCTGTTTGTTTTAACCAAAGGCATCTATGAATGGACTAGAATTAATATGCAAGCAGTCATTGTTAAATTTTCCCTTTTTAAATAACCTGCCTTCAGCCCAGCTGTTGGGCCAATTGCTTACTTTACAGCTGACACTGGTCGAAAAGGAATACTCCAGGGAAGGCTTAAAAATCACATTTGTATGCCTCAAGCCAATCAATATTGTCTTTTGCCCATTAGCTTTTGTAATTTTCTTTTTCAGTATCTCTGCTGTCATTAAGCTGCTATCTTTTCCAAAAGCTGACGGCCAATTCCCCGCTCCCCTAACTTTTAACGTCAGTTCAATGCTAAAGTAAAGGAAGTCCTCCCAGCACTTGGTTTAATGAGACCAAAAAATATAATCCACTGGGAACATATTGTGCCAAATTGGCACATCTTTCTGTATTACTTTGGAACAGCACTCTAAAAGTTAACAGGGGAATGCTCTGGCAACATTGATCTACAGGGGGCAGTCATTGAATTACAAAAAAATGCTTGTATTTTTGACGTAAATAACCTGTATTGATTTACAGCCTTGCAAATGTTTTTGTGAGCCTTCCCCAGAGTGTTTAAGAGCATCATTTTCAACTTATTTGACAATACACATGTTGAAATTAATCCATTCTTTAGTGCAACCATTTATATCACAATATAGCTTTATTTTATTTCAAGTTCTTTCTGACTTCCTGTTAAAATTAATCAATATTCTTCAAATCATTAGTGATTTGAGATTAAAGAATTTAAGGCCAAGGTTAGTGAGAGTGAATAACTAATAGCTCAAATCACAGGTTATCTTTTAAAAAAAAAAAAAAAGAACTATTGCAGATAACATCCTTTATACTCCAGATTGACTTATTTGCTTTTACTTCTAACCACTTGTTTTCACAGATTTTCAGTTGTCAGGAACTAGCTTGTTGACCCTCTCTTTGCCTGTTGCCTCACCCTCCCCACACATTCAGTTTTGAGTTTTCCCCCATAAAAAAATATTTAATGTACTGAGTTTTTACAGCTGCAATAATTTAAGAAAGAATCATGAAATATTTATAGTGAAAGCAGCATGTTTTTATATTTGTTTAATATATTTTGAGAATTCAAAAATCATCTTTTTGAAGCATGTAATAAGATCGGTGCATATAAACTTAAGCTATTCAGTGACCTCTGTTGCATCCTGCTTGTTAACAGCATCAGTATTCAAGTCAAGTCTAGTTGTATAGAAGCTCTTATTTTAAGAGATGCATTTATTTAAAGTATGGACTGCTTTTTTACATTATTGTAAAAAAATTTCAATTATATAATTTTTCAGAAAATGTACATTTGCAAATGTGACTGAGCTGAAAGAAGCAGTTTTGAATCAGTATTCAACCTGGAAGAATCGGTTTGGAGTTCTGCTTTTCCTTTACTCTGTCATTTTAACAAAGGTTGGTCCACTTCACCGCATTGTAATTCCTCGCCATAGTCCACACAGACACCAACTAAAGCAACTTGTTGAATTATGATGCCAAGGCAAATCTTGCACGTAATAGATAATTATTTGAAAATATGCCTAACCTCGTATCTGAAAGCTAAATAGTGACCAGATATCTTATTTTCAAATTTGTATTAAATATTTTTAAATAATTGATTAGAGCTGACGCTATTTGCTGCCATCATTGCCCTGACTGTTGGAAGATTGCCTATTTATTTATTTATTTAGAAGCAATGTGAGCGAGGCATTTTGATTTTCTAAGTCTTTGTTTTGCCACTTGCATTACTATATACTTTGTTTTCTAAGTTGCATTAAATTCTTTTTTTTTCTAGGGCATTGCAAACATTAGAAATGAAATTGAAGATACAGCTGAACCTTTAATTGACCCTGTTTATGGTCATGGAAGGTACTTTCTCATCTGTTTTACAAAATGCAATTAATATTTTGCCTGATTGTAATTTCTTACAAAAGAGGGCCTTGTAATCTTTCCTTTTGAAATGGTGATGCTTATGAGCAGGGCTTCTGTTGGTCCTTTTGAGCAAAGGCGCAATAGCACGGCATTAGACCTGTGGCAACCTATCAAGCATGCTGTCCCTCTGCATGAGTTACTTATTTTCTCCCTGCTTTCCAAAAGGTGCTGAGTAACCAGGGATACTGCTCCATAGGTTGGGGCAGTCCTAAGTCACCATTCTTCATGTTTGACCTCTACCCAAGCATGGCGAGCACCTTGCCTGCACAGGAGTGACTGACTAGCAATCGGGAGTAGGAACCTTGTTTCTTTTGTATATTTTCCTCTCACCCCCACCCCATATAAATGATGGTCAAGTTAGGGATCGAGACCAGGCTGCAGAGGTTTTGGAAAACAGGTGGGGCTGAGAGCTGTTTGTGCTGCAGGTGTAAAGGATAGTGGTCAAATCACCTTGATGTCCATCTACCTCCGTCCAAAACCTTGCCTTGTATCTTCACCTTGCCATCTATGCTTCCTGCTTCTTCACCTCTCCTCTGCCATCTGTCTTTCTCTCCCCTCTGTCTCGCCCTTCATCTTCTCCACTTTTATTTTATTCTCCCTGCGTGACACTCTCAAGGCTACATTTTTTTGCCCAACCCTAGTTAATGTGTGAAGGTGGTAGTGAGCCTTTGCCTTAAACTACTGCAGTCTTTGTGATGGTACTTTCACAATTACGTTAGGCAGGGAATTCCAGGTGATTGACCCAGAAACTGAGAGGAGATGATATATGTCCCAGTCAGGCTGTTGTGTGACTTGGAAGGGAAGTTGTAGATGATTGTGTTCCCATAACATTGCTGCTCTTGTCCTTCTCGATATTGGAGGTCACATGGCTGGGAGGTGCTTCTGTAGTAACCTTGAGTGCATCCTATAGATAGTACATAGTGCAGGCACAGCATGCCAGTGGTGGAAGGGATGGATATTGAGTCCAATGGCAGGTGTGTCAATCAAGCAAACTCCTCTGTTCTGGATAGTGTCGAGCTTCTTGAAGGTTCCAGTAGCTGGAGCCATTCATCATACTCCTGATTGAGCTTTCTAAATGGTAGAAAGGCTTTGTAGGGTTGAGAATTGAGCTACTCACTGCAGAGTACCCAGTCTCTGCCTTGCTTTTATAACTATATGTTGGTGATATGACTGATGCATTTAAGCTTATGGTCACTGAACCCCCCCCCCCCCCCACCCCATCAGGTTGTTGATGTTGGGGAACTTGGTGATGCTGGTACCGTTGGAAGGTCAAGGGGACGATGGGTGGGCTTTCTCTTGTTCACGTGTGGCGTGAATGTTACCTTCCACTTGTCAGTTCCAACTTGGATGCTGTCCAGGTCCTGTGTTAGGCTGGCATAGGCTTCTTTATTATCGGCGAAGTTGAGAATGGAGTTGTCAGCAAATAGCACCACTCCTGATCTTCTGATGGAGGGAAGGTCATTGTTGAAGCAGCTGAAGATGGTTAGTCTGAGGTCACTTACCTGAGGAACTCCATCAATAGCCTGGGGGCTACAATGCTTGCTTAGCTTCTGACAGCTAGGACTACCTTCCTTTGTTAAATATGACTAGCCACCGGAGGGTTTTACCTTTGACCCTCATTGACCTCAGTTTTGCTAGGTCAAGAGCAGCTACTCTCATCTCTTTTTAGCATTTGAATTTGCATGTCCTAGATGAAAGCTGTGATGAGGTTTGGAGCAGTGAGATTCTGATGGAACATGAATTGAGCGTCTGTAAGCAGGTTATTGGAGGATAAGTGTTGCTTGATGGCATGATTGGCTCCTATCATTTCACTGATAATTGGAAGATGATTGATAGGGTGGCCAGTTAAATTTATGTATATAGGATTAAAGTGGGCTGGGAAAATATATTACAGGTTAAGACTGTAGAAAAACAGTGGCAAACATTTAAGGAGATATTTCATAACTCTCAGCAAAGATATATTCCAGTGAGAAAAAAGACTAAGAGAAGGATGAACCATCTGTTGCTAACGAAGGAAGTAAAGGATGGTATCGAATTGAAAATAAAGGCATACAATGTTGCGAAGAATAGTGGAAGGCCGAGGATTGGGAAATTTTTTAAAACCAGCAAAGGACGAAGAGAGAGAGCGCAAGTAACATTAAAAACAGACAGTAAGAGCTTCTGCAGGTATATAAAAAGGAAGCGAGTAGCTAAAGTAAACATTGGTCCCCTAGAGGATGAGTGTGGGGAATTAATAATGGGAAACGGCGGAGACTTTGAACAAATATTTTGTATCAATCTTCACGGTAGAAGACACTAAAAGCATCCCAATAATGGATAATCAAGGTGCTATTGGGGTGGGGTGGGGGAAAACTTAAACTATCACTGGAGAAAAAGTACTAGGCAAACTAATGGGACTAAAGGTGGACAAGTCCCCTGGACCCGATGGCCTGCATTCTAGGGTCTTAAAAGAGATGGCTGCAGAGATTGTGGATGCATTAGTTGTAATCTACCAAAATTCCCTGGGTTCTGGAGAGGTCCCAGCGGACTGGAAAACCGCAAATGTAACGCCCCTATTTAAGAAAGGAGGGAGACAGAAAGCAGACAACTATCGAGCAGTTCACCTAACATCTGTCATTGGGAAAATGCTGGAGTCCATCATTAAGGAAGTGGCAGCAGCACATTTAGAAAATCATAATATAGTCGAGCAGAGTCAGCATGGTTTTATGAAAGGGAAATCATGTTTGACAAATTTGCTGGAATTCTTTGAGGATGTAACGAGCAGGGTAGATAAAGGGGAACCAGTAGATGTCATGTATTTAGATTTCCAGAAGGCATTCGATAAGGTGCCACATAAAAGGTTACTACACAAGATAAGAGCTCACGGGGTTGGGGGTAATATATTAGCATGGATAGAGGATTGGCTAACTAACAGAAAACAGAGAGTCAGGATAAATGGGTCATTTTCATGTGGGTAAACTGTAACTAGTGGGGTGCTGCAGGGATCGGTGCTGGGGCCTCAACTATTTGCAATCTATATTAATGACTTGGATGAAAGGACCGAGTGTAATGTAGCCAAATTTGCTGCTGATACAAAGGTAGGTGGGAAAGCAAATTGTGTGGAGGACGCATAGAATCTCCAAATGGATATAGATAGGCTAAGTGAGTGGGCAAAAATCTGGCAGATGGAGTTTAATGTGGGAAAATACAAGGTTATCCACTTTGGTAGGAAAACTAAAAAAGCAAATTATTATTTAAATAGGGAGAGATTACAAAATGCTGAGGTACAGAGGGATCTGGGTGTCCTTGTACATGAATCACAAAAAGTTAGCATGCAGGTACAGCAAGTAATTAGGAAGGCAAATGGAATGTTGGCCTTTATTGCAAAGGGAATGGAGTAAGTCCTGTTACAACTGTACAGGGCATTGGTGAGACCACACCTGGAGTACTACGTACAGTTTTGGTCTCCTTATTTAAGGAAGGATATACTTGCATTGGAGGCAGTTCAGAGAAGGTTCACTAGGTTGATTCCAGAGATGAAGGGGTTGTCTTATGAAGAAAGGTTGAGCAGGTTGGGCCTTTACTCATTGAAGTTTCGAAGAATGCGGGGATCTTATTGAAACATAAGATTCTGAAGGGGCTTGACAGGGTAGATGCAGAGAGGATGTTTCCCCTTGTGGGGGAATCTAGAACTAGGGGGCATAATTTCAGAATAAGGGGGCACCCTTTTAAACCAGAAATGAGGAGGAATTTCTTCTCTCAGATGGTCGTGACACTTTGGAATTCTCTTCCCCAGAGAGCTGTGGAGGCTGGGTCATTGAATATATTTAAGGTGGAGATAGACAGATTTTTGAATGGTAAGGGTGTCGAGGGTTATGAGGAGCAGGCAGGGAAGTGGAATTGAGGCCAAGATCAGATCAGCCAAGATCAGATCAGCCATGATCTTATTGAATGGCGGAGCAGGCTCGAGGGGCCAAATGACCTACTCCTCCGTCTTATTATCATCATATTGTGGATGCTGGCTGCTTCTTTACTTTTTAGACATTCTTGAATTTTGATCGGTGATTGTTTGCAATGACCTGGTTTTTTGGGGGGGGCGGTGGTGCTCCTTTGTCTGGTCACTTATCTACAAACAATATGTACAATTACAGTAGCTTGTCACCTCCAATACGCAAGCCAGAATTTTACCTATTATAAATAAAAGGGTCTTTATTTTATTTTCCAATTCTCATGACTGCTAATTATGATTGGTTATATTAAGGGCTTAATTGAGGAGGCCATGGTGTTTAATTTCCTCTAGTAGTACATTGCATTTTTCCATGAATGCATTAACCAGTCAGTAACACCCTGGTCAATTGGGCTGACCAGGGTGCTACCAGAGGAAGTTTCGAAATGGTATGTGTCTGATTGTGCTTACAGTTAAAGTAGTCTGAAGTTCAGCAGGCATTCTGCTTTGTTTTTATTGCAAGTCTTATTTGCCTAACGGTTTGTTCCCAGTTCTTGTGTTTTCACCTTCACTACATCTGCACTTTGGTGTGCACATCTCCTGACTCTTTAGTCTGTTTTTTGAGTAAAATCTCAAGCTGCCTCTAACATTTGTATCCGAATTTGGAGGAGGGTTGGCTGTGGTGAAACGGGGAGCATTAATGTTGCTTGATTTTTATTATTTCCCCATTTTCTTTTGGAATCTTCAATTGAACTTTTTCTCTTCCAGCCAAAGCCTAATCAATTTACTGCTGACTGGATATGCAGTCCTGAATGTATGGGATGGTGACCGAGAGTGTTCTGGAATGAGTAAGTCTGTGTATTTGTTAAATGTACATTCCTTCAGAGGATTCTCATCATAGAACTCTTTTAAAGCGCAGTTGCAGAATGTGTTCTACTGGTTTGCTCTGTCTGATATTTATATTTGAATATTTTTGTTTAAACAGTGAATACTAATTACATGATTGGCAGTGCCAGCTTGGGAACATTTCTGAGCTGGTCATAAACTGCGCACATTGATTCAGTTCAGTTATGTTGGGTACTACAGTTCTGATTTAATTTAGCTCCCTCCCCAGGCTAGTGTAGGCATCTGTGGCTTGAACAGAAATCAATGCAGATGAATTGAAGAACAGCAGCTTGTTCTTAAATAGTACCTTAAATGCAAAGGGCATCCTGATGTACTTCACAGATATAATGAAAGAAGATGCTAAGCTCAGAAGGGATACATTAGGTGGGGTAACCAAAAGCTTGTTCAGAGATTGGGCTTTGAGAGAACTTTTTAAATGTGATGGAAATTAAGAGACTTGGGGAGATGGTGAGGCAGAGGTTTAGGGCAGGATTCCAGAGGAGCTAAAGGCTCTGTTGCTTATAGAGGGGGTGCACAAAAGGTGAGAGTCAAAATAAAGGAATGTTTGGGTTGGGGTTTAGGGTGGAGGAGATCGCAAAGGAATGGAGCAAGGCCCTGGATAGATTTAAGAAAGGGCTTTTAAATTTTACACTGGGTATGAAGAGCCAGTGTAGTCAATGAGGACAGGGGTGATGTGCAAGTGGAACTTAATGTGACGCAGACTCTGCATCAGAGATCTGAGCAAGTTGGAGTTTATGGAAAGTGGAGAAAAGGAGGCTAACCAGGAGAGAATTTGAGTTGAGG
The DNA here is from genome assembly GCF_052327205.1 of Somniosus microcephalus. NCBI lineage: Eukaryota > Metazoa > Chordata > Chondrichthyes > Squaliformes > Somniosidae > Somniosus > Somniosus microcephalus. The sequence goes on along the minus strand of NC_140991.1, from coordinate 83,837,482 downwards.
ACTCTGGAGGTTTTGTATGAGAGATTCAGCAGTTGAGCTGGAAGTGACTCAACCAATGCTGACGGGTGCGCAGTCTTAGTGTTGAGGTCATCAGGGAGATTGTGGAAAGGCAGAGGTGGCTCTCATGGGTGTATTTGTGGAAGCTGATCCCATGCCTTCTGTTGATGCTGAGGGGGGCAGCATGTTAATGAGGAGGGGGGTCAAGGATAGATTGTTGGGGAACTTCAGATGTAAACGTGGGGGAGGGAATAGAAGCCATTGTTGAGATGCACTAGCTGCATTTGGTTAAATAGAAATGGAACTCATGAGGGCAATTCATTGAGCTGAATGATGGTGGAGAGCAATTCGGAGGAGAATGGTAGGTTCCACCATCTCAAATGCTGCGGAGAGACCAAGGAAGATGAGGCAGCACATTGTCGTCGCCACGCCATGTTTACGATCTTGCTTAGGGTTTTTAAGTGTGAAGAGCAGAAGTCAGACTAGAGAGATTTGAACATGCTTGCAGGAGAGACTGGCTCGCAGCTGGAAGCCAGTAAGATGTCCAAGGAGAGGGAAAAGAGTGGTAATTGATGACCGAAGGATGGAGGTCAAAGCCAAACAGAGATTCCTATGATTTAATGCAAAATAATTGACATGGATTTAAATCTGTACCAGGTAAATTATGGAACTGATTATTGGGAATAATCTTGAGTCTTAACTGTATGATCGAATAAACAGCAGCCAGCTTGAGGAAAATCCTCCCTGACCAACTTTCTTGCTGTTATTGAGGAAGTAGCATTCAAAGCGGACTGTGGAAAGCCTTATGATGTGGCTTACCGGAGCTTTCAGAAAGCTTTTGACAAACTTTCACACAAGACTACTACATAAGCTTGAAGCAGTGGGGGTTCAAGGTAAAAAAAAATTAGGAAATGGTTAAGAATTGGGCTGGACAATAGGAAGCAGCAGGAGTGGAGTGCCTCAGGGATGAGTGTTGAGATCCTTATTGTTTTTAATTGACATTCATGACCTGGATTCAGAAGCTCAATGCAATTTTTAAACTGTACCAAGCTGCAATGAGGTGGGCTATCAAATCTGTAGAGCCAAACTCAAACAAAATATGTTGCATAAAAGATGTAAGTGGGCCCAACTAATGGTAGTGGAAACCGAATACAAATAAGTTAGGAAACCTAAAACAGCTAAGTTTGGCTAAACAGTTAAAAATCAGTGGTTAGTCCTCAGCTGGAGTATTGTGTTCAATTCTGGGCACCAGACTTTAGGAAGGTTGGGGAGGGTACAGAGGGGATTTACTAGAATGGTGCCAGAGATGAGAGATTGCTGTTCTGTTGAGACACTAAAGAGGCTGGGATTGTACTCCTTTAGAGCACAGAAGATTAAGGGCAGATTTAAGTTATTCAAAATCTTGAAGGGTTTTGATAGAGTAAATAAGGAGAAACTTTCTGCACTGTCATGCGGGTCCGTACTCGGATAGATTTAAGGTAATTGGCAACAGAACCAGAGAGGAGATGAGAATTATTTTTACGCAGCAAGTCATAACGATCTGGAGTGCACTCTTTTAAAGGGTAGCGGAAGCAGATTCAGTAATAACTTTCAAAAGGGAATTGGATATACACTTAAAAAGGAGACATTTTCAGGGCTATCAGGAAAGAGCAGGTGAGTGGGATTAATTGGATAACTCTGTCAAAGAGCTGGACATAATTTAAGAAATAATTGAATGCTGTGATGTGGGCCTGCAGTTTGTTTCTGTATGGACGAGCTGAAAGGCAGCCTTCATCTATATCTGTGCGATCTTGAGACTCTTGAACATAGCCAGCTGTTTTTAAGTAATCCGAATTGGACAGTTTGAACAGTGCAGTAAAGAATGAAGATCCAAACTATTAAAGAATTTATTAAACATTAACCTCAAACTTTTTTTTAAAGCTCATTAAAAGCATCAATCTACCCACCCGAATGCTCAATTCATTTATCCAGTGAGTCACTGCCTTGCACAAATCTGGAAGGACCCAGATTCAATCCATGGTCTGTAGAGTTTGCTAATCTCTACCATTGGCACCTGGATTAGGGAGGGGAAAATTGGTTGGGGTCTTGCTCCGGACAGCTATCCCAGGACTCTCCGGAGGAAGTGAGTGTTTGAAGAAAGAATTGGGCTTGAGTATAATGTCTCCCTGCACAAATATCTGGCCAGCACTTGTTTTTGAGGTTCGCAAGAGAATTTTACCCACTTGGCAGGGGGTACCAGAGGGGGGGTGGTGCCTGTGTTAATCACTTCTTTCTGGAATGTAGCACCTTTTTTGGAGAGAAGGAAATTGGCATGGAGGAGGGAACCTCTAATTCAAAATATAAAAATAGTTTTCACTGTCCTAATTTATGGAATATGGGTATTTCTCAAGATGTGTCTCTGTTGATTAATGGGAAAGAAAATTCTTGTAAAAATGATTGCAATGGATACTGGATTTATGGGTAATTGTACCATATGGTATGGTTTGACAGAGTTGTACGAAGCAAGAATGTCCCAGACTTCTTTACTGATCTGTGTTGGATTAGCTGGTCTGAGTTGGGGTGGCGATGGGGAATGTTGCTAGATAGCTTAGTTGATGGACAATTCTATACCTCTCTCCGGTTTCTGTTGCTTAGGGTTGGGCTCGGGTGCCATGGCCTACAGGCTTAAATAATCTCTTTGCTGTCCAGATTGATATTATGAGTAGGTACTTGGGCAAGATATTAGTTACTATCTGTCGAACTATACCTCGGCATGAGTTGTCACCTTTCCTGAAAATGGGGAGAAGGAAAATTTTACAAGTGAGCCGTATTGCAATACTCTTGCCATTTGGGCATAGTCCTTTGGTTATGCTGTTGCTCACTCCTTTGCAAAAAATCTGTTATTTATTGGAGTTAAACTTTTGACCTATAGAAAAGTTATATTTGACCTCTAGGTGGCACCAGAGCTTCTTGCTTGTGCTTTAACCAGTGCTTCATCATTCATTAAAAACACAGTAGTACACACTGCCTTTGGGAGGTTAGTCTTTGAAAGCTGGAACTTGTTACTGATTGAATTTTGACATTCAATGAGGAAAGTGCTCACTTTTTTTTCTTTAATTGCTTATGATTTTCAAAATTATTTTTGATCTTCTGCTTAATGACATACATTAAGAGGGCCCTTTTCAAAGTTAATTTAATTGTTTCTATCAGTGTTTTGTATACCTTTTTCTAATGTGTCCAGTCAGGGTTCTACCACTTACTGAAACAAACATGCAATAATGGGGAACTGGTGAAGTTTGTGCAGTATATATTCTTGTTTATATTGGAGTACTATATATCTATTAAGATATTTCTCCATTATTGTTGTGAGATTCAAGACAGCATTTTGTTCCTTGTGCATTTGATTAAGTCACTTACTCCATTTTGTTGAATGATTCGATACTTTGAGTTGCCTACTTAGGTGTGTATATTTTGTAACTTGACAGCACAGGTTCTTCAGCTGTGGTCAGCTTGCTGTTTCATTTGTCAAAATTTGTTGAGCATATACCCTGAGTGTGTTATCAATACTTTATTAAGGAATAAAATTGTTGGGTATCTTTTTTAATCCCTGGAGATTACCTTGTGGTTAAGGTGGTGGTTAAAAGCACAAATGCAAAATATTGGAGCCCTGATACATTGTGTGAACAGTTTGCACCTGAAGTCTTCCATACTACTGTATATCATTTCAGTTGCAACAACGTAGGAATACATCCAGTGAAGTCTCCTAAGGAAGGGAAATTGCAGTAAGCATTCTGGGACATTTCTGCACACCTATTAATGACTAGCTTAGAGAGGAACATTAATTTGGGGTTGTGGGGTGGGGGGCATTTAAAGCGGCTGTCCAAGATACAAGATTACAAGTCAAATTTTGATGAAGGCTCTTTTGCCCATTTTATCTTTTCCTTCCCAACATCAACCCTTCTGCCTTGCATTAAAGCATCTCATTGTTAAAATAGATCAGTGTCATGGCTTCAAGCACTATTCCAGCTATCGATCAGCTAATACTCTCTCGGCTGTCTTAAAACAAGTTGTAATTATTGAAAACAATTAAAGCTGCCGCTATAAAAATGGAGCTACAGATGAGTCACGACTGTTTTAATGATCATTCTTTTCCTTATGAGAGGACTGAGGATTTAATTCGCTTTGCTAATTCCTCAAAGCAAGGCTTATATAAACTGAGATACCAAATTCAGGAATTCACAATTGTTTTTTTAAGGGCGTGGTTTCACTGTACTTGTAACTAATCCTGTTCTGTAAATTATACTTTTCCCAGGCTTACAATTTTGACAAGTTTTAACACTTTTATATAAAATATCAATTCACAAATTTAAATTATGATTTTATGGTTGATTTTGATCTGGGACAATTTTGTTTAATCCTAGAAACCATTGTGTATGAGTTCTGAGTGCTATAATTGTTTTGTTTCAGAACTCCATGGTATAAGAAATCAAGCCACTGTAGGTTTTCTGACATTAATGGAGTCTTTGCGGTATTGTAAGGTAAGCACTTGAAACTTGATGGTTTGCAGTGCAGAAGTAATTTTTGGCACAATTTAAAAGTTACGCCCCTTCCTATTGGTTTCCTTGACGCAAGCTGATTTTCCTACATATACTGTATATGGGGAAAGTGCTTAAGAATTCTGCTTTTAATTTTCTGTCTGACCTGATGCAGTAGAAAAGTTATCAGGCCAGAAATCAAACAAAACCATGTATTATAAGCAAATGTTTGACAGATTAAAAGATCTTGGTTCATAATCAAGTGTTTACAACCTTGTGGTAACATGTCACCTCTTAGGAACCCTTGGTAATGAAGAAACCTAGATGAAGAGCACTATAATCCACAGCAAACCACTTTTGGATGATTTAGGAGCCAACATTTTTGTAAGACTGTTACAATTTGTGATAAATTTTAAAAGGTCAGTTGGTACAAAAATCCCTCAAAAGCCAAGTAATTGGAAGATTCTGGAACTTACTGTTCCTACAAGCACCACTAAAGGTTGAAAATAGATGAGTGGGAGGGTAGAATCATACAGCAGTAGGGATGCTTTTTCGAGGTCATTAATATTTGCACGTAAGTGCTATACTTGAGGGCAACTGGTTATGGCACTGGGTACCAAAAGTGGTAAATGTGTTCTACTGCTCTTCACTAACATTGTTCATCTTGCTTAGAACCCCCACCCTACCCCAAAGTGTGTTCACAGTGGCTTTGGGCCCCAGTTTTTTTTAATTGAGTATTTTCTAAAATGTTTACTGAGTGTGCTAAGTAACAATGTAAACATTGATATCCAAAACAAACTTACTGTTCTGTAGCTGATTGTGTATGGGATTAGAATACAAGATAATGATGAATAAAGTAACTTATTTACTGGTTCTTATGAACATGTTACTTTTCAACAGAATGAGAAAACAAAACTTAATATTTTTAGTTCCAATAATTGCTATTTTAGCTTTGTAGGGCACTGTTAAGTGGAGCTAGTCTATTATAATTTGTTAAATTTAGTTTTAATGTTCTAATCCCTAGATTTATTAAACTGGTCAAAATGTTTGGTGTTTAAAATATGTTGTACCAATTGAAGTGCCAAATGCTTTAAGTGTAAACAACTGAACATTTTTGACCAATTATAGAAATATAATTTGTCCCACAGCTTTTCCTGTTATGGATTTTGGAAAGACTTTTTTTTTGAAGCAGTGCTTTAAAAAGACTTGCCTTTCCCCCCTGCCTATATTAGAAAACCTTTATCAGTGGAGCAGGCCAAACCACTTTGTACAGATCTGTGCTTCATTTTTTTTTCTAACTCCGTCTTATTTTAACTTTTAGAAAGTAACTTGTAGTGAATATATTTTATACGGCAGATGGAAGGTAGGGTTCAAGAGTGATGCTGCACGCCAATGGGATGCAGGTTCAAGTCTCCAGTACCTAAATTCCCAATCTTGGCTGTTTCTGTCTAGGGAGGCTGTCTATGGGCTCACTCTGGTCAATGCCATAAACCAAATATGTTCATCTGCATTTGTACCATGCATTAAAATGATTTCAGGAAAGAAACTATTCTTTATTACATTCTGTTCATTGGGCTTGCTATTCATTGAAAACTACCAGTTACTCCTGTAGTTGACTGATATGTATTTTCAATGCTAAAGGTGCTACACTGTGACTCAAACTCTCTCTATAAAATAGCAGTTATTATCACCCTTTGCACAATCTGGCCACTGGGTTTCCATAAGTTGATCGAAAAACTTTTTCCATGTACCATTTTTTTCAGCTAAAATTTCTAATGTAAGGGTTTGAACAAATAAAATCAAAAAATATATACATCACAACAGAATGATTGATTGGTTTATATTGATTCTATGAAATGTCTTTTGTGTCATGTTGAAAATCAAGAGGACTTTTTTTTTTTAAAAGCAAAATGTTGCAGATGTTGGAAATTTGAAATAAAAACAGAAAATACTGGAAACACTCAGCAGGTTAGGCAGCATCTGTGGAAAAATGGAGATATGGTTAATGTTTCAGGTCAATGACCTTATTTCATCAGAATCCAAAATCTTTTATTGAGAAAATTTAATTTGATTGTTTTTCTTTTAAAATGGTGTGTCTACTTGAGAATTAGAAAATAAAATCTTCTGATTACACACATTGTAACTTTGTATTCTATAAATTTCAAAGTGCATTGTGAGAAAGACTTGATGTGAGTTCATTTAAAAAAAAAAAAAAAAAAAAGAATTTTGAAGCAAACTAATTATCCACCTATGTTTTGCTGACTGTTAAGAAAAGTAGATGCTAATTCCTTACACCTGAGAATGCAAGTGAAACAGACAGTGTCTTTCCTCATTCTAATCTATCTTTTAAATAACTTGAGTTTTGAAAGCAAGCAAAGCCTTTGAGGAAAACTGGGAGAGTTTTTTATTTGTTTATGGGATCAGGGCGTCGCTGGCAATGCCAACATTTATTACCCATCCCTAGTTGCCCTCTAAGGTGCTGGTGAGCCGCCGCCTTGAACCACTGTAGTCCGTGTGGTGATTGTACTCCCACAGTGCTGTTAGGTAGGGAGTTCCAGGATTTTGACCCAGTGACGATGAAGGATCGGCGAGATACTTCTATGTCAGGTTGGTGTGTGACTTGGAGGGGAATTTGGAGGTGGTGGTCTTCCCATGCGCCTGCTGCCCTTGTCCTTCTAGGTGGAAGAGGTTGTGGGTTTGGGAGGTGCTGCTGAAGAAGCCTTGGCGAGTTGCTGCAGTGCATCTTGTAGATGGTACACACTGCAGCCATGGTACACCGGTGGTGGAGGGAGTGAATGTTTAAGGTGGTGGATGGGGTCCCAATCAAGCAGGCTGCTTTGACCTGGATGGGGCGAGCTTCTTGAGTGTTGTTGGAGCTGCACTCATCTAGGCAAGTTGAGAGTATTCCATCACACTCCTTACTTGTACTTTGTAGATGGTGGAAAGGCTTTGGGGAGTCAGGAGGTGAGACACTCGCTGCAGAATACCTAGCCTCTGACCTCTTGTTGGCTCAGTATTTGAGGCTGGTCCAGTTAAATTTCTGGTTAATGGTGAACCCCCCCCCCCCCCCCCCCAAGGATGTTGATAGTGGGGGATTTGGTGGTGATAATGCCATTGAATGTCAAGGGGAGGTGGTCAGACTCTTGCTTGTTGGAGATAGTCATTGTGTGGCGCGAATGTTACCTGCCACTTATCAGCCCAAGCCTGAACGTCGTCCAGGTCTTGTTACATGTGGGCATGGACTGCTTCATTATCTGCGGAGTTGCGAATGGCGCTGAATACTGTGCAGTCATCAGGGAACATCCCCATTTCTGACCTTATGTTGGAGGGAAGGTCATTGATGAAGCAGCTGAAGATGGTTGGGCCTAGGACACTGCCTTGAACTCCTGCAGCGATGCCCTGGGGCTGTGATGATTGACCTTCAACCACCACAACCATCTTCCTTTGTGCTGGGTATGACTCCAGCCAGTGGAGTGTTTTCCCCCTGATTCCCATTGACTTCAGTTTTACTGGGGCTCCTTGATGCCAGACTGTCAAATGCTGCCTTGATGTCAAGGGCAGTCACACGCTCCTCACCTCTGGAATTCAGCTCCTTTGTCCATGTTTGAACCAAGGCTGTAATGAGGTCGGGAGCCGAGTGGTCTTGGCGGAACCCAAACTGAGCATCACTGAGCAGGTTATTGGTGAGTAAGTGCCGCTTGATAGCACTGTCGATGACACCTTCCATCACTTGACTGATGGGGGCGGTAATTGGCTGGGTTGGATTTGTCCTGCTTTTTGTGGACAGGACATACCTGGGCAGTTTTCCACATTGTTGGATAGATCCCAGTGTTGTAGCTGTACTGGAGCAGCTTGGCTAGAGGCGCGGCTAGAGGCGCGGCTAGTTCTGGAGCACAAGTCTTCAGCACGATAGCCGGGATGTTGTCGGGGCCCATAGCCTTTGCTGTATCCAGTGCGCTCAGCCGTTTCTTGATCACGTGGAGTGAATTGAATTGGCTGAATGGCTTCTGTGATGGTGGGGACCTCGGGAGTAGGCCGATATGGATCATCCACTCAGCACTTCTGGCTGAAGTTGGTTGCAAACGCTTCAGCCTTGTCTTTTGCACTCACGTGCTGGGCTCCACCATCATTGAGGATGGGGATATTCTTGGAGCCTCCTCCTCCCCCCGATGGTTTTTTAATGGTTCACCACCATTCATGACTGGATGTGGCAGGACTGCAGAGCTTTGATCTGATCTGTTGATTGTGGGATCGCTTAGCCCTGTCTATAGCATACTGCTTCTACTTTTTAGCATGCATGTAGTCCTGTGTTGCAGCTTCCCCAGGTTGGCACCTCATTTTTAGGTCCCCTGGCTTGGTGGTAAGGTTGAGTGAGGAAAAGCTGGGTCATGAGGTTACAGATTGTGGTGGAACACAATTCTGCTGCTGCTGATGGCCCACAGCACCTCATGGATGCCCAGCTTTGAGCTGCTAGATCTGTTCAGAATCTATCCCATTTAGCACGGTGGTAATGCCACACAACACGATGGAGGGTGTTCAGTGTGAAGACAGGACTTCGTCTCCACAATGACTGACTGTGCAGTGATCAATGCTGTCATGGACAGATGCATCTGTGACAGGTAGATGGTGAGGACGAGGTCAAGTAGGTTTTTCCCTCTTGTTGGTTCACTCACCACCTGTCGCAGGCCCAGACTGGCAGTTATGTCCTTCAAGGCTCGGTCAGTAGTGGTGCTACCGAGCCACTCTTGGTGATGGACATTGAAGTCCCCCACCCAGAGTACATTCTGTGCCCTTGCTACTCTCAGTGCTGCTTCCATGTGGTGTGCAACATGAAGGAGTACTGATTCATCAGCTGAGGGACGGCAGTAGGTGGTAATCAGCAGGAGGGTTCCTTACCCATGCTTGACCTGAAGCCATGAGACTTCATGGAGTCCGAGTCAATGTTGAGGATTCCCAGGGCCACTCCTTCCCGACTGTATACCACTGTGCCACCACCTCTGGTGGGTCTGTCCTGCTGGTGGGACAGGACATACCCAGGGATGGTGATGGAGGAGTTCGGGACATTGGCTGAAAGGTATGATTGAGTATGACTATGTCAGTGAAGAGGGGAAACGAGGTTTTTGGTTATATCGCTTCTTACACCTGTCTTGGGAGAGTGAGTGGGAACAGGGGATGAAGATGGAGGGTTAAAGATAACATGTTTGAGAGTGGAGCAAGTAGGAGAGAGGATGAACAGATAATTTTGAGGGGGAAGTTGTCAGACCAGTGATGGGAATGAGGGGTTCATAAGAAGAGGAGATGGTAGAAATGGGAAGGGCTAACAGATGCAATGGCAACATGGAGTAGAGAAGTACCAGAGATTGAGGGAAGAAGCTGGGAAGGGAGCCACCGAGGGTCATGTGTTTCCACAACTCCATTCTAAATGCAGCCATTGATGGCCCCTTGGCTTGCCACACCCCAGCCTAGCATATCACCTACCCACCCACCCAAAAGAATAGAAAAGAAGCAGAAGAGGATAGAGACGCAAACAGTTAACATGAAAGAAGCAGAAGAGAAATAAAAGACAGAAACAGCCACGAGATATCACAGACGAGAGTAACTATTCTCCGACTTGCCATGTTCCCTGATATGGGAGATCAATTATTATATAAAATGGGCTATGGTGGGATTAATGATGCATATCCCTTTTTGGGTAGGTGCTGGTGTTGCGCTCAAAGTGCTAATTAGGCTTTTTTAGGTTCGAGTGATTGTTCTGAATATTGGAACTATTTTTCCATTGGATATTAATTTGACAAGAATTAAATATTTATTAGAACTGAGATTGCATTTATTATCATGTTCAGCAACTAGAAATGGGCTCCATTCTTATTTTGCAGGGCTGTATTTTTAACTAATGCCAAGTGTTGAGGTAACTTCCCTACAGAAAAAAATTAAATATGAAGTTTGTTTGGGTATATCTCCTCAGTAGAGGCCCTATATTGTGTGTAATGTACCTTTGCATTGTTTTAACTGTCTTCAATTCACTTTTAGGTTGGAGCATACCTAAAGTCTCCGAAGTTTCCCATTTGGATTCTTGGCAGTGAAACTCATCTGACTGTATTCTTTGCAAAGGTAACCTTAGCTGCTCTGATCAAATCAAACAAACGCTGCAGTGGTTCATTTTCATGTTTTTTAAAGGGGAAACGACTCTGGTTGGAATAATATTCCAAATAGTTGGAGCACAGATTTAGCTTTTTTCCAGAAGTTCTGCCATGTTCTGCACTGTTGTAAAGCAATCGCAGTTGCAATATTGGATGAGGGGTGGTGGGGTGTGAATAACGAGGTGAATTGATTTTAAGTTTTATTTCCTCATAGAACTGAAATATATGTTGGTCATCGGAAAAGAGCTAACCGATTAAATGAAGGTAGTGTTGGGAAATATTCCACACGCAGAAACTTAGATTTAGGTTTAAGAAAGACACCCTTGTCTGTTTTCAGGTCCCTTTGTTCACTGGATGTGGGTGATGGTGGTATGGTTCAACTTACTTACCATCACTTGTTGCCCAGGGAAGGTGTTGGTGACCTGCTGCCTTGAACTGCTGCAGTCCTGTTGTGATGATGCTCCCTAATGGTGTTCGGTAATGAATTCCAGGATTTAAATCCAGCAGTGATGAATGAACACTGGTCTGTGTCCAAGTCAGGATGGTGTGTGACTTGGAATGGAACTTGCAGATGGTGTTCCCATGACATTACTGCTGTTGTCCATCAGCTTGGTGGTAGAGATTGTGGGGCTGTTAGGAACAAGGGGAAAATTAGGAACAGGTTAGGCCATTCAGCCCCTCGGGCCTGCTCCGCCATTCAATTAGATCATGGCCGATCTTCACCTCCACTCCATTTTCCTGCCTTTGCTCCATATCCTTTGATACGCTTACCTAACAAAAATCTACCTATCTCCAACTTGAAAGCTCCAATTGTCCTAGCATCCATGGCTTTTTTTTGGCGGTGGTGGGGGGAAATGGTGGTTAAAGAGTTCCACATTTCTGCTACACTTGTTTTAATTTTACAATTACGTCCCCATGTTTTTGGTTTCCCCCACCAGAGGAAATCATTTCTCAGTATCTACCCATTTAAATCCTTTTAACATTCTAAGTACCTCAATCTCCCCTCTCGCACGCAAGCCAAGTTTATGCAACCTTTCCTCATAATGTAAGCCTCTCTCATTCTGGTGATTGTGTTGCACCCCTTCCAAGGCCAGTGTATCCTTCATGAGGTGTGCTGCCCAAAACTGAATGCAGTACTCCAGATGAGGTCTGACCATGGCTTGATGCAACTGAAACCTAATTTCCACCCCTTTGTATTACAGCCCCCTTGAGAGAAAGGTCAATATTTTATTAGCCTTTTTGATTGCTTTGTGTACTTGGATTCCCAAATCTCTTAACTCCTCCTATAGTTTGAAATTACTCAACATTTAGTAAATACTGATTTATCTTTCTTGGGCCCAAAATGAATTGAATGACTTAACACTTAACCACATTGAATTCCATTTGCCATAATTTTGCCCACTCATTCAGTCTGTCTATGCCCCATTGCAACTTCCTGCTCTCATCTGCACTACTTGGTGTCCCTCCTAATTTTGTGTCATCTGCAAACTTGGAGATACAACTCTCTTCCTTCATCCAAGTCATTAAATGTGAACAGTTGAGACCCTGGAACCGATCCTTGGGGAACACCACTTTACATATCCTGCCAATCAGATTACTTACCATTTATCCCCAATCTGTGTCCTACCTCCCAACTAATTTCCAGTCCAAGTCAAAAGACTAGCTCATGGAACCTTATCTAATTATCTTTTTATTCATTCCTGGGATGTGGGCGTCGCTGGCAATGCCAACATTTATTGTCCATCCCTAATTGCCCGTGAGCTGCTTTCTTGAACCACTGCAGTCCGTGTGGTGAAGGTACTTCCATAGTTCTGTTAGGGAGGGAGCTCCAGGATTTTGACCCAGTGAATGCCTTCTGGAAGTCCATATAGATAACCTCCATAGGTGCTCCCGTATTAGTGACCGCCAAAAAAAAAATACAGGAAACTTTGGTTTATCCGGAGGTTAACTGTCCGGAATGCTCGAGCCACCGGCAAAAATCAGGAGCCATTTCGTTCGGTTTTTTTCTTTTCGTTGCTTTTTTTTCCACCAGTCAGGCTCTGCAAGGTCTCTCTGAAGCTGTTGCTAAGCTACAGAGATGCTTGCAAGGTACGGCCGACTGTTTAAAAGCTGTTGCTAAGCAACAGGGTTTGTTGCCAGATACGGAGCTCAAAATCTCCGTATGTTTCAACATTAGTGCTGGTTTGTCCAGCAGTTTTGATGGGACGGCAACAGCTCGGTCCCGTCGGTGCCGGATAGCGCAAAGTTTCCTGTACAACTAGTCAGATATGACTTGCCCATAAAGCCATATTGGCTGTTGAAGTAAGCTTGGTGAATTGTTGCAGTGCATTCTGTAGATAATACTGCATTTGCAGCATGTACTATCAGTGGTGAAGGTGGATTAGAATACTACAGCGCAGAAGACCACCATTTGGCCCATCAGGTCTGTGCCAGCTCTTTCGAAGAGCAATCCAGTTAGTCCCACTCCCCTGCTCTTTTTCCCCATATCTTCGAGTATTTATCCAATTCTCTTTTGAAGGCAACTATTGAATCAGTACCCACCGCCCTATCAGGCAGTGCATGCCAAATCCCAACCACTCATTGTGTAAAGTTTTTTTTGTGAATCAGTGACAGGAGTGTCGATCAATAAATTCAATATCTATAATATTAATAAGGATATCCTCCCTTTGGCTTCTGAAAATGTTATAGTTAGGAATATTCAGTTCCAGAGACGCTATATTTTCTGTCAACATTACATTGTCCCTCCATTCTGTCCTGTTCCCTGACTTTGTCTAATTTGCACATTTCACACACAATCCTGCAAACCTTGATCCATTCATACTCCTCAGTACATGTTCCCTTTTTTTTCTTCATTGTCTTCTGCTTGACTCCTCTCCTATCTGCCCTAAGGTATGTCTTTTTTTCCCCACTTCTCCCCTTGAGCTTACTATTTTGGACTGCTTTGCTCATTCACTATAGTGTTCTTGACTCTTCTCTATAAGAAAGAAAGGGCAAAAATTTGTGTAACTCATTGCACGACCTCATAACATTCTGAAGCATTTCACAGCCAATGAGTTACTTTTGAAGTATAGTCACTGTTGCGTAGACAAACCCAGCAGCCAGTTTCTGCATAGCAAGGCCATTAAAGTGCTGTTGTAATAAATGACCAGCTAATCTCTCATCCTGTATTGAGCTCTTGTGTTGAGGTCTAGAACCAAGTGGTTCTCTCAGACCAAAACGGGGCATTGATGAGGTTCTTGGTGAGGTAAGAAGGTTTAAAGACCTAAAAATGTAACTGCCCCTTACTCTGGCACTTGGGAGGGAACAGACATGGCTGCAGAAAAGGCTGTCTATCCCTCTAATGGAATCCTCTAACTATTGGTTACCTTTTCTCAACATTATCACTTGCTCCTCCTCTCACCCTTAAGCACTTTCTCCATACTGCTGTGATGTTGCTTGTGATTTCCATTCTTGTGTGTTGGCATCCTTGTCTGCATCATGCACGGTATATCAATCAAATTCCAACCCTGAGCTTCCTGCGCTATCTCCTTTAACCACGACCTCTTATCTCCCATTGTGGCTCACTGCTCAGTTCCTTCCTCTGTCACTATTACTTTGTAGCTGTACGCCTCCTGCCATGTGCATTCCAGCAACTTTCCTCCTCCTGTATAATGAGTAGTGCGTTTCTTTTTCAAGTTCAGTAACTGAGCTCAAGTGAGTCTGCTGGGAGATTCTTACTGCTTTCATGATTGCTCTGGATGCTCATGGTTTATAAAAACTCTTCTATCGTGTAGGTTTCTCACAATAATTGCTTCCCACTTTACTGCTATTACAACTGGTACTCAAATTAAAATACCAAATTTGGGCCAGATGCCTTCCTCAGTTGGCCTTTCAACACAAGGCCACAGTTGAAGTATTGTGTGCCGTTCTGGGGCTTTATTTCATTACACTAGTAAAGTTTAAATGGGAAGATCTAATACAGGTGTCAAAATTATGGTTGTAAAAAACCTTTCTGTATTTACCCAGTTCCCTAACCTACTGAAGCCAATTGTAATACCCTATTGTGGTAAACCACTGTCATACCTGTCTGTGTCTGTATGTGTATTCCACTAGGTACAGGTCTGGACATGCCTCGGCTGACTCCTCCCACTATTCCAGGTATATAAGTGACTACCTCCCAGTCCCTTAGTATTCTGGACGGGTCGACCACTCGAGACAAGACCTTCATTCTTTAGTTAATAAAAGCCTGATTGTTACTCGCTCAACTTCAGTCTTTTGAGTAATTGATGGCGCATCACCTATAGTCACCTGAACTGAGGATAGCGAGAGTAGACTTTTGATGTTACGAATTGAGTTTTACATTAGTGTGATCTGGAGGTCAAAACTGGGGCCAAAGTTACAATCTTACGAGCTTCTGTGTTTGTCCTGTAGTTTTGTCGGTGAGCGTTTGAGACAGTGCTTTTGCAATACACTGGGACAGGCATTGGTATCGAGATGTCCATTTAAACAAATATATCAGGCATAGGACGATATGTAAACAATCGTAGCTTTAATTAAAAAAGCGCACTAGAATTATTTTAGACATGGATGTAGTTCTTGAGTCAACGCATCAGCGTTGGTTGAATTGGGTGAATATTCATGTTGAGTTTTGATCTTAGGTCCAGGGAAATGGGCTCCTTGAGCAGGCAATTTTAAAAAATTAAAAAAAAATAAAAATGTTTTAACACGTACTGAAATGCTATTGCAATCTAGAGATGTAAACTAAATTCCCACCAACCTCAAAAATGGCTCTTCAAAGAGATTACTGTAAAAATGTGATTGAGGAGTTAGAAACTCAGTATGACGATGTTCAACTGTTGTAACTTTACTACTGTTCTGTAACTCTAGATTATAAAAATAAATGCAATGTTTAAAGTTTATTTTAAATTATTTTGATTGTATTTTTTTAATTCGTTCCTGGGATGTGTATGTCGCTGGCAAGGCCAGCATTTATTGCCCATCCCTAATTGCCCTTGATTGTATAATCTTCTCTCTCCCTCCATTATTCTTTTCCTGAATCTGCTCTTCCTCTTTTTTACTTTTTAAAATGTTACTACTGTACTTGTTAACATTTTTTACTTTTTTAAAACCTTAAACCCCACTGTTGAAAGAAAAAAAAAAAAAAATCCTATTCTTGGCTGTTTTCTTCTATCTGGTTTCCATGGTCTATTTTAAAGGTGGGTGCAACTTTGCAGAAATAAGGTTTCAAACAATATTCAGTAAATCATAAGGATAAAAGGTTGACATGGTACAACTAGGTCAGTCCTTGATGCACAAAAAACTAATCTGGCCCAGGAAGGCCATGCCAGGATAAGTATATTTATCCAAAAACAAAATACTGTGGATGCTGGAAATCTGAAATAAAAAACAGAAAATGCTGGGAACACGCAGCAGGTCAGACTGCATATATTTATCAGCAGTCTCTCCGCCTCTTTCCCCCCCCCCCCCCCCCCCCCCACAGACCAATCCTGACTTTAATCGTACTTGAACAAGTTAATTCATCTCTGGAGCAGTAAGGGTTAAATTTACGCTTCCACTTGTAATTTCAGAATTTTTTGTATGGAAGTTTTATCTACTGTAGCTCAATTAGAGATGCTAGGTTATGAAATAAATACTGTAATAGTACAGTGTCGTGGTTATGCTACTGGACTAATAATTGGAAGAATGCGAGCAAGGCTTTTGACAAGGTCCCACATGGAAGACTGGTCAGAAAAGTAAAAGCCCATGGGATCCACGGGAAAGTGGCAAGTTGGATCCAAAATTGGCTGTGGCAGGAAGCAAAGGGTAATGGTCGAAGGGTGTTCGTGACGAGAAAGCGGTTTCTAGTGGGGTTCCACAGGACTCAGAAGAATGTCCCTTGCTTTTTGTGGTATACATCAATGATTTGGACTTCAATGTAGGGGGCATGATTATGTTTGCACATGATAGAAAAATTGGCCATGTAGTTGATAGGAAGAAAGCTGTAGACTGCAGGAAGATATCATTGGACTGGTCAGGTGGGCAGAGAAGTGGCAAATGAAATTCAATCCGGAGAAGTGTGAGGTAATGCATTTGGGCAGGGCGAACAAGGCAAGGGAATACATAATAGATGGTAGGATACGAAGAAGTGTAGAGGAACAGAGGGACCTTGGAGTGCATGTCCACACATTCCTGAAGGTAGCAGGACAGGTAGATAAGGTGGTTAAGAAGGCATATGGAATACTTTCCTTTATTAGCCGAGGCATAGAATACAAGAGCAGGGAGGTTATGCTTGAAGTGTATAAAACACTAGTTAGGCCGCAGCTAGAGGATTGCGTACAGTTCTGGTCACCACACTACAGGAAAGATGTGATTGCACTAGAGAGGGTACAGAGGAGATTTACGAGGATGTTACCACGACTGGAGAATTTTAGCTATGAGGAAAGATTGGATAGGCTGGGGTTGTTTTCTTTGGAACAGAGGAGGCTGAGGGGAGACTTGATTGAGGTGTATAAAATTGAGGGGCCCAGATAGAGTGGATAGGAAGGATCTATTTCCCCGAGCAGAGAGGTCAATAACCAGGGGCATAGATTTAAAGTAATTGGTAGCAGGATTAGCGGGGAATTGAGAACTTTTTTCACCCAGAGGGTGGTGGGGGAACTCGCTGCCTGAAAGGGTGGTAGAGGCAGAAACCCTCATCACATTTAAAAAGTACTTGGATGTGCACTTGAAGTGCGTAACAAGAACATAAGAAGTAGGAGCAGAAGTAGGCCATACGGCCCCTCCGGCCTGCTCCGCCATTCAGTAGGATCATGGCTGATCCGAATCTAGACTCGCGTCCACTTCCCTGTCCTCTCCCCGTAACCCCTAATTCCCTTATCTGCTGGGAAACTGTCTATCTCCATTTTAAATTTATTTAATGTTGCAGCTTCCACAGCTCTCTGGGGTAGCAAATTCCATAGATTTACTACCCTCTGAGTGAAGAAGTTTCTCCTCCTCTCAGTTTTGAAAGGGCAGCCCCTTATTCTTAGATTATGCCCCCTAGTTCTAACCTGCAAGGCTACGGACCAAGAGCTGGAAAGTGGGATTATGCTGTATAGTTCTTCCAGCCGGCGCAGATGCAATGTGTCGAATGGTTTCTTTCTGTGCCGTAAATTTCTATGATTCAAATCCTACCATGGCAGTTTGAAAATTTGAATTCAGTTTTTTTTTAATCTAAAAAAGGCTGGTGTCAGTAAAAGTCAATGTTGGATTGTTTTAAAAATTTACTGATGTCCTTTAGGGATAGAAACCTGCTGTCTTTACACAGTCTGGACAATGTGACAAGTCCCACACCAATGTGCTTGACCCCTACCTGCCCCTTGAAATGGCCTAGCAAGCCACTCCGTTGTATCAAAACTCCAGCAGTTGAAGAAGGCCCACCAACACCACCTTGAGGCAACTAGGGATGGGTAACAAATGCTGGACTTGCCATGTGACCCCCCACATCCTGAAAATGAAAACAAAATCTTTAACATTTAGTTTTATACGTAATTTTAAATTCTGTGTGCCATTGTTGAATGAGTGGAATTTCATGCTTGCAGTTCTGATAGAACCTAAATTGAATCTGACAGGTTTTGTGAATGTTTTGGTAACTAAGTTTTGTGTTTTGAGAACATTTTGAAATAGAAGATGGCCATATTTCAAAAGTTCCTCCATGTTCTTGTTCGATGTCAGTCGAGTTAGAGTCCTGTGTTTCTGACCCTGCTCCTGTTAAGCAGATTAAGATTTATATTAAATTCTTGTTATCGCTTGAAATGTCATACTTTCCTTTTGGTGAAACTATTTTTGTGTCTTGACTTCAAGAATGGAACAAACAATTTATATTTCATTGTCTTTAGTATTTTTGTGGAGTATCTGAAATGTCTAGATTTGTAAGTTGATTTTTTTCCCAAAAGATTACTTGCAATAAACTTGTGTTTACTGTGCACAATATTTATTTACCCTGGCTGAAAATTGTGTATGTTCAGAATAAGATCTTAATAGTCCCAGAAAGGAGACAATGAAAGGAGCTGAAATTATGAGGAGACTCAACCTGATTGGAATCCCCGCAATCTTTATGCAGCCTTCTAGTATACATGGTTAACTTATAACACAGATTAAATGTCTCTAATCTAAAGTACGTTGTAAAGAACTGAACAAACCTAGTGACATTTGTTAGACCAGTCTCCAGTATGTCTAAGATGGTCCAATAGCCTTTTGTTTTTACAAAGCAAAGACATGCTGTGACAGCTGTTATATCAGATAAAATTGATGAGCATGCTGACAGAGATGAAACCAATCTGAAGCATCAGGTTTCTCTCTTCTCAATTGCATTGAGTAATTTTTTGGGTAATCTCCGTAAGAGTGGGCTTTTGATGTTGGTGGGAATTAATGAGTTTTACATCCCTACATTGTCACTGCTGATGGTTAGAGGGTCTTTCTCTTCTCTAGAAGTCTCACCTCTGACCTTACTGGGGCTGCAGCAGATTCATTTTCAGGTGAGGGCAGTTGGAGAAACACACCAGAGGCCAGAACATTTTTACGGCAGTTTTCTGCAGCAACACAGCGCAGACTGCAATAGCATTGAAAGCTTTGCAGTTAGGAAAGGAGATGTATTTTCTGAGGGTGTCAGTTACTGGGAATAGAGAAAGGAATGGATCTCCACAAAGCAGATGCCTTCACTTCTACTTTTGCCTCACAAACAAAGCCATTGCATCAGGGGTCATCTGCAGATTTTACACTCTTGTTAATGGTGTGCATTGTTTAACTATTATGTGGCATGCTTTCACCCATCAGTGAACTCAGTTTTTCAGACAGAGCCTTAGCTACATGGAAACTAGTGAAATTTGTTTCAATTGGCATGAGCAGTAAATGGACATTTCTATCTTTGTTTAAAACTGCTTTTATTATATAATTTTTTAACGGGGTCTAAATTCCTGTAAAGCTTTATTCTGTGGAGCATTAATCTTGGTTTTTAAAATACTGGTGCAACAAAAATTGGTCCTTTCAGATTGCTGTCCAATAATAATCAGCAGTGTATACTATGATTATAACGCATCTAATGGCTTACTAATTCTACTACATAATCTCTTTAGTGTAGTGGTCTGTTGTCCAATTTTTCTCCACACCTCTGTCATACTGTAATGGTGCTTCAAGATGCTATGACTTTACTCCCATTGGGTATATGCTTGCCACACATTCTTTAGAGGAAAAGAAAGCTGCCTTTGTTGACAGTGTGTATTGTTCCATGTCATGATGGAGCTACTTCACTAACAATGGCCAGATACAAAGGAGCAAAGAGGAAATATCTGGATATTGAAGTACTTGATGAACTGTGCTTCCATATTACATTTCCAATTTGTTCTTGCAGCAGAGTCTTAAGTTACAGTCTAGAACAAGTGGGGAGATAGCGAATCTCCTAGCTGAAATATGAGCACATCACTTGTAAGAGAATTATTAGTATCGGCTAGTTCAGGGATTGCTAGCCTCTACAGTGAATTTAGCTTGTGAGAGATCTTAAATGATCTCTGAGTTCTTGGCCAAGACACCCAATAGGCAGCAGCCAGTATGTTTGAGCAACAGATCAAGATTTATTGAGCATACAGCGTAATATACTTAATATTAAGCGATAGTTTTCTCTTAACGAGTAGCTTGCAGCCCTTGGTCTCTGGAACCTCTCGGACACCGATGACGTTGTCTTAAGTCTGTTTCTTTGTTCTTGCAGTCGGTCTGTGTAAAGTTGTTCTTTGAGTATCGAGGTTTTAACCCTTATCAAAAGTTGGTTTGGCCAGTGTCCATATATGGTCTTTAACAAAATCACCTTTTTTAATTGGTTCTAATGGTCAAAGTACCATTGTCACTCAGACTAAGGCTAGTCACCTGGCCACTCCTTTTCCAGTACATTTCCAATGACTCTGCTTTGCTGTTGTTACCTTGTTCATAGCTTTTCACCCCATTGGAATTTACCATATTTCATTTTATGTCCTTATACTAACTATCCTTTTAAATGTTGAAATTCGTTTTGGTAAGCGAATTCTAATTTCTATTCAGCATTATAATGTTATTTAATGATTTGACCTTCACTAGCAGCCTGTAGACTGTTTATCAAAGCTTAGTCAAAACTGTTTTTGACTGTCCTTGCAGCTGCAGTCTGAACAAGTCTTGGCTTTTTAGTTACCCAGGAGTAATTATGGGTAATATTATTTGGTCAGTGGCTACACTTGAATTATACATATATGATTCTCGTCTATTAAATATCTCTAAATATCGCCTTTCGTACAACTGTTAATAGGATAGAGTAGCGTACAAGGATTGTGGAATAGATATATTTCACAAACAGTGCATTCTGTTCGTTCATGTACTTAATTTAAAAAGCATCAGATTTTCGATTTGCAATCCTGATTGGTCTCACAGAGTGCTTATCAAAAGGTAGGAAAAATGTATATGTAAGATCAGTCCACACTACAAATGGTCTTATTATGGCTCCTGGTTCAAGCTACTATTGATATTGGGTAGTAAAGATGCACTTCAGATTTCTTACAGGAATGATCAAGGATGCTGAACCTGAGAATAACCAGTACAGAATCAAAGTTGTTAACCAACATCCTTGTGTTCTAGTGCTGTGACAACATTCTGTGCGAGTGCTGCCACCCATCCTTTTCTTCTCGTACCGTCCAGGAAATGCTATAACCAGGAAAATTCAGTTCCTAATCCTGCCCAAGTCATGTCTCTGTTATATTAGTTCTTATAAAATAGTCCAGTATTTGACTCCTTTTTGTAATTTTCATTTCTCCACCCTTTTCCCTCCCACTCCCCATGCGCCCCCCCCCCCCCCCCCCCCAAAACTGTTGGTAATCTCCTTGTAGTATTATCAACAGTAAGCAGAAAAATACAGGAAACTTTGGTTTATCTGGAGGTTAACTGTCCGGAATGCTCGATCCACTGGCAAAAATCAGGAGCTGTTTCATTAGTTTTTTTTTCTTTTCGTTGCTTTTTTTTTCACCAGTCAGGCTCTGCAAGGTCTCGCTGAAGCTGTTGCTAAGCTACAGAGACGCTTGCAAGGTACGGCCGACTGTTTAGAAGCTGTAAGCAACAGGATTTGTTGCCAGATACGGCGCTCAAAAGCTCCGTATGTTTCAACATTAGCGCTGGTTTGTCCGGCAGTTTTGATGGGATGGCAACAGCTCGGTCCCGTCGGTGCCGGATATCACAAAGTTTCCTGTATGGCAGTAAAAATGTTTGCTGGGGACCAGCCTGAATACCACTTCTATGTTGCAGGTGCTCTTATGTATTTACTATATCAATGATCTGTCGGTACGAATTGAGGAAATACCAAAATTTGCTGATACCAAAATTTGACTGGTGGTGGTCACAGGCCAGCAGGATGGGCAGATTGGTGATGGAGAAATGTGCAGTAATGTATTTTGGAAGTAAAGAATAGGGATAGGAAATGCATGTTAAATGCTAAGATTTTAAAGGGAACAGAGGGATCTTGCTGTGCAAATGCACAGATCATTAAAGGTGCCACAACATGTGCAGGAAACTTTTTTTTATCCGGCACTGACGGGACCGACATGGTGCGGTTCATCAAAAATTCCGGATAACCGAAAGCTATAGTAAAAGATACGGAGCTAAAGCAACAAACCCTGTCGCTTAGCAACAAGTTCAGAACAATGGCCACAAGTTCCAAGCGTCTCTGTAGCTTAGCAACAGCTGCAGCCACACCCTTGCAGAGCAACAGATCGAGGAAGGCAAGTAATAAAACTTACCTGAACCTACTCCTGAATTTTGCCGGTTAACCGAGATTTCTGGTTATTTAGGTGCCGGTAAATCGAAAGTTTCCTGTAGATGAGGCCATTGAAAAGGCAGTCTGAATCCTTTTGTATCTAGAGACATAAAATAAAAAGGCAGAGATAATGTAGAACTTGTAAAAGACCTTGGTAAGACTGCAATTGGAAAATTGTGTGCAGTTTTGGGCACCCCATTAGAGGAAGGAAATAAAAGCAATGGAAAAGATGTGTAGATTCACTGGGATGTTACCAGGGTTTAAGAGTTGCAACAGTTGGGGCTATTTTTCACTAGACTTGAGAAGGTTAAAGGGTTGACGTGATAGAAATCTTCAGAGTATGAAGAGTTATGATTAGTTAAATAAGCAATTGTTTGACAACAGCAAAAATATACAAACACAGATTTATAGAGGAAATTAGAAAAAATTATTTACACATTGGGTGGTTTGAATGTGGAATTCTGTGCCACACTTTGAAGCAGAGGCAATAAACTGTAAGGGAAATTAGATAATTGCTTAAAGGAGAGGAAAATGAAAAGATATAGGGAGCAGAGCAAAATTAGACTAGGCAGTTTGTGAAGATCAATACTATCACGAATTTGATGAACTAAATGACTTGTTTCTGTGCTATAAATTCTATGATTCTATTTCAGTGGGGTCTACTCTTCTGTAGTTCCTCTTGATGTAGTTTTTTTAAGTGGAAAAGCATAAAAAATGTTGCCTCTGACAAATGGTAAGCCTGTTTTGAGTTTTTGTGCAGTATGCTTTAAAATAATACTGCTGCTGCTATGACAGTGGAAACTAATTATTCCAGATTACTTCTCTGACCACTTCCAAGGTGTCATAACCTGATGGTGGCACTTCTGACTGCTCATCTTCATATTGCACTGCAGTCAGTCCCCATGCAGCAATAAACTCCTTTTTCTTAATGGCAGGTTGTGCATAGAGCAAACCAAGAAAATCTTGTGTATTTTGGGATTTTACTGTAGCGAAGAAGCCATTGCCCCATCATACCTTTGCTTGTCCTTGCCCCACATTGAGCCTATCTACTGTAATTCCAATTCCTATCTTTTCTCCATACCCTTAAATCTGTTTCCTCTGTTTATCTAACTCCCTCTTAAACCATTACTACAAGTAGTCATTAAGGTGATTGACTCACCTCAATGCCTACGTGTGGTAATGGTTTCCATATTATAATAACCCTTTGTGGGGAAAATAATTCTAACCTCTCACTTTATGCTAAGTGCAATGCTAAATTTGCACTCCCTCCTTAATAATTTATAAACCAATGGAATTAATCTTTCACTATACCCTCTCGAGCCTTTTCAAAATTTTGAACACTTCGATGAGATCTTGCCTTAATTTTCTCTGCTGTAGTTAATAGTTCTAATTTTTTTATTTATATCATAACGATATCCACTGCTATGTTGTATTCTACTAAATACTGTACCTTTTTGGAGTTCCAGTATCCTTTCTAAAACTGTACACACTACTTCCAATTGTGATGTAACTAAAGTCTTGTGCAAATGCATCACAACCTCTGCTTTTATTTTCAGTGCCCCTTTTATGCAGGATCCAGAATTCTTTTTGTCCTTTGTATAGCTTTTTCCACGTGCAAGATTTGTGTATCTGTATTTGTATTTGTGTTCCTCTACTCCATTGAAAATATTAGTTGCCATTCCCTGTCCCATCATGTACTACTTCACATTTATCTCTACATATGTTCATTTGCCAACCAATCTGTCCTCTTGCATCTTCTTTAATTTGTCTGTACCCCTAATTTGGTGGTGTCATCAAATTTTGGTATTAATTCCTCTACCCATGTCCAAATCATTTAAGTGTATGGACATCGAGGTCCCAACACTCTTCACTGGGACGTATCAAGCTACATCTTGCTAATACATGGATCACCTATTTATCTCTGCTCTTGGCTATCTTTTAGCCAGCCCTCCATCTTCCCTTTAATACCAAATTATTGGCCTCATTATCCAGACACTTTCAACTCCATTCATAGGCCCCTCCAACCCTTTTCACTCTGTACCTAACTTTTTATCCCATCCAATAACACTGCCAAATATATTTTGTTTTAAAACAGGTTACATTTATGAGTTTGAAGAGAGATTTTCTTTTTTAGTTTGATCAGTAATTCAGTTGTCTTCATTCTATTATTTCTCAGTGAGCCTGCTGGAAAGAATCTTGCTGGCATTTTGTGTTCAGTGGAGACCATAGTTAGTCCAAATAGCCTTTCCTGGCTCACGATCGACATCCGATAGATGTTGGCTAGTTTTGTTTTAAGAAAGCTGTCTGCTGAAAATAGTAAGTTATTTAATTTTGGATAACAACCTTGGCTATCAATGTTTCCCTCTTCCATGCTGTACTGGAATTCCACAGAGCAAACGGGGTCTGAACACCTTGCCAAGGTGCAACATGTACAAGTCCATTACGCTAATTGGGAGTGTAAATTAAAAAGTTTATTGATTCCAGCTGTGGCAGCACTTTTTCAGTTTGAAATATTAATCTGAAGTTATTTGGAAAAACCAGGAAGTTTTCCTACTTGAGACTGGTTCTAAATCCAAAGTTTTGTTTTGGTCATGAGGCAAAAACTTAGTTTGGTTAAAAATATGCAATCTTATGGAGGCCATTTTCTTTCCAAACAGTGTAGGGCCAAATAAGGAAGTAAGTTCATAAGAACATAACATAACATAAGAACATAACATAAGAAATAGGAGCAGGAGTAGGCCAATCGGCCCCTCGAGCCTGCTCCGCCATTCAATAAGATCATGGCTGATCTGATCCTAACCGCCAATCCACTATCACAGAACCATCTCCTGCATCTAACAGAATTAGACACACGAAATAGGAGCAGGATCAGGCTACACGGCCCCTGGGCCCGCTCCGCTAACCACAGGGCCATGACCGATCCGAACCTAGACTCGTCCAAATTCCTGCCCTCTCCCCGTAACCCTTAATTCCCTTTACTTCTAGGAAACTGTCTATTTCTGTTTTAAATTTATGTAATGATGTAGCTTCTACAGTTTTTTGGGGCAGCATATTCCATGGACCTACCACCCTCTGAGTGAAGTAGTTCCTCCTCATCTCAGTTTTGAAAGAGCAGCCCCTTATTCTAAGACTATGCCCCCTAGTTCTAGTTTCACCCATCATCGGGAACATCCTCTCCCCCCCCCCCCGCCCCCCCCCCCCCCCCCCATCCACCTGATCCAACCCTTCACAATCTTATGTTTCAATAAGATCGCCTCTCATTCTTCTGAACTCCAATGAGTAGAGTCCCAATCTACTCAACCTCTCCTCATGTCCATCCCCTCATCCCCGGGATTAACCGAGTGAACCTTCTTTGTACTGACTCGAGAGCAAGTATGTCCTTTCTTAAGTATGGACACCAAAACTGTACGCAGTATTCCAGGTGCGGTCTCACCAATACCTTGTACAACTGAAGCAATACCTCCCTATTTTTATATTCTATCCCCCTAGCAATGAAAGCCAACATTCCATTGGCCTTAATCACTTGCTGCACCTGCATACTAACCTTTTGAGTTTCGTGCACCAGGACCCCCAGATCCCTTTGTACTACAGTACTTTCCAGTTTCTTGCCATTAAGATAATAACTTGCTCTACGATTTTTCCTGCCAAAGTGCATAACCTCACACTTTCCAGTATTGTATTCCATCTGCCAAATCTCTGCCCAAATGTGTCTCGTTTGATTCAAATGAATAAAATAGTTCTATACTACTGGAGGAAGAAACAAACGTAATATTCATGTAGACTATAGGATTGTTTGAGTGTACATGTGTGCAGTAGAGGATACCCTGCACTTGAGGGAGTCTTACAAATGTGTAAAATTCTGGAGCTTGTTACCTCTTTGAGAAATTAATGAAATGTGAAGGATTCATCGTTACAGCCTCAAAACACGTCCTGCATATGCTGAGACATTGTGCTGTGTGTAATACTAATATACAGGAAACTTTCTGGTATCCGGCACTGACGGGACCGAGCTGGTGCCGTTAGATCAAAACTGCCGTATAAACCAGCGTTAATGTTAAAACATAAAGCTTTTCAGCTCCGTGTGAATCAACAAACCCTGTTGCTTAGCAACAGCTTCAAAACAGTCGGCTGCAGCTGCAAGCGTCTCTAGCTGAAGCTGTTGCTTAGCTACAGACCTTGCAGAGCCTGACTGGGGGGGGAAAAAAAGAAGCAACGAGAAGTAAAAAAACTTACAGAAAACGGCTCCTGAATTTTGCCGGTAGATAGAGCTTTCCAGACTTTTAACCTCCGGTTAAACGAAAGTTTCCTGTACTCAAGACTTGGGTTGATCCTGTGGTAAAGAAACTTGTAGCAATTGTAACTTCAGGGCCTGTTACTTTGCAGTTAGGTATTGGGAGACTTACAATTCAAACTACCTTCCTCTTTCTTTCCCATATTAAAATCTACCTTTGATCTCTTGGAATCCAATTTTCTACAAGGAGACTTCCTGTTTTGCACTCGTGCAATGTCCTGATAGCCAATATACAGTGACCTTGGATTTGCTGCTGGGCTGGTTTTGAGTGTTCATGCTTACATCATGACATTATGTAGACTTCTACAGCTGGCTCAGCAAGTTTATTTCTTCAAAACTATGCTTAGATTGCCTTGGTTTCCTGCTTTTTTTTTAGACTGTAGTGCCCTCCACAATATACACCTACCTTACTTTTGACACCCAAATGCAATATATTTGCTTTGAGTCTCCTACCTGATGTTTACAAGAAGTTCTGGGTAAATTATTGCCTTATTTCAGTGTGGAATTTGATTTGAACCTTGTCTAACTTTCAGCCTGTATATGAGACAATTGTATTGGCAACAATTAAACTTGGATGGACTTAGTCATTCTAGAAACCAGTATGTGTTCCGTTTTTAGATTTTTCTGGATGAAATCTGTGTTTTTATTGGAGCTGTAATTGAGTTTGTTTTAATATGCCAACAAAAACCTGAAATAACATACTTTCGATAAAGGTTGCCTCTATTAAAACAGAACAAGATTTTAGATGGCAGATTGGGTTCATGCAATTGGAAGGAAGTTGCATGCTTGTCTCGAACATGCTGTACCAAATGGCATGTTTTAGAAAATCAGTCAGTGTAACTGTATTGCATACTAAGATTACTAAAGTCCATGTAAGGATTTTTTTTAAGTATGGAATGAACCCATCCATTTGGCCAGAAATAGTTGGTTGAGTTTTTAGAGTTGGCAAGAGGAAAAGAATTTTATTTTGGACAGGATATAGATGCAGTCATGGCAATAATATCTTTCATCCTTTCATCATTTTAGGCACGCATCTATATAAGCTTTCTCAATGCAGTCTTAATCACAATAAATGGGGTAGAAATTGGTTATGCTTTGTTTTTGAACGCATGACTAATGGCACGCAGACAGCGCGCGCCTGAACTGGGAGGCCCGAAGGTCGCCCTAAATTGGGCCTCATTTGAATACATTGGGCGAGCTGATGACACTTATCGCACTTCCAGAGCCAGCTTGCCCATTTCAAGGGATCAATTTCAGGCTGCATGCCTCATCAACGGCCCTCAAGTCCTGTTTGGGGGGGGGGGGGGGGGCGGGGAGTAGCAATTGCAGGCTAGCATTTGGCTCTTAGTTGTGTTGTGGAGCTGGGAGGAGCACTGCTGCTCCTTTTATATAAAAAAAAAAAAAAAAATTGCCCAATACAATATTGGATCAGACATATTTTAGGCATCCTTGAATGTAGGATGTATAGCTCCAGTCCCAGCTGTGTGACTAAGTGTCGAGCAGGAGACATTCAGTGCAACTCTCCCACCTACCAACAATATTTCCTTGGTGCATTTCTAATAACTCTGCACCCCATTTGTTGACTAGAACATGTAATTCCTTCTTGAAACCTATTAATGTTTCTTGTTTGCCCACCTGTGTCAATATTCTGTTCCACAGACTTGCTTCCATTTTTAAATAAAAACAAAAGTTCCTCTTGCATTTCCTATTTTCTTTTGTTGTCCTTAATTTGTAAATCAACCCCTTGTGCTTAAATTCTGTACACAGCAGTAAAGCTTACTTGGATCCAATTTATTCAAACTTTTCATAATTTTAAACTATTATGACCCTCTCTCGGTCTTTTCAGAGAAGACTGCCCTCCTAAGGAAGCTATAAACTGAGGAATTGGACTTGGGCTCACCACTGCCTCTCAGACATGACACTGGAATCTCAAGCTGCTTCATTAGGAAGCACTACACTTGTTGCTAAGCCAGAAATGACAACACTCATGCTTACAGACAATGCAAAGGGCACTTGTGAGCCCATTGCTTTTGTTAGTACAAAAACCTGAATTTTTTTGGAGCAAAATAATAAATTCGTGCCTTGCTGACACCATGTAATTCTTGACTATTATAAGCAAAAACTCAATTTTGAGTGACTGACCTGTTTCACCAGGCCCCGTGCAAAGATTCTCAGCCTTTCATATCCTTCCAGTTAAAGGTATTAAGTCTGCAACACAGCCTTTTTTCTTTTTCTCCTTCTCGCCCCCTTAACCTTTTTTTTTCTTTTTACTCTTTCCTCTTTTTGCTCTCGTGCATTCCTTTTTTCCATTGTCTGCAGTTTCAGTGCAACAGACTCGCCTGCTCAGTTCGGCAAGGAGCAGGACGAGGCTGCTGAAGCATCGCGGGAGTTAGAAGCTGGAGTAACGTGGAGCAGGCCATCTGAACTCCTAAAAGAGGCGGAAATAGATAATAGAGCCCGGGGGGGGGGGGGGGCGGTGGAAGCAAACGGACATTTCAATCTGGGAGCTGTCGTCCAGCAGACTTTAATTTCTTTAGATATTATAGTTTTTGGTTGGCTCAAATATTCCATTTGCTTTTCAAAAAAAACCAATCTGTTATTTGAGCCTTCTGGACTGTTTCAAACATACGGGTTTTAATTACATAAATATTTTATTGTAACTGTTAAAGTGCTAAAGCTACTCCTGGCATCCAAATAGCTGTCATTTGGCATTTCCTCGCAACCGTGTTTGAGCTGAAGTCTTTGTTTAAAATAGAACTTGGGAGCACATAATTCTTTGGAAATGCTGGTACTCATAGTTTAGAGCTGGCAAAGAGAAGTCTTTAATCCCATCAGTCTACCTGAAATTAGTAACTAGATCCAGGAGAGGTACAAGAACAGCCCATTATCCCAGGGGTTGGAGGGCAAAGTGGTTTACATTTGTACTTTTCTCCCTTTCTCTCCACTTCCTACCTTTGCGCACACTTCAACAGTACTGATACTTGCAGCCTCCGGGGTCCCTGCCATTCTATCTAGTACACTAGTGCAGTTAACACTCTTCAATGCTTACAGTGGCTGCTTGATACTAATATAATAGATTGCATATTTTTGTGCTCTAATGATATTGTAAACCAAGTAGTCTAGGTTGTCTGTTTCTATTCTTGTAACTTAAACCTTTTGTATATAGACTGAAATCCAAATGTGCTGAGTGGACATTTTGTTAGAGTAGTGTCTCCTGACACAGTCAAGTGGCTAATTAAGCCCACTTCTACATGGCTAGTAATTAACTTTCTAACCGGCCCAGTTTATTTGTAAGACATTTATCATTGAAACTGACGAGTGTTTCGATTGTAGACAGTCTTCTCGACTCTCTGCTCATCCTCACTGCAAAAGGCACCTTTTGTAAGAAAGCCAGTGCCCTTCACAAACCAAAACCTAGTCTGGTGTGTATAGTGAATGGGACGTATTGTGCCTCCGGGTTAAGAACCTACTCTTTAACCACTAGATTATACCAGAAATACTAATCTCTGATCAAACCAAATCATGCTGACATCATATAACTAAGGCTAAATCTGATTTGTTTATTACAAGAAATATACACAGAAGCAAGTTCAATAATATTGTTTCCACAAGTTTATTTAAACTATTTTCAGAGTCCAACATAAACAATCGTTTGAAGATTCTCGGTCCTTTTGAGTCCTTTGCTTTTTAGATAAGTACACATCTTTGTGCTCACTGTTTGAGGGGGAAGTATGGTTGATCTAAATGAACTATAGAACTGTCCGACCAATTTTTTTTAAATCAAAACCCAAGAGGTGTCTAGAAATAGAACTGTCAATCCAGATAGGGCAAATTCATAATGTAATCTCTGGAGCATGGAGGGAATTCCTTCTTTCAGGCCTTGCATATCAATTAATGCTTTTGACTGTGTATAATCTGATTAGCCTTAAATAGTTTCTCCTTCCCCCCCCCCCCCCCCCCCATACAGTCTACATTAAAACATCTGTCCTGTGTTCTGCAGATGTAATATTTGTGATGAGAAGGTCAAGACCCCAATGCCATCTTAACACTAGTTCAAAATGTATACCTTTTATGATGTATAAAGTTACTAGTGAATCTTCCATGGCCTTGCTCGTGGTTAGTCGGAGGAAATGGTATGTCTTTTGTCAAAAGGTCTACACCTGAAACATTAACTTGCTGTTCTCTCCATGGATGCTGACTAACCACCTGAGTGTTACAAAGTGTTTTTGTTTGATTTCCAGCATCTGCAGTTTTTTGCATTTTTTCTTTTAGCTGTGTTCATTGCAATAGGCTGAGAGGTGACAGCACCATCTCTGGAGCAAGTAATAACATTTGCATTGCCGTATTGCCCATTGATTTCATTATGCTGAAGGTATTACAGCCTTAGCAACTCTGATTTTAATAAATAGATAAAAGAACAAACTATACAACTTTATAGTTTTCAGGAGAGCTGAGCTAAGCTTCTGTCAGTGAGATCTTAGTATAGTAGAAGCAAGGTCTCATTCTGCCCCCTCCCACCAGTGCTTCTAAGATTGCTGATTCTAATCTTCAAAATAAAAATCACATTTTACTCCTGAAAAGATTCTTTTCTGTTGAATGTGATGTTTCAAACATGCGTATCTCATGAGCCTGGCATCGTGATGGTGGCCATTTTAATGAGTAAATAATTGACACAATCTCAGCGGAGTACAAAGGATATTCAGCTGTTGATGCCTGTACTCCAGGGATACTTGGTGGGAATGGATTACAACTTTATTCGAAAATGTAAAAGAAATAGGCTTATTAACAAGGCTATTGTGTAAACTAAGGTAGGATTAACAAGTGATCTGTCTAAACGTGTAATTTGTCCTTAAATGCTATTGGAACCTTTATTACGTTACCTCAATTCACGTGGAAGTAATGCAAACTTCAAAGAGTAGGATTTGAGATGGGAGTACTTGATTTTTATTGTATATATTGTAGTCACACAGTCTCTGCACATTCAGTCTGTTAGTAATTTTTTTGTTTATATTTTTCCTGCCAACTTAATTGCAAAGGTACTAAATAATGTAGTACTGCTGTCATGCAGATTCGTCCCCTCCAGAAGCTGTGTTCAGGATACCTTGCCAAGCTGGTTAAAAATCTGTGAAAATTATTCATTCATTATTTGTACCTTCTCTTTATCCCCACTCCCCAAACACAGACCTATTCTAGAGAAACACAGATGGTAGAGCTTAAAGGAATAAGGAGCCTGACAGAAGTGACAGCTGCAGGCCATATTTTCCTAAACTCCCTTTCCCTCCCCCCCCGCCCAACCCTTCTCCCTGATTTTAAACATGCTTTTTTAATCCTTGGTCAAGATCAACTACTTAATTGTAGTTAACCCAGGTAAATCACTGTTTTCTTTCTCCCCTTCCTATTTTTTTCCCCATTCCTATTTTTTTTCCCGTGTTACAAAATTTTCTTCCACAATATTGTGGAAAGGTACGGTTTTACTTTGAGAGGTGGCAGGAAGGAAGAATTGTGATTCTTTAAGTGAACCCTGTTTAAAAACATCTTTCACGTAGACCATCTCTTCTATGCACGAATACAAATTCAAAGATTATACATTGAGACTTGCTAGTTAAGTCTTCGTTGAGATATTTGGTGTTGAACAAAACTGGAAGCTAGCTAATAAATTTCACTCCATTTTAGTTCAGTTTTGTTTGAAATAGTTGGCATGCAAAATGAAAACTGGTTTAGATAGTTAAGTTTCATAGATATGCTAGGTAAGATGTACAGTTGCACTAGTCCTATTTGTACTTGTGACATGGCGTGTTTGTGCATAAAGTGGTGACCATGAAATGAACTTCATCCATATTTAGCCTTCAGCTCCAGATGTAAATTATTTTTATAGTGTACGGTTTACTTGCAGACGTGATTGCATGAAGTGCTAGGATGTTTAAATGATAGGAATTGAGTTGTGCAGCGTGGTAGATAGAATAGGATAATTTTTCTGTGTGCCTGCTGAGGTCACTGTGCCTGCGAGAGCGCAGCATCTCTTCATATATTGGTTCGTTTGGACTGCTTGCAGAAACTCCAGGTGCAGGCTTGCGCATAAAAATTAGGCAGGAAATATGAGCACAGCTGCATGCTTGAGGGCCTGTGGCTGCACTCTGGGCAGCTAAGATTGGAGCCTTCTGATCATTTGGTGTTGGGAGGTTGAGTAACAATTAAATGTTACTGGCCTTCCAAATCCAAATCAAATCAAATCAAAATCAAATCAACTTTTATTGTCATTGTTAGTGCACAAGTGCAGTACAACGAAATGTAGGCTTGCGGCTCCCGAGAGTGTACATTTGGATTAAGACATTTAAACATTCAACATACATTTGGCTTGTAGTATATTAACACAAATATAACCATAATAAAGTGCATTGGCAGATGTGCAGGCTTTAGAGTTTATTTG
This sequence comes from Somniosus microcephalus, assembly GCF_052327205.1. Taxonomy (NCBI): domain Eukaryota; kingdom Metazoa; phylum Chordata; class Chondrichthyes; order Squaliformes; family Somniosidae; genus Somniosus; species Somniosus microcephalus. Next base: position 83,804,331 of record NC_140991.1, on the reverse strand, counting down.
TGGAGTTCAGTAGGATGACAGCCCTGGGAAAGAAGCTGTTCCTAAATCTGGTCGTACGGGTGCGAATGCATCTGTAGTGTCTCCCAGATGGCAGGAGGGCGAACAGACTGTGGCTGGGGTGGGTAGGGTCTTTGATGATGGACCGTGCCCTCCGTAGACAGCGTTTCTGGTATATGTGCTCTATGGTCGGTAGCCGGGTGCCGGTAATGCATTGGGCAGTTTTGACTACCCGCTGCAGGGCTTTCCGGTCATAGTAGCTACAGCTGCCATACCATACTGTGATACAGTTTGTCAGGGTGCTCTCTATAGTGCATCGGTAAAAGTTAGAGAGGATCACACAGAATCACAGAAACCCCACAGTGCAGATAGAGGCCATTTCGGCCCATCGAGCCTGCAGCGACACATATCCCACCCGATCCTCGTAACCCCACGTATTTAATCCCCCTAACACTAAGGGTCAATTTATCATAGCCAATCATCCTAACCCGCACATCTTTGGACTGTGGGAGGAAACCGGAGCACCCGGAGAAAACCCACGCAAACACGGGGAGAATGTGCAAACTCCACACAGACAGTCACCCGAGGCCGGATTCGAACCTGGGTCCCTGGTGCTGTGAGGCAACAGTGCTAACCACTATGCCACCAGGGGTGACAGATTACATCCCTTCAGCCTCCTTAGGAAATATAGGCGCTGCTGGGCCGCCTTCACCAGAGAGGAGGTGTTGAGGGACCAGGAGAGGTCTTCCGTGATGTGGACTCCGAGGAACTTAAAGCTGTTCACCCTTTCCACCACAGCCCCATTGATGTGGATGGGGGTGTGACTTCCGCCTTTGGACTTCCTGAAGTCCACAATGATTTCTTCTGTTTTCTTGGTGTTAAGGGCCAGGTTGTTATCGGCGCACCACTTCACGAGATGCTGGACCTCCTCCCTGTAGGCTGACTCATCGTTGCTGGTGATCTGGCCTACTGCCGTGGTGTCATCCGCAAACTTGATGATGGTGTTGGAACCATTAACAGCCACACAGTCGTGGGTGAAGAGGGAGTAGAGGAGGGGGCTCAGCACACATCCTTGTGGGGCCCCCGTGTTCAGGGTCAGTGGGGGGGAGGTGTGGTTACCTAATTTGACAGACTGGGGTCTGTTTGTTAGGAAGTCCAGGGTCCAGTTGCAGAGGGAAGTGTTCAGGCCAAGAGTTTGGAGTTTGGTGGCCAGCTTGTTGGGGACGATAGTGTTGCATGCTGAGCTGTAGTCTATGAACAGCATTCTGATGTAGGTCTCCTTACCATCTAGGTGATTCAGTGCCGAGTGTAGAGCAGTTGTGATTGCATCCTCCGTTGATCTGTTTGCACGATAGGCAAACTGGTGTTGGTCAAGAGAGGCAGGAACACTGGCTTTGATGTGGGCTAAGACCAGTCTCTCGAAACACTTCATTATGATGGGTGTGAGTGCGACAGGTTGATAGTCGTTCAGGCACGTCACAGCCGTTTGTTCTTCCGTCTGCCCTGGAACCTTTGCAGATCCTTTAGTCCGCAAGGGTCCTAGAACAGGCTATTGCACCCCTCTGCTTTGGTGTTGAATCCTGAAAGAGGCAGGGAACATGCGCTCCTGCTGATTCTCTGATCCATACTCCCTTCCAACACCACTCTCGAATGGGAATACAAGATTAGTGAATTTGCTTTTTAAGCACGCCTAAAGATTGCTGGTACTTCCCCACTCCCTGAAGCTTCACTAGACCATGCTTGATTAGTACTGAGCCACCATAAGAACAAAAATATCCCAGGTTCAAAGCTTTGTTTCGCGTTATCCATTCTTCATGGGGCAGCAGTTAGCTGGAGCTAAGGAGGAGCAGAAAAGAAAGAAAGAGAATTTGCGTGTCATGATCTCTGGGCGTCCTAAAGCACTTTACAACCAATGAAGTACTTTTGAAGTGTAGCAATTTGTAATGTAGGGAAACCTGGCAGCCAATTTGTGCACAACAAGATCTCGCAAACAACACCGTTTGGTGACCAATGATCTTGGCTGACTGTATATATTTGAGTTTGGTTGGATGTGTATGGAGTGGGGAATGGATTGGACTCTTCTTTGATGCCCCCCCCCCCCCCACATAACCTGCCGGTACACATTGTTCAGGTTAACATGAAGATTGGTCACTTGGATGGGGTAGCAGAAAGCTGCCAGTGCCCATTAAACCTTACCCTAGCACCACCTTTAGAAGAGGAGAGGTGAAAAATCCATAAAATAAATGTTCTCCCCAATAATTACTACTTTCAAAGTAAAAGATTGTTTTCACATTTTACCATCTCTTTGCATGAAGTTTCTAAGATCTGTGTTGAATTTGTAGTGTGGATTGATTTAGAATTGAAGATTCAGCAGTCCAACAAAGCTAGATTGTTTCTTTAAATGAGGTCTTTTTTTAGCAAAACTACAGATGCTGGAATTCTGAACCACGAATGGGAAATGCTGGAAATACTCAGCAGGTCAATCACCACCTATGGAAAGAATGAATGAGTTAATGTTTCAGATGTAGACCCATCATCCAACATTTTTTCAGAGCTGTAGTAAAGTCCATTTATCTTGGTCTCTGAACATCCTTGCTTTCAGTGAAATAGCAGGAAGAGGGTGATGAGAGCCAAGGCTTACCCACAACGGTGTGCTTTAGCACAGAGCATTGGCAATGTGTAAATGATGGGTTGATGTCGAGGCCGACATAATGAGCTTTAAAATAGTTACACAAATACTAGAATCTAAGGCTATTGTAAGTCTTTTGAGTTGCATCAATATACCTAAATCAACAATACTAATGGTTCTTTGCTAGTTTGTACCCTACAAAAGTGTGGTGATATGCATGTTCATGCCAAACATTGAGTTTGAGCATGTACTGAAGTGTCAGCCTGAATTACAATACCGAGGAAGTGCTGCCTTGTGCTGTTTGTTAGACAAGACATTACACCAAGGCCTGGTCAGGTGAATGTAAATGCTGCCATGGCACCAGTTGAAGAATGGTGGGGGTTCTCCTGGTGTCCTAGCTAACATTTATTTCTCAACCAACACCACCAAAGACATAGATTGACTGGTAATTCATCATGTTTGTGTGACATTGCTGTGCAGAAATTTGCTGCTGCATTTGCTACTTAACAAGTGATGACACTTCAGAAGTAATTCATTGGCCCTCAGGATCTTCTAAGTGCAAGCTAAGACATATAATTGCTATGTAACTGTGGCTCAGTGGGTAGCACACTCTCCTCAGAAGGTTGTGGGATCAAGTCCCACTCCAGGGACTTGTGCACATAAATCTAGGCTGACACTCCAGTGCAGTGCTGAGGGAGTGCTGCATTGTCGGAGGTGCTGTCTTTTGGATGAGATGTTAAACCGAGGCCCTGTCTGCGCTCTCAGGTGGACTTAAAAGATCCCATGGCACTATTTGGAAGAAAAGCAGGGGAGCTATCCCTGGTGGTCTGGGCAATATTTATCCCTCAATCAACATAGATTATCTGGTCATTATCCCAGCTTGCTGTGTGTAAATTGGCTTCCACAACAGTGACTACACTCCCAAAGTAGTTAATTAGCTGTAAAGTGCTTTGAGACGTCTGCTGGTCATGAAAGGCGCCATATAAATGCAAGTCTGTCTGTCTTCCAAGTCTTTTTATATTTGTTTTGGGATGTGGGCGACACTAGCAAGGCAATATTTATTGCCCATCACTAGTTACTCGGGGCGTTGAATCAATCACACAGGCCGCGATTTTGCCTACCGAGGTGGGCTAGGTGGCGGACTGCGACTCCCGTTTCCATCGCACTCTGTTGAAGTGATTTTGCCCTGATTGGGCTTGTTAAGCCTGCCCTAAGAGGTTCCTGGCCAATTGAAGGAAGCGGGTCTGATGACATCACTTGACGCGTCATCAGCCAGTTTCCTTAAAGGGGCCGTGTCCAAATTAATTTTGACAGTTGTGCTGTCAGTGTTCTGCAGCATTGAGGTGCTGCAAACACTGACGAGCACTGCTCAAAGGTGCACGCCTGCACCAAGCCTCTCCCATGACTCCCTCCATATGCTTATGGAGGAAGTCACAGCATGCAGGGAGGTTCTCTTCCCTTCCAATGGGCGGAAGAGACCTCCCCAGGACACCAACCCAACCTGGTTGCACATTGCACAGGAGGACCTGGCTGCAGCGGCACAAACCTTTCAATGACCTCAGTAGATCACGAAACGTGACTGCAAAGCCACAATCAACCTCATCCTGCTGTGCCACTCATCACGTCCCCAGCACTTTGCCTTCCCTACCCTACTCCTGCACATCCTTACTCTCTCCAACTTAACTTGCACCTCCACCCATCCCTCCCCTCTCTATCTACATTATCATTTCCCATCTCACTAGCCACCCCTCTCTCACTCCTTCATGCTTGTCCAATCATACCAACTAACAACACACAAGGGTAGATACCTGGGTCTTTTAGCCAATGTTCATGTCGAGTTTCTGTTAATGTGTTGTCAAACATTGAAATCTTTATTTTGAACACTTTGCCTTCTTGGACAGATTTGTGTGCACCTTTGGAAGTGGCTTAGTGAGTCGCAGTGAATGGTGAGACATAAGGGCACCCCCTGCTATGGTGATGAATGTGAAAGGAAGGCTTGGGCATTGTCGGGATGCTTTATGGTGTTGCTGTGGGGTGGTGCCAACCTGGAGCATGATGTGAAGTAAACCTGGCCATGGTGAGGCCATCCCTGGCCTCCTGGGCAGCAATGTGGTCGGGTGCTGATGTCCTTTGCAACATCAGGTGATTGCGGAGAAGGTTGGCGGTGTAGTTGTTGGTGGCTGGTGTGCTTGGTGCTGGCTGGTGTGATTCAGAGGACCACGGTGAGATTTTTTCAAGTGCACCGATGCTGATGGAATAGATGGCCACTGAAGTTGAGATGACGGAAGCGATCCGTCATTGGTGAGATAGGTTGTTCCAAGGAGGTGACTGTGGATAGAGAGTTTACTCCAAACACTTCCAAACTGCATAAAGCTCAAAAGTGTGTTTCAGATCCTGAAGGCTCCAGCTTCTAACATTGGAAAGTGAATAGCTGTGAAATGGTAGCTTTTATACCACTTTTGCAGCTGTCAGCTATTCAGAGCAATGGAGAGTCATTGAAAACCCAACCTACTTAGCTGACGTGATCCCCGAGTGCTGTGTAACTCGTCAAAAAGCTGGAAATGATAGGTAGATGGCAAAATGCTATTTAAGTTCCTTTTAACAACCTATTTCAATTGGCTCACCCACCGCTTGGCGTCTGGTCTATAAAGCGCAGGCAGACCCGGAACTTGGGAAACTGACAGAGGCAGGTTTACAGCGGGCTCCCGACCCGCTGTCGATCTTTTAGATTTTGATTGCGCACCCACCCTCTGAGCGCCAGCAAGATTGCGGCCATAGTTTGGGATTGAGTCACATTTTGGCCTGGGTAGTCCTACAGGTTTCCTTCCTTGAAGAACATTAATGAAACAGTTGGGTTTTTACAAGTCTGCAGTTTTCATGGTGGTTTTCTGGTGCAAGCTCATAAGGCATGTACAACAGGAAAATCAAAGCTGATTATGACCCGAGACTGCTTTGACAAAACCAGTGTGACAGCCATCATCCAGTCATCATCTGAATTGAATATACAGGCTTAAAGTTGTCTTAGAGCTGTACATAAAGGGGTAGATGTTACAAATTAGTGCCTCGGGTGCAGAGCCTTGCGTGACAGGTGCACATGTTGAGGATTCAGACATGGAGATCAGTGTGACCAATTTGTGGCCCACACAATTCTGTCTCCATTAATTTTAATGGGCAGAAAATAGTGTGGATTGAATTGGGTGAGCTAATGTTCATGCTTGAATTCCTGATACCTGTTCTAGTCACGTCTGATTAACATTTAACGTTACCCGTCCCAGCACCGTGTCTGTTCCCAGCTTGAGCTCGGCCAACAAGTTTGGACTGTTTAGAAGTGCTTTGGTCAAACATGGGTTCAAATGAGGGTGGATTGGAACACCAGTAGGATTCTGGATTATATGGTTTCTGCGTAATATCCTTTTAAGAAAAGCAACACTTTTATCTGTCCTCATTTTATGATGCATATTTAATTGGTTCAATAAAAAAATTGGCCTGTTGATGGAAACGTAATCAAAACACGTAAAATCTGTTAATCAATGAACCAGGGAATAGCTGGATTTTTCCTTTTTTTAAATTTTATTTCCAGAGTTCTATTTGTTGTACAAACTTTTGTAATCATCATTCAGGGCCAAGAACTGAGGTGGTCAGTTGTAGTAAACTGTGGTGCTATTTTAAGAAACTGGCTTTAGTTCAGATTTCAGTCTTTCACATCTTGCATCCCCACCCCCCAACTTTCTATGCAGTCTGTCTTTACAACTGTTTCAAACCATATGAACCCCAAACCATTCTAATTTTTTTTTTCAGAAGCTTGACATTTGATACTTTTAAGGTTGTTAAACTGTATAGTTGGGTTTAAGAGTTCATTGCAATTATTTAACAGTAAATAATTTTCAATGTTTTGACAGTGCATTTCCACAGTACGAAAAACAGCTAACAGTCCTGTAACCTTATACTGGAATCCTGTCTAGATTATGATGAAACATGACAAAATTGGATACAAAATTGGCTAAGTGACAGAAAGCAGAGAGTAGTGGTGAATGGTTGGTTGTTTTTCAGACTGTGCAGTGGTATCCCCAGGGGTCGGTGTTGGGACCACTGCTCTTTTTGATATATATTAATGACCTGGACTTGGGTATACAGCGCATAGTTTCAAAGTTCGCAGTTGACACAAAACTTGGAAATATAGTAAACAATGAGGAGGATAGTAACAGACCACAGGAGGACATAAACGGGTGAAATAGGCTGACACATGGCAGCTGAAATTTAATGTAGAGAAGTGTAAAGTGATGCATTTTGGTAGGAAGAATGAGGAGAGGCAATATAAACTAAATGATACAATTTTAAAGGGGGTGTATGTACACAAATCTTTGAAGGTGGCAGGACAGTTGAAAAGGCTTTTTTTTAAAAAGCATATGGGATCCTTAGCTTTATTAACAGAGGAATAGCATACAAAAGTTAACGAGAGAGACTTGAGAAGCTGGGGTTGTTCTCCTTAGAGCTGAGAAGGTTAAGAGGAGATTTGATAGAGGTGTTGAAAATGTTGAAGGGTTTTGATAGAATAAATAGGGAGAAAGGACACAGATTGAAGGTGATTGATAAAAGAACCAGAGGCGACGTGAGGGAACATTAGTTTTTGCATTTTTTGTGCTGATCTGGAATACACTGCCTGAAAGGGTATTGGAAACAGACTCCATAGTACTAAAGAGAATTGGATAAATACTTGAAGGGGAAAAAATCTACAGGACAAGGGGAATGAGTGGGAGAATGGGACTAATTGGAGAGCTCTTCCAAATAACCGGCACAGGCACAATGGGCTGAATGGCCGCCTCCTGTGCTGTATCATTCTATGACATTAGGTTTTTACTTTTGTCTCATCAAACTTTGTTCAGTTCAAGATGGAACATGACAAAGGACAAAATTTGAAATCTTGCTGCATATAGTTTCCTTGGCAAGTAAGATTTAATCTTGGCAGATCTCTGGTCCTACAGATCAAGTTTCAACAATAATGTGATTAAAGTTTGTATGATATTTTGGTCTGGCCATAGTATAATGCACTTTACTGTTCATTAACCTTTTGGAAGTTAAACTGGCCTTTTTGCCTTTCGTTAGCCATTTTCACTCTTTAATGGAAAGCTAGGAATGGTCCGAGCAGTACGAAACGCTGCTAAATCGTCTTGACACTCTTGCCGCTTTCTCTCAACCTTCCACCTCTATTCGCATGTACTATTTAAGATTAACAATCATCAGACCTATGGTGTCAAGTTAGAGAATATTGCAGCAACTTTATTACATCACCACAGATGCTTGGTCTGCCATTAGGAAGACCCAGTTCACAGTGCTATCCTACCCAGTTCACAGTGCTATCCTGCCCAGTTCACAGTGCTATCCTGCCCAGTTCACAGTGCTATCCTGCCCAGTTCACAGTGCTATCCTGCCCAGTTCACAGTGCTATCCTGCCCAGTTCACAGTGCTATCCTGCCCAGTTCACAGTGCTATCCTGCCCAGTTCACAGTGCTATCCTGCCCAGTTCACAGTGCTATCCTGCCCAGTTCACAGTGCTATCCTGCCCAGTTCACAGTGCTATCCTGCCCAGTTCACAGTGCTATCCTGCCCAGTTCACAGTGCTATCCTGCCCAGTTCACAGTGCTATCCTGCCCAGTTCACAGTGCTATCCTGCCCAGTTCACAGTGCTATCCTGCCCAGTTCACAGTGCTATCCTGCCCAGTTCACAGTGCTATCCTGCCCAGTTCACAGTGCTATCCTGCCCAGTTCACAGTGCTATCCTGCCCAGTTCACAGTGCTATCCTGCCCAGTTCACAGTGCTATCCTGCCCAGTTCACAGTGCTATCCTGCCCAGTTCACAGTGCTATCCTGCCCAGTTCACAGTGCTATCCTGCCCAGTTCACAGTGCTATCCTGCCCAGTTCACAGTGCTATCCTGCCCAGTTCACAGTGCTATCCTGCCCAGTTCACAGTGCTATCCTGCCCAGTTCACAGTGCTATCCTGCCCAGTTCACAGTGCTATCCTGCCCAGTTCACAGTGCTATCCCGCCCAGTTCACAGTGCTATCCCGCCCAGTTCACAGTGCTATCCCGCCCAGTTCACAGTGCTATCCCGCCCAGTTCACAGTGCTATCCCGCCCAGTTCACAGTGCTATCCCGCCCAGTTCACAGTGCTATCCCGCCCAGTTCACCGTGCTATCCCGCCCAGTTCACAGTGCTATCCCGCCCAGTTCACAGTGCTATCCCGCCCAGTTCACAGTGCTATCCCGCCCAGTTCACAGTGCTATCCCGCCCAGTTCACAGTGCTATCCCGCCCAGTTCACAGTGCTATCCCGCCCAGTTCACAGTGCTATCCCGCCCAGTTCACAGTGCTATCCCGCCCAGTTCACCGTGCTATCCCGCCTGTATTTGTTATGGAAAGAGAAAACTTGTTTACAGTTATTGGGCACTTTTATTTTTGACTTTTAAAACATTGCATTTTAAATGGGGTTTGATGCTCTTAAGGGCTCAGCAGTTCCGTTGCTGGAGGTGCTCTGTTTATATTGCTTGGGAGCTCCCCTGCTATATTTTATATTACTGCAATTATTAAGATTTAAGTGCAAGTGTGCTCGCTGACCTACATTGGCTCCCGGTTAAGCAGCGCTTTGATTTCAAAATTCTTATCCTTGTTTTCAAATCTATCCATGGCCTCGCCCCTTCCTATCTCTGTAATCTCCTTCAGTCCCACAAACCCCCCAAGATATCTGCGCTCTTGAGCATCCCTGATTATAATCGCTCAACCTTTGGTGGCCGTGCCTTCTGTTGCCTAGCCCCTAAGCTCTGGAATTCCCTGCCTAAACCTCTCCTCGCTAACTCTCTCTCCTCCTTTAAGACACTCCTTAAAACCTACCTCTTTGACCAAGCTTTTGGTCACCTGTCCTAATTTCTCCTTATGTGGATCGGTGTCAAATTTTTTGTTTTTAACTCCTGTGCAGCACCATGGGACATTTTACTACGTTAAAGGCACTATATAAATACAAGTTGTAATAACTAAATTATTTGAGGTTTTCTTTTTAGCATCATTACAGAATTGCCTTTCCAAACTTGGGTTTGACTGGAGAGAACAGTTTGAGCTATATAACTAGAGGCTAAAACACTGGTGATTACAGGTCTTCCCAAGAATATTGCACAAATATATTGGCATAGCAAAGCGCTGAAGTACATTTTTCTATAACATAAGGGTACCAACATATAAAAAGTACCTAGTAGAATATAAGCAATAACTGGCTCGGAATATTATCAGAAAGCTGCAATATAACTCCTGTTCCTCCGCTACATTTTATAATTGTAACTTTTTATATGTATTCAGATACTATATGCATGTACAAAATAAGTAGTGGTTTGTGATGGAGTTGATGGTGAGAATAGTGGAATTTATTGGTACTAAGGGATTACTTGTCTACTAGTTTTGAACCATGAGGGGTTGACGTCTGTTGTTATTCAACAGGCTTAGTTCAGCTATATATAATGCACACACATACAAATTATAATTTAAGACAAAATCTGACTCCCCATAAATATGCAAAGAATTAAAGTGGGCTCCATTGGTTGGCTTTACTAATCTAGTTGGAACGCGCAAAATATTAAGTGGCATTCGTGTATCTTTCCACACAATTGTAGCACAATCAAGAGGTCAAATTACTTCATACAACTTCACTTCCCTGGTTTATCACGTGTGACTCCTCTGCTTTCCCATTTGATAAAAACATCATGTGACTGAGCCACAGTGCTGAAGGTTTCAGGTTTGATTCCTGTGTGTGGATGTTGAGGATATGATTGCTCTCAGTTGTGATGCTTTCTCCTGCCCCTCCCCTCCCCCATTAGCCTATCAGTACTCAACTGTCTGGACAAACACATGAAGAATTGCCACTTTGGCAAAGTACAAGAGGGCAGCAGGTAATTGTGGAACTAAAACCTGAAAGGAGTCAACACCTTAATGAGAGAAAATCAATCCAAAAAAATAAAAATCACATTCTTACTGTTTTCCCGGTCTCATTGATGCTAATATTACATATTGTAGACACTGAGGATCAGAAGAGTATTACCGAAGTTACAAGATGACGCCAAGATTCTATTGGTGTTAAATGACATGAATTTTTTTTTAAAGTGTTAGACTGAAATTTAGATTTCATTGCTGTATGTTGTAGTTAATGTATGGTAGTGGAAGAGTATGGGCTTTGTTCCAAGCTCTGTTGCGGTTTGCCATAGCATACATTTTAATTATAAATGGTTCCAGTAAATGTCAAATATATTTCTATTTGGCGGAGAATGAAACTGTACGTACCTCTTGTTTAAACAGACAGAAGCTTGGAGCAGTACCACTTCTAAATGTATGTATCTAATGCCAAATCCAGATTGTCTCAAGGCAATGAACACCGGAAATGATACCCAGAAGACTTAAACCAGATTGCAGAAGTAGCGTTCCAATGATTTATAGCTATCGTCGGCTCTCGAAACCAAACAAAACATTTCATGCTTTTCATTACTTTACTGTAATTCTCATTTTATTTATATATTTTGCCTCTTAAAATAATAAATCATGGTTTGTAGGTATTTACCAGAAAGTAAGCTGCTGGCTATGCTGTTCTGATGTGACTAGGTTTTTTAATGTTTTAAGTGCGAACAAACTTTTTTTATTTACCTTTGACATCATGTTTGGGGTATTTAATTTTCAGAAGTGAAACTTATGTGCCAATTCCAGGGGGACCAGGCCCAACCCCCTCCCAAAACATTATTTCTGTGCCTCCATCAGCCCCCTTTGTAAGCAGACTAAGAAATTTTGACTACATTCTCTTAATCTTCAGGACTCCAAGTCTGGACCCCTTGGTGAGCCCCACATCTGCCATTTAGCAGGCTAGAATTCCTGCTTTCATTCAGTGACTCGGGACATAACAAGAAATAGGAGCAGGAGTAGGCCATACGGCCCCTCAAGCTTGCTCTGCTGTACAATAAGCTCATGGCTGATCATCCATCTCAACTCCACTTTCCCGCCCGATCTCCATATCCCTTGATTCCCCTCGAGTCCAAAAATTTGAATCTTGAATATACTCAGATTCAGCATTCACAGCCTTCTGGGGCAGAGAATTCCAAAGATTCACAACCCTGAGTGAAGAAATTCCTCCTCATCTGAGTATTAAATGGCCTACCCCTTATCCTGAGATGATGCCCCCTAGTTCTAGACACTCCAGCCAGGGGAAACAACCTCTCAGCATCTACCCTGTCAATCCCCTTCAGAATCTTGTATGTTTCAATGAGATCACCTCTCATTCTTCTTAACTCCAGAGAGTATAGGCCCATTCTACACAATCTCTCATCATAGGACAGCCCTCTCATCCCAGGAATCAATCTAGTGAACCTTCATTGCACCGCCTCCAAGGCAAGTATATCCTTCCTTTAGATAAGGAGACCAAAACTGTGCACAGTACTCCAGGTGTGGTCTCACCAAGGCCCTGTACAATTGTACCAAGACTTCCTCACTCTTATACTCCAACCCCCTTGCAATAAAGGCCAACATACCATTTGCCTTGCTTGCTGTACCTGCATGCTAACTTTTGTGCTTCTTGCACGAGGACACCCAAATCTCTCAACACCCAACATTTAAAACTTCACCATTTATAAAAAAAAAAAAAAAAAATCTCTTTTTCTATTCTCCCTACCAAAGTGAACAACCTCATTTCCCGACATTATACTCCATCTGCCACCTTTACTGCCCACTCACTTAGTCTATCTATATCCCTTTGCAGACTCCTCACAGCTTACTGTCCCACCTAGCTTTGTATCATCAACAAACTTGGATACATTGATGTGCCTCAATAATCCTGAGACTCTGTTAGCGAAACAAAACAAGGCTTTTATTAACTTAGAAGATAACACGCAGTGGAGAGAGGTATCTTCCCTGGAGGTCTGCAGTACTGGCTGTGAGGCCAGACTGAGCTGGCTTACATAGAGGCCAGGTATGGGCGGAGCCCTACACACAACACATTCCATACATTCCAATACACAATACAATGGTGAGGAGAAACCTGAAACCAACCACAGTCACAGGCAATACAATGGTAAGGGGGAACCTGAAACCAACCACAGTCACAGGCAGTGATGAATGGAATATTTCATCACATACATTACACTTGGTCCTTTCATCTAGGTCATTAATATAGATTGTAAATAGCTGAGGCCTCAGCACTGATCCTTGTGGCATCCCACTAGTTATAGCCTGCCAACCTGAAAAAGACCCGTTTATCCCTACTTTATTTTCTGTCAGTTAAGCAATCCTCTCTCCATGCTACTATATTACCCCCAACCCCATGAGCCCTAATCTTGTGTAATCTTTTATGTGGCCCCTTATCGAATGCCTTTTGGAAATCCAAATATACTACATCCACTAGTTCCCCTTTATCTACCCTGTTTGTTACATCCTCAAAAAACTCTAATAAATTTGTCAAACATGATTTCCCTTTCATAAAACCATGTTGATGCTGCCTAATCATGTTATGATTTTCTACATGCCCTGCTACCACTTCCTTAAAAATGGATTCCATTATTTTCCCTATTACTGATGTCAGGCTAACTGGCCTGTAGTTCTCTGTTTTCTCTCTCCTGCCTTTCTTGAATAGCGGTGTTACATTTGCTACCTTCCAATCCGCTGGGACCGTTCTAGAATCTAGGGAATTTTGGAAGATCAAAACCAATGCATCTGCTATTTCTGCAGCCACCTCTTTTAGAACCCTAGGATGTAGGCTGTCGAGTCCAGGGGATTTGTCTGCTTTTAGTCCCATTAGTTTCTCAAGTACTTTTTCTCTACTTATAGTAATTACATTAAGTTCCTCACCCTCATTGGACCCTTGGTTCCCCACCATTTTTGGTATGCTTTTTGTGTCTTCTACTGTGGAGACGGATACAAAATATTTGTTTAATGTTTCTGCCATTTCCTTATCACCCATAATAATTTCTCCTGCTCAGCCTCTGAGGGACCAACGTTTACTTTTGCTACTCTCTTCCTTTTTACATACTTGTAGAAGCTCTTACAATCTGTTTTTATATTTCTTGCTAGTTTTCTCATTCTATTTTTTTCCCCTTATCAATTTTTTGGTCATCCTTTGCTGGTTTCTGAAACTCTCCCAATCCTCAGGCTTACTACTATTATTTGTAACATTATAAGCTTCTTTCAATATAATGCTACCCTTAACAACTTTAATTAGCCACGGATGGATCACTTTTCCCATGCAGTTTTTGGTTCTCAATGGAATGTATTTTTGTTGAGAATTATGAAATATTTCTTTAAATCCTACCCGCTGCTTATCTACGGTCATACCTTTTTAATCTATTTTTCCAATCTACTTTCGCCAACTCGCCCCTCATACCTATGTAATTGGCTTTTTGAAAGTTTAAGACTCTAGTTTCGGACTTAGAATTTCACCTTAATTTTGAGAGTGACTTGCCTATCATATTATGATCACTCTGCCCCAGAGGATCCTTTACTATGAGAATGCTAATTAACGCTGTCTCATTACACAATACAAGATCTAAAATAGCCTGTTCCCTGGTTGGTTCCATGACGTATTATTCCAGGAAACTGTCCTGAATGCATTCCATGAACTTGTCATCCAGACTACCTTTGCCAATTTGATTTGTCTAGTCTTGATGAAGATTAAAGTCCCCCATGATTATTGCATTACATTTGTTACAAGCTCCTACTATTTCTTGATTAATATTCTGGCCAACGTTCTAGATACTGTTAGGGGGCCTATATACTACTACCACCACCAGTGTTTTCTGCCCCTTGTTATTCCTTATCTCCACCCATACTGATTCTACTTCCTGATCTTCAGAGCCAAGATCCTTTCTCTCTACTGTCCTTATGTCATCCGTTTATTATCCGGGCTGCTTCCCGCCCCCCCCCCCACCCTTTCCATTCTGCATGTCTTTTTGAAACGTCAAGTACCCTGGAACATTTAGTTGCCAACCTTGGTCACCTTGCAACCACGTCTCTCTAATGGCTATTGGATCAAACCCATTTATCTCTATTTGTGCCACTAGTTTGGGACATGGGAACTTCTGGACTGGGATTCCCAGCCCTCAGCCACAGCCCCTCTTACACTGCTGACCTTGTTTGATAAAGTTGTTTTACTTGGGGGTGGGAGGGGTGGGGGGTGGGGTGGGGGCATATGGGATCCTAGGTTTTATAAATGGGAACATTGAGTACAAAAGAGAAGTAATATTAAACCTACATAAGTCATTGGTTAAGCTGTAGTTCAAATATCATATCCAGTTTTGAACATCCTACTTTTAAAAAGGATGTCAAGGCCATTAATTGCGAACAAGGGTTTTTTTTCATTTGCCATGTTGTATTTAATAGACTTTTTCTTGTCACCTTAATGAAATATTTCTAAATGCTTTATCAAAACCAGGCACAACAGTTTTGTATGCAAGTCTTGTGTTTGTTCATGCCTATATTTTTAAATGAACCAAAAAAGGCAGGCCTTTAGAGACAAAGTACCTTTTTTTTTCAGGAAATGTCCTTAGTGGCCCCAGAATCTCCTTGGGAACAAGCTAGAAGAGTATTCCAAATGTATGATCCTGAAGGTAAAACGGTTTGTTTTTAATTTCTTACAACCATAGTTTTCCAGACATTTACAACCTTTATGATGTAAACTGTTCCCATCAAAAGATTATATTTGCTGTTTGTCAGGATAATAGTCATAGTAATAATAATCTCAGACATGATCTGAGAAAACCAAGGTGCCAACTTAAAACTTAAAAAAAAAAAAAAAAATCACAATCTGTGAATGATTGGATCAGTTTCTCATTCAGAACAAATGTTATCCAGTGTGTTAATCCCTATCCGAAGCTCCTTGAGCTATTTATTATAATTATATAATAAATGCAGGTTGACATTGATTCTGATGAAGTTTGTGAAGAAATTGGATGGGTATTCAGTTGTTTTAAGTCCTGTTCCTGTCAAGTATGCCCAGTCCATTGTCAGTTTAATATAAATTAAGGGTATATGGCTGTGGCTTGGATCTGATCAGGCAATGTATTGAAAATTTGAAGTAGCAGTGTGTTTACTGAAGTGCTGGTTATAGGAGTACTCTGGTCGGCCATGCATTAGTAGTAAAACATTTTGACAACTGATGAAGTACTGGAACTTTTCTGTGGCGTGTCTTGGCGACAGCTGGCCCTTTTCCTTCTGTCCCCCATATCAACTGTGTAACCTCGACTCAAACAAGGACATCGCCCAGGTTTTCATGAGTAGATAAAGATCTATTTAACTGTAATCCAATTAGTTTTTTTTCTTCTCAACAACTTTGAGTTACACAAATTGGTATGTTTTTGAGTCTTCTCTCTAGATCTTGATACGTACTTCACCTTTTGTATTTTAGATAATGCCATAGGTCTTGGCTCCTTACAATTTTGAGTGATCCTTAATACCTCAAGTTTCCGAGTGTGCAGGATGATGAACAGATAGCCTTTCCTTTAAATTGCTTTTGCTACTGGATGTCCTGTACTTCCATAGGACCTTTCTCGTGTCTTCAAAATTGAGAGAGTTGGGACAGAGGCTTCAGAAGCCTGCTTCATGTAGCCAGAGTGGTCAAAGCCTGCAACTACATCATGACAATTGACAGCAAAATTTAATGGGAAATGTTAACTGCAATTTACAATAATATTGACTGAATAATGTGAACAAAACTCATGACAACAGGAACCATGGTTTATTGACAGGATATGCATGCCCTATATACCAGTTCCATGAAAGAAAAATAGTGGTCACAATGTATAAGCTAAAGTATTTTCTGGTTCTCTATCTAAATGTAGGCACTAAACTTGTCCAACATATTTTTCTCTGAAGGTTCAATACTGACTTTACTCAATGAATTGAACAGTACACCTATTTAAATATCCCTCAAGTGGTTGCCAGCACTTGTTGGATATAAGTTACAGTCGGCTCGATTCGTACACCTAACTGGACAAATTACACAGCATGTTGTGGTTTGAATGTGGAATACAAGTTGCTGCTGCTATTCTTGTTTGGTGGTTCTTTCCAGTCTTTCTGTTAGACCAGACCAGACTGTTCTTGTATTTATAATACTGATCTCCATTGGCTCCATGTCCTGTAATGCATTGAGTTCAAAACCTACCATGGCTTCACCATTGCCTACCTTTGCAACCTCCAGCTCTTCATCAGTGTGTGCCATCTGCTCTTCACACTTTGGCTTCCTGAGCATACCTTCTCCCTCTGTTCCAATTCCATTGGTGGAGCCTTCAGCTAGTTTGGCTCTACAGTCGGAGATCCTCCAAACACTTCTACTTGTGTCTCTCCCAATTTCCAGTTGGAGAGAGATCTGATTCATCTCACTTTAGTTTATAGGCAATGGCAGCTGGTTTTTCCTGTTGGGCATGAAAAAAGTATCTGGATAAGCCTGAATTGTAACAGGCTATTTGAGTTCTGCTGCAGGTTCTTGAGTTGTAATATTGCTAGCCTGTTAATCTCCTTCCAGGAGTGGTTTCACCATGTCTTTCCCATCTCAGCACAACTAGGACCATAGGCCATTCAGTCCATCAAGCCATGGACAGCTCGCTTTTTAATCCAAGTTCCTTGCCTTCTCTCCCTATCCCTTTTAATATTTTCACCTACCAAGTAATTACCTACCATCTTTTTAAACGACTACTGACTTTGCATCTATGACCTTTTGTATATGTGCGCATTTAACATAGTCAGCTTTCTGAGGGTCCTGTCTGCATGGGCACATTAACTTGCCAAAATCAACATAGCTAGACTCCGTTCCTAGTAGAAGCCCCAGCAGATAGGAGCACAATATGGGTGTTTGTGGGCGAGGAGCAATGGTCTTGAAGTTAGAGAGGGGGAGGGACAGACAACAGTGGTGTTTTGCAGGGGTGGGGTGGCTAGAAAGAGGGGAGCTGCCAGGGTGGAAGAGAGTAAAAGCTAGGAACCGCTTTGGGGACATGCAGGAGCGGTATTTGGAAGCTGAGGAAGAGGAAAAGCCAGCACGGCATTTGTTTGGCGAGGGGTGGGGGGGCGGCAGTGATGAAGACGAAGAGAAGCACGGAGCAGCACTTGGGAGGGGGAGAAAGAAAGAGAAGCGTGAAATGGCCCTAGGGGAAGGAGAAGGGAAGCTGGGTCTGGTTGGGAGAGATTGGGTAATTGATGGCATGTACAATGAAGTGCTGATGGGGCCAAAGGAGGAGCCTGATTATTCTTCCTGGTCTGCTTCCAGAGGAGATTGTGGTGAAGGAAGAGCAGTAGAATGCCACGATGAAAGTGTAGCTGCAACCTCCCTCCTATTTCACCAACTCCGGCTCCCTTTTATTGCCTCAATGCAGCGCAGAGGGTTTGGTAATCAATCTTTCCCAGCTGTTCTGGCCTGTCTTGCCTTAGAAAAAAGAAGACAATAGGGGCAAATAAACTTCAGGAATTATGAAATGGAGTAAAACGCAGGTGCCTGTATACATAATTTTTGGTGCTCACAAATGAATGAAACACAATTGCGTTCTGTGAAGCTTTAATGGATGAGTGGAGGAACACTTTTAGGTAAAGGTTGCAGCTGTACTCCCTAATGTTGGGGTGGGTTGCCCTGCACATCATTTCCTGTCATTCTGGTGTACAGGACATCAGATATAAATTATACCAATGTGGCAGTGAGTATATGGAAAGGGTGAAGTAGTTTTAAGATGTGTGAATTTCAGCCCTATCATAACCAATGTTCTTGCCTTCTATTTTTCCTGCTGTCATTACGTTCTTGTGTGTCTTTAAATTTTTGGCTTTGCCCCCTCCCTCCAGCAAAATTACTGGCACCATTGGTTCCCCAGTGGGATTCTGTGATGTAATGGAGAGACCCACATTGTAACAAGACTAGTCGTTGCTTCAGGCTCAATACTTTTATTTCTTTAGTCAATATGCAAAGCACTTTACAAGCAGAGTAGATTAAACCGATACGAATACAGATGCGTAAACATGCACTTCACTATTCCCTTGCTGCACTAACTTTTCTAAACACGAAATGTCTGTTATATAATTCTGTGCCTGTAGTGAACTCTAATCTACCTCTCTCCCTTGATTAGATTCCTCCTGTCACCTGGCTTCGTGACCCCCCCCCCCCCTTTATTAACCTTCCCATGGTGTCCATTCTGAATCAAAGCTCAAGCCCCATGTCATGTAGTTTCCCTTATCTCGTCTGTCCTCGCAGGTTATCTGTCTGCTTTTCTGTGTGAAAAGCAGCTGCATTTAATAACTCCTTTGTCGTTCAAACTTTTACAACCAAAAAGCCTTCATCTGGCAGGCGTCCAGGGTCCAAGCACAATGCTTTATTTCAATTAATGATGCGTGTGTGCATGCATGCACTATCCTGCAATAATGTCTCCTGTTCACTATGCTAAGCTAGCTTCTAAGTTCCCATAAAATCTCTATGCTAAGTTCATTTGGCTCAAGTTTATTGTCATTACCTAGGTGAATATATAAAGATAATGCATGTTAATAAACAAATGTGCACTATCTTGTAGTGTTTGCTCCCTATACTATATGCTAAGCTGGCCTTAATATCTCATCAAGCTCTCTGCTTCTTCGCCATGTTTCAGTATGTCCCATGTTCCAACACTGTCATCTGATATGTTTAGAAGAAGAAAAAGACCAGCAAGCGAATTCCATTCAGATCATTTGCACAACAGGTGCTTTCTGACCACCTGCAAATATATACATTTTTGCAGACAGAAGTAAACATGCATTGCTTTAGCAGACAATTAGTACAGTGGAGGCTCCTCTGGAACAGAAGACCTGATGGCACCATCAAGATTGGTAAATGCCTGACCAACCATAATAGAAAAATAGGAGCAGGAGTGGGCCATTCAGCCCTTCGAGCCTGCTCCGCCATTCAATATGATCATAGCTGATCCTCTATCTCAATACCATATTCCTGCTCTCTCCCCATACCCCTTGAAGCCTTTTGCGTCTAGATATCTATCTCCTCAAATATATTCAGTGACTTGGCCTCCACAGCCTTTTGTGGTAGAGAATTCCACAGGTTCACCACCCTCTGAGTGAAGAAATTTCTCTTCCTCTCAGTCCTAAATGTCCTACCCTGTATCCTGAGACTGTGACCCCCTCGTTCTGGAGCCCTCAGCCAGGGGAGACATCCTCCCTGCATCCAGTCTGTGTAGCCCTGTCAGAATTTTATACGTTTCAATGAGATCCCCTCTCTTCTAAACTCTAGTGAATACAGGCCTAGTCGACCCAATCTCTCCTCATACAACAGTCCTGCCATCCTAGGAATCAGTCTGGTGAACCTTCGCTGCACTCCCTCTATGGCAAGTATGTCCTTTCTTAGGTAAGGAGACCAAAACTACGCACACTACTCCAGGTGTGGTCTCGCCAAGGCCCTGTATAACTGTAGTAAGACATCCTTGCTCCTGTACTCAAATCCTCTTGCAATGAAGGCCAACATACCATTTGCCTTCCTAACTGCTTGCTGCACCTACATGTTTGCTTTCAGTGACTGGTGTACAAGGATACCCAGGTCCCTTTGTACATCAACATTTTCTAATCTATCACCTTTTTAAATAATACTCTGTCTTTCTGTTTTTCCTACCGAAGTAGGTAACTTCACATTTATCCACATTATACTGCATCTGCCATGTATTTGCCCACTCACTCAACTTGTCTAAATCGCCTTGAAGCCTCTTTGCATCCTCCTCACAACTCTCAATCCCACCTAGTTTTGTGTTGTCAGCAAACTTGGAAATATTACATTTGGTTCCCTTATCCAAGTCATTGATGTATGTTGTGAATAGCTGGGGCCCAAGCACTGATCCCTGTGGTACCTCACTAGTCACCGCCTGCCACCCTGAAAAAGACCCATTTATTCCTACTCTGTTTCCTGTCTGTTAACCAATTTTCAATCCATGCCAGTATATTGCCCCCAATCTCACGTGCTTTCATTTTGCACATTAACCTCTTATGTGGGACTTTATCAAAGGCTTTCTGAAAATCCAAATACACCACATCCACTGGTTCTCCCTTATCTATTCTACCAGTTACATCCTCAAAAAACTCAAGTAGGTTTGTCGAACACAATTTCCCTTTCATAAATCCATGTTGACTTTGTCTAATCCCGTTGATATTTTCTAAGTGTCCTGTTATCACACCCTTTACAATAGACTCTAGCATTTTCCCTACTACTGATGTTAGGCTCACCTGTCTGTAGTTCCATGTTTTTTCTCTCCCTTTTTTAAGTAGTGGTGTTACATTTGCCACCCTCCAATCTGCAGGAACTGTTCAATCTATAGAATTTTGGAAGATGACAACCAATGCATCCACTATTTCCACGGCTACCTCTTTTAGCACTGAGATGCAGATTATCAGGCCCTGGGGATTTATCGGCTTTCAGTCCCATTAATTTCTCCAGCACTTTTGTTTTACTAATACCAGTTTCCTTTAATTCCTCCTCACTAGACCTTTGGTTCCTTAGCATTTCTGGGAAGTTATTTGTGTCCTCTTCCGTGAAGACAGAACCAAAGTATTTGTTTAATTGCTCTGCCATTTCCTTGTTCCCCATTATAAATTCTCCCATTTCTGACTGTAAGGGACCTACATTTGTCTTCACTAATTTTTTTCTTTTTACATACTTGTAGAAGCTTTTACAGTCCGCTTTGACGCTTCCTCACAAGCACCCGAATCGTAATGTTAATGCTTTCAGTAGCACTTCATGAAAGAAGGCATGACATTCCAGAACAATGAACAGCCAACCGCTAGATTCAAACCATTCTGCAAGCACTGGCGCACTTACTTGGCAATGATTGTGAGGAACTGTCTTCATGGGCCAGGTCATTAATCAGTTGCAAAACTATCACCTGCTGCAATGACATCTGTAGGTACAATTCAGAATAGGGCTGGTCAACTGCGACGTTAATCTTTGTTTCATCTCATTGCATGCTGCAGTGGTGATCATGGCGATGGGAACATGAATTGGTAGAGGGCAGCTTGCCTTGCAAGCACCTCACGCAGCACTATCTGCACGTCAGCAGCCATCAAACGGTTCAGATCCAGGTTGTTTGGCTACGGATTCATGACGGTACCTTGAGTTGCCTTTCCTTTTTTGGCTGACGCTTCTTATTCCCCCTCCCCCTTTAGCCTTGACACAGGCTGCTAATGGGCTGTGATGCCATCAGAGCCTTTCCAAGGGCATTCAGAATGTTCACCACCCTATTCTGACTTCCCCTCCCCCTTCAAATTTCACTTGCACACTTTCCTGTTCCCATCACTTGTGTGTACGCTACACGTGCCCAAATTTGCAGCTGAAGCTATGCAAATGAGGTAACCTCAGAAAATTGAGCAGAAACCGCCCACTTCCATTAATCCATCTAAAATCTACCAATAACCATTCAGATCTAAACTGCGTCAATAATAGAAATTCTAGGCTTTGTTAATTCCAGATCCATATAAATGTTTAATATATGCTTCAAAAGATACCAAATCCAAGTATAAAATAATTTATTAGTTTCTAAAATCTCAGACCACAGTGAAATGTATACAGTATATGTGTTGATCAACTACAGAATGAAATGAGCAGGAGAAATAAATTACTGTTGACTCGTGCAAGGACTGGCAGGAAATGAATTTCACATGCTGGGCAGGCATTAGGATACTTAAACTGGTGCATATCTGGTAATATCTACTGAGGAATGTATGACAAATATCTAATCTGGATGGATCACTACATAAACAAATAATGGAAAGGGTTTTAATCACAAGATCATCATTCAGCCCCAAAGTAAATAGAACATGATTTTTGGATTGGGCTCCCAGTAGACAGTTTTTTTTACAACCCCTAGATTGTTGCAACTGTAAATGCCGATTGTGCTCCAATACTAATATTTTAGGTAATCACTTTATTCCAGTGGCTTTGCTTGTAGATCATGACAGAAGTTTTTTTTAAGTTGTATTAAGTTACTTCAGCCCTGCATACTCTGCAGCTTTGAAATTTCAATTTGATCACAATTTTCAACTTTAGAATACAACTTTTAATTATAGTTAAATTTTTTGAATGTTGATCAGTGTAGAAATTTACGTAACTTGCACCATTAGAGCAAAATGTCCAATGGTGCTGCTTGAAATTGGGAGGTGGAGCAAAAAGGACATTAAGCAGGAGTTGGATCACCTCCCCCAGGTTTTTTTTTTCCAAGAAAGGGTGGGTTTTGAGGAGGGTTTTGTAGGTGGGGAGAGGGTGTAGCAAAGTGGAGGGGATTATGAACAGAGTTCTTGAGTGCAGGGTTGTGACAACTGAAAATTCTGCTACCAATGTTGGAGCAGAGGGAGGGGAAATATGCAAAAGGTGGTTGATTCAGGCAGTTTAAATTGTTGTATATCTGGTGATCTCTCCTGAGGAAAGTAGAGCAAGGGATATGGGCTGGAATAGGTTCGACAAAAGGTAGTGCAAGGCTGTGATGTCAGTGCACTGAAGTTTGAGTGGAGCTAAGGGGCAGTATTCCTGTTTGGAGCAACACAGGATGGCTTCAGTCTTGCCACTGAAGAAACATGGGAGCAGGAGTAGGCCATTCGGCCCCTTGAGCCTGCTCCGCCATTCAATGCAATCATGGCTGATCATCCAATTTCAGTACCCGGTCCCTGCTTTCTCCTCATACCCCTGGATCCCTTTAGCCTTAAATATATCCAACTCCTTCTTGAATATATTTACTGAATTGGCTTCTACTGCCTTCTGTGGTAGAGAATTCCACAGGTTCACCACTCTGGGTGAAGAAATTCCTCCTCATTTCTGTCCTAAATGGCCTACCCCTTATCCTTAGACTGTGACCCCTGGTTCTGGACTCCCCGACCATCAGGAACATCATTCCTGCATCTAGCCTGTCCAGTCCTGTCAGAATTTTATAAGTTTCAATGAGATCCCCTCATTCTTCTAAACTCTAGTGAATATAAGCCCAATCGACCCAATCTCTCCTCATATGTCATTCCTGCCATCCCAGGTATCGGCCTGGTGAATCTTCGCTGAACTCCTTCCATGGCAAGAACATCCTTCCTCAGATAAGGCGACCAAAACTGCACACAATACTCAAGGTGCAGTCTCACCAAAGCCCTGTACAACTGCAGCAAGACATCTTTGTTCCTGTAGTCAAACCCTCTCGCTACGAAGGCCAACATACCATTTGCCTTCTTAACCGCCTGCTGCACCTGCATGCTTACCTTCAGCAACTGCTGCACAAGGACACCCAGGTCTCGTTGCACTTCCCCTTTTCCCAATCTATTGCCATTCAGATAATCTGCCTTCCTGTTTTTGCCACCAAAGTGGATAACCTCACATTTATCCACGTTATATTGCATCTGCCATGCTTTTGCCCAATCACCCAACCTGTCCAAATCAGCCTGGAGTTTCTTGGCATCCTCCTCACAGCACACACGCCCACCCAGCTTTGTGTCGTCTGCAAATTTGGAGATATTACATCTAGTTCCCTTGTCTAGATCATTTATTTATATTATATATATGCGGTACCCCACTAGTCACTGCCTGCCACTTGGAAAAAGACCCGTTTATTCCAACTCTTTGCTTTCTGTCTGCCAACCAGTTCTCTATCCAAGTCAATACCTTGCTCCCAATCCCATGTGCCTTAACTTTACACGCTAATCTCTTATGCGGGACCTTATCGAAAGCCTTTTGAAAGTCCAAATACACCACATCCACTGGTTCTCCCTTATCTATTTTACCAGTTACATCCTCAAAAAATTCCAGTAGATTAGTCAAGCACGATTTACCTTTTGTAAATCCATGTTGACTTTGTCCGATCCCGTCACTGTTTTCCAAGTGCTCTGCTATTACATCTTTTATAATGGACTCTAGCATTTTCCCCACCACCGATGTCAGGCTTACCAGTCTGTAATTCCCCGTTTTCTCTCTACCACCTTTTTTGAATAGTGGGGTAACATTAGCTACCCTCCAATCCATGGGTACTTGTTCCAGATTCCATCAAATGTTGGAAGATGATCAGCAATGCATCTACTATTTCTAGGGCCACTTCCTTAAGTACCCAAGGATGTAGATTATCAGGCCCTGGGAATTTATCGGCCTTCAATCCCATCAATTTCCCTAACACCATTTCCCTACAAATACTGATTTCTTTCAGTTCCTCCCTTTCATCAGACCCTATGTTCCCCAACATCTCTGGGAGGTTATTTGTGTCCTCCTTTGTGAAGACAGAACCAAAATATGTATTTAATTGGTATGCCATTTCTTTGCTCCCCATTATAAATTCCCCTGATTCTGACTGCAAGGGACCTACGCTTGACTTCACCAGTCTTTTTCTCTTCACGTATCTATAAAAGCTTTTACAGTCAGTTTTTATGTTCCCTGCAAGCTTACTCTCATTCAATTTTCCTCCTTTGTTGAATCCTAAGCTGCTCCCAATCCTCAAGTTTACTGCTTTTTCTGGCCAATTTATATGTCCTCTCCTTGGATCTTATGTTATCCCTAATTTCCCTTGTTAGCCACGGTTGAGTCACCTTTTTTGTTTTATTTTTATGCCAAACTGGGATGAACAAATTCTGTAGTTCATCCGTGCAGTCTTTGAATGTTTGCCATTGCCTATCCACCGTCAACCCTTTGAGTGACATTCCCCCATCAATCCTACCCAACTCGCGCCTCAGACCATCATAGTTTCCTTTTATTTAAATTCAGGACCCTAGTCTCTGAGTCAACTACTTCATTCTCCATCTTAATGAAGAATTCGATCATATTATGATCGCTCCGACCCAAGGGGCCTCTTACAACAAGATTGCTAATGAATCCTTTCTCGTTGCATGATACCCAGTCTAAGATGGCCTGATCTCTGGTTGGTTCCTCGACATATTGGTCCAGGAAACCATCCCGTAAACACTCCAGGAATTCCTCCTCCACAGTATTGTTACTAATTTGGTTAGCCCAATCTATATGTAGATTAAAGCCGCCCATGATGACTGCTGTGCCCTTATTGCACGCTTCTCTAATTTCCCTTTTAATGCCATCCCTAACCTCCGCATTACTGTTTGGAGGTCTATATACCACTCCCACTAACGTTTTCTGCCCCTTGGTATTTTTCAGTTCTACCCATACAGATTCCACATCAGAGCTAATATCCTTCCTTACAATTGTGTTAATCCCTTCTTTAACCAGCAATGCTACCCCCACCTCCCTTTCCTTTTTGCCCATCTTTCCTGAATATTGAATACCCCTGGATGTTGAGTTCCCAGCCTTGGCCACCCTGGAGCCATGTTTCCGTAATCTCAATCAAATCATATTCGTTTACCTCTATTTGCGCAGCTAATTCATCCACCTTATTACAAATGCTCCTCTCATTAAGACACAAGGCCTTCAGGCTTGTTTTTTTTAACGCTCTTAGACCTATTAGAATTATTATTTACTGTGGCCATGTTTGATTTAAACCGTTGATTTCTCTGACTGCCACTTTTGTTTTTCTCCTTCCTATCTTTTGCTTTTATCTTTGTTTCCCTTTCCTCTGTCCCCCTGCTCAGGTTCCCAACCCCCTGCCATTTCAGTTTAAACCCTCCCCCAGAGCACTAGCAAACACTCCCCTTAGGACATCGGTCCCGGCCCTGGCCAGGTGCAAACCGTCCGGTTTGAACTGGTCCCACCTCCCCCAGAACCGGTTCCAATGTCCCAGGAATTTGAATCCCTCCCCCTCGCACCATTCCTCTAGCCATGTATTCATCTGAAATATCCTTCTATTTCTACTCTGACTAGCACGTGGCACTGGTAGCAATCCTGAGATTACTACCTTTTGAGGTCCTATTTTTTAATTTACCTCCTAACTCCCTATATTCAGCTTTTAGGACCTCATCCTGTTTTTTACCTATATGCACCACAACACCCTCCCCTTCCAAAATGTTCTGCAGCCGCTCTGAGACGTCCTTGACCCTTGCGCTAGGGAGGCAGCACACCATCCTGGAGTCTCGTTTGCGGCTGCAGAAACGCCTATCCCCCTTACAATAGAATCCCCTATCACTATAGCTCGACCCCTCTTTCCTCCAGGAAGTTGGCTGCTGCTGCCTTCCTCTGATAAGCCATTTCCCCCCCCCCCCCCCCCCCCTCCCCAACATTATCCAAAGTGGTATATCTGTTTGAGAGGGGGATGACCCCAGGGGACTCCTGCACTACCTGCCTGCGCCTATTACTGCCTGGCGGTCACCCATTCCCTTTCTGCCTTTGCAACCTTTACCTGCGGTGTGACCAGCTGTTTAAATGTGCTATCCACGACGTCCTCAGCCTTGCGAATGGTCCAGTATGCATCCATCCGCAGCTCCAGCACCGCAATGCGGTCTGCCAGTAGCTGCAGCTGGATACATTTCCCGCACACACAGTTGTCAGGGACACAAGAACTGTCCGAGTTCCCACATAGCGCAGGAGGAGCATACCACGGCACCGGGCTGTCCTGCCATGACTTACCCTTAAATTAATTCGATTTAAATTAATTCAAATCAATACCACCAATTAAATGATATACTCAATGGCCCTTGTTTAACAACTGTCCCCGCTGCACCACAGAGACCCTAGAAAGTATAAACCACAAACTTTAAGCTTGTAAAAAAGGAGAGAGAGAGAAATACTCACCAACCAATCACTTGCCTGCTTTCTGGTGACATCACAGTTCGATTACTTTTTACTTCTCTCTCCCACTCTCGTAGCTGAGATTGGAGATTACGTAGTAAGCTTACCTACTGTTCTGCTGCCTCGGGGTCAAGTTAAATACCGCCGCCGCCGAAAGTTCTGGCTTATCCAAAACTTGATGTTGGGCATGCAATCAGACAGCACCATAGCAGTTGTTGAGGTTGGTGGCAGAGAGAGAGTACTGGGTCTAGTTAGCCTACACCTCGAAGATGACGCATGCGTTCTGCTGCCAAAGAGCAGCACATAGATGAGGAATAATAGGGTCCCTGGGACGAAATCTTGGGCACACCTGAGGTCACAATGCAGAAGCAGGTGTTGAAACCTGTTACAGTTCAGATTCTTTCCTAACACCTTAAAAGGCAGTTTCTATAAATGGATCAACTCCCTTATGAACTGATACAGGCTCATTATACATGCAAGTATGAGTTAGCATACCTAAATTTAACAATTCATTTGAATCACGGGAGAATACAGGTTTTCCACCACATTCTCTGATCTCCTCCAATAGACAGAAAATAACATGCTGTCAGACTTGTGCGTACAGGTTAAACTACTTTGTCAGCTGTATATTTACAAATTCAATAATGTGTAGAAGCAGTTAGTCACGGAACAGTACTAAAACAGCACCTTTTTTTAAACCACAAAAATAGAATCGGTCCACGAAGGGTTAATGTTATACCCTTTTTAGAACTTGTTTTTAAGTTTGACAAGCAGCAAAACTTTTGAATGAAATAGTTAGGCTTGTATTTTAATAGACCTTCAAGGTGCGATGCTGATTCCAATTCAGCTATGGAGCTCGGATCTTTTGCCCGAGGTAGAGCTGAGAGATGTAAGTTATG
This sequence comes from Somniosus microcephalus, assembly GCF_052327205.1. NCBI lineage: Eukaryota > Metazoa > Chordata > Chondrichthyes > Squaliformes > Somniosidae > Somniosus > Somniosus microcephalus. The sequence goes on along the minus strand of NC_140991.1, from coordinate 83,776,155 downwards.
CCATAGGACATCATACAATCATTTCATTGATGTAAACAAAGTGTTTAACAGTTTTCACATTGAGAGATGAGCAGAGGTGTTAATATTTGGAAGTTGCGGCTTCCTCCATACATTTACCTTAATGACTCTATTTGGAGAGGTTAGAATGATCCATCTGAACGCATACAGCTTTTCAGTTTTTGACTTAATTGGTTTTGGTTTGATTGAACAGACAAACCTATTTAAGGACAGAGATTTTCCATGAATGCACAGGCTCAAAAGTCTCCTCTGTCTTCTGATTGTAAGGGTTTGATGTGAAATGAGTTTGGGTAGTCTCCATACAGTTCTTCTGCACACAGCCTACAGCAAAACTGTCCCTAATGAGCAATCTCACTTGAGAGGCGACAGTATGGCTGGTGGGAAATGGAACAAATGGTACAATGACAGATTAAGAAATGCTCTTCTGTTTGGGCAAAGTAAAGGAAACTTTACTCTGCATATGGCTATGCTGGTCCTGATGTGGGGATGTTTAATGCTGATACTGGATGCCTGAAATGGGAGGAGTTTCATTTCGGAGCACTAACCCTTCAATTTGAGCACAAAATAAGAACAGGTCTTGCTGCATGCAACCAATTACCTCTATCAGCCTCCACTGCTACCGATCAATGGGATCTTCCTACAGATGCAGCTAGCCGAAACCATCTTTAAATCAGATTCATCCCAATTATCTGGCATCTCGCGTCATAAATGCTGAAATCGCCCTACTTGTTTCAAAGCCATTTCTGGTGTTTCTGTATTATATGGTGCCTCTGGCTTGTGTCATCTCGCATGTTTTTGGCACATGGAAAATCAAGTTGAAAGAGAGATCCAAAATGAATTTGATCTCCTGTTGCAAGCTGTATATGTTACTGAAACTTTTGTGTACACTCCTGCTTTACCCATTACATTGATTGGTCTAATCAACAACAACCTGTATTTATATAGTGCCTTTAATGTCGTAAAACGTCCCGAGCCACAAGGAAAAATTAGGACAGGTAGCCAAAAGCTTGGTCAAAGAGGTAGTTTTTCAGGAGCGTCTTAAAGGAGGAAAGGCAGAGAGGCTTTGGCAGAGAATTCCAGAGCTTAGGGGCCTACACAATGCAGGGCCATGGAGGGATTTGAAAACAAGAATGAGAACTTTGAAATCGAGGCGTTACTTAACCGGGAGCCAATGTAGCTCAGCGAGCACAGGTGATGGGCAAACGGGACTTGGTGCAAGTTAAAGACACAGGCAGCCGAGTTTTGGATGACCTCAAGTTTACATAGGGTAGAATGTGGGAGGCCAGCCAGGAGTGCGTTGGAATAGTGAAGTCTAGAGGCAACAAAGGCATGGATGAGGGTTTCAGCAGCAGATGAGCTGGAGCTGGGGCGGAGACGGGCGATGTTAGAGATGGAAATAGGTGGTCTTAGTAATGCTGCGGATGTGTGGTTGGAAGCTCATTTCAGGGTCAGATATGACACCAAGGTTGCAAGCAATGTGGTTCAGCCTCCGACAGATGCTGGGGAGAGGAATGGAGTCAGTGGCTAGGGAACGGATTTTGTAAGAGAGTTGGGAGAGTTTTTTTTTCCAGGAACAGACACAGAAGGAAGTAGGGTTGGTGGGGCGGGGTGGTGGAGAGGAAAGGTGGATGTGGGTGGAGAGCGATACAAGGAAGTGGCCAGAGATGGCCTTATCTACGATTGACACGATGGGAGTAGCGAGGCCACGAGAGATGGCCTGGTCGAGGGGTGGCTGTGAATATGGGTTCGGGTAATTTACATGGAGGGAGAGATTAAGGGAGGGTAGTGAACTCTGAGGAGAGAGAACATGATGAATTGAAATGGAGGTTGAAATCACTGAGGATGAGAAGTCGCTTGGTGCAGAGGCCGAGAGGAACGCAGTGAAGATATGTGATTTTTATGGTACGTGGGTGGTCAAGAACGAGAAGTTTAAATGTGAGGGGAGTGGAATAAGGTGAGATGCTCAAAGGAGGAGAAAGTGCTGGAGGAGTAGGGGGGGGACAGTACAAGATGTGATTTGGTGATGAGAGCCACACAGCCACCGCGGCGGTCTGGGCAGGGCAACTGGTGGAAGGTATATCCAGGAGGGGAGGCTTCATTTAAGGGTAAGGTGTCATCACCCCTCAGCCAGGTTTCTGTCAGGGCCATGATGCCGATGCAATCATCCACGATAAGTTCACGGATGGCAAGGGCCTTGTTCACAAGTGTACAGACATTCTGGAAGGAGATGCGGAGAGGGTCGGTGATGGCTGACCCACTGCCAGGGTCCACCGGGCCAGCGGTGGGAGGGGTGAGTTGGACGGGGAGGATATTGGCCAGATTAGTCCCCAGCAGGCACACTAGGTGGGAAGGTTGATTAGAGAGTAGGATGGGACAGTTGGGGTTGCTGCTTGTAAAGAGGCAGTGACAAGTGCTCGGGGGGCCATTCGGAGGATGCCAAGAGAGGCACAGATGGAAGCTGTAGGCTTATCTGAGAGGGAGTCAAGCCTAACATGAGTTCGTGTTCACAATTACATCGGCTATGATTGTGTTTCCCTAAACACAAGTATCCAGTTTTTCAGCAAGTCACCTGTAACTTCATGATTGTTTATCCTTTTACACTATATAGCGATCCCTATCTAGTTTGAGAATACACTCTGCTCATCATTCATTTAACCTCTGCAGAGTTCATTTTCTGCAAATTTCTATATGCAACTGGTTTAAAGATATGAGCTGAGTTGTTTCTTTCACGTTACTTTTGTAGTAAACTTAAATATGTTTTAAATTTTTTGCTAGTAGGAATGATTACACATCAAAATCAACCTCCAACTTGTTTAGCAGCTGACCGCATAGGACTGTGCCGGCAAGCATACGTCAGTACAGCCTAACTGGCTTATTTTGGGAAACAAAGCTTCAGAGTATGCAGTGATACCTGGCTGAGTATAATTTTTGTGTACTGAATGGCACAGAGAATGCTAATTGTACAATTTGCTTTGCCAAAACCAACAAACTCTGTTGGCTGTCCTCCAGCAATGCAATAGTAATATGGATTAATGTTCTGCAGTGCAGAAGTTCAGCTGAACTTTTCCTGAGCTATATGCCAGAAGTTTCTTGCAGCCAGTGTAATTTTTATTTCTGATGGACAGGAGACTTTAAAACTGCAGTTCAGAGACCATTTGTGCTATGTGTCTTGAGGCTTGTTTGAGCAAGAGTAATTAAAATGATTTTCACAGCAACAAAGGTGGGATAGGGAAATGTTGGTCACTTTTTTTTACAATAAAGGAAATTAGAAGTTTCTTTTACATAGTTTTAAGACTAGAACATTGATTGCTATCAAGAAATATTGTACTGAAGACATAACAAACTGTTCTGCCCTCTAAACTGCTTGTACATGATTAAATCAAGATTTAATCTCTGTTCCTCTTCCTGAAGCTGCTAACTCGTGCTGGAATATGGTCCTATGGGTGTTGGCAGCTCTATGGTGCCATATCCAAGTGACCATTCCTCATGTATGACTTGGACAATAAATGTTGGCTATTCAACTGGGGAAGGGAGAGATCACAGCATTTCCTAATCCTGTGCTTGCCTGACATCCACACCGAATGGAAGTAGAGAATGTTACAGCAATAGAAACGGAGATGGTTCCAGCCATCAAATCTCCACTGGTGTTTTTTCCAAGTCTAGTCTTGCTCTCTTGCTGGCTTCCCATACCTTTTAATATTCCTCTTCTATTTTTTCAAAGAATTCATCGACTCTGCTTCAATTCCTTATGATTAGCTTTAAATTTGTGTCTCTGCAACCAGTGGAAACAAGACATCACTATTTACCTCATCATACCCCTTTACAATCTTGAAGACTTATCGGGTCACCTGTTGACCTTCCCAGCTCTAGAAAAAAAAAATCCCCAAACTTTGAAATCTTAGCACAGGTAAGAGCCTAGTAAATCTGTGTTGCAGCCTACCTATTGTATTTGCTTGTCTCCTATGATGGCGTGCCCAAAACTGTACGCAATACTCCAACTGCAGCCTCAGAGGTCAACATTACCTCCTTGTTTTATATTCTGTGCCACTACTTACAGAATCAAGTCTTCTATTTACCATTTTTATGGCCTTGTCAACTTACACTGCCACCTTTTTAATGACCTGTGTATATATCTGGTGAGGCTAACAGCACTCGCAGTTATAACTGTCAGCTGTGGCTCAGTTGGTAGCACTCTCATCTGAGTCAGAAGGTTGTGGGTTCAAGTCCCACTCCAGAGATTTGAGCACAGAAAAATCTAGGTTGACACTCCAGTGCAGTACTGAGGGAGTGCTGCACTGTCGGAGGTGCCGTCTTTCGGATGAGACGTTTAACCGAGGTCCTGTCTGCCCACTCAGGTGGACGTACAAGAGCCCATGGCACTATTTAGAAGAGCAGGGGAGTTATCCCTGGTGTCCTGGCCAATATTTATCCCTTAACATAACAAACAGATAATCTGGTTATTATCACATTGCTGTTTGTGGGAGCTTGCTGTGTGCAAATTGGCTGCTGTGTTTCTTACATTGCAACAGTGACTACACTTCAAAAATACTTCATTGGCTGTAAAGTGCTTTGGGATGTCCGGTGGTCGTGAAAGGCGCTATATAAATGCAACTAAAGTCAATTGGAATGGGGGGGAAACTCTCCACTGGCTGGAGTCACACCTAGCACAAAGGAAGATGGGTGTGGTTGTTGGAGGTCAATCATCACAGCCCCAGAACATCACTGCAGGAGTTCCTCAGGGCAGTGTCCTATGGGGGGTCACCATTGACCAGAAACTTAGCTGGACAAGCCGCATAAATACTGTGGCAACAAGAGCAGGTCGGAGGCTAGATATTCTGTAGCGAGTGTCTTGCCTCCTGACTCCCCAAAGCCTTTCCACCATCTACAAGGCACAAGTGAGGAGTGTGATGGAATACTCTCCACTTGCCTGGATGAGTGCAGCTCCAACAACACTCAAGAAGCTCGACACCATCCAGGGCGAAGCAGCCCGCTTGATTGGCACCCCATCCACTACCTTAAACATTCACTCCCTCCACCACCGGTGTACTGTGGCTGCAGTATGTACCATCTACAAGATGCACTGCAGCAACTTGCCAAGGCTTCGGCAGCACCTCCCAAACCCGCGACGTCTTCCGCCTAGAAGGAAAAGGGCAGCAGGCGCATGGGAACACCACCACCACCAAGTTCCCCTCCAAGTCTCACACCATCCTGACTTGGCAGTATATCGCCGATCCTTCATCGTCAATGGGTCAAAATCCTGGAACTCCCTCCCTAACAGCACTGTGGGTGTACCTTCACCACACCGACTGTTGCGGTTCAAGAAGGCGGCTCACCACCACTTACTCGAGGGTGATTAGGGATGGGTAATCAATGCTGGCCTTGCCAGCGATGCCCACATCCCATAAACTGATTTTTTTTAAATTCTGTCTTTCTAAATCGGACAGCAATTTCTGGCATCCGCACATGCGCAGTTAAACGTGCAAATCCGGAAGTTGCTGTCAGAGATAACCTGCTCCTCCTCGGTGTGCGCTGTTGCAGTCCTCGCTGATGGACTCGGCACTGAAATGAATACAACGGCGTGAACTTGGGGTACTTGCCACTAGTTCCGCTCTAAAAACGGCTGAACAAGTTAGGGCTCGTGCATTCAGGAGTAAGTGAATTTTAATGGTGTGATAAGTGATATTTTTACTGCTGAACAGTCTCTCTGGCCCTGAAAATTAAATTTTACAAGTGTGGAGTCTCATTCCCTCAGAAGAACATTAGTGTTGCAGATTAATTTTTCTGCCTCTCACCTCTCTCTCTCCCTTAATTCCATTTGTATTTCCCAATCTTTATTTTGCTTTTTGTAGGTTAATTAAATCTAACTTGTATTCTCTGCTTCATACTTCCTGGTTTAGACTGAGTGTCTGAGAATTCTTCAGTCTGTTTGGTTAAAGAGCCTCGCTGTTCTTGTTCTGCTCAAACGCCACAGATCCCCTGTAGAGAGCAAGTCTGCTCTCTAAAGCCCGCGAAAACTGCAGCTGTCAGCAAGGTGAACGGCAAGCGCCTTTCCTTCGCAGCTGACCGCAAAATCCAAGCCATTTGAAAATGTGCTGTACTTCATATTTTTCAACACTGAACTGCATCTGCCATCTATCTGCCTATCTTGCGAGCCAATCGGTGCCCTGATGCAGCTTTTCACAATTCTCCTAGCAGTAAACCATAAAACTAATTTTGGTACCATTGTTAAATTTTTGTATTCCTTCCATTTTAATCCAGTCATTTATATACATAGTAAATAAGAGGCACCTAACAAAGACTCCTGTGGAATACCACTCACCACATCTTTCTAGTTGAAGAAACTTCCTTTTACTCCTACCCTTTGCTCGCCAGCCATCTTTCAAGCCATGTGGCCACATTGTTATTCCCATGTGCTGCTTGGGTCGTACTTCAAGTGTTTTTTAAATCTATATAAACCACATCCAATAGAATGCTTTAACCTCTCCTCCTATAACTGCCAAATCTGTACGGATCGGCCTTAACCAACTCTTATTTCTCTGAAAGCTTAATAATTTCATCCTGTATTATAAGCTCTAGTTGTAGTTTGCTAACAGCTGAAATAGGACTAACTAGCCTTTTAGTTTCCTGTTTTATGCCTTTCTCCATTTTTGAAGAGATTTACATTTGCTGCCCTCCAGCCATATTACCTTTTGCATCAAACTTTGGAAAATTATAGTCAGATTTTCTCCCCAGCTTCCCCCAGGATCCTCGGGTTGAAATTGGTATGCATTGGGTGTAAAACCGGTGCAACGAATGACTAATTTAGCAGTGCGACGGCCCGCAACCAATCTGCGCGTGTGTTCGGGCCACTGATGCATTAGTCAGGCCTATTTTCAGGCGTTGGGCCTCTTACATAGGTAAATGACGGGCCTAATGCTTGTTTTCGGTCCCCTTACCAAAGTTGGCTGGTGATGACCGGAGCAGGAGCTGGGCCTGCTTTGCTTGGGCTTCTCCAGTCGACACTGTAGCTGCCAACAAAAGGGAAGGTTATTTCATTTTTTTTAATTCAGAAATTGTTGCCAGGGAGCCAGGAGGTTCAAGAGTGCTCCCTTGACTCCACAGCACTCATGATCACCACCATGCAGGTTGCTGCTCTAACCTTCTCCCCCCACCCCCCCCCCCCACCCCCCCTTCCCTTCCAGGGACTTGTCTTCGGGCCAATGCCGACGAGGCAAGTGGCCAGACATTCTTTAGTTAAGGGGTGAGCTGCCTGTAGAGGCACGACAGCTCACCCAAATAATGATAATGAGGACCAATTTCAGGCTGGCCTCGGGCCTCCCACTCTTTGCGCACTGCTGGTTATGGACCAGAAAACTGCCATAATCAATTCCTACCCCCTTGTGCTTAAGTAGCTTCTTTAAATGTTCTGCACGCTGGTGGTTTTTCAAACCCAATATCTACCTCCTCTGTGAAAACTGAGGCACAGTATTTACTATCCCAGCCATTCCCTCGCTCTCCATTGTAAACTTGCCTCTCCTCTCTCAGCAGCCTTACTCCTACCTTGACTGTCCTCTTAATGCATCTATAAAAAGCATTTTTATTGTCCTTTTTTTGCATATTTTCTCTCATACTCCCTCTTAACCTTTTGTTAGCTTTGTAGCTTTCCTATATTGAAGTAATATATTAAACATATCTTGTCTCCATGCACTTCCTACCTACAGAACTTTACTTTCTGCTGTTAATATTTCCCATTAGAAATTCCTGTGTACACATTTATAATAGAAACTGCCTATGTAAACTTGTGCTGTAATTCTACCCTCCTGCCATTGGCTGCAGTTTTGTCTGTTTTCCTGTGGTGCAGGGAAACTTCTTTGCTTTTCAAAGTCTTGTATACTTTGCTGCTTCACTATAAATTATGTAAATAAAAGACCGAATGTATGACGTTAAATTGGGGACTGAATTACGTCTGTGCCTTGGTCAAATTGTCCCCTGCTCCCAACCCCACTTAACTTAAGATTACTGTCTTCACGTCCCGTGTGCAGCATCATGAGATTTAAAGCTGCTCTTGTTTGCCTTTTTTTGAATCTGCTGTGAAAGCTCAGTTTATTTTAGTTTCACATTTAAGCTAATCTCCCTATTCATCTATAGAATTCCTTTGATACATTCCCTTTTTACCTGACTGTAATGTAGTACATAATTTGTACCCTTTCCGTCTCTGGGTTAAATAGTTCCCATTACTGATCTAGTTCTGTGTGCCAATTTTTCTTCCACTTTTAATCTGAGCAAGATCCCTGCATATCCTCCTATAGCTTTGCTTTTTTCCAATCAACTAAACCTGTCTTCCAGTTTCCTTTCTGTTCTTGCACTGAACTGTTTTATTGTGGTTACTGCTTCCCTAATTTTGGGTCATCTACTTGCTGCACTTTACCCAGACCAAGTCAAGTAATCTTTTGTCCGATCGCAGCCCTGCCTTCGATCTAGTTCCTTTTCTCTCCAGTTTTGAAGAAGGGTCAAACCCGAAACGTCAACTCAAATTTCTCTCCACGGATGTTGCCTGACTTGCTGAGTTTTTCCAGCATTTTCTGTTGTATGCTCTATCCATTGTTGGAGCAGTAACTTACTCGCTGAGAAACCTAAACACCACAAAGAACTCCCTTGCCACAGACATTTTCCCTATCTCGGCCTATTTTTGGATAATTACAACTCAATTGTTAACATGCACTTCTCCAAGTTGTCAACAAATCGTATCTTCAATTTCCTTTCCACTGATTGATGGTCTTTGATATACTCTAAGCAGTCTGGCCAATCCCTTGCTATTTCTAAACTAAATCCACAGGGCCTCTCTTTGGACTACTACCTTATTTAAATCCCCTCCGCCTCTCTAACCAAGCTTTTGGTCACCTGTCCTAATATCTCCTTGTGTGGTTCGGTGTCGAATTCTGTTTAACGCTCCTGTGAAGCGCCTTGGGACGTTTTACTAGCTTAACAGCTTGCATTTATATAGTGCCTTTAACTTAGTAAAACGACCCAAGGTGCTACACAGGCTCTATAAATGCAAGTTCTGTTCTCGAGCTGATATTAATATTCTCACCCCTTTCTGTTTCTTCCCCATGCCTCCTGAAAGTACATTCAATTGCCAATCCTGGCCTAGATGCAGCCAGTTATTGCTATTATATCATGATTTTCTATTTTAAGCAATGATTTTCTTCCCCAATTATGATTCTTGTATTCTGCATATTAATATATATTTTTTTAGTTTGGAGTTCTACGGTTTACCATTTTTTCTTTTATTTTCCCACATCCTATTTTATTTTTCACTATCTTGCCCTGTTTAGCCTCATTCTGCCTACTTTAACTAGCTTACTTTTCCTTCTAAGCCACTTATTTTACTCTCTTGCTTTTCCCCTCCCCTTCACTGTATTAACAAACCCACCCACATGGCTCTAATTAACCTCCTTGAATATATTGGTCCCATGGGCAGAACCCCTGGATGATTTTCCCACCCAGGTCAGGGACAGAATTTGTGTTCCCACTACTATCGGCTAACTTGTCAAAGACCAATATTTTGCCAAAGCACTCCAAAATTGGTTGCGGGTCACCACTTCTTTCGGGGTAGATTTTGACTTTGTGTGATAGAATAAAATGGGTGATAGCGATCGGCGCCTTGTTTTTCATCGCTACCCATCCCACCCTCACATTTTCTGAATGGGTTTGTAGTCCTTTATTTGTAACCTCATTATATTCATATTAAACAGTCCCTTAAATGAACAATTGAGCTTGTTTGGAAAGTTGGGATTTCTGTTCTGTATTTATTTTTAGTGGGGCAGAGGCTCCTGTTGGGCTGATGTAGTGAGGCTATGAATAGCATTGGCATAACTAAATTTCAAAAGCTCAATGTTATAAAACAAAGTCACATTATTACTATAAGGGGAAAAAACTGCAAATATTGAAAATCTGAATTAAAAACAAAGTGCACGTAATACACAGCAGGTCTCAGTATCTGGAAAGAGAAAAACAGGTTGCTATTTCAGACCTAAACTCAGCTGGAAACTGGAAAATAAAGTCCTTTTTTTATAGGACTAAACAAAACAAAGGGGGTGTGTAAGAGCAAGTAGAGGTTAAGAATGTTGACTTGTGTTAGAGAAGTTAAATGGTAAGAAAACAGCTGTTTTAAAAGATTAGAAGAGCTAGTAACTGATGCACAAAGATCATCTCAGTGAGGTGGTGAAAATCATTAAAGGAACAAAGGGACAAAAATACTGGCCCTGAATTTTTGCCTGCCTTTCAGTGTACTTCCACTAAGTCTGGCAGGAGTACTGCAGAAGGCCTAGGAATTAGATACATTGGGGCCCAGCCTCCTTCATTATTTTCCACAAGTGGGCAGAACCTTTGTCAACCCCACACCAGGACATCAGTGTCAGAAAGGGTGTGACCAGGGGAGTAGGGACTACCAGGCTAGGAGTTTCCTCATCTCCAACCTTGGATATACCATGTGACTGGTACACTTAGTGAAAAAAGGCATCGAGACTGGAACAGGTAAAGAGGTGGTTACTCGAGACTGGAGCAGGTAAAGAGCTGGTTAGGATGACTGTGTGTGTCTGTGTGTGTGCCATTGGACCAAGACATTGCTCTGTCAAGCCCGTGTGGTAGCTGGTGTGCAACGGCCACCCCACGTTAAAAGGATTCACGCACAGGCATCTTCCACCCTTTCAATGAGGTTCGGGACCTGGAATGTCAGGACCCTCATGGAGAAAAGGCATACTGGTCTGCCAACTGGTAGAAATGCAAACATTCTGGGAGGCCAGATTTGAGACGTGGCCGGGACCCCCAGAGGGTTTAGTAACTCTTGGCTTTTGTAAAGGGAGTCAGTGGGGCATCACAAAAGTAGTCTTTTTTTGGAAGGGGGCTTTCACCACCCCCGCGCGTGCGCCCCCCCCCCCCCCCCCCCAAAAAAAACCCCCCACACAAATTACCAGCATTTTTTTAATCAAATAGCTTAATCGAGATGTGCCCCTAGTAACACGAGCACCTGCCATCATTATTTAAATACGGTGACCTCCTCTGACCTAGCATACTCCAGCAGTGTCACGTGGGTTGGAGGTCACCAGAGGCTGCATCCTGGCACTTGTGCCAGGACATCAGCCCTGCAAATTTTCGGCCCCGTATTTTTAACATCACATTGGGGTAAATGTTCATCCAGCGCTACTAGGGAGCACGTGCACAAAGCTCTGTGTGGGGGCTGCAAAAGACAGTAATATGCTCCATTACTTTTAAAAGAAATAACACTTTACATTGGTTGAAGTCCTCAAATGATTTTGTTTTGGTAAATTTTTGAACAATTGTATGATGCTTTCAAGTTTATTGATGAAGCTAATAGCACTAGATCTGAATAATGATGGATGCATAGAAGAGGTAAATCTGTTCTCTTGTTGCGGGGGTGGGGGGGAAGTCAAATTAAAAATTGATTGCTGCTAACTCACCTAGTGCCAGTTTCTCTCTCTGATTAAGCCAGAGGATACAATTGTTCACTGAAATTGGAACTCTTGGTCTAATCTACTAAAATATGCAAATAACCATGAGAAATCGATCTTTGAAGAAATTCCCTCAACCTATAAAATATCTAATTATTTTCTAGATGTTGTCTTCATACCTGTATCACCATGTCTTTTTTTATAGGAGATGACAAAATAAATGGAAGATGAGCAACCATGTTTAGATTATGTGCATTAAAACTGATGACATTTTATACACCCATTGATGGTGTGACATCAGTGCAGCTATTTAGTGCTCTCACTCAGTGACGTGTTAAAGTGTAAAGGAGATTCCCATGTCCCTGAATCTGTCCCAACTTTCCGTGTGATTTAAAATAGATGTATGTTGCTCATTACTTTCACGCTAAGTGTCCTTGGAATATCTGACTTCCAGGAATCAGTGCAAGTTTATGTTTCAATGGCAACAGTTTAAATTTTTAATCGGATAGTGGAGAAAATTTATCGACGCAACGGTCATGGTTTTAAGATGCTTCAGGATGTCCTGAAGAAGTGAATGCCACGATGTAAATGCAAGTTATTTCTTTCCTATTAATAGCCGAAAAATGAAATGGAGTGGTACAACATAACTATTATACAGTTGCTGTCGTGATTTTCTCTGAATCTCTGGCAATCTTCCTTGACAAATTGTCTTTGACTGTTTACTACCAAAGAATCCCTGAGTTTGTAAGCTGCTAAACAGCACTTGAAAACCAAAGAAAGAAAAATAATGTCATTTAGATTGTGCCTTTTATGTCCTTGAGCTGTCCCAAAGTGCTTCACAGCCAATTAACTACTTTTTTTGAAATGTGGTCACTGTAGCAGTGTAGGGAAATGCAGTAGCCCATTGGTGCATTCCAGGGTTTCAAACACCACTGCCATAAATGACCAGATAATCTGTTTTAATTATGTTCATTGAGGGATATATGTTGGCTGGGTCACTGGGAGAACTCACCTGCTCCTCTTTGAATAATGCCGTGGGAGCTTTTATGTCCATCTGAGGGGGCAGACGGGGGCTCGCTTTAACATCTCATCTAAAAGATGTCACTTTGAGCAGTGCAGCATTCCCTCAGTATACTGCAATAAAGCACCAGCCTAGGTTATTTGCTCAAGTCTCTGGAGTGATGCTTGAACCCGCAACCTTTTGATTCATGCAAAAGTCCTACCGCTGAGCCAAGGCTGACACCTTGAATAAGTATCAGTCATTTATTAGTACAGAACAGTCATTTACTGCCATGCAATTGTTACTGTTATTTCTATTAAATTAAAGGTTTTTATTTCCTACAATTTGCTTCATACAGCTCATATCCTCAAGGTAGTGCCTATGTTTTTTAAAATAAAAGGCCAATTTAAGTTTTTTTTTAAAACTGATCAAAATTGATCACCGGCCTCTACTCCTCAGTGATGTCACCACAGCTGCTTGGAGGGAATGAGACCTGACATAGCTGGTCTCCATTGAGGAAAATATAATTCAAGTTTTCTTTCAAAGGAATATATTCCTCAAGTTTTTTTTACAAACACAAATATAGGGAAGCACTAAGTCCCTTTTAGACTTTTCCTTCTTTAAATATTTTTGTGGCGAATTAATCTACCATGTGCCAAGTCGATGCTTGGATATTGTACAGTCAGTTGTTTACTCATTGTATTCAAATAATGTCTAAGTTGGGTGCGTGTGGTTAGATGTTCTAATCTTTGTTTTCCCTTTGCCACAAAATGTTATTAGCCCATAATAAAACGGCTGTAAAACCAGTTGTGTATACTAGTATTTCTCTAGATGGTGATTTATTGTTGCATTTTACAACTCCGATGTATCCTATGGCAGTTCAAACGTATTCCAGGTCCATCAAGTATGGTTTCTTAGAGAATTCCACATGACAATTGCAGAGAGAAAGTCTGATCTTATTCTTTGCCCTATACAAAAGTAGACCCAACTATGCTGCATACTCCATTTCAGATTCTTGATGTATTTTGCTGCTGCTTTTAATACATTTAGCAGCAACTGTTGTTCAGCCAAAACCGAGTGACTGCCAAATATTTTGCATGATATAATTGACAGTAGTAAAGTGCCCACAATACTTCAGTGAATAGTTATTTCAACAGGAAAACATTGTTTTTGAGTAGTTCAATATGCTTATAACCAGCATACACAATTTGTGGATGGAAAAAGCAATTAAATGCTACGTTTAATTTACAATGAAAACTTTGTGACTTGTTAATAACTAGTTTTTGAATCCAGTTGCATTGGTGGAATAAACCTGGAGTTTCATTGTTCCCTCTTGTGTATCTGCTTTATTCATTCCAACTGAGATCTTTCCTACAACTTAGTTTGTCTTGAGTATGATTTTTGCATTCACTGGTGAATTATGAGACAAATGTTAAATTTTAGACATGCTGCTTCAGGGATTTCCTGCCTTACCCAAGTAGTCTTTTTTGAGACATTGCCCTACTGTGTGCTAAGAGTGACCACCAATAAACTTAAGTCTGTAGAGTGTATGATTTTGCTGCATCATACAAATGGAAAAAATAAAAATGGGCCCAACTCAGCAGAGAGCATGTGAGTTAGTACTGCAGTGTTTTTTTGCTGTGGGTTTGGCTTTGTCCATTTCAGTTACTCAATACAAATGAACAAATAATGAAAGTAGTACAGGAAACTTTGGTTTATCCGGAGGTTGTATGGCCGGAAACTTTGCTCTAACGACAGAAATCAGCAGCCGTTTTAGTTAGTTTTTTTTTCTTCTCCTAGCATTGTGTTAACAGGCAGGCTCTGGAAAGCGTCTTTGGAGCTTCGCAACAGCTTCAGAGATGCTTCAAGGTACGGGCCAATTGTTTACGAGCTGTTGCTGAGCAACAGTGTTTGTTGTCAAATACGGAGATTTTCATCTCTGTATGCTTCAACGTTGACTTTGCATGTCCGGCACTTTTGATAGATCGGCAACACGTCGGTGCCGGATATCAGAACTTTTCCTGTATCTAGAGTCTATAGATAGTTCCATTTTCATGAAAGAGAATGATGCTATGAAAAAGTGTAGTTTGAAGAGATGGTTTTATAGTTGACATTACTTCCATTTGTATGGCATCCAAGCCAATCAGCTTTGGATAATTAGTCAGCAAGTTGAAATTCTTTCTAAATATTTTTTTCAGGAGGTTGCTTGTTAATTTAAGCAACAAATGTAGATGCAATGCACATTGGAACACCCTACCGAATCAAAATTGTGCTTTTTATGATTAATATAACATGAAAACATTGAGACACTTGAGCTTGCATTTCAACTTTTACTGTTTTTGTTCTTTTAAGCCACCCATTCAGAACCTTTGAACAAAATTGAAGTACACTTAATATCTAAAGTAGTGCAAAAATTCTATAATAAACCAATCTTTCAAAAATATGTAATAACCAGTTGATATTTCTAGTTACAACCAGCATGCCTGGTGCTTTGAAATTAGAGCTGTGGATTGTGTGGGATTTTACGACCACTGTAAAATTTCTGTCCTGTTAGAACCAGGCACAAGGGAGAGGGAAAAAAACTAATAGCTGCAGTTCTGATTATGAATGGTGTCTGGTGACACCAATTTTGTAATCCCTGTTGATCTGCAGTTTATTAATCTGTGTGTTTCACACCTTACACAGTTCATCCAAAATTAAAGTGTGAAATGCATGGGTATTACATAACCTCATTAATCAGGGGTTCTTAATCAGAGTTTTTGCAGCTCGGAGTCCCATAAAGAGTAAACCTGCTGAATGTGAAATGCATCTGAACTATACAGCTGCAAATCAGTGGCATTAGAAGATTAGTGCAAATTGATACCATTCCAATGCAGTACACCAGGCATTGGACATACATTATTTAACACTAAACAGTAAAATAAAAAGGAAAAACTGGAAATCTGAAATAAAAACCAAAAATGCTGGGAATACTCAGCAAGTCAGGCAGCATCTGTGGAGCGAGAAAACAGAGTTAACATTTCAGGTCAATGACCCTTCGTCAGAACTGGAAAAAATTAGAGATGTAACTGGTTTAAAGCAAGTATAGTGGGGGAGGAAAGAACAGCAGGAAAGGTCTTTTGCCTTGCACCATCATTCATCCCTTTTGTCATTTAATCTCCTGCTTTCTGCCCTATCACAGACCTTCCCTTTTGTTCTTTCCTTCCCTTATTGCAGAAACCTGAAACAAAAACAGTAAATGCTGGAAACCCAGTAGTTTAGGCAACATCTGTGAAGAGAGTAAACCATTTACCCTCCTGTGAAGTGCTATATATAAATGTAATCCAACAAAAATTGGTTCAGAGCCAAAGGAGATCAGGAGTCAGTGTTGGTCAGCGAACCCAGGCGTGATGAGTGAGTGGGGCTTAATGCGGGTTAGGATATGGGGGCAGAGTTTTGGATGAGTGTAAGCATTTTCAGGTTAAAAGGTGGGAGGCCAACCGGTAGAGCATTGAGATAGGCATGTCTGGAGTCTTTTAAAGCTGAGAATATTCTAGAATAATGAACTTGCTGTCTGCTGCCATCAGCCGCCTTTATCTGTGTTTATATTTGTGAACACAAGGCATGGGATTTGCTGTGCCAGTTTGCTTTTTCAGTTTGTCCACTGCTAGAAAATGTTTTATCTGGATTTAATTCTCTCTTTTTCCCCCCCCACCAACTCCACTAGTATCACCACCTTGGATGCTTTATATCCCTGCACAAAGGTTTTCCTTCGACATGCTTCGGCTGCTGCCCAGGGACTTGTTGAAGGAATCTTAATTTTTTTAAAAATCATCACTGCCCATAAAGGAGTACTGTACATGTGTGAACAGAGCAGTTATTGTTTACATCTATAATTCCAGACATCAGTTGATCTCCAAATAAGTTGCGGGAGGAGAGGAAACTAATATGTAAGGATATGAGTTGGCCATGGGAATGAGGTAACAGCAGCTATGTCCTCGTTTAGCACACTCCCAAATTTGAGTTCGCTTCAAGATTGGCGACACAGGTAATCCTTCTTAGGCTAGTAAGTGGACAAAAGAAAGGTTGAATGCACAACCTTTACCACTTTCCCATTTGGATAGAATGTCATGGCACCTTCACATACTTTTCTCTGGCAACTGGAAGTTCTTGGTCATTTAATTTTCCAAAAAGACATCAGATTAAATATATATTCCTATAAAAAAAAATAAGTCCTTTAAAATAATATTCGTTTTCCAAAGTTGGTGCTTCCCTTTCCTCCCAGTTGGGGTTCAATTACCCCAATGATGTAGTTTTGCCTGGTTTCACCCAGAGATTTGGCAAGTGTCTTTTATCTATGACATCACTTGGCTGCTATATAGAAATTACAAATGGAAACTCTGGTAGTAAATTCCACAGCCTGACCACAGTTTATAAAAAAAAAAAAAAAGTTTCTCCTCTCCTCAATTTCTTATATTTAATCTTGGCCCTTGTTCAAATTCCCCACAACCACTGGAAACAAGTCTATTTCTATCTACTCTGTCCCATTCTTACATAAACACTTCTATCAAATCCCCATTTAATCTCCTGCTAGGAACAGGAGTAGGTCATTCAGCCCTTCGAGCCTGTTCCGTCATTCAATGAGATCATGGCTGATCTGCGACTTAACTCCATATACATGCCTTTGGCCCATATCTCTTAATACCTTTGGTTAGCAAAAAGCTATCAATCTCTGATTTAAAATTAACAATTGATCTAGCATCAATTGCCGTTTGCAGAAGAGTTCCAAACTTCTACCACCCTTTGTGTGCAGATGTGTTTCCTAATTTCATTCCAAAAGGCCTGGCTCTAATTTTTAGACTCTGCCCCATAGCCTTAGAACCCCCAACCAGTGGAAATGGTTTCTCTCTATCAACCCTATCTGTTCCCCTCAATATCTTGAAAACTTCAATCAGATCACGCCTTAACCACCTAAATTCTAGGGAATACAACCCTAATTTGTGTAATCTCTCCTTGTAATTTAACCCTTGAAATCTGGGTATCATTCTGGTAAACCTATGCTGGACTCCCTCCAAGGCCAATATATTCTTCCTACGGTGTGGTGCCCAGAACTGCTCACCGTAGTCCAGGGTTTTGTATAGCGGCAGCATAACTTCTACCCCCTTGTATTCTAGTCCTCCAGATATAAAGACCAGCATTCCATGAGTCTTTGATTATTTTCTGTACCTGTTCATGACATTTTAATGATCTGTATACCTGGACCCCAAATTTCTTTGGACCTCCACTGTTTTTAGCACTTCACCATTTAGAAAGTACCATGTTCTATCCTTTTTAGGTCCAAAGTGGGTGACCTCACATTTGCCTATATTAAAATCTATTTGCCACAGCTTTGCCCATTCACTTAATCCATCAATATTCCTTTGTAATTTTATGCTTTCATCTATACTGCCTACAATGCTGCCTATCTGTGTCATTGGCAAATTTGGATATATGACTTTCTATGTCATTATCTAAGTTGTTAATAAATACGGTGAATAGTTGAGACCCCAACACAGATCCCTGCAGGGCACCACTAGTCACATCCTGCCAATTTGAGTACCTAACCATTACCCCTACTCTGTCTTCTGCTGCTCAGCCAATTTCCTAACCAGATCAATAATTTGCCCTCAATTCCGTGGGCTTCTACGTTCAAGTCCCACATAAGAGATCGTTATCAAATGCCTTCTGGAAGTCCATATAAATAACATCCGTAGACATTCCCCTGTCCACTACTTTAGTTACCTCCTTAAAAAAAATTCAATCAGGTTTGTCAGACATAACCTACCTTTCATAAATCTATGCTATAACAAAATGAGCCACAGTTTTTCAAGGCTTTTTTTGTAGTTATATTTTTTCATACCAGACAAAATCTCTCTGAATCTAAGCTATGCCCTATATTGTCTCGATGTCCTTCCTCTAATGCGGATCCCAAAACCGCATGCAGTACTCCAACAATGGTCTTACTAAAGTTTTATATAGGTTCACCATTACATCTTAATATTATATTCTATACCTCTTACCATAAAACTCAGTATTCCATTAGCTTTTTATGACATTGGAGTGCTGCTTTTAATGTCTTCACACTAAGGCCGATCATCAGCAGGTGGTTGTCACTGGCCATGCAAGATCAGCACATCGGAAGCTGGTACCACTAATACGGCATCAAACAAATATAAAAACAGTTTGTGATGGGTTATTGTGTATGCCTATAATAAAACAAAGCAGCACACGTGCAGAAATAAGATATTTCCCACGGTGCAGAGCCGCACATTTTGGATGGAAGACATTTTGGGGGAGAAATTCAGTAGGTTGCGCCACCCGTTAGCGCCTTAAGAGGGCGCTAAGTGGGTCGCAAGCCAACTAGCGCCCGGGCGCGGCACTGTCCACGCCTCCCGCTAAATTCCGCGGGACGTTAGTGGTGGCGCTAACCGCCAGTGCTGCGCCATTACTGATGACGTCATCGGTGTGCGCAGCGCCCCGCTGACGCCCCGGCCGCGATATTTGGCAGCGCCCCCTGATTTACCGGCAGACGCTATGTCCGACCGGTTCAGGGGGGCCTACCTGCGGCTGGGGAAGCGCAAATTAAAGGAGAGGTGCGGGGCGGCCATTTTTGTTGTTGGCCACCTGCCTGCGCTCCCGTCCCCGGCCTCCTGAACAACCCCCCCCCCCCCCCCCCCCCCCCCCCCCCCCCCCGCGGAGTGCCAGCTGCGTTCCAAGAGCCCGGCACTTTTCTTCGGTGCCGGGCTCTTTTGCCTGCGCTCCCGATCCTCGGGGGCCCAGCTAGGCCGCAGATCGCGCTGCACAAGGTCCCTCCCCTTTAAGAAGGGGAGGAAGGCCTGCAATACCGCAGCGCGACGTGCCACAGCGTGTGGCGCTGCGGCACGTTGCGCCACGATATTCAGTCGCAGCGCCCCAAGAGGGATGCGAGGCGCCTCCAGTAGCGCCGCGCTTCCCTTTGGGGCGCTACCACTCAATTTCCGGCGGGTGGCCGCGAATGCTTCCAGGGCGCTACTTTTAGTGCCCTGGCGAGGCTGGCGCCCCAAACGGGGCTATACTCAATTTCTCCCCCTTTGTCTGCTACTCCAGTCTATATGAAGTGACTACCCTCTTTTCATAGTCATGACTGCAAAGTGTGACTTGTGTTGCAGCTGAGGATTGAACAAAATTTACCGAACTAGTTAACTTGGTTCCTCAATGATGGTTATGATCATGGGTGAGAAGTAGGATTGGTCTTTCACACTCTGGGCGGGGAACAAGTGCTTCCGTGTAGAGAAGAGAGAAAATCATATGGGGTCCCATCAAGCAACACTCCTATACCTCATGATCAGTAGCAAAGTAGTGATTTGTGATGCCATTTGGACACAGGTGGTTTGTGGTCAAGGAGGAAACCAGTTGCGAAAGATAGTCGAGGGAGTGAGGCGCATCCCATTACTGGGAGAGAACCTGATATTGGGGGAAAAAATGAACAAAGTGCTTGGGATGGAGCTCTCCTTGCTGAACAAATAAAAAAAAAAATGACACCGTCTTAGTCATGAAAGACTGTGCCATTTTTCGATTTCCATTTGTCTCTTTTACCTTGTTAAAATCTGTTGCATCTCTAACTTTTTCCAGTTCTGACGAAAGATCATCAACCTGAAATGTTAACGTTGTTTCTCTCTCTCCACAGATGCTGCCTAACCTCCTGAGTATTTCCAGCATTTTCTGTTTATTTTGAAAAAAGATAGTTTAGATATTGGGTTAGTAATTTGGGCCCCCTTTTGTTAAGGGAGCACTAGGTCTATCAACTTTACTGTGTTTGTAATGGTTTCCAGTTTTTACAGAGTTAATGATGTGGGATAAAAAAAGAAAATGCTGGAAATACTCAGCAGGTCAGGCAGCATCTGTGGAGAGAGAAACAGAGTTAACATTTCAGGTCGATGACCTCTCGTCAGAACTGGAAAAATCTGGAGATCGAACCGGTTTTTAAGCAAGTGCAGGGGCAGGGAAAGGGGGGGGGGGGGGAGGGGAGGAGAGGAGAGGAAAGAACAAAAGGGAAGGTCTGATAGGATGGCAGGCAGGAGAGATTGAGACATTGAGATGGTGCAAGGCAAAAGGAGATGGTAATGGGACAAGTTAAGAAACTAGATGAAATGTAAATGGCACTGACAAAATGAAAGACAGCTGCCATGTGGGAGAGAGAGAAAAAATAAATAAATAACACATAAAATAAATAGGGGGGGGGGGAAAGTGGGATGTGGGACTTTGGCAGACCTCCTATTTTAGCTGGCTCTTGCTGAAGTACATTTGGGACATTACAGGAAACTTTTTTTTATACGGGACCGACGTGGTGCCGGTTTATCAAAAATTCCGGATAACCGAACGCTACAGTAAAAGATACGGAGCTGAGAGCTCCGTATAAAGCAACAAACCCTGTTGCTGGTTCAGAACAATGGCCACAAGTTCCAAGCGTCTCTGTAGCTTAGCAACAGCTGCAGCCACACCCTTGCACAGCAACAGATCGAGGAAGGCAAGTAATAAAACTTACCTGAACCTACTCCTGAATTTTGCCGGTTAACCGAGATTTCCGGTTATTTAGGTGCCGGTAAATCGAAAGTTTCCTGTATATAAACAGCTCAGGAACTTTGATAGTTCAGAGATAGATTTAAAAGCTACTCACCAAAACTCAGTTTTCTTGTAGTATAATGGCACTTAGTCTTTCATGACTGAGATGGTGTTGCTGTTTATTTGTTCAGTAACGAGAGCTCCAAGCGCTTTGTTTCCTATTTAAATTAATAATTTCTGCTATTACAATTCGTCATTGACTATGAGCTGGCAATGTTGCTTTCTGGGTTCTTTATTCTTGGAGTTTATGTAAGTATTTTTGCACCCATTTTTGACCTTGAGCCCTGTTAGCAGCATTACAGAGCTTTTCAAGTCTTACTCCCACTTCAATGAATCTTTGAGAGAATTGCAGATAATCGCTTGAAAAGCATGGAGTTTGTCTAATTTGTTTGATTGTGCCAAAAATGTCCAGTAAATCATTGCAAGCGGTTGTGTCGTTGCTGATGTACTTTGTACCACTCTACTGTAAATCCTTTTTAATAAAGTTTGCTGGGATTAAAAAATGTGTACACATGCAATTCTGGGGACAAGAGAATATAATCTCAATCTTCAAAAAATGATCGAGACAGAAAGCAGAGTGACTAGTTTACAATTCTACAACATCAGAATTGGGGAAAATGTATGTTCTGATATCAGTGGTCACTTAAGGGTCCAAAAGGATTAATCAACAAAGTTTAAATATTGCTGAATGGAGAGGGTTCAGAAAAGTCAGCACAGGGAGCAGTGGTTAATGTCACCAAACAGATCCAAATATTCAGAGAACTCTGAAACTGCAGAGGTTGTTTCACAGGTGACTTTTCTTGTTATTAAACAAGCATATGTTGCTGATCACATGGTAAAACATCCTCTAATGCAAGTATATTTCATATACCAGCATATCGAAACAAAAAATAACTTAGATGGGAGTAATTGTGTTGGGGAGGAACATAGGTGGTTACTGAATTCATAGTTTAGTCATATTCTCTCTCTCCCGCTCTCAAGTGCGCACACATCTCTCGGTGTCTCTCTCATTTGTTCTGTAGTTATTTTTGTTATCCACATATGGTTTATTAGTTTGAGCCTTCAACTTGAAAAATCATTTGTAAAATTGATCACTCAGCGCTGTGTTGCTGTTCTGGGACTCCACTGCATTTGTTCCCCTCAAAGCTTATGTGTTTTCTTTTCCATCATCAGTAGGAGATCGTTCTATTAACTTCCGTCAGGAAAAAGTCCAAATTGGCAGTTATTAGCTTAACAGACACTTTCAATCTGGACACCATAGGCTGATCTCACTAGCTGGTGCTCCCAGCAGGAAGCAGTATTTGCAGGGAGTCCATCAATGAGTAGTCGTGGACGAGTTCCCACTGTTTCTTGCAAGCACCGCAACCCAATGGAATTGGCCTTTGAGTTTCTTAGATACAGCTTTAGCAAAGAAAAAGATGTGGGAGATCTGCTTCATACCAGAGGACATAATGAGGCACAGAATATTGATTGAAGAAGGAGTAAAGGAGGAGCCATGAGAGGCTAATGGTGGCAGCTGTTGGTTACATTTGTGAGAGACATGAAGAAATTGTGTCTTTTTTAAAATATTCACTAATTTTAACAAAAAGTTGACCTTTTAGAGTGCTTTTATGAGTTTGTTCAAAAAAGCAAGCGTAGGAAATTTTGCTGCTATGTTTATGATTTCACTAACACAGGATGACCAAAGGACATCTTCCCCTGGAAGAGACAAGATTGAGATCTTCATGATTAGGAAGAATTGGTCTAATGCATTCTGGGAAGCAAAGGTCTTGCTCGCAGTGAAATTGGCTTGGTGAATCCAAATAACTTTCTTATTGTCAAAATGCTTAAACTTTACCAAAAAGAAAAAAAATAATTGCATTTATATAGCACCTTTCACAGCCTGAGGACATCCTGAAGCGTTTTACAGCCAATGAAGTACTTTTGAAGCGTAGTCACTGTTGTAATGTAGGAAATGCAGCAGCCAATTTGTGCACGATAAGGTCCCACAAACCGCAATATGATAATTGCCAGATAATCTGATTTAGTGATGTTGATTGAGGGATATATATATTGGCCAGGACACTGGGGAAAACTCCCCTTCTTCGAAATAATGCTATGGGATCTATTATGCCCGCTTGAGTTTAATGTCTCATCCGATAGCAGTACTGGGGTGTCAGCCTAGATTTTGTGCCCAAGTATCAGGAGTGGGACAGGGTTGTCTGTGCTGAACAAGCTTATTCTCTTGCATCTTTTTATTAATTACAACAGCAACTTGTATTTATTCTTGACACGAGTAATACTTCAATAAAAGCCTTTTGAAAGCAATCATTTTCGGACTGTCAATTAATCGCTGTTAACTTCTATGATTAATGCATTAATATTTTGGCGCTCATTGTAGAAATTACGTGTAGAATACCTGGAGTCTTCAGTATACCACACAGTTCCTCACCATAAGCTCTGTGCATGTGCAAAACCTATTGTCTTTTGCACATTTGCGGCCATTATGCCCTCCTGATGTGCAAACATTATCCTGTATCAGTGTATGTGCAGACATCATGTTCTGTACGTGTGGCCGTTATGTCCATTTACACGAGCGCGCCATTGCCAGTAGAGTGCGAGTGTAGCAGTGTCTGTGGTGTTCAACATGGAGCCGGAGGCCAGCAGCAGACCATCTCTCCGTTAGCAGTGGGCTCCCGCAGGCCTACTGCTCAATGACTTCCCATTCGTGGCCTGCAGATTAGTGTTGCCATGGTTCAGATTCAAAGCTGTTTATGCTCCAGGGTTTTTATGCTGGGTTGTTTCGTGGATGATAAAGCATTAGTAATAAAACAAACTTGAAATGGATGCAGTAATTGTATCAATTAAATATGCAATTAAAACCAAGATTAACAGATTAAAAATTATAATTACAATTAATTTTTTTTAATGGCTTGACTCATATTTCATTGCTATGTGTAGTCAGCAAAACTGCTAAAGTTTCAGGATTCTGCCCTTCAGTTCTATCAGAAGATGATGAATTGTAGGCAGTATTTTTCTGTCTGTTATTACTGAGTTACTGAGCCTTTTTTTCCATCAAAGATTTTTTTTTTTGTTTCATTGCAGATAATGGATTTATACCAGACACGTTGCTGGAGGATGTGATGAGAGCATTGGACTTGGTGTCAGAACCTGAATAGTAAGTGTTCCCTACAGAATACCTTAAAACTAAAAGTAATGTTTCATTTATAGTTCTTAACGGGAATAAAACGGTAATTTGCCTTATTTGTGTATTTCATTGCTAACAATCAATTGACTTAATACTGCAGAAATGGATGAGTACAATGTACAGGAAACTTTCTGGTATCCGGCACGGAGGGGACCGAGCTGGTGCCGGTCTATCAACAATGCCGGAGAATCAAGCGCTATAGTTAAAAGATACGGAGCTCAGCGCTCCGTCTAAAGCAACAAACCTGTTAGCAACAGCTTCAAAACAATCAGCACAGCTTGCAAGCGTCTCTGTAGCTTAGCAACAGCTTCAGTTAGACGCTTGCACAGCCAGAAATGAGTTTTTTTTTTAAAAGTAACTCAAAGTAAAAAAAAGTTATCTGAACCGACTCCTGAATTTTGCCGGTTAACCGACATTTCCGGTTATTTAGTGGCCGGTTAATCAAAAGTTTCCTGTACTGCTTTTCTGACTTAAATGTGCAGTAACTTCAACTATAGCCTAACCAATATCTTATAAATTCAACATTATTTCCTGGCTTTTATATACAGTATATTGATGCAATATATAAAACCAGAGTCCGATTTGCCTTTGATGGCTTCTTCTACCAGTACTCCCACCCTTAAAGACCTCTGCATCAGCAATACTCTGTTCCTCCACTCTGTTAAGAATTGTTTGCTTTTAGCTTTCACTCCAGCAGGCTTCCCTCTATCCATGTGGTTATGTTATCTTTAATATCCTATACCTCAGTCTTTACAATAAGTCTCTTAAATGGTGCCTTATTTAACACCTAAAAAATCCAAATATGCAACATCCACTGCATTCCTTTTATCTGTAAAGTCTATGATCTACTCAAAAATGCAATTACATTCGTAAAACATGACATGTCCCTTACAAATCCATGCACTGTTCCTGATTCACTCATTCGATTCTAAGTATTTACTAAATCATGTATTCTAGAAGTTTACCCACAACTGAGGTCAAGCTAACGGACCTATTCATTCCTGGCTCAGATTTGCTCCCGCTTCCAGGGTACAGGCGTGTGCACATGAATTCATGCAAATAACCCAGGAGAGGAAAAACATGGGCACTTATCTCCTCTCAAGCGCAACACACCACTGTGCCTTTTAGCTGTCTACTTAGTTCCGAGAGAGGAAAATCTATCCTATGTTCCGAGTGAATAGTGCTAATTCCATTTATGTTCTTGGCTGCACTCTAAACATTGTCCTAAATTTGTATCAACCATTGGTTTGGTGCTGGTACATTTTGTTAACAGTACAGGAAACTTTGTGCTATCCGGCACCGACGGGACCGAGCTGTTGCCGTCCCATCAAAACTGCCGGACAAACCAGCGCTAATGTTGAAACATACGGAGATTTTGAGCTCCGTATCTGGCAACAAACCCTGTTGCTTAGCAACAGCTTCTAAACAGTCGGCCGTACCTTGCAAGCGTCTCTGTAGCTTAGCAACAGCTTCAGTGAGACCTTGCAGAGCTTGACTGTTGAGAAAAAAGCAACGAAAAGAAAAAAGGAAAAAAAACCTAACGAAACGGCTCCTGATTTTTGCCGGTGGCTCGAGCTTGCCGGACATTTAGCCTCTGGATAACACACAGTTTCCTGTCTTAAGAGTGGTTAAATAGCACTTGCATTTTTGTGTCAACAAACACTGAAATGTGCAAAGTGTTTTTTACTTCGGTGTATTTCCTTTGATAGCTTGGTTTCGTTCTGAATGTCATTCAGATCAATGTTCCCTTTTAAGCTGCGCAGCTGTACAGCTGTCTTGAGCAGCCGTATCACCGCCTATAAATGGCCGCGGGGCCCAAAACAAATTTAGAGGGAACATTGATTCACATTCTTTTCTGCTTCACCTTTCTGAGCATCGCATACACTTCGATTTTGTTTGTGTGTTAACTCATCAGCTGAAATGTTTTTTTGTTTTTCGTCAGATGAAAAGTACATGGAAGGAGACAGGAAATCAGTGAGTGAGAATAGAAGTAAAACAGGGACTAAGGGATAAAAATAAAGCTGTTACGTTAGATATAAAACAGCAACATACATGCCCAACCGTAAGCTTTTCAGCATTCCACAAGAAAAATCAGCTGTTATCACTGGAATTGGAAATTTGAAAGGAGGGACTATAGTCTGTCAGAGCCAGTTAGATTGGAGGACGGGGCTGGAATCAAACAGCTCTTACTTTTGCATGTTTGTGGTGCACAAACTTGAGGCAGAAATATTTAAGACGCAGTAATGGTTTCTCTGAAACAGTCACAAAGTATGTTTAGTAAATGTTTGTCTCAAAGAATTTATATATAGTCTACTCTTAATTTGAAGTTGCTTAATTCAGATTACCAATTAATTAGAATTAAAATAAAAACCTTGTGCCGTTTTATTAAAATTGCTTAATTCCAGCTAGTGAATAATTTCCGAGCAAAGAGATTATTTAGAATTAACAGGAAGAGACTATGTAACGGACAAGCTGCCAAAATGCAGCATATAAAAACTTTTACTATTCCTGAAATTAATTTTCTGGAGTATGCCCAGCTGTTAGTTCATGTGAAGGTTTATTTTCTTCAATACTGATTAAAGCTGTGTTTTTAAGATAAGGTGGATGTTCCCTGCTGTGCATGCATTAACTGATTTTATTTGGTACTGCATATCACTGTACTTATGGAATCACTGGAGCTTGGAATTAAGATAGGGAATGGGCTTCGAGTGATAATGCATTTTACTTAATTTAAGATGACGCTGAGACTTGCACTGAGTTAAGGTAGGCTTCAAAACTTATTTAGAAATGCTCCAAATCCAGTGTCAAAAATCAAGATATCTAAAAAAGGGCAGTCTCGTAGCAAGTAAATCTCATGTCTTCAGAACTCACATCCACTTCAGTAGTTTATAAATCACAGCTGTTACTAACTATGCTTTTGTGTATTGCAATAAAAGTGATGGAATGCTGGAAATTCATATCCAACTGCACTCTCAATCTAACTTCTTGTCCTCACATATTACAGGCCAATATTTCAGAGTTGTTGGCTTTTTTGGGTTCTGTATCAGTTTTTTTGAAGCTGTTGGTCAGTTTTTGCCAATTTTATAAGTTGAAATATGTAATTCTGGATACTATTTTACGTCTGAGATATCTAACCTTGGAGGGAATTCAAATAAGGGCAACTAATTTGATGAATGGGTTTGGATGCCTGAGCATGAGGAACAACGATGGTCCTGAAATTGCTGTGTGTATGACGGCGTCCTCCGAGTACGCCGTCGTATTCCCTTTGAAATCCACCGCAAGTTTGGAATTTCCGCTTGCGCATGCGTGAAATCTGGAACTTGCATCCTGTCAATGCCAGTTAATGCATTACCAAATAAAATCAGACTGCATTTTCAGGGCCATTAAGTACTAGGAATGTTTATATTGGAAAAAAGGTGGATTAGAGGTCATTTTACTGAGATGCTTAAGATTCTAAGAGGACTAGTTATACTGGATCCCAGAAAAAAATATTCAACATTAATGCAAGCTCTAGGACAAGGGGACATGAATTCAAGCTTAGATGAGAGAAAGTGAATGCATAGTTAAGCTACAACTTCTTTGCACAGAGGGTAATGAACATTAGGAATAGTTTACGTGGAGGTTATAATAAATTTCAAGAGGTTGATGGATAAATATTCAGCAGACGAGGCTATTGAAGGGTATAAAAGATAAAGTGGGGTATCAAATCTGTGGCCTTTGGGACTGACGGATGGAAATAACCTTTTCTAGTCCTTTACAGACCTATGTTGCTAAGGACATTGGGGCATATTTGGGTGGCGGGTTAATTAAGTATGCCTAATATATTCTGGGTAACCATGGTTTCCTGAAGCTTCCTTGATTGCCTTAGGGAGTTGGGGTGGAACTTCCCAGAGGTTTTTCCTGAAATTGGCCTCTGGTCTTTTTCTCTGCTTTTTTTGCCTCTTCCATAAGTTAGAATTACTGGTAATTAGGGAGAGTGCACAAGGTTTTACCAACTAACTTCTAGGATGAGCATTGATTGTTTTTTATTGCCCTTTTGTTCACATATTTGTGTGTTCTTTTCAAAGAGGATGCATTGTTCCTTATATTGTTTGGAAAACTTCTGTGTGCTTACACTTTGAAGAATTCCACAATTTTCACACAACTTATTCAAAATTTTCCCTGAAGCAGAGATAAAAAATTATCAAGGATAAGCACTGCCACAATATACCAGTGGGATGTAAACATCAACAAATAACCCAGCGGTGTACCCCCTTAGCATTGATTTCAAAGTAACGTTGCCAATCACGTGCTGCTAACCATGACCCCAATGGGTTAAAGTTGAAGATTTTCCCATGAGCATGTAGTATAACTGACTGGCTTGGAAAATGACCAGTGATGTCTTAAAGCAATAACCATTTACCAAGTAAGTGTTGGGCAACACCCAGGTAAACTATATTGACAGAATGCTACTATAAAACATGCACAACTGTGAATTTATTTTCAATGTATTCTAAAATGAGTAAAATTAAATTTCCAGCTTTATTTGACCAAATTGTGGTTGCCAACCTTCTCTCTCATAATGCCACCCAAGCTCATAAAGCCTGGCCAATGTACTCAATGCATATCTGTAAGCTTTCAGTGTCTGGAATGTTATGTGAACCTGTTCTGTTAATGTGTGTTGAGATTCAAAAAAATGTTTTTTAAACCTACACATGGATTTTATATTGAAATTTTCATGGTCAAAATCAACTTCTGTCTTCTTCGTCGTCTTTTCTTACTGTGGAATTTTAAGGAAATATACATTGTGCCTGTGAACCTGTAATTGCTTGTTACTGTGATCCTAATATTGTTAGCTCATTTAACCATCTTAATCACTATGAACAGCTTAACAAGGTATTTTCTAATTCAAAAACTTGCCTGTAATGTACCTAGCCTTTCTGTATCAAAATTCAGATCCTGTTAGAAGGAAAGCACATTCAACACATCTCTTTAATCAGAGGATGTTTTCTCTCCTACACAATGCAGTACAATTTTTAAGTGCTGACAAATGGAATCTCTGGATTCTGCTTTGTCTTTACTTTCATAAGAAGTTAAACACAAATGACCTGATGTGAGTTTTTCTCCCAAAAAAGGCAATGCAAAGCAAATAGTTTTGAATAGTACCAGATTGTGCTGGCAAAAAAGCCAACTGCAGTTTAATTCTGGCACCACTGCTATGGAGAGAGGGATGAGGAGCAAGGGTGACGATTTGAACAGTATAATATGTTATAGTTGGGGCCAAGTGACCTTTATGATACTTCAACTCTGTTATACAAATGAAGCTATGTGTTTATTTATTTGAAAATGACTATTCTTGTAGATCCTGAGGTATCAATCGATATTCAGATTTTCCTTACCTAGTTTATTACCACTTTATTTATATCAGTCAGAACTGGTGATTTATTTTCAGTGGATTATTTCCAAACCCTGCACCACTACCAAAGGTTGATATGCCACAGTAGTTTAATTTTGATTGCTGATTGAAATTTTTCCTCCCACAATAAAATTAAGATCAATTGGAAAGGTCTCCTGTCAATCATATTTTCTTCTGTGCTCCCTTTTTTATTCCATTCTGTGTCCCTTGCTCTCTGATCTAGATTCTAGAACGGTCCCAGTAGATTGGAAGAGAGTCTAGAACTAGGGGGCATAGTCTCAGGATAAGGGGTCGGCCATTTAAGACTGAGATGAGGAGGAATTTCTTCACTGAGGGTTGTGAATCATTGGAATTCTCTACCCCAAAGGGTTGTGGATGCTGAGTCTTTGAGTATATTCAAGGCTGAGACAGATAGATTTTTGGACTCCAGGGGAATCAAAGGATATGGGGATCAGGTGGGAAAGTGAAGTTGAGGTCGATGACCAGCCATGATCTTATTGAATTGCGGAGCAGGCTCGAGGGGCCGTATGGCCCATTCCTGCTCCTAATTCTTATGTTCTTATCTACCATCACTTCCTTTCACAGGATGGGCGAAACTTTCGACTTTGGCAGAGGCAAATTTTTACAGCACATTTTTATTCCACAGTATGCATCCCTAGTTTCCCACTTAACCTCCTTCTCACCTCTATTTCCATCATTAACTTTCTGCAGCTGCATCTTGTGTGCATTGACATCACTCTCTGTTCAGTCCAATTTCTGACCTGCCTGCAGCACTAAGACCATTCTGGTCAAAGTCATCAGCGACATCCTTTGCACTAAAACCTACGACCAGGATGTAATATCTCTCCTTGTCTTCCTTGACCGTTCTGTTGTGTTCGATATGGTTGACTATTCCATCTTCCTCCACAGCCTCTTTGTGGTCAACCCCCTTCATTTGGCTCCACTCCTACTGCCCCAACATAGCCAGCACATCGCCTGCAATGTCTTTGTAATTCTTCCCCACACAGTCACCTTGGAAGTGCTCCAAGGTTCCATCCTTCACCCCTCCGATTTCTTTGTGCTACTCTTAGCCACAGTATCTTTCCATTTACACTTGTGTGCTAGCAACACCTAGCTCTACGTCTTTATTATCACCTTCAATTCCACAAACATCTGTGCTGTCTGACTGCTTATCTGAGAAGTTGGGGATGAGCCTTAACTTTTCCAATTTAATATTGGCATGACCGAATTCATCCTGTTCATCTCCTATCAAAAACTCCGCACTCTTGCCCCTCAAAGCTGCTTGTTCAGGCTCTGCCCAATAGTAGCCAATCTTGGTTTCCTGTTTGATCCTGAACTAGGCTTTAAACTCTCTTGTATCCATCAAGACTACCTGTTCTAACCTCTGCAACTTCACTTCATGTTGCCCTTATTTCATTCCGATCACTGCTTTAAAAAAAAACCCTTATCCGAGCCTTCATCACCTCCATACCTGACTTCTCCAATGTTTCCTTGCTAACCTCCTGAGCTCCACCCATCATAAGCTCCCAACTTGTCCAAAACTCTGCTGGCGGCATCCTATCCTGCACTCACCCATCATCCCTGTGCTTGCCCCTTCCCCAAACACATTTGGCTGGATTTTCATTGAGGAGTTGGGTAGGAGACGGGACTACAACTTTCGGGGTTGTAGTCCCGTCTCCATCGAGTTCTAGCCAACCCACGTGATTTAGACTTGATTGACCTTGTTGAGCCCGCCCAGCGGGCTCAGCAGGCCAATTAAGGGCCACCCGGCAACAGGTGACGCCACAGATTGAAATTTCATCTGTCAAGACCTTTTGACAGATGAAATATCAGCGTTTGACAGCTCTTTGAAGCTGTCAAACACTGACAATCTGTACT
This sequence comes from Somniosus microcephalus, assembly GCF_052327205.1. NCBI lineage: Eukaryota > Metazoa > Chordata > Chondrichthyes > Squaliformes > Somniosidae > Somniosus > Somniosus microcephalus. Next base: position 83,744,608 of record NC_140991.1, on the reverse strand, counting down.
CCAGGTTAATTCCTTCCTCTCGGGATGATTTAGAGATCTCCCTGGAACAAAAAGCAGAGGCTGCAGATTTTGACAGCTGGCGGCCATTCTGCTTTCTGTGCCGGTGAGATGAGGGACTCCTGAGACCTGAAGGAAGGAAGGCTGCAAAGGTAAGTAAAACTTATTTAAACACTTTACACACACCAAACACACTTACCTCTGCACTCATGCACCCATAACTCACCTGAACACCAGACATTTTGACCCCTCCAAGCTCTTCATCCCGATGGCCCGCCTTGCTAACTTGGTGTGGTTTGAAGCCGTCAGGAATCCCACATTTCAACAATGAAAATAGGGATTAGGCTAAAAACTGCCTGTTAACTACCTGTTAACAGGCAGTTAATTGGCACGAATCCCCTTCCCACCTCGGAGGCGGGTCCCAGTGCGGGGCAGGTACCCGCCTCTTTTGAAACTGGCATGGAGGCGGGATGGGGTCGGGACCCCCGATTTCGGGATTTTAAACCTCCACACTCCTCCAATCCCGACTCCACGGCCCAATCAAAATCCAGCCCATTGAATTCAAAGATCTTGTCTTCATTTACAGATTCCTCCAGGATTTTGCGAACCCTACCTCTGCAGTTTCCTTCAGCACCATATCCTGGGTTATGTGCTCCACTCCTCTGAATTTCTACTTCCTCCATTCCACTATGAGTAGGGGAGCCTTCAACCATCTTGGCCTTGCACTCTGAAACACTCTCGTAAACCTCTTCACATTGCTACATCTCTCCCCACCTTCAAAAGTCTCCTACATCTTCAACCACGCCATCAGACACTCCCCGAATTTTTCCCCTAGTTCTCCATTTCTCCTCTGTGGAATGCCTTGAGATATATACTGCTTTAAAGATGCTGTATAAATGCAAGTTATTATTGGCATCATAAAAAAGATCTGCAAAAGCACATAATTGATGTATTGCATAAAGATGTGTGACATGTACAGCATCACTTGGTTTATTTTCTGTAAACCACAAAATGCCATAGTATATTTTGTGTAATCTAGAACTGAAAACTGTTTATCATCTGAATACATTGTTTGATGTGGCTATTTCACTATAATGTTTTCTCTGTTTCAGTGTAAACATTATGAAAAGCAAATTAGACCCTGAAGGACTAGGAATCATCTTACTGGGAACGTTTCTACAAGAATTTTTTCCTGAGCAGGTAAAGCATCTAATTTCATAGGCTAACAAAATAATGCTTGTGCAGGATTTAAGAAACACATATGAGGGTGCTTCAGGATGTTGTATTGCAGAGCTCTAACTCTTAGCTGTGCCACCAAGAGCGATACTGAAAGGAGGCTGGAAGCTTCAATATGGAAGAGAAAGAAAACACACGGGAAAGCAGTTATCATACTTTAGCATTCAGTTAAAGACACTATGGGGTAATTTTCTCTCGCTCATCCATTACGGGGAGAGAAGTGTGAGCAGCGCCTTCCCAAATTTCCAATATGCGCTGCAGGCGGAGAGACTTATTGGTATATTAAAGAAGTTACTGAGATTGTTGTAAGGAAATAACACGATCAGGGGGTTCTAATAACGTTGTAATCCTCTAGAAACTAAATTTGAGCAGAAGTAATCTGAGCACAGAGACTATGTTATGTCTTGTAATACTGTACATTGCTTCACATGCTAAAGTTTGAGGATTGGAACTTATTTTAAAGGAATACCTTCATTAAGTATTTAGTATGATTGGAAAAAGTTTTCTCCTCCTCTTCTCGGGCAGTCTTTTTCCCCCCTTCCTCTTGTCGGTCCCTTCATCCCATGCAGCATTCCTTGGCCAAAACAGCATGAAGTGACCTATTTCCTGACTTGTCAGTATTGCTCTGAAGTTGGCCGATGGAAAGTGCACAAGAGGAACTTCTCAACTAAGCAGTTTACATATAATGTGGACATCATCTTTTCCATTTCTATTTGTTTAGTGCCTTTCAGGTTCACAATTTTGCTGTGTGGTTTTGTATCTTCCACTGCTGAGTTTAACATATCTGGTCATTTCCTTTGGTTACAACTGAGTTTTGCTGACAGAATGAGTGCATAAGACAAGGGGGAACAAATTCCATGGCTCCACCGTACTAGCAGAGGTGCAGTGGAGTGGAACTTCCACCCACTTTGACCTTCTGATGATCCCAACCCAAATCCCTGGATGGAATTATTTAAGTAATCGGGGTGGGCACTCATGCCCCTAGCAGCAGCAGAGAAGTGCCTGACCCACAGTGGCAGTAGAACAGGGAGCGAGATTGGACTGAAGGAGGACGCCGCACCTCAGGAAGGATATATTGGTCTTGGAGGGGGTGCAGCGCAGACTCAACAGCATGATATTGGGGCTAAAAGGGTTAAAATATGAGGCAGATTGCATAGACTAGGCTTGTATTTCTTTGAGTGTAGAAGATTAAGGGGTGATCTAATTGAGGTGTTTAAGATGATTAAAAGATTTGATAGTGTAGTTAGAGAGAAACTGTTTCCCCTGGTGGGAGAGTCCAGTTCAAGGGGGTGATTTCAGAAAACATTTCTTCACACACAGTGTAGTGGAAATTCTATCCCCCAAAAAGCAGTTGAGGCTAGCTCAATTAAAAATTTCAAAACTGAGATTGATAGATTTTTGTCGGCCAAGGGTATTAAGGGTTACGGAACCAAGGCAGGTAGATGGAGTTAAGATACAGATCAGTCGTGATCTAATTGAATGGCGGAGCAGGCTCGATGGGCTGAATGGCCTACTCATGTTCCTAAAAAGGTAAGAGGAATCATCCTGTGGGAAACTCGAACACATTCTGGGAGGAGAACTTTTGATGCTATTTTCCTTATTCTTGCCTGTTGCTACTAAAGTATCCTTTATCTTAGAACAAATAAACCCAAAGCATTTGATTCTAAGAACAGGAAAATATTTATAAAACTCATTGGCAAGCAAGTCTCCCAGACACAGATTCAGAATCAATCGATTCTGCTGCGGGCAGTCAACCCAACTCTATAGTATCAGTTATGTAAAAAAATCAAGACTTCAACAATTTGAAACAACAATTGGTCTAAACAGGAGTGTCTAAATTACAGTTGAGGGCCACGTTGAATTTTATGGGTTTGGAGATTTTGAAAGATACATTCATAGTGCTGCTACCTCATTGGTGGATAAACCCTAAATCGTTACACCGAGATATGTTCATATTGGCAGCCAGGCATGGCGTTAGGGCCGTGCAATTGCACGAGCTCCCAAAGCCAGTAATTGGTCCCGAGCAGATCCTGTACAGCGTGCTCAATTCAGAGAAACAGCCACACACACAGATTGCCGCGCACGGACAGTCATGTCTGCATGTGCCGCGCCAGTTCTCAATCACAGCATGTGCCATGGCAGCGGGCTCTGATATTCTCCACCCTGGCATTACCCACCGCACTAACCTGATGGCTGAATTGCTTAGCATTGTTGCCATTGGATGGTGGGGCCATTCCTGCAAAGGTGGAATTTCGGAGCCAACACGCAAGTCAATCAGTGCGTGCCCGCTATCAGGTTAGTTTAACTAGGCATCATAGGCTTGTGTTGGGGACACGAGTATCTTAAAGGTACGGAAACAAATGCTACGGTAGGATGGAAAGTTGTAATTATAACATAATTCCTGATCGGTGTAAATAGTTCACCCAAGACGAGAGCTATGCGAGTGAACATCAGTGTGTGAAGAGATAGGTGGGTTCCTACTACTAAAATGTAGGGGTTCCAAACTAAACCTTTTAATGGGGCCCTCGCAAGACAAGCACCGCCCCTGTTAGCAACTTGAGATTCACGCAAATTAACGGGAGCACTGAATTCAATTTAATACATGCCCATGAGGTTCCATGATACACAGCTAAACAGCCCACAAGGACAGAAAGCTTAGATGCTCTTGGTGGAAAAAGTCTGTTTGATTTAAATAGCAGTGGATTACTAAGCAACCTATTTCACAAATGCCCCCTTTAAAGGGAAGTACTGCCAATATTTTGAGAAAAATAGATAACCACATAGTTATTCATCTCAAACAAGAACAAGTGGTTAATTCTGCTTAAATCTATGGAATCGCATTGTTCTGGCTTGACGATTCCTCTTCTGATACAGGAATACCCTGTATGCCTTGGCACTGATCCTTTCCTAGGCTTGCCCCATAATGAACAATTGTTGGTGAGTTAATTCTCTTTTTCACCACCCTGACCCCCCCCCCCCCCCCCAAACCCAAAAAAGAAACACTCTTGTTCATTCTGCAATATTGTGCCCGAGATTGGCTTCGTAAAGCCAGTTTGCTGACTTTGACTGAAGGAAACTTCCTTGGGTTCTACATTTAGATGTTTTTGTCTCTTTGAATTTGCAAGCTTCAGCATTTGCACTTTCTGTATTGTAGCAACTGCTAATTGAGACACCTGACACAAAAGTGAGCAATAAATGTCGCGCTGATGGTAAACATTAAGCAAGAATCAAGATTTTTCCCCTTTTGGAAAATATCTACTGAGGGACAATTTTTATTTTGGTTAATTCCAAGCTTTTTTAAAATCTGTGTTTTGTACTGTGCGGGAAAACGGATACCTTTTGAACCAACACTGTATGTGGTATGATTTAACCTCAGTAGAAGTTCACATTCGGAAACTGAATTTGGGTGGCCAGCAAAAGAAATCTGCAACCTTTGTAAATTCATAACTTAAAACAATAAATAAAGAAGGTCCAATTTAAAGTCTCATGGGGAAATGAAGTTATTTGTTTGTTGACATAAACATAGCCGTATTCACAAGCGTCACTTGGTGATCGTCTCAATATTTTTTAATTAATTTCCCATTTGATTTAATTTCAAACTCAGGTTCATAGATAGCTACACTCCAGATATTTTTCCATCTGCTGCCATGGCTAAAAATAGCTTTATCCTTTTGTGCATTGAGCGCACTCTCTAATTTGCTCAAGATGGGGCTTAAACTAACCTAACCAGTCTCCTGCACTCATCAAAAGAATCACACAAGATCACCGTCTCCTTCTCCCCCTCCCTCCTCAGAATGTTGACCACATATTTCTATAGGCTGTTCTGCAAATCCCAGCACTTTTCTTACCTTCTTTCACTGGAGAGTGACAGAAAGAAGAAAGAAAGACTTGCATTTATATAGCGCCTTTCATGACCACCGGATGTCCCAAAGCACTTTACAGCCAATGAAATACTTTTGAAGTATAGGCACTGTTGTAATGTATGAAATTAAGTGAGAATGCCGTGATAAAGTAATCAAATCTCAGTCAGGCCGGCTGTGAAGAAAGAGAAAAAAGAATTGTAGGAAGAGGATGAGAGAGAAGAGAATATATCCATGTCACTTGGTGCCCCTGTAGCCCATGTGACTGATGCAGCTTGTCATTTTTAACCACATTTATGGTTTCAGCACAAGGCAGCCCCTCGGGTGTACAGCTTACAACTAAAAATCACATGCCTAGGAAGTGTTTAATGTTAGCTCTAGTTTAAGGGCATTAAACTTCTCTCAGGATTATAATTGCGATTCTCACATTGACTTGCAGGAATGGTCACTTGGTGACTTTGCAGAGAATATCATGTTATTGGATGCAAATTTGATTATTCACCAATGTCCTTGTAAAGTATTTTTTGTTATGGTTTGGGACATCCATTGCCATTCTTTACTAGCCTAATTTCTGTTATACATAAAATTTAGTTGGATTTTTTGTATGTGCTTTGTGGAGCCATGGAATGGTAAGTTGTGGGTTTCCCCACGTGGTGATTTATTGATCTCCGCTGTGATGGCAGGATGAGCACTCAGTGGAAAGGAACCTCTCTGTTTTGCGGAAACTTGTGAGCCAGTGAGGTTACCACTGTACGATTCCTAGTGGGCAGCAAACCAGAATTGGCAGAGAGCTGGGAGTAGGTTGCCTGCCCTCTCAATTTATGGCACAGGGTGGCATTGAAAGGGAGGAGGGAAAATAAACAGTTCCTTTTTATTATTAAACATGTTAGCAGTTACCTAAGGTAACAATAAAAGGGGATTTATATTGTATGGTTGCAAAATACATCTAGCGCACAGTTGTTCAGGTTACACTGGGGGACAAGGTGTTTTTTTCCCAGTGACTATAAAATAGATGTAATACCCACTGGAAATGTTATGTACGCTAAGTATGGTTATCAATCTTTAACTTAGACACTATTATCATTGTTATAAATCCCTGGGTTAAAGTTGCCCATGTGAAGGTACGGCAAGAACTTTTATGGACACAATGTGACTAAGAGCATACTTTCCATAATTCTGCACCAGTATCAACTGTTGCAGACAGTGAGGCTGCGCAGTCTCCAGGCAGAAACCCCAGGAGGAAGGGGTGGAGTCGGGTTTTTCGAGCGGGAAAAGAGAGCGACTGGAAGAGAAGAGGGCAGGAGCTCTGAAAAGAGGGCTCAGGAGGCAAATGGCTGCCGCATCCCGTCCCGGGCTTCCAAACTCGGCCGCCGCCCTTCGTATTAGTAGCTCTGCATCCAGAACTCAAAGTGGGATTCAGTGATCGTGAAGAGAATTCAACGAAGGGGTTCGGAGTCGTAAGTCTTGCAGACATTATACATACCATGAGCTCCAACTTAAGCGCGCCAACGAAAGAGTGCACTCGAATTTGGACACAGGGACAGATTCTCCTTTGAATCCATATAAATGGAGAATGTATGTTTATTATGTCTAGATTCATTCTAATGTATGCAAATGTCTAATTTAGGTCATTGACCCGTAATCTTCTTATACTGTCTGACGTTAAAACTATAAAGTAAGATCATTAGAATTAAGCCATTGTAGTAGTGATCTCACTGGACTATAGAATACTGTCTACAACAGAGACCACATCTCATATATCTAGAGAACTGTGAAGGGGTTACATTTTGGGGGCTCGTCTGGGATTGTGGTCTATTTATGTCAGTAAACTAACGGTATTGAATGCTCATTGCTAAGAGAGTGGTTTGTGGTTTCTACTGGGCTGTTTGAGCATAAAAGATGGATGTTATTGAGGTTGAAGCTTGGTGCAAACGGAAGCAGATAGCTACTACCCATGCCATTGTGCTGAATGGTGTTGCTAACGATGACCCTGATGATGTCTTGCTAAGGGCTCTGAATTGTGTCAAAGCCTTTGGAAAGGTTAGGATAGTTGAGCGCTGCTTGGATACAGCTACCAAGAAGCAGTTTGTGTTGATCCAGACATCAGAGAACCTGAGAGGTCATGGTTTACCTGAGGCAGTTGGGCTTTCTGAAGAGGCTGGTCCCTGGCCAGTTCAGTTTGTCCCTATTATTACTAAGGAAGAAGAAGGGTTTCAGACCAAGTTGTTGTCATTCTTGAGACAAGAAGGAAAGACTGTTGCTGATGTCAAAGGTCTGATAGGTCCTTCGGCCCTGGATATGAACACTCAGTTGGTCAGTGCCATTAGTTCTCTGGTGGATAAATGCACCAATCTGCCCTTCGAGGCTCAGGGATACCGTAAGCTCCGTATGTTCTCAGGAGTGAGACCAACTCCCAGTGGGGAAGAGGAGTACGACGCCTGGGCTGAGCAGACCCTGCCTCTGCTAGAGGAATGGCAGTGCAGTGACAATGTGAAGAGGCAGAGAATAGTAGAAAGCCTTAAGGGTCCTGCTGCTGACATTGTAAGATTCTTAAAGGCGCAGAACACCTCTGCTACTTCCTTTGACTACATGCAGGCTCTAGAAACTACCTTTGGAACTACTGAAACCATTTCAGATTTGATGGTCAGATTCAGAAGCACATTCCAGTGTGAGGGAGAGAAGCTGTCCAGTTATCTGCTGAGAATAGACAAACTGCTGCATTGTATGTTACGGAAAAGAGGGATTGAGTTGCCTGAAATGAATCGGTTCCGCATTGAACAGGTTGTGCGAGGTGCATTGCTCGAAGACGTGACTGCTCTTCGCATACGCATGACCCATAAGTTGCGAGATCCACCTACCTTCACTGAGCTGCTAAGGGAAGTCAGAGAGGAGGAGGAGGATATGCTTCAGGCCCGGAATGTAGCAAAGAGTGCTGTGATGTCCAAGCTTGTGACTCCTGTTACAGTTCCTACTCCTAAGGGTGATGTCAACCCTGAGATGGAACAGCTGAAGAAGGAAATAAATGTCATGAGAGCCGAGATGGCATATTTTCGGTCTAAGCCCAACACAGAAAGGGATGATGCACGGGTGCAAAAGGTTAAACACCCTGCGAAGTCTAACAGCAAAATGAATGATTCCCCTAAGGATATCCCCATGAAGGAGATAGACCTGGAGTCTTTTGTTATAATTGTGGAAAGGATGGACATTTCAAGCGAGAATGTAGAGGTGAGGAAAATCTAAAAAAAAGTAAATGACCGTCTCATAAAACTTACCAAGAAGTCAGGAAACTACAAAGGGGCACAGTAACGGAACGGCCTGCTGTCCCTGTAGTTAAGACACGTTCCGCTAAGTGCAATAATAGACGAGGGGATATGAAAGACATCATACCTGAAGGTTTAGTAGGGCCGAGTTCTGCTGTATCAATACAGATTGAAGGCATTTATACTAAAGCTATCCTCGACACGGGTTCTCAGGTTACCATACTGTACAGATCCTTCTATGACCGATACTTGACGCATTTGCCGTTAACCCCAATCAGTCTTCTGCAGATCTGGGGCCTTAGTCCTGCTGATTACCCATATGATGGCTATTTGTCGCTGAGGTTGGAGTTCTTGGAAGCTGATGTAGGGACCACTGAGACCATTGATGCACTTGTGTTGGTTTGCCCTGACCCCATGGTGAAAGGTGAGGTTTCCATACTGGTTGGCAGTAATACACCCATAGTGAGACGACTCCTGACAAGCTGCAAAGAGCAGGGAGGTGAAAACTTCTTGAGCACCAGACACATTCACCCTGTTTTCAAAAAGGCTTTTGAGAAACTGCCTGAACTTTCTTCCGACGTAGATGATAGCAACAGAGGAACTGTGTGGTACGTTCGAGCCAAACCTATCACCCTGCGTCCTGGAGGAGTGGCTAGAATCCCTGGGATACCAAAATTCCCTGGAACGCCAGGTACTGAAGCCATTCTGATAGTCACCTGATGATCCCGCAGAAGAGTCACGGTTTCCAAATGAGCTTCTGGTGAGACCAGAGTTGCAGACCCCGACAGCTGTGATGTCAAGGAGAGTTACAGTGACCGTGAGGAATATGTCAGGCAAAGGAATCACATTGAGGAAAGGAATGCCGATTGCGCATCTGTTTCCTGTAAATGTGCTGTCATCACATGTGAAGGAAGAGTCCAAAGTTAACTCAACCGGAGATCTGACGCCCTCCTCCTTCAACTTTGGAGATTCATTCGTTCCTAAAGAATGGAAGGACCGATTAGTGAGGAAGATGATGGAGAGGAGTTTTCTCTACTCATGAGTTTGATGTTGGTTGTAGTAAGAGTACTCGCCATTCTATCAGAATTACCGAGGATAAACCCTTTCGGGAGAGGTCTCGACGGCTGGCACCAGCTGACATCGAAGCAGTGAGACAGCACCTGTCGCAGTTAAAAGAAGCTGAGATCATTACCGAGTCCAGGAGTCCTTATGCATCTCCTATAGTGGTGGTGAGGAAAAAGAACGGAAAGATTCGGATGTGTGTGGACTTTAGGACGCTTAACAGACGTACTATTCCCGACCAATACACCGTTTCGAGAATTGAGGATGCACTGGCTTGTCTTAATGGAAGCAAGTGGTTCAGTGTGTTGGATCTCAGAAGTGGATACAGGTAGACTATCCTTTATCCGAAAACCTCGGGACCAGCTGTGTTTCGGTTTTCGGAAAATTTCAGATTTCGGAAGGTGAGCGACAACACTTCGGTTTTCAGAGTAATTCGGTTTGCGGGAGTGCGGATAAAGGATACACTATCCCTTATCCGAAAGGGTGGGGGTCGGGGTCGTGCGCACGACTTACGCTGAGCGATTTCGGTTTTCAGAAGTCATGCTTTGCGCCACTTTCGGCTTTCAGAGGTTTTCTGGTTTCGGATGTGCGTATAAAGGCTGGTACACTACATCTTATCCGAAATGGGGCGGGTCGGGGTCGTGCGCACGACTTACGCTGAGCGATTTCGGTTTTCAGAAGTGCGGAAAAATGCTACACTATCCCTTATCCGGCTAGGCCTGTAAGTCGTGCGCCACTCTGGTCATGTCGTGCGCACGACTTACGCTGACCGAAAAAACCTTCGGTTTTTAGAGGGTTTCGGTTTTCGGAAGTTCGGATAAAGGGTAGTCTACCTGTACTACCAAATACCGATGAGTGAATCGGACAAAGAAAAGACAGCCTTTATATGTCCAGTTGGGTTCTACCAATTTGAAAGGATGCCACAGGGAGTTTCAGGCGCTCCAGCAACTTTTCAAAGGATAATGGAACAAACAGTTGGGGACATGAACTTGCTCGAAGTATTGGTGTACTTGGATGATATCATTGTGTTTGGGGCAACCCTTGAAGAACACGAAGCTCGGTTGCTGAAAGTGCTTGGTCGCCTGGAGGATGAAGGTCTCGAGCTATCATTGGACAAGTGTCAGTTTTGCCAAGCATCCGTGTCCTATGTGGGGCATATTGTATCACAGGATGGAGTAGCCACAGATCCATCCAAGATCGAAGCTGTTACCACATGGCCCAAACCGAACACAGTGACTGCCTTGCGGTCATTTCTTGGGTTCTGCGGATATTACAGGCGCTTTGTGCAGGATTACTCCAAAGTGGCCCATCCTCTGAATCAGCTGCTGGCTGGTTACCTCCCACCAGCCGAGAGGAAGAAAAAGGCTAAAAGTAAAGAGAACAAGGACTACTTCAAACCCTCTGAGCCTTTTGGTGTTAGATGGGATGAGAAATGCGAAGAGGCCTTCCACACCTTAAAGCAAAGTCTTACTCAAGCCCCCGTGTTGGCTTTTGCAAACCCACAGCTGCCATAAGTGCTACACGTGGATGCCAGTCAAGAAGGGTTGGGTGGTGTGTTGTATCAGGACCAAGGAGCAGGGCTGAGACCCGTAGCGTTCATCAGTCGCAGTCTTACGCCATCAGAGCGTAACTACCCAGCTCATAAGCTAGAATTCTTGGCGTTGAAGTGGGGGGTGGTGGATAAGCTGCAGGATTATCTGTATGGAGCGAAGTTTGAAGTGAGGACAGACAATAATCCATTAACCTATGTGTTGACTTCGGCAAAACTTGATGCCACCGGCCACCGCTGGCTTGCGGCACTATCTGCTTACGACTTTAGTCTCGGGTACAGACCTGGGAACCAGAACATTGACGCAGATGCTCTGTCTCGTCGCCAACACTACCAGAAACCAGAGTGGAAAGATGTTGCTTCAGCAGATGTGAAAGTAATGTGTCAGATGTCCGTGGTATCTGGACCAAAGAATTCATTTCATGCCCGAGAGATTGACCACTTGGGAGCGTCAATGCATGCTGTTCCCCAGGCATTTTGCAACCTTTCCAGTTTGGATGTACAAAACTTACCCATGTTGTGTTCATCTGAAATATCCAAAGCACAACAGGAGGATCCCTGTATTCATGAGGTGTTTTCAGCTCTCCGTCTGGGTGATATTACACAGATCGACAAATCAAAACATCCTGACTATCGTCTGCTCCTAAGAGAATGGGACCACTTGGAAATTAAAGAGGGAGTGTTGTGTAGAATCACTCACCCACCCACTAAACCATGTCATTCACAGTTGGTCCTGCCTGAAAAGTACAGGGAAATAGTGATGAAGTCTTTGCATGATGACGCAGGTCATCTGGGAGTAGATAAGACCTATGGGTTGGTCAAGGACAGATTCTATTGGCCGCGTATGAAGTCTGCGGTTGAGGAGTTCTGCAAGTCCTGTGCACGTTGTGTCCAGAGAAAGACTTTACCTAAAAGAGTTGCTCCTCTGTTTCACATGCAAAGTGATGGACCTCTAGACCTTGTCTGTATGGACATGCAAAGTGATGGACCTCTAGACCTTGTCTGTATGGATTTTCTGTCCATCGAACCCGATTCCAGCAATACCGCAAATGTCTTGGTCATTACAGATCATTATACTCGCTACGCCCAAGCTTTTCCCACAAAGGATCAGAAAGCATCCACCGTTGCCAAAGTGTTGTGGGAGAAATACTTCATCCACTATGGACTGCCAAAGCGAATACACAGTGATCAAGGTAGAGACTTTGAAAGTAGACTTATACATGAGTTGTTGTCCATGCTCGGGATTGAGAAGTCAAGAACAACTCCATACCATCCTCGGGGAGATCCTCAACCTGAGCGGTTTAACCGTACTTTGTTAGACATGTTTGGAACGCTGGATTCAAAGCGAAAGAACAAGTGGAGTCGACACATTGGACATCTTGTTCATTCTTATAATTGTACCCGAAATGACGCTACTGGTTTTTCACCGTACTACCTCATGTTTGGACGTGAAGCGAGGATGCCGGTGGATTTGTGTTTCGGAGTATCCAGTGATGGCACATCACAGAGAACTTACCTCAAGTATGTATCTGACATGAGAAAGGAATTGCAAGCTGCTTATGAACTTGCTGAGTCGGTTTCTGCCAAACAGAATAAAGGAAATAAGCAGAGGTATGACCAGAAGATCCGGTTTTCCCAACTCATGCCTGGTGACCGAGTTCTCATACGGAACCTAGGACTTCAAGGGAAACATAAGTTAGCAGACCGCTGGGCTTCTACACCTTACATTGTTGAAAGTCAAATGTCACAACTACCTGTGTTTCGGCTAAAACCTGCAGGTGGGAATGGACCCATAAAAATACTGCACCGAAATCATATCCTGCCATTGGGACAGCAAGTGCGTCTGGATCCGCCAGCGGATAATGAGCCGACACCTAGTAGGAGAACCCTGCAGAGAAGAAGGAGGAAAAAAACGAGAAACCAGGAAAACTTTGTTCCAGAAGACAGAAAACCCATGACACAGTGTGTGGATCATGAGGAACCTGATGAGTCGGAAGATGAAGAATGGGATCTATGGTACGACCTCCCAGAAAGACGCATAAGACAGAATCTGGATGAATTGTCTGAACCATTTAGTTCAGACTTGGACATGGTCTGGGAAGAACCAGATGCGTCCGAGAAGGAGATAAAAGAGACTGAAAGGCATGATAACAAAGGAACCAACGCCTCCAACGTAGTTGAAGGAACTAAAGACTGGGTATCCGAAATAAGGAGCTCACAGCGAGTTAAGAAGGTTCCTGAAAGATTGACATACAGTACACTAGGAGTGCCAAGTGTAATGATAGCCCCTACGGTTCGATATGTTACCTCCCTTTATACGTGGTTGGGAAGCATGCAACCACCTATGTGTAAAGTTTATTAGTCATGGGGACAGGCCTATATTTGGTAGGGGGGGGGCGGGGGGGAGTGTAATACCCACTGGAAATGTTATGTACGCTAAGTATGGTTATCAATCTTTAACTTAGACACTATTATCATTGTTATAAATCCCTGGGTTAAAGTTGCCCATGTGAAGGTACGGCAAGAACTTTTATGGACACAATGTGACTAAGAGCATACTTTCCATAATTCTGCACCAGTATCAACTGTTGCAGACAGTGAGGCTGCGCAGTCTCCAGGCAGAAACCCCAGGAGGAAGGGGTGGAGTCGGGTTTTTCGAGCGGGAAAAGAGAGCGACTGGAAGAGAAGAGGGCAGGAGCTCTGAAAAGAGGGCTCAGGAGGCAAATGGCTGCCGCATCCCGTCCCGGGCTTCCAAACTCGGCCGCCGCCCTTCGTATTAGTAGCTCTGCATCCAGAACTCAAAGTGGGATTCAGTGATCGTGAAGAGAATTCAACGAAGGGGTTCGGAGTCGTAAGTCTTGCAGACATTATACATACCATGAGCTCCAACTTAAGCGCGCCAACGAAAGAGTGCACTCGAATTTGGACACAGGGACAGATTCTCCTTTGAATCCATATAAATGGAGAATGTATGTTTATTATGTCTAGATTCATTCTAATGTATGCAAATGTCTAATTTAGGTCATTGACCCGTAATCTTCTTATACTGTCTGACGTTAAAACTATAAAGTAAGATCATTAGAATTAAGCCATTGTAGTAGTGATCTCACTGGACTATAGAATACTGTCTACAACAGAGACCACATCTCACATATATCTAGAGAACCGTGAAGGGGTTACATAGATAAAAAGCCATTAAGCAGACAATGACATCCTTAAACAATTGAGTCTTATTTTATGAATTTCTTATTTGTAGTTTTTGGATTCCAATAGGAGTACCATGCATAGTTGTTTACTGCATTTTATTGGGTATTTTCAAAGATTTTGGTTGCAAAAAGGTTTGAGTAAATGTTGCACTGATGTATTTTCAGTTTGAATATCATTGTGATTTTCTAAACTCATTTTGGAACTTATTAAGGAATAATTTCCAGAGCTTTCTGAAATGGTCTCTTTTGCCCTGACGAGTGGGTGAGGTGGGTTTTGGTGAGCAGTACTCAGTTTTCAAATGTATTAGCTTCTTTAAAAGACCTGGAATACTGCCTTAGAGGGCAAAATGACCCAGGACCACGTACCACTGCCAAGGCCTTGCATGCAGTGGATGGCTTATCAGAAAATCAAGGGTGCATTGCAATTTAGACCGCATGTAATATCAAACTTGATTCACTACCGCGAAAAGACATGTGGCTTGAAGCTTTTATATGAATGTTAGAAAAAGTTAAAAGCAAAATACTGCGGATGCTGGAAATCGGAAGAGGAGAAGGCTCCTGTGACTCGGCGGTGTGGTGGAGAAAGGTAGGTAGGCCCCAAGGGTGCAGACCACCCTGCCGGCTGTGTACCGATAGGGGATCCCTACCCTAAGCACCAGCTCATACCTGCTCCACTCCCAGTGTCTCCGGTCCAGTCATCCCCCACCTTTCTCCGCCACACTCCTGGGTCACGGAAGCCTTCTCCTCTTTGCCAGATTTTCCACGCTTCCCTGCCCCTTTGTTATTCGGCTGTAACCATTAACACCTCCCCTGGGCCCATCTTTTGTTTCTTTACTGGTCCCATTACCTGCCATCATTCCTTTTGTCATTTAATCCCTCCTGCCCTCCACCCTATCACAGACCCTTTGTTCTCCCCCCACCCCCCCCCCCCTTTTCCCTAGCTTGGTATTTGTTTAAAAACTGTTAATCTCTTGACATCTTCCAGTTCTGATGAAAGCTCATTGATCTGAAACGTTAACTCTGTTTCTCTTTCCAGAGATGCTGCTTGAGTGTTCTCTAACTTTTTTTAAATTTGTTCGTTTTATGCTTTTTTATTTCTGTACCATAAATAATTACCATATATAACAAAGAAATACTTAATAAAGCATGTAAGGGTAGTGTTTCCACCATGGAGCAATCGGCGATCCAGGCGCAAATTGCACCTGTTTTGTGAAGTGTTTTTTTTCTCGAGTTTCTGCTCAAACTCATTTGCATGTCGCCGAACGCGAAATCTGCCATGAACCATGCAATCTGACAGTGTTGTAAAACGTTATTTTTTTTTAATGTTACTTTAAAAAAAAATTCCTCGATATATTTGAGTGAAAACTAGGTGCAATTTGATTAATGCAGCTGAAAATGGGTTCATCACACAAAAAAGTATTGTTAATCGCAGTCTCAACCCACCACCTATGAGTAACCCAATTTTAAATGACTGAAATAACAACAGAAAATGGGAAAAACTCAGCAGGCCAGGCAACATACGTGGAGAGAAATGAGTCAATGTTTCAGGTCAAACCCCTTTGTCAAGACTGAAGAAGCACAGGAAATGATCAGATTAAAGACCAGTTTGGGGGCTGGGAGAGAACAAAAGAGAAGTGAAGAGACATTAAGAGGTATTCAAAACGAAACGAGATGGTGATAGGACCGGTGGAGACAAAAGACGGCTCTAGATTAGGTGTGAAATGCGCTGGCAGAATGGGAGACAGCTGCCATGTGGGAGAGAAAAAAAAGGAAGGGGGGGGCCAAAACAAAGGCGTGGATAAAAAAATATAAGTAAAAATGTAATGGGGGCCGAGGTTATGATCTGAAATTGTTGAACTCGATATTGAGTCTGGAAGGCTGTAAAGTGCCTAATCAGAAGAGGAGGTGCTGTCCCTCGAGCTTACACTGGGCTTCTGTGAAACAGTGCAAGAGCCCGAGTACGGTGAGGTCTGAGTGGGAATGGGGCGGTGAATTAAAATGACAGGCGACTGGAAGCTCGGTCATCCTTACGGACTGAACGGAGGTGTTCCGCAAAGCGGTCACCCAATCTGCGTTTGGTCTCCCCAATGTAGAGGAGACCACATCGTGAGCAGCGAATACAGTATACTAGATTGCAAGAAGTACAAGTAAATCGCTGTTTCACCTGGAAGGGGTGTTTGGGGCCCTGGACGGGGGGAGGTATAAGGGCAGGTGTTGCATCTCCTGCGCTTGCACGGGAAGGTGCTAGGCGAAGGGGAAGGGGTGCTGGGTGTGGTAGAGGAGTGGACTAGGGTGTCTTGGAGGGAGCGGTCCCTATGGAATGCTGAGGGGAGGGGAAGATGCGTTTGGTGGTGGGATCACGTTGGAGGTGGCGGAAATGGCGGAGGATGATCCGTTGAATGTGGAGGCTGGTGGGGTGAAAGGTGAGGACAAGGGGAGCCCTATCGTGGTTCTGGGAGGGAGGGGCAGGGGTGAGGGCAGAAGTGCGGGAGATAGAACGGACACGTTCGAGGGCCATGTCAACCACGGTAGAGGGGAATCCTCGGTTGAGGAAAAAGGAAGACTTGTCGGAAGCACTGGTGTGGAAGGTGGCATCGTCGGAGCAGATGCGGCGGAGACGGAGAAACTGGGAGAATGGAATAGAGTCCTTACAGGAGGCGGGGTGGGAGGAAGTGTAGTCCAGGTAGCTGTGGGAGTCTGTGGGCTTGTAGTGAATGTTGGTCAATAACCTGTCACCAGAGATGGAGACGGAGAAGTCGAGGAAGGGAAGAGTCGGAGATAGACCATGTGAAGGTGAGGGAAGGGTGGAAAAGTGAATGAAATTGCCTAGTTCAGGGCGAGAGCAGGAAACTGCACCAATACAGTCATCAATGTACCGGAAAAAGAGGTGATTGAAAATGACTAAAAAATATACAGAACCATTTCCTGGTTATATTGGGGTACAGTAGTCAGTTTCTTAATACATTTTTAAAAATACATTCAAAAGCTTTTAAAATGTTTCTATTGGTGTTCTTGCGCCCAAAAGAACTATCTTAGTTTCCACAGACCTTTGAGGAGGCCTTAAAATTTATGTTGATTAATTCATCCTGGGGTGTGCCCAGTTTTGTGGGCGGGGCAGGCTTCTAGCGCGATGTTTTTTAAACTAGCGCGAAAGATCACGGAAACTTGAGTTGTGATGAATGTAATTTGCGCTTAAAATTCCGCAATCTTTTGCACCGGTTACACTGATTTTGGCCAAATTGCGCCAAAAAGAAAGCGCATCCGAGCAGAAACTCCAGGCCATAATTTATGCATTTTCTTCAGTAGTTGTGTGCTACATGCATCATCTAATTTTCCTGGTTTAATTGGTATTTCTGTACTACATGAACGTTTATTTGTAGAAAATCACTACTCAATTAGACCTGTCGACAGCTGCTGTTTTAATCTTTGTGTAATGTGACTGACATAATGTGACGAGCAGAATTAAATCCCAAAGCTGTCTAGTGCAATTTGGAGAACAAAAGTGCAAAATCCATGTGAAAGTCTCCCATTCTGCTGTATTTCAGGAATCTACCATTCCAGATTCATTTACTGTTTACCACTACAATGGGTTGAAGCAGTCTAACCACAGTGAGAAGGTGAGGCAAGAATAGAGCTTAAGTATTTATTTGTTAATCATCTGCATTTCCTGTCACTTTAGAAACCCCTGGTTTGAATATGTATATATTGACAATATGATTCGGTTATCTGTATTAAACTCACTTTTTTTGTATAAGAATAAGAATTTTAACCTAACACGCCTGGTGAGAACGGGGCGTGTTTGAGTCAGTAGCCCAATTTATACCCCGCTCCATTTTTATCTCAGTTGAAGTCAATGAAGTGTAAAATAGGGCGGGGTGTAAATCAGGTGTTCGACTCGAACGTGCCCTGTTCTCACCGGGTGCATTAGGTTAGAATCGGGACATTAGTTATTAAAATGTGTATTAAATTGCAGTGCGAATTTATTTTATTTGATGTTGTAAATTATTTGCATTTGATGCCATGCACTTATCAAAGACTTGCCAATTGTAACAATTAACTTGTAGACATCTTGACTTAAAAATAAGGTCATGAGGCATTAGAATACCAAGTAACTGTGCCATGGGGGATAGTAGGGCACAAAGTTCTCAATCTTTCAGGCATAGATTGCTGTTAGGGGGTGCCTCACCCGCCAACCACGCATATCAGAAAGTCAAGTGCATGCTGCCGATTGTTTTCTCACTGTTCTGGCCCGAAAACCCTGGACAGTACACACCCAAATTTGTGATGTGTTGCCAGCAGTGCAGACTGGTAAAATTACCCCGCAACCACTTTTGTATTGCCCAGCAAGTGGTTTTTGAGCACTATTAGCATGGTGGTTCAGCACGTCCTGGAAAGAGCCAAGAAAGAGGGAGGGAAGAGAACAATATATTTTTACAAAGCTCATTCTTGAGCCTCCTACCACCCTCCCCTAAAAAAGGTTACGGTACATTCTCCACTAAAGGGAAAACAGGTTGATTTAAACACTTCTTCTTTATTACCTTAAACAAACCTTTACCAACCACTGGGAACAATTGGACACTACAGAGAAAGAAAACAGGCCACAGTGACCTTTTACCATTCATCCAGCCTCTTGGCTTGAGAGTTGAAAGAACTCTCTCCACTTATTTTGGGATCTTCATGATCTCTTTTTCTTTCCTTTCATTTGCTGTGTACTTGTAGGTCAAAAGATTAAGTATACCTTACACAGCTGTCCTTAGCATTAAAAATGTTAATGTAGAAAAGGCGGTGTACTGTGTGTGTGAAGGCTCTCCTGCTCATCGAGTGGTTTATTTGTTTCACATGCAAAAGATGCAGCACTTTATTACCTAACTATTTGGGAGTACACTAGCCCTTCCTAAAAATATACATGTAATTGCAATCTTTTAAAAAGGCATTACAAAATAAAAACCACATACATTTCTGATTGACCAAACACTTTTCAGCTTGTCGGACTATTAAAATAACTTATGTTCCTTCTGTTCTTCAAAAGGTTATGTATGTCGAGGGAACTGCTGTTGTCATGGGCTTTGAGGATCCAATGGTGCGAACTGATGACACTCCAATCAAGCGCTGTTTGCAAACTAAATGGCCATACATAGAGCTCATGTGGAATACAGACCGGTCACCCTCCTTAAATTAGTTCCAGGAAATCCAAAACCAAACAAAATTCCAAATACTGTAAGCTGTTCTGCTTTTTGAAATCTGTACACAATTGCTGCTAACTGGAATGTAGTGTCCCTGAAGTCCTTAAGAAACTGTAGACCTTAATTATTCTACTAATTACTATTGATAAAGTTCTGAGTCACTGTCGTTCACTGCTAATCAAAAGATTATCCATAGATCCAAAGCTGTCAATTTGACTTAGAGGGAGAAATTGTTTCATTATATCATCCTGGAGATGTAAAACCAAAATTCTCTGAAATAATGGCTTATTAGGAGTAACATACAGATTTGGGGCCTGCAATTCTGGGTCCTGTCAATGCCACCAGAACTGGAGTGGAGCGGGACTCCTGGCCGATAACAGCCAAAGATTTAGACACTGATGGAATGCCAGAGGCCCGAAGAGAAATTCAAAAACAAAAAAATATATTTCCCCGAAGGTAAAGATTACCTGTTAGTTTGAGATAATCAATTCCTTATGCCAGTAAACCTGTTGGGGCCTTTGTAAGGCCCAATACGAGATCAACATCAGCTCTCAGCTCATGTAGGTCCCATTGGGCCTAAGGAGGGCATGCTGGCCGGAATTTCCGGTGTAGCCCAGGAATGCACCCAGATATGACTCCAACAATGTACTGTACTTTGATGTAGGGACAGCGGGTGAAATATTTGCCCACTCCTATCCCACCCACCCCTGTAGAATTGGGGTCAATTTTTAGAGTGGCAATGCAGAGTTTCCAGATTCAGCCCCAAATTGGAGAATTTGAATCAAGTGATTTAAACTAACTAAGTGCAAAATATTTACCTCCTCGAGTGTCCTCCAGAATATTCTTAACAAGAGAATGTTTAAAAAAAACTTTTCACCTAAAGAACCGTTCTGCAGAGCACAGCAACATAATTCATTCAAATGGATGTGCCCCCTTATGTCACCAAAGGACTCACCTTAGAAGGTGTCCCCCAAGAATAATTAATTCCAATATAGTGTGCATGACTAGAGAAAACTCAATTCCCAGTTGGACTTTTCTATGCAGAAAATGTTCCAGCTGACAGATATGTTGCATGAGATCCCTTTTGTGATGTCAGTGGAGCACATCTGCTTGGACAAAATATCATTCTGCTGTGCTCCTCAGGGAGCCCGCTACAGAAATGCTATTCTTAATCAGTAGGGGGTCAATTCAAAACTGCATGCTGTGGGTCATAGGTGTAACAGGGAAGGAGGGGGGGAAATTATATTGAAAGTATTCCCCCTCTTTTTCTCTTTCTCCCCCCCCCCCCCCCCCCCCCCACAGATGCCCTCTGAGTTAAAGTAGATGAATTTTTTACTTTAATGTGAACAGGATTGACAGCATCCTGTCTAATTGGGTGCAGTCAGCGAGTTTATTTATCTTCAACATCCCATGAACTTAACCAGTGATGGTGACTAAAAGCTTTATCTTTTACAGTGATCTCTTGGGGAAAAAAATTCATGGATATGTTTGGGAGAGCCATTTGCTTAACTTTATTTTGCTTTGTGGTGCATTGCAATATGCTTTTAACTACCAGCTAAAGTACTGGGTATGTGGCTCTCTGTAACATATTGGAATTCTGTCGTTTATATTTTTGAAAATTACCACAGTGGAAGCCATACAAAGGTAAAATATAAATGCAAATTGTGGCTAAATACAATGATACATTCTGAATCTTTACAGTGATTAACGCAGCTTATCTCTGAAGTTATCCAGCTGTACTGTTACTTAATATTGCCAAGATTCGTTTTCTTTTGTGTCAAAATTACACCGATTGCCAGTGTTCATGTGTATTTAAATTCTGCTTGTTGTTAGATTGCATGAGAAATGAACAATTTATTGTCCATAAAACACTGGTGTTCTTATTTATTATGATTTGGCAGTTGGCCTAAAATAAAAATACAGTTGAAAAATGTTCTTGAATTATTTTCTTAATGCACTTGAGCTAACTTTATGACTGTTTTTGTTATTTAAACTTGTTTCTAGGCTGAACAAAGACTATTGTAAAATTACTTTTCATTGATTACTAATTTTCCAAAACAGTAATTTTATCTGTAAAGAATATCTTTAGCAATAAATGGTCCATGTTTTGTTTTATTGGAGAATATTAAAATAATTCAGTTGATTCTAGAAATTCTCATTTTGTGTTTTTGTTAAAGAACCATTTTGGAACAATTTTCTGAAGCAACAGAAACTAATGGACCAACAACGAAATACATCACATTTATGTAATGTCCAGTACAGTAAAAGTGAGAATTTAGACAACTACAGGTAGCATAACCCATAAAGTGTTAGTGTCATATTTGTAGTGATTATCTTGTTTATTCTACAGAGTAATGGTTGACACTCATACAAGAATTCTTCTTTGTAGATATTTTTAAAAGTGTGGGTCAGAAAAAACAATTTTCTCCTGAGTCAACTAAACATTGAGATGGTTAAGACACCAGTGAGCTTGCTGATGATCAAAATGACTGGGAGATACTTAATTTAGATTGATCAATCTAAATATCTTTCAAAGTAATAGTAGACAGAAGGTGTGGTGGTAGATGTATGAATCAATCTGTACTGCTCAATTTCAACATCTAATAACAATGATGTGTCAGTTGTGGTTGGGTCACTTTTCCTTGCATGTTTCTTGGCCTCACATCTGCTTTCATGGCAGAGACTGTTGCAGCTTGTTTGAAAATAATAGCAAGATCCTATCCTATTTTTTCCCTCGGGTGGTCGAATATGACCATGCGACCTACCAGAAAACAAAACAGGAGCAACTCACAAAAAAAACTCTCAGCGTTGGATTGCAGAGACCTAACCAGAAAACCGTGGCAAATCTCTGGAATTAACTAGAAAGGAATAGGAGGAAAAGGGTAAATCCACCATGAAATGAGGAAGAACTCCTACAGTGTTTGCAGCTTGAATAGGATAAGGTTCTAGTGAGCTGTCCAGGAAATGGAGTTCCTCCAGACACATTGGTGGCAGATGTAAAATAAAGCTTTGAATATGCTACAGTAGTAACTGCACGTTTCTGAATGTTTAATGCAATGTTAAGTTTGTTTATTGGTGAATGCAAGGCATATTCTAAGGACCCTCAACTTTTGGCGGAGTGACTTACTAAAGGTCCGCAGCCACAAAGCAAACCATACTTACAGCCATATACCACCACCACATGCAAAAACCCTTCCCAAGCGCAGCCACACCCATCCTTGGCAAATACAACCACACCCCAACACCACCTCAACCAAAAACATACTGCTCATTCATCTCGTGGCTGTTGGACCTTGCTGTGCACAAAATAACTGCTGCATTTGACTACAGACCAGTTGTTGCATTTGGAAGCGGATTCATCAAGTGAGATACATAAGTTGCTAAATAAATGCACAATTGTTCTTTGCTCTCTTGCTTTCACTAAATATGACATATGCTTGCCCCCTTCAAATGTGGCATTTTTCTTCCCCCCCCCACCCCCCTAGCTCCTTCCACCTCGCCATCTTCCACTTCTCTAAAAGTGGCCACATGTTGTATGGTGTTTTTACTTACACAGAAAGCTACCTTATTTTCTTCATGAAAATAACAGCTATGTTTTTATTGGTATTGTACATCTCTACCTAATTTATTTTGAAGCCTGGAGCATTTGAAACTGCCAGATGGTGGGGAAGTTACCTGCTCCTACTAAAAGCAAGCAACACTGGCGTTCAGCACCTGCGAAACATACCATGGTGCATGGGGACTCCCATCCTGCTGAATATGCGGATGGATCATGAAACTAAAGCACACACGTGTGCACATAATCAGACTCAGAAGTACACCTTTCACGTCATTGGAGCACAGCGAAGCATAGCATTCCGGGCCTGGAGCATTGGTGTTTAGCACAGGTTGCACAAAAGACATTACTGGACTTTGAAGTAAAATCAACATCATATGAACAGACATCCACCATTAGCTTAGTAATTTATCAGCTTTTTTGCAAACAGGTAGGAATCATTAAGTATTATGTGGGAGCAGGAAAAGGTGGAGCTGGCTGAAATCTTGGTGAAAGCTGCAACAGAGGCTTGTGCAAATTGCATAATGACCACTACACTCAATGTACTAGATGAATTAATGCCAGCATTGAATCATGAGTGGCCTTTAGATGTTGACAGTTCATTAGTGTGATCAGCTTATATCTCTAATGTTTTAACCAATGAATACTATTGGCAGCTGAAACATGCCTGTGTAGTTTGGAGAATTAAACAATTTGGCTTTGAAATAATGCCTTGGGATACCACTGTATGTATGCTCAACACTTCTGTTAAAATAGTGGAGGAAGCAATTTCATAACAGGTTAACATTTAAAATAAACAAATTAACGCTGTGGCAGAAATAAGGCTGTTTCAAATTATAACAGTTTATAAGTGGTATCTGCTTATTTCAGATTTTAGCTAGACCACGATTGGCAGATTCAAACTGGTTTCTGTTGCGTGCTTTCTGGAATGGGTTCCTCTGGATTTGTGAGTGAGCGCAAATACACACATGGGGCTAATATTCCCCCCTCAATCCTGTTGGGGAGCAAATAGTGCAGGGCGCACCAGATGTGCATTCCGCTGTGCCGACATCTTCAGCTCCTGAACGTCCTCTGGGGCCTCACCATAATGCAGCAGGTTCACACTAGAAGTATTCTTGGGTACAGGGTCAGGCAGAAGAGGAGGTTCGAACACTATCTGGGCCTCAATCAACACTAAAGGGGTAGGTGTACAAACATAAAAATGGAAAGGAAAATATCAGCTGGTCCATCGAACTTGCCCCACACTGAAGCATCATAATTCACAACAACCCCCACCCACCAGCAGCCTGCAAGAGGCAAAAAGCCAGATTAAAAATCCAGGACCAATTATGCAGAAAAAGTCTGGAAAATTCCCCTCTGACTCTTAGGCAATCAAAATTAGTCCAGGAGACCATATAGACCATGATTTATATTATTTAGTATTCTACCAACCTTTTATATGCCATGATCTCTGCCCCAGCCAGTACAGGAAACTTTCTGGTATCCGGCACTGACGGGACCGAGCTGGTGCCGGTCGATCAACACTGCCGGAGAAACGAGCGCTAATGTTAAAACATACGGAGCTTCTGAGCTCCGTCTGAAGCAACAAACCCTGTTACTTAGCAACAGCTTCAAAACAGTCGGCGCAGCTTGCAAGCGTCTCTGTAGCTAAACAACAGCTTCAGCTAGACGCTTGCAGAGCCACGACTGGAGGAAAAAAAACAACAAAAAGTAAAAAAACTTATCTGAACCGACTCCTGAATTTTGCCGGTGGATAGAGCGTTCCACACATTTAACCTCCGTTAAACGAAAGTTTCCTGTACATAGTCTAGTTCTCTTTTGAAGGCATTCAGCACATTTGCACTCCCAGTACGAGCTGGTGACTCCATTCCACAGGTCCATTGTCCTCCGAGAAAAGAAGAATCTCTTGATATTTAACCCAGTTTTGCCCTTGCATGTCTTACATGCATGACCTCTGGTCCTCCGCAACCTATCTAATTGAAATAATCTGTCAATATGAATACAGTCTAGTCCCTTCATCATTTTAACCACTTCTATCGGATCCCCCAGAATCTACACATCTCTAATGTAAATGGATCCAGATTTTTAAGCCTTTCTGGGTAACTAAGGTGTATTCAGATGGATATAATTTTTTGGCCCTCTGAACATTTTCCATGTGAGAGAACCAAAACTGGACACTGTATTCTAAGTGAGGTCTAAAGAAAATCTTACACAAAGACAAAATGGTGTGTTTTGTTTTATATTGAGTTATCCTGGCAATGCAACTTTGTGCCCTATTTGGTATAATAAAACCCCTTGGGAGAGGCAGAAGAAATTTGTGTTTTTCTGCTAATGCGGTGAGATTTTGATCTATGCACCTTCTGATGAAGACTAACACGTTTTTAATTTAATGTATGTGTGCTAGAAGCTGCGATTTGGATGTCAGTGGTATTCATGTTCATTTAGAGGTTTACACCCTTATAAATCTGTTTGTGCTGCTGTGCTATGGCTGGGATGGCAGCAACATTCCAAGTAACAGTCAGGCACCCCTACAATGAAGCAGTAAAATGATTTTTTATTGAAAAATAAAGACCTATCTTGACTATCAGATACTCCCTTAAGACTAATGGCGACTAAACAGCGTCTTAGGAATCAATGGCAGCAGGTTTTACAGGGAGCAGTGCCCCTGAACTGTACCCAGTGCTATTAAATCTGGCTCCTGAGCCATCTGACCTTCATTTACATACACACGTTTCTCGGGCACAATTTTAAGAACATAAGAAATAGGTGCAGGAATAGTCACTTGGCCCCTCGAGCCTGCTCTGCCATTCAATAAGATCATGGCTGATCTTGGGCTCAAAGCCACTTCCCCGCCCACTCCCCATAACCCTTCACTCCCTTATTTTGCAAAAATTTGTCTATCTCCACCTTAAATGTATTTAATGACCCAGCCTCCACAGCTCTCTGGGGCCGAGCATCCCACAGATTGATGACTCTCTGAGAGAAGAAATTCCTCCTCATCTCAGTTCTAAAAGGGCGACCATTTATTCTAAAACTGTGCCCCCGTGTTCTAGATTTCCCCATGAGGGGAAACATCCTCTCTGCATCTACCTTGTCGTGCCCCCTCAGTAACTTGTCGTGCCCCCCATTTAGCCCGACTCTCTGCTTTCTGTTAGCCAATTCTCTATCCATGCCAATATATTACCCCCAATTCCGTGAGCTCTTATCTTATGCAGTAACCTTTTATGTGGCACCTTATCCAATGCCTTCTGGAAATCCAAATACACCACATCCACTGGTTCACCTTTGTCCACCCTGCTCGTTACCTCCTCATAGAAATCCAGCAAGTTTGTTAAACATGATTTCCCTTTCATAAAACCATGCTGACTCTGCCTGACTGCATTATGATTTTCCAAATGCCTTGCTACTGCTTCCTTAATGAAGGACTCCAGCATTTTCCCAACAACAGATGTTAGGCTAACTGGTCTATAGTTTCCTGCTTTCTGTCTCCCTCCTTTCTTAAATAGGGGTGTTACATTTGTGCTACACCAGTGCTTCCGACATGTCTTCCTTTTTCCTCAACCGAGGATGCCCCTCTACCGTGGTTGACACGGCCCTCGACCGGGTCCGTTCTATCTCCTGCACGTCTGCCCTCACCCCTGCCCCTCCCTCCCGGAACCATGATAGGGTCCCCCTTGTCCTCACCTTTCACTCCACCAGCTTCTACATTCAACGGATCATCCTCCGCCATTTCCGCCACCTCCAACGTGATCCCACCACCAAACACATTTTCCCCTCCCCTCCCCTCCCCTTTCAGCATTCCGTAGGGACCGCTACCTCCGAGACACCCTAGTCCACTCCTCTATCAGCCTCAGCACCCCTTCCGCTTCGCCCAGCACCTTCCTGTGCAAGCGCAGGAGATGCAACACCTGCCCATATACCTCCCCCCTTCCCACTATCCAGGGCCCCAAACACCCCTTCCAGGTGAAACAGCGATTTACTTGTACTTCTTGCAATCTATTCGCTGCTCACGATGTGGTGGTCTCAACATTAGGGAGACCGAACGCAGATTGGGTGACCGCTTTGCGGAACACCTCTCTTCAGTCCGTAAGGATGACCCCGAGCTTCCGGTCGCCTGTCATTTCAATTCACCGTTCCATTCCCACTCAGATCTCACCATCTGCAGCCTCTTGCATTGCTCAGTGTAAGCTCGAGGAACAGCACCTCATCTTCCGATTAGACACTTTACAACCTTCCGGACTCAATATTGAGTTCAACAATTTCAGATCATAACCTGCACACTTTTGGTTTGTGCCTTTTCCTTTTTTTCTCTCTCCCACATGGCAGCTGTCTTTCACTCTGCCAGCACATTTCACACTTCATCTAGAGCCATGGTTTGTTTCTTTACCTGTCCTATTACTATCTCGTCTCACCTTGAATATCTCTTAATGGCTCTTCTTTCATCCCCTCCCCCATTTCCCAGCCCCCAAACTGCCTTTTAATCTGTTTCATTTCCTGCCTTTTTTTCTCAGTTCTGAAGAAGGGTTTCGACCTGAAACATTGACTCTGCTTCTCTCTACG
Organism: Somniosus microcephalus; assembly: GCF_052327205.1. Classification (NCBI taxonomy): domain Eukaryota; kingdom Metazoa; phylum Chordata; class Chondrichthyes; order Squaliformes; family Somniosidae; genus Somniosus; species Somniosus microcephalus. Next base: position 83,717,139 of record NC_140991.1, on the reverse strand, counting down.
GATGTTGCCTGGCCTGCTGAGTTTTTCTAGCATTTTCTGTTGTTATTTCAGATTTCCAGCATCCGCAGTATTTTGCTATCGTGTTACATTTGCGGTTTTCCAATCCGCTGGGACCACTCCAGAGTCCAACGAATTTTGGTATATTGCAACCAATGCATCCACTATCTCTGCAGCCACTTCTTTTAAGATTCTGGGATGCAGGCCATCTGGTCCAGGGGACTTGTCATCTTTTTGTCCCATTATTTTACCAAGTGCTATTTCCTTAGTGATAGTGATTGCCTTTAGTTCTCCCCTCCCTGTGGCCCCTTGATTATCCATTATTGGGATGTTGTTAGTGTCTTCTACAGTGAAGACAGATACAAAATATTTGTTCAGAGTCTCTGCCATTTCCCATTCCCCATTATTACTTCCCCAGTCTCATCCTCCAAGGGACCAATGTTTGCTTTAGCTGCCCTCTTCCTTTTTATATACCTGTAGAAGCTCTTACTATCTGTTTTAATGTTTCTTGCCAGTTTACTCTCATAATTCACCTCTCTCTTTATTATTTTTTTAATCATCCTTTACTGGTTTTTAAAAATTTCCCAATCCTCTGGTCGCCCAGCAATCTTGGCAACATTGTATGCCTTCATTTTCAATTTGATACCATCCTTTACTTCCTTATTTGCCACGGATGGTGCTCCCTTCTCTGAAAATCTTTCTTTCTCACTGGAATATATTTTTGTTGATAGTTATGAAATATCTCCTTAAATGTCCACCACTGCATTTCAACTGTCTTACCCTTTAATTTATTTTTCCAGTCCACTTTAGCCCGTTCTGCCCTCATGCCACTGTAATTGCCTTTGTTTAAGATCAGGACACTGGTTTGAGATACAACTTTCTCACCCTCCAACTGAATTTGAAATTCAACCATGCTATGATCACTCTTTCCTAGAGGATCCTTTACTATGAGACCATTTATTAATTCTGTCTCATTACATAGTACCAGATCCAAGATAGCCTGCTCCCTGGTTGGTTCCATTACACACTGTTCTAGGAAACCATCCCGGATGCACTCTATTAACTTCTCCTCAAGGCTACCATGGCCAATTTGATTTGTCCAATCAATATGGAGATTAAAATCACCCATGATTATTACCGTATCTTTTTTACAGGCCTCCATTATTTGTTGATTTATACTCTGTCCAACAGTATTGCTACTGTTTGGGGGCCTGTAGACTGCAGGCTAGGACAAATAAAATTAGAGATTTAAATGCGTGGCTCAAAGACTGGTGTGGGAGAAATGGGTTTTGCTTCCTGGGACACTGGCACCAGTACTGGGGCAGGAGGGAGCTGTTCCGTTGGGACGGGCTTCACTTGGCCAGTGCTGGGACTAGAGTCCTGGCGGATCATATAACTAGGGCTGTAGAGAGGGCTTTAAACTAACTAGTGGGGGGGAGGTTCCTCGAGAGCAAATAATAAAAATGACAACAGAGAAGGTCATAGACTTAGGTAGCAGTGGGGAAATTAAAAACCAGAGCGTGTCAGGAAGGGGCAGAAGGTATGGAGTAAAAGGTAAAGTAATAAAAAGGGCAAAAGCAGGAACTAAGTGTCACAAAACATATTTGAAAGTTCTCTATCTGAATGCACGTAGCATTCATAACAAAATAGACAAGTTAATGGCACAAATAACTACATATGGGTATGATCTTGTGGCCATTACAGAAACATGGCTGCAGGGTGACAATGCCTGGGAGTTAAACATACCAGGTTATTTAACGATCAGGAAGGACAGGCAGGAAAGAAGGGGAGGTGGGGTGGCTATGTTAATAAAGGAAGGAATCACTGTAATACAGAGAAATGATATTGGGTCAAAAGATCAGGATAATGAAACAGTTTGGGTGGAGGTAAGGAATAATAAGGGGAAAAAAACACTAGTAGGCATAGTCTATAGGCCTCCGAACAGTTGCAACTCTGTTGGACGGAGTATCAATCAGGAAATAGTTGAGGCTTGTAATAAGGGAACATCTATAATTATGGGGGATTTTAACTATCATATTAATTGGACAAATCAAATTGGGCAGGGCTGCCTTGAGGATGAGTTCATTGAGTGTATTAGGGATGGGTTTCTTGAGCAGTATGTAACTGAACCGACCAGGGGGCAAGCAACCTTAGATCTGTTCCTGTGTAACGAGACAGGATTAATTAAAGATGTCCTAGTAAAGGATCCCCTTGGAATGAGTGACCATAACATGGTTGAATTCCATATTCAATTAGAGGGTGAGAAGGTTGAATCTCAAACAAGTGTGCTAAGCTTGAATAAAGGAGACTATGAAGGTATGAGAGCGGAATTGAGTCGAGTGGATTGGGAAAATAGATTAAAGGGTAAGACGATACATGATCAGTGGTGTACCTTTAAGGAGTTATTTTACAACTTCCAAAAAATATATATTCCACTGAGAAGAAAAGGGTGTAAAAGAAAAGACAGCCATCCGTGGCTAAGTAAAGAAATTAAGGATAGTATTCGACTAAAAACAAGGGCATATAAGGTAGCCAAATCTAGTGGGAGGATAGAGGATTGGGAAAACTTTAAAAGACAGCAAAAAATAACAAAAAGATTGATTAAGAAAGGGAAGATAGATTATCAAAGTAAATTAGCAAAAAATATAAAAACAGATAGTAAGAGTTTTTATAGTTATATAAAAAGAAAAAGGGTGGCTAAAGTAAATGTTGGTCCCTTAGAGGATGAGACTGGGAAATTAATGGTGGGAAATATGGAGATGGCAAAAACACTGAATGAATATTTTGTATCAGTCTTTACAGTAGAGGACACTAAGAATATCCCAACACTGGACAAACAGGGGGCTATAGGGGGGGAGGAGCTAAACACGATCAAAATCACTAAGGAAGTGGTACTCGGTAAAATAATGGGACTCAAGGCGGATAAATCACCTGGACCTGATGGCTTACATCCTAGGGTCTTGAGGGAAGTGACGGTAGGGATTGTGGATGCATTGGTAATAATTTTCCAAAACTCCCTGGACTCAGCAAAGGTCCCGGCAGACTGGAAAACTGCTAATGTAACACCCTTATTTAAAAAGGGCAGTAGAGAGAAGGCTGGAAACTATAGACCGGTTAGCCTAACATCTGTGGTAGGTAAAATTTTGGAGTCCATTATTAAGGAGACAGTAACAGGACATTTGGATAATCATAATTTAATAGGACAAAGTCAGCATGGTTTTATGAAGGGGAAGTCATGTTTGACAAATTTGCTGGAGTTCTTTGAGGAAGTAACATATAGGGTGGATAAAGGGGAACCAGTGGACATAGTGTATTTAGACTTCCAAAAGGCATTTGACAAGGTGCCACACAAAAGATTATTGCTTAAGATAAAAAATCACGGGATTGGGGGTAATATTCTGGCATGGATAGAGGATTGGCTATCTAACAGAAGGCAGAGAGTTGGGATAAATGGTTCATTCTCAGACTGGCAATCAGTAACTAGTGGTGTTCTGCAGGGGTCAGTGCTGGGTCCCCAACTCTTTACAATCTATATTAACGATTTGGAGGAGGGGACCGAGTGTAACATATCAAAGTTTGCAGATGATACTAAGATGGGAGGGAAAGTAGCGAGTGAGGAGGACGTAAAAAACCTGCAAGGGGACATAGGCAGGCTAAGTAAGTGGGCAGAGATTTGGCAGATGGAATACAATACTGGAAAGTGTGAGGTTATGCACTTTGGCAGGAAAAATCGTAGAGCAAGTTATTATCTTAATGGCAAGAAACTGGAAAGTACTGAAGTACAAAGGGATCTGGGGGTCCTGGTGCACGAAACTCAAAAGGTTAGTATGCAGGTGCAGCAAGTGATTAAGAAGGCCAATGGAATGTTGGCTTTCATTGCTAGGGGGATAGAATATAAAAATGGGGAGGTATTGCTTCAGTTGTACAAGGTATTGGTGAGACCGCACCTGGAATACTGCATACAGTTTTGGTGTCCATACTTAAGAAAAGACATACTTGCTCTCGAGTCAGTACAAAGAAGGTTCACTCGGTTAATCCCGGGGATGAGGGGATGGACATATGAGGAGAGGTTGAGTAGATTGGGACTCTACTCATTGGAGTTCAGAAGAATGAGAGGCGATCTTATTGAAACATAAGATTGTGAAGGGGTTGGATCGGGTGGATGGGGGGAGGATGTTCCCGATGATGGGTGAAACTAGAACTAGGGAGCATAGTCTTAGAATAAGGGGCTGCTCTTTCAAAACTGAGATGAGGAGGAACTACTTCACTCAGAGGGTGGTAGGTCCATGGAATATGCTGCCCCATAAAGCTGCAGAAGCTACATCATTACAGAAATTTAAAACAGAAATAGACAGTTTCCTAGAAGTAAAGGGAATTAAGGGTTACGGGGAGCGGGCAGGAATTTGGACATGAGTCTAGGTTCGGATCGGACATGGCCTTGTGGGTAGCGGAGCGGGCCCAGGGGCCGTGTAGCCTAATCCTGCTCCTATTTCATGTGTCTAATTCTGTTAGATTCAGGAGATGGTTCTGTGATAGTAGATTGGCGGTTAGGATCAGATCAGCCATGATCTTATTGAATGGCGGAGCAGGCTTGAGGGGCCGATTGGCCTACTCCTGCTCCTATTTCTTATGTTCTTATGTACTACGCCCACCAGAGACTTTTTCCCTTTATTATTTTTTAGCTCCACCCAAACCGATTCTACATATTGATCTTCTGAGCCAATATCACTTCTCACCACTACACTGATCCCATCCTTTACCAACAATGCCACCCCACCTCCCTTTCCTTTCTGGCTATCCTTCCGAATTGTCAAATACCCTGGAATATTCAGTTCCCAGCCCTGATCACCTTGCAACCACGTCTCTGTAATGGCGATCAGATCATACCCATTTGTATCTATTTGTGTTGTTGTAGGAATTGTCGTATTCCTAACTAATAACGGAGGTCAAACTCAGGAGATCAATCAAACAGGTCTTTAATGTAAGTTTAGATGAATTCCCGAAAACAACAAAGATCGATGCAGGAGAGCCGTGGAGCAGGTCTTTCCCCAACGGGGATGCCACGAGGACTGACTAGGCAGTCCGGTCGTTTGCCTCGTGACATCATCGTGTTTACGTCATGACGTCATCGCGTTTGCTCGCGTTTTCCCGCATGGGTAGTCACGTGATTTGCGTCATGACGACATCGCGTTTTCCAGCTCTTGGGGCGGTCACGTGATGTGCGACGTGACGTCATCGCGTTTGCCTGCGTTTGGGCGGTCACGTGATGTGCGACGTGACGTCATCGCGTTTACCCGCGTTTGGGTGGTCACGTGATGTGTGACGTGACGTCATTGCATTTGCCCGCGCTCTTAAAGGAGCAGCGCCCCGTACATGCAAACTCTATATAAACATCGTTAAAGAGAATTAAGTACAGTAAGTAAGGGACACTCGGTGGTACCGCTACACTGTCAACTCATCTATTTTGTTACGAATGCTGCGTGCATTCAGATATAGAGCTTTTAACTTTGTCTTTTCACCATTTAGAGTCATAGAGTTATACAGCACAGAAAGAGACCCTTCGGCCCATCGTGTCAGCTCCGGCCATCAAGCCCTGTCTATTCTAATCCCATTTTCAAGCATTTGGTCCGTAGCCTTGTATGCTATGGCGTTTCAAGTGCTCATCTAAATGCTTCTTGAATGTTGTGAGGGTTCCTGCCTCTACCACCCTTTCAGGCAGTGAGTTCCAGATTCCAACCACCCTCTGGGTGAAAAAGTTTTTCCTCAAATCCCCTCTAAACCTCCTGCCCCTTACCTTGAAACTATGCCCCCTGGTTATTGACCCCTCTACTAAAGGGAAAAGTTCCTTTCTATCTACCCTATCTATGCCCCTCATAATTTTGTACACCTCAATCAGGTCCCCCCTCGGCCTTCTCTGCTCTAAGGAAAACAACCCCAGCCTGTCCAGTCTCTCTTCATAGCTGAAGCGCTCCAGCCCAGGTAACATCCTGGTGAATCTCCTCTGCACCCTCTCCAATGTAATCACATCCTTCCTATAGTGTGGTGACCAGAACTGCACACAGTATTCCAGTTGTGGCCTAACTAGCGTTTTGTACAGCTCCATCATAACCTCCCAGTTCGTAAATTATATGCCTCGGCTAATGAAGGCAAGTATCCCATATGCCTTTTTAACCACCTTATCTACCTGTCCTGCTGCCTTCAGGGATCTATGTACATGCACACCAAGGTCCCTCTGATCCTCTGTCCTTACTAGGGTCTTATCATTCATTGTGTATTCCCTTGCCTTGTTAGTCCTCCCAAAATGCATCACCTCACACTTTTCAGGGTTAAATTCCATTTGCCAGTGTTCTGCCCATCTGACCAACCCGTCTATATCATCCTGTAGCCTGAGGCATCCCTCCTCGCTATTTACCACTCCAACAATTTTTGTGTCATCTGCGAACTTACTGATCATACCTCCTACATTCATATCTAAATCATTAATGTACACTACAAACATCAAAGGACCCAGCACCGATCCCTGCGGTACACCACTGGACACAGGCTTCCAGTCAGAAAAACAACCTTCGACCATCGCTCTCTGCCTCCTGCCACTAAGCCAATTTTGGATCCAATGTGCCAAATTGCCCTGGATCCCATGGGCTCTCACCTTCTTGACCAGTCTCCCATGCGGGACTTTGTCAAAAGCCTTACTGAAGTCCATGTAGACCACATCAACTGCACTACCCTCATCCACACACCTAGTCACCCCCTCAAAAAATTCAATCAAATTGGTTAGATATGATCTCCCCCTGACAAAGCCATGCTGACTATCCTTGATTAATCCTTGACTCTCCACTTGGAGACTAATTCTGTCCTTCAGAATGTTTTCCAATAATTCCCCTACCACTGGTGTTAGGCTCACTGGCCTGTAATTCCCTGGTTTATCCCTACTACCCTTCTTGAATAATGGTACTACGTTAGCTGTCCTCCAGTCCTCTGGCACCTCCCCTGTGGCCAGAGAGGTTCTGAAAATTTGTGTCAGAGCCCCTGCAATCTCCTCCCTTGCCTCACACAGCAGCCTGGGATACATCTCGTCTGGGCCTGGGGATTTATCCACTTTTAAGCCCGCTAAAATCGCTAGTACCTCCTCCCTCTCAATTCTAATTTGTTCAAATATATCACAATCCCCCTGCCTGATTTCTATGCCTACATCATCCTTCTCCATAGTGAACACAAATGCAAAATATTCATTTAAAACCGCACCTACATTTTCCGGCTCTACACACAGATTGCCACTTTGGTCCTGAATGGGCCCTACTCTTGCCCTGGTTATCCTCTTGCCCTTAATATACTTATAAAACATCTTGGGGTTTTCCTTTATTTTGCCCGCCAGTGCTTTTTCATGCCCCTTCTTCGCTCTCCTAATTTCTTTTTTAAGTACCCCCCTGCACTTTCTATACTCCTCTGTTCTTAGGCTTCCACTGTTTTTAGTCCTTTGTATCTGCCAAAAGCCTCCCATTTTTTCCTAATCCATTCTTGTATATCCCTTGACATCCAGGGTTCCCCGGGCTTGTTGGTCTCACCCTTGACCTTTACAGGAACATGTTGGTGTTGTACTCTCTCTATTTCCTTTCTGAAAGACTCCCATTGCTCTGATGTGGATTTTCCTACAAGTAGCTGATCCCAGTCCACTTTGGCCAGATCCTGCCTTATATTAAAATCGGCCTTCCCCCAATTTAGAACCTTTATTTCCGGTCCATCTTTGTCCTTTTCCATGACTACCTTAAATCTCACCGAATTATGGTCACTGTCACCAAAATGCTCTCTTACTGACACTTCTACCACTTGCCCGGCTACATTCCCTAGAATTAGGTCCAGTCTTGTAGGACTTTCTACATGCTGGCTCAAAAAGCTCTCCTGGATGCACTTTAAGAATTCCGAACCCTCTAAGCCTTTCACACTCTGACTATCCCAGTTAATATTGGGGAAGTTGAAATCCCCTATTATTTCTACACTTCTCTGAGATTTGCCTACATATCTGTTCCTCTATCTCCCCCTGACTGTTTGGGGGCCTACACTACACTCCCAGCAAAGTGCTTGCCCCCTTTTTGTTTTTAAGTTCTACCCATATGGCCTCATTAGAGGATCCTGCTAAGATATCATCCCTCCTTACAGCAGTAATTGACTCCTTGATTAATATTGCGACACCCTCTCCTCTTTTACACCCCCTCTGTCTTGTCAGAAGATGCTATACCCCGGAATATTGAGCTGCCAGTCCTGCCCCTCCCTCAACCATGTCTCTGTGATAGCAACAATATCATACTCCCATGTGTTCATCAACACCTTCAATTTATCTGCCTTACTCGCAAGACTCCTTGCATTAAAATAAATGTCATCCAGCCTTACCATACTCCCTTACATATTTGCTCTGTCTTCCAGGCTGACTTGATTTTTCCTCTATATTTGGCTGTGCATCACCCCCTACTATAGCTCCACTCCGTATCCCATCCCCCTGCCAAGTTAGTTTAAAACCCCCCCAACAGTACTAGAAAACCTTCCTGCAAGGATGTTGGTCCTGTTCCGGTTCAGGTGCAACCCGTCCAACTTATACAGGTCCCACCTTCCCCAGAAGCAGACCCAGCGATCCAGGAAACTAAAGCCCTCCCTCCTGCACCAACTCTTTAGCCACGCATTCATCTGCTCTATCCTCCTATTCCTATTTCTCCTTGTTTTGGCCCCATTTTCTGTTGCGCTCCTATTTTTAAACATTCTGTCCCTTCCTGTCGCACTCTGGTTATTATTTCCCCCATCTCTATCCTCTATTGGTTTCTCATTTCTCATTGACTTTTTAAATTCCCGCTTACCTGCATCCTCCCTCCCACCCCCATTATTTAGTTTAAAACCCTCTCTACAGCCCTAGTTATTCAGTACTGGTGCCAGTGCCCCACAAATTGAAACCCATTTCTCCCACACCAGTCTTTGAGCCACTCGTTCATTTCTCTGATCTTATTTACCCTATGCAAATTCGCTTGTGGCTCAGGTAGTAATCCAGAGATTATTACCTTTGTGGTTCTGCTTTTTAATTTAGTCCCTAGCTGCTCATACTCTCTCAGCAGAACCTTTCTTTATCCTACCTATGTCATTGGTGCCTACGTGGATCATGACTACTGGATCCTCCCCCTCCCACTCCAAGTTTCTCTCCAGCCCAGAGGAGATGTCCTTAACCCTGGCAACACAACCTTCGGGACTCACGCTCTCGGCTGCAGAGAACATTGTCTATCCCCCTAACTTTGGAGCAGGGCAGGGGAATGCTGATGAAAAATGGTGTATGATCTGGGGCACCAGCAGCCTTCTAACTCCGGGAACTATGTTACAGATGTTTTGTTGTCGCCTCCTATCAGACAAGCTTTCAGATGAGGCCTCTATCCTTTGTGCTGCAAAAATAAGCTAATGAAATTATTCTGGTAATCAAGCAGATGGGGAGGAAGAGTTCACGTGCCATTTGCCTGGAAGATATAATTTATTAAAAACTAGATTACCTGCTTGAGGAAGGATCCAGGGTTTTTTCAATAAATTAATTGCGTACAGTTCTGGTCTCCTTATTTAAGGAAGGATACACTTGCATTGGAGGCAGTTCAGAGAAGGTTCACGAGGTTGATTCCGGAGATGAAGGGGTTGTCTTATGAAGAAAGGTTGAGCAGGTTGGGCCTATAGTCATTGAAGTTTAGAAGAATGAGAGGGGATCTTATTGAAACATATAAGATTCTGAAGGGGCTTGACAGGGTAGATGCAGAGAGGATGTTGCCCCTCATGGGGGAATCTAGAACTAGGGGGCATAATTTCAGAATAAGGGGGCACCCTTTTAAATCGGAAATGAGGAGGAATTTCTTCTCTCAGAGGGTCATGAATCTTTGGAATTCTCTTCCCCAGAGAGCTGTGGAGGCTGAGTCATTGAATATATTTAAGGTGGAGATAGACAGATTTTTGAATGATAAGGGAGTCAAGGGTTATGGGGAGCGGGCAGGGAAGTGGAATTGAGGCCAAGATCAGATCAGCCATGATCTTATTGAATGGCGGAGCAGGCTCGAGGGGCCAAATGACCTACTCCTGCTCCTATGTCTTATGTTCTTATGTTCTTAAATAGTGAGGAATATACTCTTTCATTCTGAGGCGTGAGAAGCTGCTTATACTCTCGTCTACTTGCCTACTTCATCTTTTAGCAGCCCTACCCCTATCTTGACTATCCTCTTACTACTAAAGTGCCTTTTTCATCGCTCTTTGTGTTTTTTTCTATATTTTTCTCATTCTCTTAGCCTTTCTAATCTCCCTTTTTGTAGTTTTCCTATGTCTTTTTATTTGTCCTGGTTTTCTTTTATACTAACTTTTAAGTCCTAAATGTTTTCTTTTTAGTTGAAAGAGATTTAAAAACAACAACATAGGGAGGGAATTCCAGAGCTTAGGGCCTAGATAGCTGAAGGCATGGCCACCAATGGAAGGCCAAAGGAATTTGGGATGCACAAGAGACCAGAATTGGAGGAACGCAGAGTTCTCAGAGGTTTGTAAGGATGGAGGAAACTACAGCGATAGGGATAACAAGACAAGATAGTAAAAAAAAATTAGGATACAGAAAGGCAATAAAAGGAATAGTTGTCCCATCGCCTGCATTTACAGAGTGAGACAAAGACATGAGCAAGCAAGAAAAGGTTGGTGAGGGAGAAAAGAACACAGATCAGGGGAACAGACTGTGGGAAATAGAATTGCGGAAATAGAATATTAGAGAGAGAGGGAAAGAGGGGGGTAGACATTGTTGGTGAGGTATGTGGAGGCAAATAGCTGTGCCAAAGACAGAACAAAAGACTTTGCAGGGAGATAGAGACGTTCCCCACGGACTATACCATCAAGCCAGGATTTTAGGCTGCCTACTGTCCAGTCCTGATCTGTCCTTCCTCTTTCTCATCTACCTCTCTATCTTATGTCTCTATCCCAGACTCCGCTCATACCAGCTATGCCTCTTCATGCCTGCTATCACCCTCCTCACTTTCCCTCCTCCCTGTTCTTTTCCAGCTCTGCCTCCAAGCCAATATCAGCACAAACCAGCAAAATAACAACAGCACAGATAGTTTCATAAAAGGAATGTTCCTGCTTCTGTATTCATTTATTGATTCACTGGTGGGCTCTCTGCCTGTCCCTGCATTCACTTATTAATTTGCTGCTGCCTGCTCTTCTATGAATTTATTGATTCAGTGGTATCTGGTGCTTTATTGATCTATTAATTCACTACTTACCTGCAGTATTCATCAACAGCCTTTTATCGTTGTCTTTCATTTAAGATATATTTAGTTTGTATATTGTGTATGTTCTTTTTTCCTTCTGTGATTTATATAGTCTCAAACAAAACCCGCAACACACTTTATTGTCATTTAACTTCTCCATTTTATTCCATTTATTTTTAATAGTCTTCACATTCTTTAGGAACATCAATATATTTGTGGGCTGTACAACTGTTGACACCTCATGTGCAACTACATGGAAGATTTTAACTTGTTCATTGATATCTCTGCCATTCCCTTACTGTCCACTACAAAGTTCATAACAAGATCATAACAAAAGTGAGCACTTCCAATAAAAGATTAGAAATGAAGGTTTGAAACTTAAATTGAATATTTTACCCTTAATCATTGCTGCTTGTGGAAAGGTATATTTTAACACCTTTAGCAGACAATTATTTAAAAAGTAATTTTTTACAGTAATTATACATGGTACTTGCAGATTTTCCAGTGTATCTACAATTGTTTATGGAACATATATAGCTCATCTGGAAATTGAAAGGTGATAATTTGGAGATCTTTCAGTTTTGGGGGACCTTTAGGGATGAGCCTATGTTACCGCACTCTACAATGTGTGGGTAGGATTTGCCTGGTATTACTCCTGGATTTTTTTTCTTCCTTTTGCTTCCAATTTAGTCCTTTACCGACCTTATCTCCTGAAGTTGTGCTGGATGCCCTCCTGCACTTCCCCAAGCGGCCATTCTTCATGTGAGCCCACACAAGGGGTTAAATTTTCAACTTCTTGCCCAAGCATACAACTGGAATTGCAGTTCAGCCAGCTGTAATACTAAACCATCTAATTTTCATTTCCAAATTCTACCCACACATTGCAGAGTGTGGTAACACAGGTCCAAAGACAGTGGGCTCGTGGGGCCGAATGGCCTACTCCTGCTCCTATCTTCTATGTTTTCTATCTTTAAAGGTTGGCTGATGCACGATGCCAGTTTTACGCCCGGGCGTCAAGTTGTAAATCTACCCCAATGAGTGTTGGCAGATCATTTGATCACAGTGGTGATCACAGCTAGCCTTTATACTGTCCTCAGCTGACATCCACGCACCCATATGTCCAACAAAGCTCATTGCATAGCAATCAAGAACTAAAGGACTAGACAATATTTTCCACCTCAACGCAATGTTCCTGAATCCAATTACAATGCTCCGACCACCACAACCAAGATCAATTAACTCTGCACAGTCCAGCGATCGAACACGAGATGTTTCCTGGTCTTAGTGGCTTAGCTAATCACTGCCTTAACTAGCTGTGCCATTGAGGGGATCTTTGCTCACCTCTCATTTACCCTTTGTGGTAGAAGAGCCAAGCTGGCTGGTATGTTCCAGACATACTGAAAACATTTTTTTTGCCTGTATGATTTTCAGAAGGGATTGAATCCAGGTGTTCAGGCTGGATGTCTGTGTCTCTGCCAAAACAGCAAGATGGTCCGACATACTATGAATAGTTGAAACCTGCAGTTTGTTGAGACTTTGGGTACAAATATTTGAAAAAGGACAGGTAAAGATCAGATCGAGACTGACCTCTCCTGTTGTGAGACTTCCACACGCCGTTACCCCCATTTCCATTCCCGCCCCTCCCCGCAATCACACTGGGAGAGGTTAAAAAATGTTTTTAAAATAATGTCGATTTCGGAAAAAAGCCCGAGAAACTCCTGTCCGACCCATAAGCTCCAGGTGACTGATGACCTTTGACCCACCTACCTTCTGTATGTAGATATGTTTGGACCTCTCAGGAACTCATCCAGCTCCCTTTTGAAAACTTGAAACAAATCAACACTCACTGCGCATGCCAGCAGTCTATTCCAGAGCTTGATGACTCTTTATAAAAAGAAGTACCTCCTCGTATCTAACCTAGCTCTTTGTCTTCAAAACTTTTAATTACATCCGCTGATCCTCACTTATGTATCTAGCTCAAATAGTACATCCACGTGAACTGAATATAATTACTTCATTATTTTAAAGACCTCAATCATATCTCCCTAAAGTCTATGCTTTTCCTTGAAGCACTGGAGAAAGTGCAGAAATGATTTACAAGAACGTTACAAGATTTGAGAGAATGTTACTATCAGGAAAGATTGAGTAGACCAGGGCACTTTTCTCTGGAAATGAGAAGACTAAGAGGAGATCTGAAAGCGGTCTTTAAAATTGTGAAAGGGTTTGGTAAGGTGCATATGGAGAAACTGTTCCTATTTGTGGGTGAGGTGCTGCTCAAGGTACTGGTACATGATAACCCTCCGTATCGCACTTCATTTATCAGTCTGGACAATGAGTGTTGGATGGGGATGCTACCTTGGGGGCATTACAACTCATCTTCAGATTGTCTTCACCTACATGAATTCTCCATCAGGAGTCACTGAATAGCAAGCAGGAACATTGTCTAATTTTCCCTTCACCACCATCTTGGCTGAGATCATCCAAGTCAGCACATTTTATAAATCAACGTTCTGATGTGTGGTTCAGTAATATACCAAGCATTGCTTTTACCCATTGAGCCATGTTATGATGACACCACGCGCAATGACATAAATCAAACAATCTAAAGTTCAAAACTGAAAATCTGAGAGGAGAGGGAGGAATCAAGGTGAGTAGGACAGGGGTGTTATTACTACCAAAAAAGTTTAAAAGAAATAAGTTTTATAGTTTTACTATTTTGCCTCACTGCAGATAAATTTGTGGTAATTGGGCCCCTCATAATAGATAAATTAGCAAAATCAGTAGAATACCAAGATAAATAATATAATAGTACGTGCTTTTATGTAAAGTATCACATTGAGACATCTGAAAATGCTCTATCACAGAATCACAGAATCACAGAAACCCCACAGTGCAGATAGAGGCCATTTCGGCCCATCGAGCCTGCACCGACAAATATCCCACCCGATCCCCGTAACCCCCACACCAACACATATCCCACCCTATCCCTGTAACCCCACGTATTTAATCCCCCTAACACTAAGGGTCAATTTATCATAGCCAATCAACCTAACCCGCACATCTTTGGACTGTGGGAGGAAACCGGAGCACCCGGAGAAAACCCACGCAAACACGGGGAGAATGTGCAAACTCCACACAGACACATTGGTAAGAGAGAGAGAAAAGCAAGACGAAGATGCAGGAAGGAAATCAAAAGGGGCAAGGGGTGCAGCAAAGATAAAACAAAAAATCTGGAAAGTAATAAAGAACAGATTAGAAGGAGGAGGGATTAAAAAGAGTAAGTGTACTCATCTGACAGAGGCAGGTTTAACTTGTACATATGTAAATGCACAAAATATTCTGCATAAAATTGGTGAGCTAGAGGCCCACATTGCCTGTGGGATGTGGGGGGTGGGGGTCGGAGTGGGGTGGTGGTATGATATAATAGTATTTACAGAAATGTGGCTTAGGCTAGGACAGGGAGCTAAACATTACAAAACATTCAGGAGGCACAGAATAGGAAAGAAGTGATGAGGTTGCATTAATCAAACATTCCTTTGCAGCACTGGAACATAAGGATGAGAGAAGGGAGCAAAGGCTGAATCTATTTGCTTAGAGTTAAGGAATAAGAAAGGAACTGTTACTCTGTTGTGAATATATTATAGACTGCCAAACAGTGGAAAGGAGATAGAGGCAGAGATATGTAGAGAAATTAAAGAAAATAACAGGAGCACCAGGGCTATAATATTGGGTGACTCTAATTATCCAAAGATGGACTGGGGTAACAGTAACATAAGTAGTAAAGAAGGGAAGGGATTTCTACAATGAGTTCAAGACTGCTTTCTAGATGTGTGTTTTTAGTTCAACAAGGAAAGAAAAAGTATTGGAAGTGGGAACTAGTCATAGGAAATTAATTGGAACAAGTACGTAATGTAAGGGATGGGGAACATTTAGGAAGCAGTGTGGTAGATCTTGACTTTGTATGATAGTGTAAAATGGGTGATAGTGAGTCGGCAGTCCATTTTAAATCCTTCCTGATTTTTATTTCCGTAAGTCAAGATCTATCCCAGTCAATATAATGTTCAATATAAAAATTCTAATGGCAAGGAGAACAGTCAAAGATAAAGATATTTGACTGAGAATAAGTAAATTAAATGAAATAAAAAGGAAATATTCTGACAAGAGATAAAGGCAGTGCAGCAAAAGCTGGACTTCTTTGCATGAATAGAACTATTTAAATTAAAATAAAAAGTTCAAAGAAGGAATATGCAAGTTTAGGGCTAATAATATGGGAGCAAAACAAGCAGTGTATAGAAAATATAGAGAAGCAAAAGCGATTAGGAAGGTTAAAGAAAGGATATGACGAAAGTCTGCAGGTACCATAAAGGGAAATAGTAAACAACAACAACGTGCATTTATATAGCACCTTTAACATAGTAAAACGTCCCAAGGCGCTGCACAGGAGTATTTTAAAACAAAACATTTGACACTGAGCCATATAAGGAGAAATTAAGGCAGGTGACCACAAGCTTGATCAAAGAAGTAGGTTTTAAGGAGCATCTTAAAGGAGGAAAGAGAGGTAGAGAGGAGGAGAGGTTTAAGTAGGGAATTCCAGAGCTTAGGGCCCAGGCAACAGAAGGCACGGCCACCAATGGTTGAGCGATTATAATCAGGGATGCTCAAGAGGGCAGAATTAGAGGAACGCAGATATCTCGGGGAGTTGTGGGGCTGGAGGAGATTACAGAGATAGGGAGGGGCGAGGACATAGAGGGATTTGAAAACAAGGATGAGAATTTGGAAATCGAGGTGTTGCTTAACTGGGAGCCAATATAGGTCAGCAAGCACAGGGGTGATGGGTGAGCGGGACTTGGTGCGAGTTAGGACACGGGCAGCCGAGTTTTGGATGACCTCAAGTTTACGTAGGGTAGAATGTGGGAGGCCAGCCAGGAGTGCATTGGAATAGTCAGGTCTAGAGGTAACAAAAGCAGGGATGAGGGTTTCAACAGCGGATGAGCTGAAGCAAGGGTGGAGATGGGCGATGTTACAGAGGTGGAAATAGGCAGTCTTAGTTATCATAGAAAGTTACAGCATGGAAGGAGGTCATTTTGGCCCATGGTGTCCACACCAGCCAACAAAGAGCTATCCAGCCTAATCCCACTTCCCAGCTCTTGGTCCGTAGCCCTGCAGGTTAGAGCATCCCAAGTGCACATCCAAGTACTTTTTAAATGTGGTTAGGGTTCCTGCCTCTACCACCCTTTCAGGCAGTGAGTTCCCACAACCCTCTGGGTGAAGAACTTTCCCCTCAAATCCCCTCTAAACCTTCCACCAATTACTTTAAATCTATGCCCCCTGGTTTTTGACCCCTCTGCTAAGGGAAATAGGTCCTTTCTATCCACTTTATCTATGTCCTGCATAATTTTATACACCTCAATAAGGTCTCCCCTCAGCCTCCTCTGTTCCAAGGAAAACAGACCCAGCCTATCCAGTCTTTCCTCATAGCTAAGATTCTCTACTCCCGGCAACATCCTTGTAAATCTCCTCTGTACCCTCTCTAGTGCAATCACATCTTTCCTGTAATGTGGTGACCAGAACTGCACGCAGTACTCTAGTTGAGGCCTAACTAATGTTTTATACAGTTGAAGCATAACCCCCCTGCTCTTGTACTCTATGCCATGGCTAATAAAGGCAAGCATTCCGTATGCCTTCTTAACCACCTTATCTACCTGGCCTGCTACCTTCAGGGATCTGTGGACATGCACTCCAAGGTCCCTTTGTTCCTCTACACTGCTCAGTGTCCTACCATTTAATGTGTATTCCCTTTCCTTGTTAGCCCTCCCCAAATGCATTACCTCACACTTCTCCGGATTGAATTCCATTTGCTACTGTTCTGCCCACCTGACCAATTTATTGACATGCCGCGGATATGGGGTCGGAAGCTCATTTCAGGGTCAAATATGACACCAAGCATGTGAACAGTGTGGTTCAGCCTCAGACAGATGTTAGGGAGAGGGATGGAGTCAGTGGCTAGGGAAAGGAGTTCGTGGTGGGGACCAAAAACAATGGCTTTTGTCTTCCCAATATTTAATTGGAGAAAATTTTTGTTCTAGACTTGACTACTCCAACGCACTTCTGGCTGACCTCCCACATTCTACCCTATGTAAACCTGAGGTGATCCAAAACTCGGCTGCCTGTGTCCTAACTCGCACCAAGTCCCATTCACCCATCACCCCTATATTTGCTGGCCTAAATTGGCTCCCAGTTAAGCAAAGTCTCAATTTCAAAAATCTCCTCCTTGTTTTCAAATCCCTCCATGGCCTCACCCCTCCCTATTTCTGTAATCTCCTTCAGCCCCACAACTCCCCGAGATATCTGCACTCCTCTAATTCTGCCCTCTTGAGCATCCCTGATTATAATCGCTCAACCATTAGTGGCTGTGCCTTCTGTTGCATAGGCCCTAAGCTCTGGAATTCCCTACCTAAACCTCTCCACCTCTTTACCTCTTTTTCCTCCTTTAAGATGCTCCTTAAAACCTACCTCTTTGACCAAGCTTTTGGTCACCTGTTCTAATTTCTCCTTACGTGGCTTAGTGTCAAATTTTTTGTCTTATAGTACTCTTGTGAAGCACCTTGGGACATTATACTATGTTAAAGGTGCTACATAAATACAAGTTGTTGTTGTTGCAGTGTTGGAAAAAGTTTAATGACCTCACTAAGTCAGGAAAGGTAAGAGTGTTTTCAGATAAATAACAGAGTAGATAACTGAATCACAGAGAAGCGCATAAGTTTTCCCTACCACTATAGTCAAAGCAAAGTCATTTGGGGTATCACGTGGCACCATGTTCCTTGTCCCAGAATCAACATCATTTGGCAGCACTGAATAATCTCACATCTTGTAATGAATGCTAAAGTCTCACATCATAGGTCCTTGCTCTCTTATATCTTATGTTGCGACCATCCATTACATCAATCCTGAATGATTGTGACTACAAGATCTGAAGATTGCAGCAACCAATTACCACTATGCATTCCGTGTGCAGGAGAAAGTAGCACGAAATGCCAGAGAAAGCCAAGCTACTGGAGCATGTGCCAACATTCACCATTGAACAGCTCATGGAGAGGAAGCAATGGCAATAATTGGCTTCAACTCTGGCCTGGCAATTGGTGATGGAGATATGGGAGTGTTTGTGGCTTTGGTGGATATGTGAAAATATATACCTTTTCTTATTTATGCATTCTTCAATCGCTTTACCAGTTGCTACTTTCCTCATAAGAGATCCACTAAGTAGCTGATGAAGATAGAATGTTGCTGAAGCAGGCCCAGTTAACAGTTCTGTTTTTCCCTCCGGAAACAGTAAGTCAGGATGCAGCAGAGAAGATTGTTGAAGACCTTCATTGCAGCGCTGCTCTGCAGTGATATACAGGAAATGCTTTGGTATCTGGCACCGACGGGACCGGGATGGCACTGACGGGACCGGGATGGTGCCGGTTGATTAAAAATTCTGGATGACGGAGAGCGTTATCTACGCTTCTCTCCCCTTTCTAGTCATTGGCATATCTCGATTTTCTATTTTAAAGTTAACACCACTCTCTTCCTTTTGCTTGGACCAACTTTTGGGAATTCTATAATGCAAGATGGGGGAGATAATTCACGATAAAGATGGAAAGACACACAGAAAAATGGCGGATCGGAAGAGACTACCGGCAGCGTGGGAGACACACAGAAAAATGGCGGATCGGAAGAGACCACAGGCAGCGCGGGAGAGTCAGACTCCTGCTATTGAGGTGTTCGGAATTCTGACAGCGCCAAGAAGCCGAGTAGTGGCAGTTTGGAGAACTACCCCCACTGACTAACTCGGCTACTATGGGAGGCTTGGACTCTGCAACATTTCCGGTTATTGAGGTGTTGTTTTCGGAGTATGAATTTTGCCGGTTAATAGAGAATTCCAGATATTTAGGTGCTGTTTAAACAAGAGTTTCCTGCGTATGGTACTTGCACGTAGTTAACTGAACACTAGATGGCCCCTGGTGGGAATAAGCACAACAACAACAACAACAACTTGTATTTACAGTAAACTTTGTGATATCCGGCACCGACGGGACCGAGCTGTTGCCGATCTATCAAAACTGCCGGACATACAAAGTTAATGTCGAAGCATACGGAGGTTTTCATCTCCGTATCTGACAACAAACACTGTTGCTTAGCAACAGCTTGTAAACAGTCGGCCCGTACCTTGGAAGCGTCTCTGTAGCTTAGCAACAGCTTCAGAGAGACTTTCCAGAGCCCGACTTGAAAACAAAGCCACGAGAAGAAAAAAAAACTAACAAAACAGCTCTTGATTTCTGCCGGTAGATCGAGGTTTCCGGACATACAACCTCCGGATAAACCAAAGTTTCCTGTATATAGCACATTGTAGCAATTACACTTCTCTTTGATTGCTTTCGTTATTTGTTGACAGGAATGTTCTAGAGGGTCTGGAAATAAAATCCGTTAGTTATTACCACAGCAATTAGGATATTTCTTTGGACATTACAGTGGTGATAAAGATAAATTACAGCATTGTTAAAAAGATTGAATATTGGACATCGTTGTTACTTAGAGAGTGGTCTAACTTGTCACTGGATTTTTAATCATGTATATTCGTTGGAAAAATCAGAGTATCGAATGGGGTTGAGCTGGGGTGAATATGTAGCATGAGTTCATTTTTATTTTGAGGCAAATGAACGTGGAACAGATGTCAAAAAGAGAGCATTTTTGCTTAGTATCTGCTGCATATACATTGATTAAGAATCTGATTGCTCCTGCCCAGGCTGGCAAAACATATCGAATTAGTTCAAGTGGTCAAAGAGCACCTGAGCCTGAAGCCACCCATTATTGTGGAATGGTTCACATTTAAGGAGGCAAAGTGAAGATGAAAATGTTTGTCAGTTTGTGGCATAACTGAGGAATTGTCCAAAATATGTGACTTTGGTGGGTTTCTCAGTGATGCAATAAGAGATGCGGTTTGAAAGTTTTTGCTATGGTTCTAGTGTTGGCATAACCCATCTTTCCTACGAGAGTGCTATGATTATATTTTTTTTATCACGTTATTGTAAGATGTAGTTGCTGAATTTCTTTACTTAAAGTTTTTTAGCTGTTTACCGGGTTCATTCTCGGAAATTAATATTTTCACCTTGTAATTTTGATGTATGGTACTTGCATATTGTAAATTAACACTAAATGGAGAGGACCCCTGATGGAGTAAGCACATTGTAGCAATTATACTTCTCTTGTATTGCTTTTGTTATTCTTTGACGAGAATCTTCTAGAGGGTCTGGAAATAAAATCAGTTAATGATTACCACATCAATACAAGTGGTTAATTGGACATAACTTGCAGCACTGGTAATCCTACAAGGAGGCGCTGTGGAGGTAGTGGGTAGCCCTTATCATCCAGATAAGAAATAGAGCTGAGACACTGGACTGATGAAGGTGAGGCTAATTACCCTTGACATGCAAAGCAGCATTTGACCGAGTGCAGTACCAAGGAGTCCTAGTAAAACTGTAGTCAATGGAGAGCAGGGGGAAAACTCTGCTGTGGCTGAAGTCATACCTGGTTGTGGTTGTTGGAGGCCAATCATCTCAGCTCCAGGACATCACTACAGGAGTTCCTCAGGGCAGTGTCCTAGGGCAAACTATCTTCAGCTGCTTCATTAATGACCTTCCCTCCATCATAAGGTCAGAAGTGGAACTGTTCCATTCGCAATTCCTCAGATAATAAAGCAGTCCATGCCCACATGCAGCAAGACCAGGCTTGGGCTGATAATTGGCAAGTAACATTCGTACCACCCAAGTGCCAGGCAATGACCATTTCCAATAAGAGAGAGCCTAACTACCTCATCTTGGCATTCAGTGGCATTACCATCACTGAGTTCCTCACCATCAACATCCTGGGGCTCAACATTGACAAGAAACTTAACTGGACCAGCTACATAAATGCAGTGGCTATTGGAGCAGGTCAGAGACTGGGTATTCTGTGGTGAGTGACTCACCTCCTGACTTCCCAAAACCGTTGCACCACCTACAAGGCACAATTCAGGAGCGTGATGGAATACTCTCCACTTGCATGGATGGGTACAGCTGCAACAACATTCAGGAAGCTTGACACCATCCAAGATAAAACAGTCCACTTAATCAGCACTTCAGCCAGTAGTCTAAACATCCACCCCCTCCACCACTGGCGTACCATGGCTACAGTGTGCACTTTCTACAGTATGCACTGCAGTAACTCGCCAAGGCAACAGCTTCCAAGCCGACAGCCTCCACCATGTAGAAGAAGTGTAGCAAGTGCATGGGAAAACCATCACCTCGAAATTCCCCTTCAAGTCACACACCTTCCTGACATGGACATACATTGCCATTCCTTCATTATCACTGGGTCAAAATCCTGGAACTTCCTACCTAATATCATTGTGGGAGTACCTTCACCACAAGGACTGCAGCGATAGGGGAAGGCCCACCATCACCTTCTCAAGGGCAACTAGAGATGGGCAATAAGTGCCGGCCTTGCCAGCAATGTCCACATCCCAAGATTGAATGTTTTATAAACTCATTGTTTGGGCACACACCATTTGAGTCACACATACTTGCTGCTACCTGTTGAACTATACCCCAACACCAGTTCTGTCTTTAGGAGGGGAGGGGTGTGAAGATCAAAATTAAAGGAAAAAATGTAAACCAATCAAAAGCTATCCTATACTTACAAAAGCAAAATACCATGGATGCTGGAAATCAGAAATAAAAACAGAAAATGCTAGAAATACCCAGCAGGTCAGGCAGCATCTGTGGAGAGAGAGTTAACATTTCAGGTCAATGACCTTACCAGTTGATCTTCCACCTCAACTCCACCTTCCCGCCAAATCCCCATATCCCTTGATTCTCTTAATATCCAAATATCTATCGATTTCTGTCTTGAATATACTCAACGACTGAGCATCCACAGCCCTCTGGGGTAGAGAATTCCAAAGATTCACAACCCTTTGAGTGAAAAATTTCCTCCTCATCTCAGTTCTAAATGGCCGACCCCTTATTCTGAGACTGTGGGGGTGATTTTCATTCAGAAGCCGGGAAGGAGGCAGGACTACAACTTTCGGGGCTGTAGTCCCGCCTCCATCGAGATGCGGCCAATCCACGTGATTTTAACTTGATTGACCTTGTTGAGCCCGCCCAGCGGGCTCAGCAGGCCAATTAAGGGCCACCCGGCAACAGGTGACGTCACAGACTGAAATTTCATCTGTCAAGACGTTTTGACAAATGAAATATCAGTGTTTCACAGCTGTTTGAAGCTGTCAATCACTGACAGTCTTACTTCTAACCTGAGTCCTTCTACACAGACTCAGTTAGAAATCTCACTGGCACAGAAAGCTGCAGGCTGTCGCCTTTGACAGATCGCAGCCATTCTGCTTTCTGTGCCGGTGAGATGATGGACTCCCGAAACCTAAAGGAAGGAAGGCTGTAAAGGTAAGTACAGGTAATTTAAACTTCTTTACACACTTTAGACACACCAAACACACTTACCTTTGCACCCATGCACACATCACTCACCTGAACACTGACATCTCGACCCCTCCAAGTCCTTCAACCCAACGGCCCGACTCCTCCAACTTGGCGTGGTTTGGAGCCGTCGGGAATCCCACACTTCAAGCTTTAAAATAGGGATTAGGCTAAAAGCTGCCTGTTAATTATCTGTTAACAGGCAGTTAATTGGCACTAATCCCTTCCCGCCTCGGGTAGGCGGGTCCCAGTGCGGGGTGGGTACCCGCCTCCTTTGAAACTTACATGGAGGCGGGTTGGGGGCGGGATGATGTCGGGACCCCTGAATTCGGGACTTTAACCCCCTGCACACCTCCAATCCCGACTCCACGGGTCAATGAAAATCGACCCCTGTGACTCCTAGTTCTAGACTCCCCAGCCAGGGGAAACATCCTCTCAGCATCTACCCTATCAAGCCCTGTAAGAATTTTATATGTTTCAATGAGATCACCTCTCATTCTTCTAAATTCTAGAGACTATCGGCCTAGTCTACTCAATCTCTCCTTATAGGGCAATCCCCCCATCCCTGGAATCAGTCTGGTGAACCTTTGTTGCACTCCCTCTAAGGCAAATATATCCTACCTTAAGTAAGGAGACCAAAACTGTACACAATATTCCAGGTGTGGTCACACCAAGGCCTTATATAATTGCAGTAAGACTTCTTTACTCTTATATGCCAATCCTTTTGTAATAAAGGCTAACATACCATTTGCTTTCCTAATTGCTTGCTGTACCTGCATGTTAACTTTCAGTGATTCGTGTACAAGGACACCGAGGTCCCTCTGAATACCAACATTTCCCAATTACTAACAACTTCCAGGCCTCCCTCTTCCAAACCATGCCTGAAGGAGCCCTATCTGAGTCTCAGCAGCTGCTGGAGAGATTACCGCATTCTGGACAAAACCATTGACCTCACTTTCAACATTGGCCAAAACAGGATTGAGATTGCTGCTTTTGCAGTGAAGACAAATGGCCTCCTGTTTTCCCCTCACTCTTGTAACTATTGCCATGATGCCCCACTCCCGAACTGGAACTGTCATAATGTAAACGGGAGGATGGAGGAGAGGGGAATGCTTGGCCATACCTGAGATAAAAAATAGGAATTAAGTCCTGGCAGAGAAAGGGGATTTGGAGGGAGATAGAGGAGGCAGCCACAGCAAGGCGATGGGGAAGTTAGAGGCAGCCACAGAGGGGGGAAGGAGGCAGCTACATGGAGGGATGAAGGAACAGACACAGGTGGGGGAGAGGAGTGAGGGCATGGAGGTAAGCCAGAGAGTGAAATAGGTGAGCAACCAGTGAGCGGCAGATAGGGGGTAAGTAGGAGAAGGGGAATAGGGGACATAAAGCAGTGAGGGGCATCATACAGATGGGGGTAGGGGTTCAGGCAAGGATTCTAATTGAATGATTTGGGGTGAGGGCGAGGTGGATGATGTGCAGCACAGGACATAGGACTGGAAGACTACTACAAAAGGGGATGCAATGGGAATGATACCACGCCAGGAAGAAAAGGTATTAGTGGCAACAGGAGAAGGTAGGGGTTATTATGGGAGTGAGGCAATACAAGAGAAGCAGAAGAAAGGGAGAGAGGTACAGGAGAAGGAGCACACACAAGAACCACGAACTAGGAAGTGAGAAGTGGGGAGGGACTGCAATATAGATGCAAAATGCAAGTTATGAAATACAAGGGGTAAAATTCCGTGGTGGTTATCCCGATCGTCCTACATAACTTTGGCAGAATATCTGCGGAAACCCTCTCCCATCCTCTGCTCCCTCTTCCTCCCTCTCCTCTCCTCCCATTCCTTTTCCTCTTCACCTTCCCTCCTCCCTCCTTCTTCTCTCCCCTCCAATTGTCCCCTGTAAACCTGCTTGATCTACACACTACACCTTGTATTGCTTCTCCTTATGCAACGCCATGGGACATCGACTAGTAGTAAATAAAATCATAAACATAGTAAAATCAACAAGAAAATGACAGTCAAAAATAGCACATGGGGTATGCAGAACATGGGCTGTATTAAGAACACAAGTCTAAATGGGACTTCGGCCAATTTACTGTCAAGAAACATTTCATTTTATGAGAAAAACAAGTTCTTCAGTACATCCAGATTTTATTCTTTAATAACATTGCGATGATTCGCCTTGGCTTTTAGTTAAATCTCTACATTACATTTTAGCAGCAATCAATGTGCCTTTTTTGTTTATATTACTTCAGTGATTTTGAAATAAAGTCTGAATGTTTATATAAAATTTAGGAGCTGTTCTTTTTTTTATAATAGTTGAATTTGGAGCAGAGAATCGCCAATGAGTATAGAACATAAAAATAGTTTCATATAAAGAGAAGTTTTACAATTAGACCTTTGGACACAACATTCCAACACTTAAGGGGAAAAAAATCATAATGTAACTTTAGTAAATAACAAGAAAGTGTTATACCACACTGCAATTCTGCATACTGCAATGGCTGTGTAATATATGAGATCAAAGGAAATTAAAAAGGTGCTGTATTATCTGATTTACTGGAAGCACTTTCCAAGCTCATAATAAACATAATAAGCTCCTGTATTCATCTTGTATCTGCGACTGTCATCACTACATCAGAAGAGAACATCGGCATGACCATATTTAATTTAGAGAATGCAAAGTCATGTACCTGGGGAAGGGAAACAAACAGTAGTACAAATTAAATGGAATCACCTTAAACAGTCAATATTATATACAACAGTGATGAAAAGGCAAATTATATCATTGGATAATTCAAAGCATGCAGCACAAGTCCAAGGAAGTACTGTGTACAGTTCTCAGCAGCATACTGCAGGGAAATTCAGGCCTTGGATGAAGCACAAACAAGGACAACTAGGTTGATAAATGGTTGATAGAGCTATGAGGAAAGGATAAGGGCATTAGGGATGATTACATTGAAATAAAGAGCTTACATTTATATAGTACCTTTCAGCTCCTCAGGATGTCCCAAAGCATTTCACAGTTAATTTATCACTTTGAGGTTTAGTTGCTGTTGGTATATAGGCAAATGCAACATAAATGAGTACAGTAGCATAGTGGTTATATTACTGGCTAGTAATCTGGAGATAGTAAGTTCAAATCTCACCATGGCAGGTGGAGAATTTGAATTCAGTTTCTAAAAAACTGTTATCAGAATTCTGTTGTAATCAATGGAATGAAAATTGGGTCCATTATAAAAATGGTGGGTGATATGCTTCACCAGCCTAACCAGGGAGGCAGTGATGCAAATTTTAAGTGCATGATGGCTTTTTTGGCAGACTGGGCTTTTAAGGGATAAAGTAGGATATAAAATTTGTAGGCCTAGAAATTGGGGAATGCTGGAAACCTGCCGGTAACATTGGCGGCCAAGGATAACAGCTGCCGGCTGAGAGAGCGCAGACAGTACCACCATTTTGGTACTGCCTGCTCGTTAACATCAGCGTGGCGGTGATTTGCTGGTGCAACGCACTCTGTGCAGCACCAATCTCAGAAGGAGGCCAAAGGTCACGTCTGTCTCCCGCTCGCAGTGTAGGGGAGCGGGGAATCAAGGAGCGACCTGAACAGCTGCCGCCCGACATTTATCGATTTTTTGTTTGTTTATGACATGAATGCAGATAAAAGAGATTTTATCAGAGATCATCTTCAATCGTTGCAATGGAGTTCACCCATTGATTTACTGACCCACAAACACTGTAGGCCTCCCGGAAAGCTGCCAGAAAATGCAACCCCCCACTAACACCGCCACCCCTCCCCCCCCACTCCCCACCCCCCCACCCCTCCCTCCCTCCCAATGAGCAACAAATGAAAGTTTAAAAGAAGAACCTTGGCTAAGGAGGCGGTTGAAATTCCGACGTCCATCCTCATAAGTTCTGCCAGACTCCTCATGGCCGTTAACATTGCTGAAAGACTGGCGTGATTTAGCGCGGACGGCAATGTGAGCAGAGAACTCCAAAATAGATGAGCTGGCATCAACTCAGCTTTGCACGCTGATTGACGTCACACTCCACCTCTTTAAAGTACTCTCGCCGATAGCAATTAACAGCAGCGCTGATGACCTACCAAAAATGGCAGCCACCACGGCACCTGCCACCAGCTGGCGGCAGAGCGCCACTCACCGTTTGTTCAGCATTACATGGCGCTAACGGGTGCCGAGTACCACCTGAATTTCTAGACCTTAGTCTTTGTGATCACCCCAATGGGTGGTTCCGGTTCTTAGTAGTCCAATGTTCCTCGGAAATTGGGACACCTAAGTATGTCTATTCATGTGCCTTGGATAAACATGGTCTCCTGGATCTTGATTGTCTTAGTAGTCAGGGAGACATTTCCAAGGGCTTTTTCCTTTTTTTTTGCTTTCCCAGCAACATTACTACAGTTTGGGGGCTGGGGTGGTGCACAAGATTATGCTGTTCATTGGATAGGGTTAGCATGAATGAGCCTAATTGTATTTTCTCACCTTTTTATTTGAATTATGATATTTTTATTTAGGTGATAAAATTCCTTTCTGTTAGTCTGTTCAAAAGTTTTGAAAGAGTCAGTCAATCTAATGTCCACAGTGATCTTTGCCGTCAAAAGACATTGGCCCAGAAATTCGGGTCGGGGGCTTCCCACGGGTGCAAGCCCCCGACCTGCACTTACCTACCGCGCCGGCTGTTGAGCTGTGAGCCCCTGTGGAATTGCGATCCTGGGCCTCCTCCAACTGCCGGCGCGCAGTGCTTGCATATCCCAGGGGCGCAATTAGTTTGATGCGTCCCCTGGGATCACGTGGGCCATGGAGAGCCAATGGTAGCAGGGAATGCTTCATTCATAAGTTTGACAGGAACCTATAAATACTATAAGCCCCAAAACATCACTAAATCTTCAAATAAATAAAAAAAATCACATTTTTAAAATAAACTATAAATTACATGAAATAATTTTTTAAACAATAATTAAAATTTTTGAAAAAATTAATTACATTTTCTAACAGGGCTAAAAATAAACTTACCTTTCTTTAAAGTATTTAAAAATAAACCTGTGGAAAAAATGTTTTAATTTTAATTAATTCACTACTTACCTTGTAAAAAGCAGGCCTTGCGACTGCTTTTTACATGTCTAACTTCTGGAGACTTACCTTCCAGGGAAAACCTGCAAAAAAAACGTAAGTTCAATGCGCACACGCTGCCGCTTCTGCGCACGCATTCGACTTCTGAACCCCTTCTTTCAGGGGAACGGACGTGCCGGTTTCCCACACATGCACAGTGCATGCACGAAACCGGCACTTCCATTGGGCCTACGGGTGAGTACCCCGTGCGTACTCACCCGTGGAGACCCGAATTTCTGGGCATATATATTTCAATAAAAAAATCAATTAACAGGATTTCTGAGGTACAACAGAAACATCCAAAAGAAACATTACTGTACCAATTAAGAGGAAGCATGTTTGAAAGGGATTTAGATAAACTGTTAAAGGGTACAGGGAAAGGCCAGGGAAATTGAATTAGAGTGCATTGCTCCAGTGTAGAGCTAGTACTGGCAAAGGCACAATGGGCCAAATGGCCTTCTTGTGTGCTGAAGTTTCTATGATTCTATGTGAACTTTCAGAAAGTTTTAGCCCAGTTATCTAGAATAATAGAACGATAAGAGTTTTATAGCACAGAAGGAGGCCATTCGACCTATTGTGCCTGTGCCAGCTCTCCAAAAGAGTTATCCACTCAATTTCATTTCCCTGTGCTTTCCCCGTACCCTTTTATTGTTTTCTTTCCAAAATATTTATCCAATTTATGGATTGTGCTTCTGTCACAGCATTCCATGTCCTAACAACCCACGTGGAAAAAAAATCCTAACCTCACTTCATTCCTTTTGATAATGATTAATTAATTTATGCCTTCTAGCCACTGACTCACCGACTAGTAGAAATAATCTTTCCCTAATCACCGTGTCATAACTACTCTGCCAGATCTCCTCTTAACCTTCTCTGTTCTAGTGAAAAGAGCCCCAGTTTCTCTCGTCTCTCCTCATAATTGAAGCCACTCATCTCTGGTATCATCTTCGTGAATCTCTGAAGAACCTTTCCATAACCTCAACATCCTTTGTAAGATAGGGTGCCAAAAACTAGACACAATACTTGTGGAACTGTGTTCCAACCACTGATTTGTATAGGTTTATCAATGCCCCTTTGCTTTTGTACTCCATACAGTTTGCATGGATATAACGGAGCTTCAGCAACCTGCTGTTTAATTTGGATCTGCAGTTACCCGAAGGTTGTTTAGCAAGAGTTTAAAATCACCTACAGGAGCTAGTGCCATAGTACTTCAGCTTCAGATTCACTTCAATGGGCATAAAGCAAAGTGAAATTGGGCAGGTAGGAACTTCTAAAACATTTTTAGTTCTTTTAATGTTGGGGTGCCAATGCCAATGAGCAGAGCTCTGCAAAGATCCACTCGCCAGGCATGTCTCTCAGTCTTAGATCGATACTTGTAATGTAACAACATTCTTAAGGAAGTTTTGGAAAGTTTGGAACATTCTCATATAAGGTGTGTTATATAACTTTATCACTTGTTTAAATTTCATCTTAGATAATCCAACAAGGTGAAAAGAATGGTCCTTGTATATAGTACAATTTTATTTTGGAAACTAGTATCTTACAAGAGGATGTTACTCTTCAGCAAGAACATAAGAAATAGAAGCAGGAGTAGGCCATTCAGCCCTTCAAGCCTGCTCCGCCATTCAATGAGATTGGGCAGGTAGGAACTGATCTTCTGCCTCAACTGCATTCACCGGCCCTATCGCCATATCCCTTGATGCCCTTACTAGTCAGAAATCTATCGACTTCTGTTTTGAATATACCCAATGACTGAGCCTCCACAGCCCTCTGGGGTAGAGAATTCCAAAGATTCACCACTCTCTGTGTGAAGAAATTTCTTCTCATCTCAGTCCTGAATGGCCTACCCTTTATCTTGAGGCTGTGGCCCCTGGTTCTAGACTTCCCAGCCAAGGGAAACATTCTCCCAGCATCCATCCTATCAAGCCCTGTAATAATTGTGTATGCTTCAATGAGATCCCCTCTCATTCTTCTGAATTCAAGAGAAAACAGGCCTAGTTTACTCAATCTTTTCTCATATGACAGTCCTGCCTTCCCAGGAATCAATCACGTGAACCTTCGTTGCACTCCCTCTATGGCAAGTATACCCTTCCTTAGGTAAGGAGACCAAAATTGTACACAGTACTCCAGGCGTGGTCTCACCAAGGCCCTATATAATTGGAGTAAGACTTTTTTACTCCTGTACTCAAATCCTCTTGTAATGAAGGTCAGCATACCATGTACCTTCCTAATGGCTTGCTGCACCTGCACATTCACTTTCAGTGACTCATGTACAAGGACACCCAGGTCCCTTTGAGCATCTGCATTCCCCAATCTTTCACCATTTAGGAAATACTCTGCCTTTCTGTTTTTTCTACCAAAGTGGATAACTTCACATTATATTCTATCTGCCATGTTCTCACCCACTCACTGAGCCTGTCGAGATCCCCTTGAAGCCTCTTCACATCCTCTTCGCAACTGACACTGCCACCTAGCTTTGTATCATCAACAAATTTGGAAATGTTACATTTAGTTCCCTCATCCAAATCATTGATATAGATTGTGAATAGCTAGGGCCCAAGCACTG
This sequence comes from Somniosus microcephalus, assembly GCF_052327205.1. NCBI lineage: Eukaryota > Metazoa > Chordata > Chondrichthyes > Squaliformes > Somniosidae > Somniosus > Somniosus microcephalus. Next base: position 83,686,695 of record NC_140991.1, on the reverse strand, counting down.
ATCCTTCCATAAGTCTGTCAATGTTTTTTGTCTAAAATATAGACCCACATCTGACTTGTTTTACTGATCAAATTATGACTGTTACCCTCTTTCAAGTTGAAAAGAATTGTGATCAACATTCACATTTAAAAAAAAAAGACTTTTGTCTAAACTGTGTGTATGAGGCTAGGTTAGGTCACTAAGCCAGGGAGCAGAATTAACACATGTAATTAGAACATTTCTGACAGCTGAAGCACTCTGGGTTAATGATGATCTACTGAACTTAATTCAGCTCCCCTCAAACAGTGAGACTCAGCAACTCATTCTAGTAAATCACCTCCCCTCACCCCACCTCCACCCCCGCATTGGTTTCATCAGCACTCTCTGTTCACACAAATATATTCAAATAATCATCAGAAATAGAATAAAAAGAATACTAAAACTTAACTGTAATTATGATCAACTATGATTTTTAAAGGGGCACTGACATTGATGCTCCCTCTTTAACTCTGAATTTAGAAAATAATGCAGATGTCTGAATATTTTCTGCTCTTATAATACATCGTTAAAGGGGACATTTTGAAAAACAATTAGAGTTATTATGGCTGTTGTGCATTTGCCAAGTAACAGTGTAATAAGTAAAATGAATGTTTCCTGTTCCTTTTGGAACATTGAAATTGTTACTTGCTTTTTTAATTATGCTGTGTAAAAACAATCCCTTGTAAAAGGCTATTGCTGTGTAATGGATCCCAAATACACGCCACAAAGTAATTCCCTCTCCATTTCCCTCATATAATACCTTAACTGCTGTTAAGTCTGTGTGTTATAGTGATAATTACTACACAGACTACAAGAGTAAATTCAACAGGTCTTTACTGGTTGGAGGTCGGGACTATATTGAATACAATATTACTACACCGGTATTATGTATACAGCAGCCAGAGAAAGTAGTACATCTCTTAAGGTGGAACAGGCTTAAGTTCTCTTAAGGTGGAACAGGTTACATACACCACAATCCTCCCTTTTTAGCTTAACAGTCATATCCCCATTTAACATAACATAATAACATATATACATATATAACTTCAGGTATAACAGTTCAAAGGTTCAGTCTCTCAGGAGGCTTTCTGATGCGGCTTGGATAACGCCTCTCAGTAGTCTCTGATTCTTGTTGTTGAGGTGCCTCCTCTATTTGGTTTCCAATGTATTGGGTGTCATCATCATCAAGTACATTCCCTGCCGAGGTAGATGCTTCAGGTTCATTAACGTCTTCCACAGTTGTCTCTGTCACAACCATGGGTTCGACCCTTGCTCTCGACTCTACCAGTTGATCCGCATGACGCCTTATCACATTATGACCAATATCTACTGTGTACATCAGAGGTCCTTGTCTGGCCCGAATTGTTCCGGACTGCCATTTTTCGTTTCCATAGTCCCTTGCCAACACTGGTTGTCCTATGTCGAAAGTTCGAGTGGTCTTGTTGTTAATATGCCGAAACTGTTTGTTTTCCACTTCCCTCCGCACATTTGGTTTTAACAAGTCCAACTTGGACCGCAACCTCCTGTTATAAAACATCATGGCAGGACTTTGGTTAGTCACTGCATGATCGGCGTTTCGATATGACATCAGGAACTTGTCGACCTTGTGTTGCAGCAGAATCTGATCATCGTTCATGGCCTTAATTGCCTTTTTGAATGTCTGGACAAATCTTTCAGCCAACCCGTTTGTCGCCGGATGATATGGGGCAGAGGTATAATGTTTTACTCCATTCTTCTTTAAGAATTGTCGGAATTCTTCCGATACAAACTGTGGTCCATTGTCCGAACAGATCTGTTCTGGCAATCCGTTCCTTGCGAATATTGTTCTTAACACCGCAATTGTCTTTTCTGAAGTAATGGTATTCATCTTGATGACTTCTGGCCATTTGGAATGTGCGTCCACCGCGATTAGGAACATGGAGTCCATGAATGGACCAGCAAAGTCAATGTGTACGCGTTGCCATGGGGCTGAAGGCCATTCCCATGGGTGTAGCAGTGCTATCGGAGGTGCATTTTGCACTTTTTGGCACCCAGCGCAGCTTTTCGTTAACTCCTCAATCTGTTGGTCAATACCCGGCCACCATACATAAGCCCTAGCAAGACTTTTCATTTTAACTCCCCCCAGATGACCTTCATGCAGTTCGTTTAAAACTCTTTCCCTTAACTTGGGAGGAATAATCACTCTTGTCCCGTACATCAAGGTACCATGGCAGACGGACAGCTGGTCTCGCCTTGCCGAAAATGCCGGTAACAGAGGATCACCCCGTGTTGGCCATCCTTTCACTGTCACCTCGTAGACTCTGGACAGTGTCGGGTCGTTCCTGGTTTCTCTTTCAATACTTGCATTGGTGACTGGTAAACACTCAATGATGGTCGAATGAAATAACTCAACAGGGTCAACTTTCGTCGTGTCTTCTTCTTCAGGTAGTGGCAGGCGCGACAGCCCATCAGCATTGCCATGCTGTTTCGTACCTTTGAATTCTATTTGATATTGATGTGCCCCTAGGAAAAGAGACCATCTCTGGAGACGCTGCGCTGTCATCACCGAAACACCCTTCTTAGGGTTAAAAATGGATACCAACGGCTGATGGTCTGTCAGAAGTGTGAATTTTTGGCCCTGCAGGTAATGATTAAACTTCTTCACTCCCCATACAAGGCTGAGAGCCTCCCTATCGATCTGCGCATAGTTGCGCTCAGCGGAGGTCAATGATCTGGATGCAAACGTGACTGGCCTTTCCGTGCCATTTGGCAACTTGTGTGAGAGTACTGCCCCAATACCATATGGAGAAGCATCACAAGCCAACCGAATAGGCAGTGTCGGGTTGAAGTGAGCCAACACTTCCTCTGAGGTGATCAATTCTTTGCTTTTGCGAAATGCCTTCTGTCGTAAAATTTAAATCGTTCCACTAGCATCAGCGGCGTGGTGTTTAGATGATTTTTCAGGACAGTAACAATCTCATCGAACGTCTTATCCGCTGGTTCATCTGGTGATAACAGGTGTTTCAATTGCCCGTATGTCTTCGCACCCATTAAATTTAATAATGTTAGTGCTTTATCTGCATCAGGAATTTTATTTGCCTTACAATAATTTTGTATGCGTTCTACATACATGGCCCAATCTTCGATGTCACTATCAAAGGTATTAATGTTCCCATGTTTAGGCATCGTTGCAATTTATTGTATTTTTATGTTATCCAAGATGGCGGCTTCCCGCTCTTGTCGTCGTCCTCCGCCCACAAAATGGCGGTTTTCCCATGCTTGGCGGTCTTCAACCGTCCCCCGACGCTGTCTCCACTTCACCGCGGCTCTCGCGCCTTCAGTTTCCCCAGACGCTGCGCCTTTTAGCCCGAATGCGGCCCTTATCTCCGGTCGCGATCGATGTCCCCGCGCTGCGCCTCTCGCTCGAAAGCGGCCCGGCCCTTATCTCCGGTCGCCATCGATCTCACCGCCCTTATTCCTCCGTCTTCCCAGCCCCGTCTGTACAGCCAACGCGGTTGACTTTCTGTCGCGTCGCTGCCCGGCTTACCCACCACCGAGGTAGAAAGAAGAAAGCTGACAGTCGCTGATGGAGGCTTCGAGGTCAGGATGTCTTCTGCACTCCGGTTTCTCGATGCCTGCCGCTCGACGTGTCTTCCAGTAGGGTGATGAGGGTGGAAACCTCTCTTCGACGTCCTGTCTGTGGACGAAGCCGCCGTGGAAATAACTGCCGCAGGGTAAGAATCGGACTCGTCGCCACTGTTAAGTCTGTGTGTTATAGTGAGAATTACTACACAGACTACAAGAGTAAATTGAACAGGTCTTTACTGGTTGGAGGTCGGGACTATACTGAATACAATATTACTACACAGTGCTTATATACCGGTGTGGTCACCACCGGTATTACGTATACAGCGGCCAGAGAAAGTAGTACATCTCTTAAGTTGGAACAGGCTTAAGTTCTCTTAAGGTGGAACAGGTTACATGCACCACAACTGCCATAACATTTTGCTGACTATAGGCATTTATTTAAAATAAAGGGTTTCAATGGGCTATCAAAAAACTGAATCTGGGCACAAAACAATGAATGAAATTTGTGTCAGCAAAAAACATTTTTATGAGTTTATTTACTGCAGCCAGAGAAGAAATAATAACTGCTCTGACCATAGTTTCCAAAATTACTTGGACAAGAAAATTGTGCCAGAGCACTGGAGGTGGTAAATGTGACTTCCTCTTCAAAAAAGGAGACAAGGATAAACCAAGAAATTACAGACCAGTTAGTCATTAGTTGTTAGTAAGCTACTAGAGTCCACAATATGGGATCAAATTACTAAGCACTGGAATAAGCATGAATTAATCAGCATAGATTTCCAAAAAGCAGGTCTTATAGAATTACTTGAATAAGTAACAGAGAGTATAGATAATGGAAATTCAATGGATGTGATTTATATGTTTTTTTGAAGCACTTGACACGATGCCAAAGAAGAGACTTATGGCAAAGATAATAGCACATTATCTAGAAAAACCAAAGGTAGGGGTAAAAGGCTGGAAAGATGTGGTAAGCAGTGGTCTGCTACTAACTTGCGATATACATAAATGATCCGACTTAAGAATTGAGGCAACAATGTTGAAATTTGCTGATGACACCAAATTGAGGCACATGACAAATTGTGACCAGGATAGTGAAAGACTGCAGGAAAACATAGATAGACTAGAGTTTGAACCGATAGGTTGCAGGTATAGTTCAATGTAGAAAAATGTAAAGTGATGATTTTGGAGTTAAGAATAGGGAAAATTAAATATATCTTAAATCGTAAGATTCTAAATGAAGTTGAGGAGCATCTTCATATGCAGATACACAGGTCATTAAAGATGGCAACGCAAGTAGAAAAGGCCAAAAAAAAGACAAACAGAAGACTTGATTTTGTATCTAGAGGCAAAGAGCTAAAAGCAAGGAGTTAATGTTGAGCTTGTATAAGGTTGCAGTTGGAATATTTTGGTACTCCATTACAGGAAGAATATAAAAGCAATGGAAAAGGTGGATTCACTAGGATGTTATCTGGGATTCAGGGTTACAGTTATGAAGAGATACTTAAGAAATTGGGGCTTTTGTCATTATAGCTGAAATGGGTAAGAGGTGGCCCAATTGACGTCTTAGAAACTCTGAAGGATTCTGATTAGGTAAGCAGATATAGATTGTTCCCACTGGTCGGCGAGTCAGTAACAAGTGGGCACAAAGTTAGGCAATCATAAAAAGAATTAAAGGGAAGGTGAGAAAAATGTCTTTACACAGAGGATGATTAGAATGAGGAATTCTCTGCCACAAAGCAAAGCACATAAATATTTTCCAAAGGGAATTAGATAGCTGCTTGAAAGAAGAGGATTATTAAAAGGTATGGGAAGTGAGCAAGAGAATGGGAATAGACTAGATGGCTCAAGTGGAGCAACTCAATATTCAGTTTCTGTGCTGTAATAGTGCTTGATTCTCTGAATTTTATTATTATTGTGTTGCAATTTTCTCTTCAGAATTTTCCTTGGTTCTTTGCACTGAGGCCCCAAATTCCTTGGGCCATTGAAGGCGCAAAGACTGATTTCTGCCCGGGGGTCAGGAATTTGGAACGGAACATGGTGATGCTGAAATTCTGCCTCATTTGCATTGCCCCTTTAAATGCTCAGAAGGGGTCCGTGGGTGGATCTTCCACCATTGCCCAATAAGTCAAGGAGGCGCATCTGGGGGGTGTTTCCGGGCTTCCCTGGGAAATTCCACCCTCTCTGTCCTTAAAATACTTCAGCAGAACTCATGCTGAGGCGCCAAGAAAAGATCCTGAGAGAAAGATAGTTGATCCCTTTAGGAACCAAAAAATCCACATACAAGCAGCTTTTCTTTGGCTAAGGAGAGACATTGGGGTTCCCTTGTTGGAGTGGCTTGATGCCACTCCGACATTGGTTTGTGGATCAAGGCGGGCACCTTTGATCCCCCTATCCTGGTCATTTAAATGACCTTATTGCTGCAATTTGAGATGGGGTCTGCAACCTCAGCTGCAGGCCACACTTGCGCCAGTGCAGTGGACCCCCTGGAATACTGGGATTTGAGTGTCAGGAAAATTGTACCCAATTTGTTATTTTCCCCTTTTTATTCGATTTCCACCAGCTGGAACCAGTTTCTATGGTAAATGATTATCCTATCAGGGAGGGGAACAGCCTATCAGGGATGGAACCTTGCATCATTTTATCTCATGTTCAAGTGATCCAATCATATTTTTGTTAGCTAATTATGTTTTTCGATCTGAATTATATAATGAAATCACTGGTTTAATTTGCTTTAGTTCTAAATTTTTGAATATCTGAGTACTTTGTCATTTAATTTCTCACCTCTATAGCAATGTTTCAATGCCCTTCAAGACTCTTCTATTAAATGTATACAACTGTCATCCCTTCTTCTGTTTCAGACTCTGTTTTTTTAATATTTCTGCTCCTGTCTTTTTTTCCTCTTTCTGTGATAAACTAGATCAACCCTCTTTCTCTTGTCTTTGACTTTAATCTACCTTATGCTCCAATCTAATCTGTATGTTCCAGAGTTTCTATTATATTCATCTTCCTCAATGTGGTTTCTAATCTGGTACTTGCAGTCGGCACAGAAGACGATAATCATAAAGAGAAGTCTTATAATAAAGATTAGGGTGATATAATGCAGCATACGGATGGAATTGGATCATTTAGACCTGCATATGGGTCGAATTGGATCATTTAGACCCATATCTATTTGAATACAGGGGCCTAGAAATTCAGTATAGCCAGTTTTGGGGCGGTAAAGTCGGGCGGGCGCTAAAGTTTGCGCCCGGCGCAAAGTCGAGGGCACTTCGCCGATATTCAGTAGCTTCGCCCTAAGAGGTTGCTTGAGCGCTAAAACTGGCGATGCACGCCTATCTTTAGGCGCTAAGCCGGCGGTGCTGAGGGATAGCGCCGAGGCCGGGCGCAGCGCAGGTGCGGTCATTTCTTGATTGACAGCAGACACCGTGGCGCCGGCCAGCTCTTAAAGGGGGAAGGGTCGACTTGGTCTGCTGCAACGGCCTGCACACTGCAGCCTTCCAGCTAGGCCTGAACACTGCTGGTGATCAGAAGGAGCCATGGCAACGGTACAGAAGGCCCGTGAGCGTGCCCTGCGCTTCTCAGCCCATGACTTGAAGGTGATGGTGAGGGCCTTGGAGAAGAGACAGCACATCTTGTTCCCGGACACTGGCAGGAAGCCTCCCACCAGCGTCTATAGGAAAGCCTGGAGGGAGGTCGCCCGCTGGGTGTCGGCCACCGGCGATGCCCCCAGGGACAATGTCCAATGCCGGAAGAAGTTTAATGACCTGACCAGGATTGTCAGGGTGAGTACCCTTTCCAGTCTCCTCCTCATCCTTGCATGTACACCTGACATGATGGGCAAAGGGACCTGAAAGCCCTAATGGCCAGCCCTCAGCCAGCAGCTATGGGACAGTCATGAACATCAATTGCACATTCTGCACTTTACACCATGGGAGGCAGTGCACACCACATCAGGGCTACACACTGGCCAAGCTATTCCACCATGGGAGGCAGCGCACACCACATCAGGGCTACACACTGGCCAAGCTATTCCACCATGGGAGGCAGCGCACACCACATCAGGGCTACACACTGACCAAGATATTCCACCATGGGAGGCAGCGCACACCACATCAGGGCTACACACTGGCCAAGCTATTCCACCATGGGAGGCAGCGCACACCACATCAGGGCTACACACTGGCCAAGCTATTCCACCATGGGAGGCAGTGCACACCACATCAGGGCTACACACCGTACTTACAGGCCGTCCTTTCTCTTGCAGGCAAAACTTGCCAACAACCGAAGGCACCAGGAGGAGACCGGGGGAGGCCGCCCCCAGATCCAGGAGCTCACTCCCCTGGAGGAGCGCGTGAGTCGCCTCATGGGAGCCCGGGTGATTGGGCCCGTCGCCTGTGGAGATGCCGACCCTCTTCTGGGCCGCAATGGTATGGACATCACCTTTTGGACCTCTCTCGTCGCACTTGCGCATCCGATCTACCTCCTTTGCCACTGTCCGACCAATGCGCTGAATGCCACCAGTCATGCCTCCCTCGCTGACGCCCTCTCCTCACTCTAAAGCTACTCTTGTGCCTTCCTGCTTTCAGCTGGTGACGAGGAGCTCCCTGAAGCTGCCAGTGACAGCCTTTCCGAGGAGGAGGAGGAGGAGGAGGAGGAGGAGGAGGAGGAACAGGAAGGCGGACCATCAGGGCAGCACTCAGGTCCGGCTGCAGATGCCGAAGTAGTGGACACGTCTTCCCTGGAGGAGAGCCTGGAGGAAGTGTCGGAGGGGAGTGGAGCTGCTGGGACCAGTGGCATCCAGCAAGCCAGGAGGGCTGCGGTTGGTCCGCGGCCTTCCCCCCAGAGGGGGGAAGGATCGGAGGGGAGTGCAGTTGCTGGGCCCAGTCGCCGCCGGCAACTTGGCAAGGGTCGGGCAGCTCTGCCCCCTGCTCCCCAGCGGGCGAGTCCGGACTCCAGTCCGGCCACGTTCAACTCAGAGGAGGCACGCCACCTCGATCAAATGGCCCAGGATTCAGATCGCCGGCACACCGAGCTGATGGGGGTAGTGGCACGGATGCCTGAGGCGATCGAGTCCCTGGCTAGTAGTGTGCGCGAGTTCGGGGCCTCACATGCCGCAAGTGGCCGGCTGATCAGTGATGCCGTCCAGACAGTGGCTGCTCTGTTGCGGTCGCAGACCAGGGCAACAGGGGCACTCACTGCTGCCACACGCGCTGCGTCAGCCAGGCATCGCCTGGACACCCGCCGCGCTGCAGCAGCACAGCGGGCTGCCCTTCGGCAGATTGGTGCGCATGCTGCAGTGCGGGCCCGGGCGAGTGCCAGAGTGCCACATCACCAGCCAGCGCCTACCATCCGCCAGATTGCACACATTCCTCCAGCCGTCACCGCCACTCCCCCAGTGGTGCCTCAACGGCAAGCGGCTGCGAATGATGTTGGCCAGGCACAGCTGCGCCAATCACCAGCCGGCCCCTCGAGGGCCAAACCCTGTCTAGGCCGCCCCCCAAGGGCATCTGCCGGAAGGACATCTGACCCTCAGAAGCCTTCCCCCAGCCTCGCAGCAGCCACTGGGCAGAGCTTGCGGAGGAGCAGCAGGCCGGGCAGGGGCCCCAAAAGGCTCGACAAGGTCTCGCCCTCGCGGCCCAATAAGTAGACGGTGTGGCCAAGTGTTATTTTATATGGCGATGCCTATGTTTCTTTTGGGGATGGTTGTTTTGTTTCTGGGGATGTTTTTTGGGTTAAGGCCGAGGATGAAGGCCATTTTTGTCCAAATGTTCAGTTATTCCTCCCCAGGTTGTGGGAGTGAGTCATTTGATGTACTGTTTTTTGGGGCCGTTGAATGTTTCTGGGTTTCATGTGGGAAGGGGTTTCATTGGTCTAAAATAAAGATTTCTCTTTATTCAGAGAGTGTCCATGTTTGTTGCTGTAAGTGTTTGTTGCCTTCGCCGGCTGAGGGCTTGCGGAGCGGCTGCGTTCATGTTCCTTCATGGCCACAAGGCATTCCCTGACAGGGGGCTTAGAAGTGACGTTCAATAAGCCGCCGACGGACGGCCCTTGGACCTTCTCGCTCCCTCCTGGGATGGTACTCCTCCTCCTCCTGCTCCTCCTCCTCATGCTCCTCCTGCTCCTCCTCCTGAGGTGGTGGTCCAACGTGAGGTGGCAGTGCCTGAGTCCTGCGGAGAGCCAGGTTGTGCAGCATGCAGCAAACAACGACGAATTGGGACACTCGGTCCGGGGAATACTGCAGAGATCCGCCGGAACAATCCAGGCAGCAGAACCGCTGCTTGAGGACGCCAATTGTTTGCTCGATTATGTTCCTGCTCGCTTGATGACTCTCGTTGTATGCCTCTTCAGCAGGGGTCCTGGGCGCGCGGAGCGGGGTCATGAGCCAGGTACACAAAGGATAGCCTTTGTCCCCGAGAAGCCATCCTCTTGGGGGAGGCTGTGCTTCGAACATGTCACGCACAGTTGTCTGCCGCAGGATAAAGGCATCGTGGCTGCTGCCTGGAAAGCGGGCATTGACAGCTAGGATGCGCTGCTTGTGGTCACACACCAGCTGCACATTGAGGGAATGGTAGCCCTTCCGGTTGCGGTAATCCTCGGCATGCTCCACAGGTGCCCGCAAAGCCACATGCGTACAGTCAATGGCGCCCTGCATCAAGGGGAAGGCCGCGAATCTTGCAAATCCCAGTGCACACTGATGCTGCCTCTCCAGGGCCATGGGGAAGGAGATGAATTGGCGTCTCCTTCTGAAAAGGGCATCGGTCACCTGGCGGATGCAGCAATGCACGGCGAACTGGGATATGTTAGCAATGTCCCCAGCAGCGGATTGGAAGGAGCCGGTGGCATAGAAGTTCAAGGCCACCGTCACCTTCGCCTCCACCGACAGAGACGTCCTGCTCCTGAGCTTTGGACGCAGATCTCTGCGAAGCAGATAGCAGATCTCTCCAACCACCTCCTTTCGGAATCTCAGCCTTTTTACACATCGTGCGCCACTCATGTTGAGGTAGGAGCGCTGCTGGCGGTATGCCCTGACTGGGTAAGGCCTATGTTGCCGACGCCTGTTGCCCCCTCTGCGTCTAGCCAGGGCTGCCCCTCTCACACCGCGTCTGCGAGCCCTACGGACATGACGCTGAAACTCAGCGTTGGCACCCCATGCAGCCCCCATAATATGCTGCCAAACAGTCAAATATCTAAGAGGCCACTTGCAACGCTCTGGCCTGAAGCCAAAAATACCTGAGCTAGTGTTGGCCCAAACCAGAAAGCTGTCTTCCTTGGTCTCTCTCCAGAAATCCGTTGCACAAGAGTGTTTGCAGCAAAATGGCTGCCCTTTATAGTGCAGGGTAAGTGCCCTTTAATTTACGCTCCCCGGGGCCCGCGTCGGTTCTGTTGCATTCCACTAAACAAGCGTTCGGGCCGCCGGCCGCACAATGGGGCGGTCCCACTGAAGTTCTGGATCGGGGCGCGCAAATGGCGTTGCACGAGGATATGACGTCATTTTCTGCGCGTGCAGGTGAGCGCGCGCTAAGACTTTGCGCCAGCACTAAATGTCTACTTAATTTGGGGCGAGGCACAGATCGCGCTGCGCCCGGACGCTACACGCATAGCGCCCGAAATTCACTTCTCTTAAGGCGCTAACGGCTGGTGAACCAACTGAATTTCTAGGCCAGGGAGTTCTCCAGTGTCCTGGTCCATATTCCTCCCTCAATCAACAGCACCATCTCACTTGCCGTTTGCCAGATCTTGCAGTGCACAAATTGGCTATCACATTTGGCTACATAGCAACAATGACTACACTTCAAAAAATAAGTTAACAGCTTTGGGAAATCTCGAGAACTTGGTACGGTACTATATAGGAACATAGGAACAGGAGTAGGCCATTCAGCCCCTTGAACCTGTTGTACCATTCAATTTGATCATGGCTGATCTATATATGCATGTTCTTTCTATCTATGATTCCCCACAAGAGTTTCTAATTTTACCATGTATGCTGTAGGGAGACATCACAGTAGGTGGAGGAAGTATTGATTTGCAATAAAAAATTATGGCCCTGAATTTGCAGTCAGTATGACAGCGTACCCTTAGAATATGCCATCATACTGCCTTTGAAATTGACCATAAGTTCGGGATTTCCACATGTGCTTGCAATCGGTCAAGTTCTGAATAGACAGATGATCCGCTGCGACTTTCAAGTCCTCATTGAAATCGAAAAGTTGGGCTAATTGCCCACCTACTGTGCATCAATTACACTGGAAAATTTTACAGCTGGTGCAAACAGGTGCAGGAGCCTGTTTGCACAGCATAAGGGGAGGGGGATGAGAAAATTGTATAATAATTAAAAAGGAACACATAAAAGAACCTACCAGGCAGCTGTAAATGCTTGGTTTGAGGGATGAGATTGTTTTAATCTTTTTTCTTAATCTTGCAGAGTCTTCCAGTAAATAACTGTACTTACTCCAAAGTATTCCCTGTGCTTTTTAAAGCTAAGTACTGTACTTGTCAAAAATAAATATAATTAGTATCATGCCGTTTAATTTACACGTTGTAATACACAGGCCTTTCTGTGTTTTCTGATTGGCTAGCAAAAGGAGCACCACCCTACGTCCCGTGATCCCAGGTACACTTACACACAACGGTGTAAACCTGGGATCCGTGGGTCACTATGCTGCACACAACTCCACAGGGTTTGAAAGCAAGTTTTTGCCTGGGGCTTTGCATGAGCTAAGTGTGGGTTTCATTCGGAGGTCGGCGGCGTACTCCTTAGTTACACTGCCGACCGCAATTTCAGGGCTAAAAGCTTTGCACCAAATTGTTTCCAGTACATATATGAGTGAAAACAATCCCAAACAAAATGCAGAAACTGTTTGCTGTGTTCCCATTTATGTGCATAAAACAGGACATACAGGGAAAACAGCCAAAAATACATTTTTTGTGGTGTACAGGAAATTATATGGGAGAACTGCCATCACAACCAGGGCTTATTATAACATTACTTATAGACTTACTAAGACTGCAGGAGGGAGGACACCACTAACTCGGTGTAACTACGGGAGAAAAATTACCTGCTATACAGACTAGCTTTACCCAAGTGAATAATATCATACAACACATATACATTGGTATACAAAGTGCAGTGAAACAAATGGCTCACTCGTCAGCCTACTGACTAATTTTATTTCTTTCCAGTCATCCTCATCCATCCACCACTGAGATGTTGTCAGGCTGGGTATTCATGAGAAATCTGAGCTGCTTGCCAAGGCAGCCTCAAACACCACTGTGGTTAAAGCTTCCCCATGTCTCTGATGCAAACCTTATATGCAACTTTGAAGTCCTGGTCCCTTCATCTGCAGCATCACACAAAACAACAGTGACGTGCTGGCTTTGCCAAGAGAGAAGACAAGATGAAGTACTCGCCAGAGACATTGTGTAAAAAAAAAGCTACAATAATCTGTGTACCTTTATTCAGACTACATGCCTCCAAACAATACAACAAATACTTATTTTTGGAAATTCCACTTTCCATTTGACCTTCCTTCATTTAAATTGAAACAGTTAATTGTCAATTTCTAGCACGCATCTTTGATGCTGGTGTTACACCAATGCCAAATGCTTGTTATAAAGCTGCCAACCCGAATCTTATTGGAATTTGAGAGCACTGTCAAGAAGTGATCTCGATCACTCTAGTTTGGATTCACACTCGAGGCAGTATAAATGATACTGGTATGTACCTTTCAGTGTTTTATTTTTAATTTAAAAAAATTTCAAAGTAAGGTGCTACCATTCTGTTGTTAATGTCTCAACAGCTCTTTACATTAGTAATAATCTTAACAGCAGCCAAAGGCTGTGCACCATACACACATCTGAGCATTTACATGCAGAGTTACTATGTGAATAGGTACAGTGTAAAGCCAGCATTAAAATTAAAATTCCTATTTTTGACAGGGGTAATTGAATGTGAGGTTCAGTTATTTTCTGTTGAGAAGTTTGGCATATTTCTTTTAATTAGAGGTCCTACTAAAATGTCCTACATGGATTTATTCCTGGTGAATTGACTTAATTAGCATAAATTGTTTTCAGGAAACCAGTGGCATAAAGATTGTTGGCTGCAATAGAAATTATTGTGATATTTTCAACAAAAAAAATCTTACACTTGCAGATTTTAATCAAGTGTTATCTGCTGACCCTAAAAAATCTTATGTACTTGCTTCTAAATAATGCATGGCAGCCTTGAAAATTATCATTTTCTTCCTTTCTAGTATGCAGCGTCTACCATGATATGAATAAAATATGCTATTATAGCACTCTGATGATGCTAAAGCCTTCAGTACTCCAGTTAGATGTGTCACATAAGATGCAGGTTCAGGCCTATAATTTGTTAACTGAGTTTCTAATCGAGGCCAGGTGTTAGGTAGAAATTCTGTTATCAGGTCAGGCACATCCTCACTGATGGGATGGAATATCAAAGAGTGAGATATCTCTGAAACGCTACCACTCACGTTCCAGGAGTCATTTCAAGGCCAGCATTAGAGAACGACCACTAGCATCTCCTCTGATGGAGAATTGTGAATTATACGAGCACGAGCCTTTCCCAGTGTTAGCCTTTGCTCAGTGGGACCTCTGAGTCAGAAGGCTGTGGGTTCAAAGACCCACTCCAGAGACTTGTTGACATAATCTAGGCTGACACTTCAGTTCGGTACTGAGGGAGTGCTTGTTTGGGATGCCATTTTTCATATGAGACATGAACCAAAATCCTATCAGTCTTCTCAGGTGGACGTAAATGATCCCATGGCATTCGATAAGGTGCCACATAAAAGATTATTACACAAGATTAGGGCTCATGGGGTTGGGGGTAATATAATAGCAGGGATAGTGGATTGGTTAACAGACAGAAAACAGAGAGTAGGGATTAACGGATCTTTTTCAGATTGGCAGGCTGTAACTAGTGGGGTGCCGCAAGGATCAGTGTTGGGGCCTCAACTATTTACAATTTATATTAATGACCTAGATGAAGGGACTGAATGTAATGTATCCAAGTTTGCTGATGATACAAAGCTAGGTGGGACAGTAAGCTGTGAGGAGAACACAAAGGGCTCGATTTTCATTGAGCCGTGGAGTCGGGATTGGAGGCGTGCGAGGGGTTAAAATCGCAAAAACTGGCAGGTGGGACCCCTCCCCACCCCCCGTCTGGTTCCCGATTCCGAGCAATTTTAACTCAGGCGTGTCTGATGGTCCCGACTCCATCCCGCATCCAACAGGCGGGACTGGTCTTTAAGGCCCTTAATTACTACTAAATGGCCTCTATAATCCTATTTTAACAGGCCCTAGCAACTTTAACCCTTTTCCCACATAAAACATGCCTGGTGGGAATCACAAATGTGAAACCTGGCGGGAGCACTATTGCATTGCTGACTATCAACTGCAGGTCAACCATTAAAGAGGAGATTTGATCACCCATCATTTGCAGGTGGCAGGACTTTGTTGTTTCAGGCCTGGGGCAACATTTACAAGGCTTAACCACACCTGTGGAAGGTTGGAGCCTCACATCCATCTTCAGTGTGGCCTCCTGGGAAACCCCTCTCGCCACCTTCACTCAGCGCTTCCTCAACGGAGGCATATACCAGAAGCATGGGAGCCATTTATTTCCTTCCCATCTGGGCATTAGAGGAGCTCGAGCACCAGCCGCGGCACCAGCAGAACCAGGAACAACAGCAGCACCAGCAACAGCAGCAGCAGCAGGAGCGACAGGCTGCTGCTCACCCACCTGAGGCTGCACAGGCCAGAAGGGGCCAGCATCTGGAAGCCCGTCGGCGCAGGAGATATCCCCCAAACAGAGTCTACAGATGCAGGGTCACTTATCTCAACATGTCTGAGCAGCAGTGCCAAAGGCGGCTCCGACTTTCACGAGAGGTAGTGACTGACATCTGCACAATGCTACAGCAAGATCTGCTGCCCAGAGGACCAGGTGGACAAGCATTACCAGTGGCCGTCAAAGTCACCACCGCACTCAACTTTTTTGCCTCAGGCTCATTCCAGGGATCAGCAGCAGACATCAGCGGCATCTCCCAGGCGGCCGCACACACTTGCATCACGCAGGTAACCGATGCCCTCTTTGCCCTCGCGCACAATCACATCCATTTCACCAAGGATTGAGCAAGTGTCACGGCGTGAGCAGTTGGATTAGCTCATCTGGCAGGCTTTTCAAGGGTGCAGAGCATCATTGACTGCACACATGTGGCCCTTGCGGCACCCCATCGCAATCCAGGTATTTTTGTCAACCGCAAGGGCTTCCACTCCCTCAACGTTCAGCTGGTGTGTGACCACAAGAAGGAGATTTTGCATGTTTGTGCCATGTACCCTGGCAGTTGCCATGACTCCTTCATACTGCGCCAGTCTAGTGTGCCTCTGCTTTTCAGTCCGCCAGACCAACTTAACGGATGGCTATTTGGAGACAAGGGCTATCCCCTAAGGACATGGCTGATGATGCCGTTGAGGAGGCCAGCCAACGAAGCTGAGGAGCACTACAACTCCAGCCACATTGCCACCAGATCCATTATCGAACAAATCATCGGTTTGCTGAAGATGCGCTTCAGATGCCTGGATAGATCAGGTGGAGCCCTGCAGTACTCAGCAGCCAGGGTCTCCAGAATCATCGTGGTTTGCTGTGCACTTCACAACATGGCACAGCGTCGTGGCTTGCAGATTACTGAGGACCCAGTGGCTCCTCACATATCCTCCTCAGATGAGGAGGAGGAGGAGGAGGAGTAGGGCGAAAACGAACATCCTGCAGAGGCCTATCAACCAGTGGCAGCATTACGCAAGAACATTACTGCCCGGGATGCAAGGAACGCACTCATCCTGGCCAGATTTGCTTAGCCGAGTCAATCAAACACTTTTGCCTCGCAGCTTCTTACTTGAGCATCGACAATGGCCAAGACCCTGCGGATTCCTAGCTATTTGACCAGCATACTGACAATTGCAAGTAATCCTAAGCCCTCAATGTGTAAGTCCCATTCATGCAATGACACATGCCACAACTACAGCAGTAGCCATCAGACTTTTTATTAACATTATTAATCTGATGGCTTTTTCTAACAATACATCAAATTTCACCCAAGTGACTACCCTTGTGACTACTTGTGCTTTATAGAAACATAGAAGATAGGAGCAGGACTAGGCCATTCGGCCCTTCGAGCCTGCTCCGCCATTCAATGAGATCATGGCTGATCATCCAAATTCAGTACCCTGTCCCTGCCTTCTCCCCATATCCCTTGATCCCTTTAGCCTCAAGAAATATATCCAACTCTTTCTTGAATATATTTAATGAACTGGCCTCCACTGCCTTCTGTGGCAGAGAATTCCACAGGTTCACCACTCTCTGGGTGAAGAAATTCCTCCTAATTTCAGTCCTAAATGGCTTACCCCTTATCCTTAGACTATGACCCCTGGTTCTGGACTCCCCGGCCATCAGAAACATCCTTTCTGCATCTAGTCTGTCCAGACCTGACAGAATTTTATAGGTTTCGATGAGATCCCCTCTCAATCTTCTAAACTCCAGTGAGTATAAGCCCAATCGACACAATCTCTCCTCGTACGTCATTCCTGGCATCCCAGTTATCAGCCTGGTGAATCTTCGCTGCACTCCCTCCATGGCAAGAACGTCCTTCCTCAGGTAAGGTGACGAAAACTGCACACAATACTCAAGGTGCGGTCTCACCAAGGCCCTGTACAACTGCAGCAAGACATCCTTGTTCTTGTACTCGAACCCTCTCGCTACGAAGGCCAACATACCATTTGCCTTCTTAACCGCCTGCTGCACCTGCATGCTTACCTTCAGCGACTGGTGCACAATAACACCCAGGTCTCTTTGCACTTCCCCTTCTCCCAATCTATTGCCATTCAAATAATAATCTGCCTTCCTGTTTTTGCCACCAAAGTGGATAACCTCACATTTATCCACATTATAGTGCATTTGCCATGTTTTTGCCCAATCACCCAACCTGTCCAAATCGTACTGGAGTTTCACGACATCCTCCTCACAGCTTACCCTCCCACCCAGCTTTGTGTCGTCTGCAAATTTGGAGATATTACATCCAATTCCCTCGTCCAGATCATTAATATATATTGTGAACAGCTGGGGTCCTAGGACCGATCCTTGCCGTACCCCACTAGTCACTGCCTGCCACTCGGAAAATGACCCGTTTATCCCAACTTTTTGCTTTCTGTCCGCCAACCAGTTCTCTTACGCGTGCTCCTACGTAGTGGTTCCCCTGTGGCTTCAGCAGATGTGGAGGCCCCTTGCTCACTTTCCTGCTGCTCCTGTCTCAACACCTTTGGCGGGCGTTCTCTGGGGTGGTGAGCCTGGGAGGGCTCGTCATCAGTCTGTTGCTCCTGCGGCTGTGCAGGGGTTGAGATGTCTATCTCACTTGGGTGTGGACTCCGGTGGGGCTCTGACCGAGGGCTCTGCAGTGGCATGGAAGTGTGAGCGCTTGGAGAGGAGCCCCCACTTCCTTGAGGTCTGCCACCAACCTCCCTCTCATGGGTCAGCTCCCCCTCCGCGCCTGCAAGTGGCTGGAGAGCACCTTGCTGCACATCAGGGGGGCCATGGGGACCTTATCTGCAATGGCAGTCCTACTCAGAAGGACTTCCATGAAGGTCTGGTTTCTATGTTCAATAGATGCCCATCGTTCCTCAAGAGATGTCATTCTATTCTGAACGATGACCATTGATGTAAAAAGGAGTCTCACACATCAAGGAACTTTAAAGTAAGCTTTAAGCAACTTATAATTATACTATATACAAGAGCGGTCTTCACCATGCCTCTAGGAGAAGCCCTTTTACCATACTGAGCAGTTCAGTATTTATACTAGTCAAACACAGGAAGTGACGTATGCACAGGAAGTGATGTATGCACAGAGTTCACAGTTCACAGGAAGTGATGTGCACATAACTTCATCCGGAAGTTATTTATTATTATTACATTCTTCCCTCCTGCGAGATTAGAAGGCTGTGGTCTTCCTTTTATTCCGCAGCTGCCGAACGAGGAAGAGTCGCACCCGTTTGGGTTCCGGTCGTAGAGGGTCTCTGGTCCGCTTACATGCTGTTGGCCATTGGTCAGAGTCTGTGTGGCCTGGATTACCCTGTGAAGGGTCGGGGAGATCATGGCTTCGTGTACGAGCCCCAATAGGTGCAGAGTTGGTCTGTCTCTGTTCAGAGGGAGGTGCAGAGCTGGTCTGTGGCGGATCAGTACTTTGGTGCGCGGTAATGGGAGGGTCGCAACTTTGAGTACGGGGTTCTACCGGCACCAAGCTAGTTGGTGTCAGATCAGGATCCTGGAGAGGGGTACCTGGTAGGTTCCAAGAGGCTCCTGGTAAAATACCATCACTCGATGTCCCACTAGGTCCTGGTGGGCAGGGAGCCAGATCCCGTAATGATACGGTAGATTCTCGGCCGTCGGGATATCGTATGTATGCATAGGTGGGGTTGGCATCGGTTAGTTCGACCTCGTCTACGAGAGGGTCATTTTTAGACGTCCGAACGTATCTTCGGAGTAGTACAGGTCCAGGAGTAGTTAACCATGACGGGAGGGATGTCCCATAAGATGAGCGACGCTGGAATCCAAAGAACCGCTCATGAGGTGTAGTATTTGTGGCTGTAGAAAGAAGGGACCGTATAGAGTGCAATGCATCCGGAAGCACTGCTTCCCATTGCTGGTTTGGTAGGCCCCGAGATCTTAAAGCAAGATGTACGGAATTCCAGATGATACCGTTATACCTCTCTACCTGCCCATTTCCGATGGGATGATATGACGTCGTTTTGCTTGTAGCAATTCCCCGTTCTGAGAGGTAGTCCTTGAGTTCCCTTGACATAAAGGATGGACCCCGATCCGAGTGAATGTAAGCCGACATGCCACAGAGAGAAAATACCTGCTCAAGGCAGCAGATTACTGTGGACGCCAGCATATTGGAGCAGGGGAAGGCAAACGGAAAATGTGAATATTCATCAATCATGGTGAGCAAATATGTGTTCCGAGTTGAAGAGGGCACTGGGCCCTTAAAATCGATGCTAAGTCGTTGCATCGGTTGGGTTGCGTGTATGAGCATACCATCTGAGGGGCGGAAGAACTGAGGTTTTAATTCTGCACAAAGCCGGCATTCTGAGCACATTTTCTTTACATCTCCAGTAGAAAAAGGGAGATTCCGTGGTCGTACGAAATGTAGCATGCGCGTAACGCCAGGATGACACAATCCATTATGGACATCTATGAGAGTAGAGGATGACATAGTGGAGCAGAATGCTCGTGTGAGGGTATCCGGTGCCACATTCTCCTTGCCAGGTCGATAGTGAATGGTGTAACCAAAAGAGGCCAGTTCCATCCTCCAAAGCTGTATTTTATTATTCTTAATTTTGGTTCGTTTTCGATTATCGAGCATGAAGGCGACTGATCGCTGGTCCGTGATTAATGTAAAGTGCTGGCGAGCTAGGAAATGGTTCCACTTCCGTACCGCCTCTATGATGGCTGTGGCTTCCTTCTCAACCGGAGGATAATGTAGCTCGGCACCTTGTAAGGTCCTGGACATAAATGCTACAGGACGACCTTCCTGATTTAGAGTAGCCAAGATCGCCACCTCCGAGGCATCACATTCGACTATGAAAGGGAGATTCTCATCGATGGAGTGAAGAGCCGCTTTCTCCAACTGTTTTTTGAGAAGGTTAAAGGCTGCAACAGCCGCTGTTTCCAATGGAAATGCTCTAGCATGCAGCAAGGGTTGGATTTTGTCTGAAAAATGAGGAATCCATTTAGCGTAGTATGCAAACAGACCGAGAGCCCGACGTAAAGAAGCCGGATTCTTAGGTGACGGGAGCTCTTGGAGCGGGCGAAGTCTTTCTGGGTCTGGCTTAATGATACCATTGCCTACGCAGTAGCCAAGGATGTTGATGGTCAGTTGCGACTCAACAGATTTAGATTCATTCAAAGTTAAGTTACGGTGATGGAGGGCATCCCGAAATTTTTGGAGGTTGGCGTCGTGTTCCTGTTGATCGTGACCTGCAATAGTAATGTTATCAAGATAGGGAAAAGTGTCCCTTAAGTTTTCCTGCTTAACCAGGCCATCCATTGCCCGTTGGAAGACAGCCACTCCATTAGTAACCCCGAATGGGAGGCGACGAAATTGGTACAGCCGTCCATTAGCCTCAAAGGCCGTGTACTGCTTATCTGAAACCTTCAAGGGTACCTGATGATAGGCACTTTTTAAATCATAAGTTGAGAACACTTTGTATTCGGCCAGTTTATTAACCATATCATCAATGCGTGGCAATGGGTAGGCGTCCAAGTCAGTATATTGATTGATGGTTTGCGAATAATCAATGCATAGTCGTTGTTTGTGAGGTTTTAGAGGGTTCTTGACGATGACGATTTGAGCCCGCCAGGGCGACGAACATGGTTCGATGATATCCTCTGCTAAAAGTCGAGCAATTTCAGCCTCAATAAAAGATTGGTCTTCCTGACTAAAGCGCCACGATTTCGTTATTATTGGTTTGCATCGAGGAGGAATACTGGCAAATAATAAGGGTTCATCAAGTGAAGCTGCTGATAATGCACAAAACGGTAATTTAGACAGTATACTAGAAATAGTAAGTCCAGGTTTGGATCCGCCGAACTCAATGGTGAGTTTCTTATGCTGTTTTTGAAAATCCAGCCCTAAGATGAGATCACTACATAAGTCCTTGAGCACCGAAAGTCGGGTGGAGGGATACATGCGACCATTAAGTGACATATCAATAATACAAAAGCCGGAGATTCTGGTATTAAGTGATGACTGAGCCATTGCAATTGCCTGGTCCGATGGGAAGATATGTAGTTTCAATTTCGCAACAATCTGTTCTCTAATGAAACTATCAGTACTTCCTGAGTCAATTAAGGCATCTAAGGTATGCCCATTAATTGAAACTTTTGTAGCTGCATGAAACAGGTTCTGTGGGCAAGCAGCTGTAATTGGTGTGGTTGCACAGAGAGTGGCTGAAACTCTAGGTGTGCTTCTTCGGGAGAGAGCTCGAGAGGAAGCTTGATAGGTCCTAGCCGGAGCATCTTGATAGGCCCTAATTGGGGCAGTTCGGTAGGCCTTAGCTGGATAGGCCCTCGCAGAGGCTCTTGATTGGCAAACTTTTGCAAAGTGTCCCTTTTTATCGCAATGACTACAGATCGCATTGCGAGCAGGGCAGAATTTCCTAGGGTGAAAAGAATCTCCACAAAAGAAGCATTCCTTCCTAGATTGCCAAGAGGCTGCTAAAGTGGGGTCATCCTCCTCTTCTTCATCAGAATTATCATCAGGATTAGATTCCTCCATGATAGGGTTCACCTGAGGCCACTTGAATCGTCTGGTTGCAGTTACAGCAGCAGATCGAGATCTGGGCAGCTGATAGAGGTCTGCATTTTTCTTTGCCAAATCCAGAGAACAAGCCAGGTCAAAAGCCTTTTATAGCTCAAGTGTTTTACTTTCTAGTAGACGCTGGCGTATAAATGGAGAGGCAATCCCGCAGATGAAAGCATCACGAATCATTACTTCGCGGTACAGCTCAGCCGAGGCTGCCTGAAAGTTACAATCTATGCTGAGCCTGCGAAGTTCTTGAAGGAATTCGTTAATCGATTCCCCTGGCCCTTGTCGGGCTGTGGCCAGTAGATGTCTAGCATAGACCTCATTTGCGGTCTTGGCATATAGTTTTTTAAGTGCCCGGATCACCTCATCGTAATTATCCCATTCATCAACATATTCAAACACTGTTGGGGTCACATAGTTGATAAGTATCCTCAGTTTAGTAGAAGCATTCGCTTTACATTCATCAAGAAAATTCTCAAAAGTACAGTACCAATGCTTCCATACCCTGCCAGCTGCTGGTGCGTTTGGGTCCAAGTCCAGACGAGTAGGTTTAAGGATGTTTTCCATGATGGGTGGTTCCCTGGATCCTTAACTCCGAGTTTGTCCGAAGGTCTAGTATTTGTGAGTGTAAATACTAAGTTGCTTAAATTGATGTAAAAAGGAGTCTCACACATCAAGGAACTTTAAAGTAAGCTTTAAGCAACTTATAATTATATTATATACAAGAGCGGTCTTCACCATGCCTCTAGGAGAAGCCCTTTTACCATACTGAGCAGTTCAGTATTTATACTAGTCAAACACAGGAAGTGACGTATGCACAGGAAGTGATGTACGCACAGAGTTCACAGTTCACAGGAAGTGATGTGCACATAACTTCATCCGGAAGTTATTTATTATTCTTACAACCATGTTTTCCATACCCTGGCGACTAAGCTCCTCCATGGCCGTAACCCTCCTCTCCTCTACCGTAGCCATCCTCTCCTGTACGGTAGCCAGCCTTACCACGGAGGTAGCAATCATTTCCACGGAGGTAGCCATCCTTTCCGTGTTGATGCGTTCATGCGCCAATGACTCCACAAAGGCTCTGCTCATGTTAGCTATGGACTCCTCCATTCGCTCCACACTCGCAGTGACCCTAGAGACAAAACCTGCCCGAGACTCCTGCATCTGTGCCTGGAGTTCCATCACCTCTGATCTTATGGATGGACCCAGAGGCAGAGGGTCTACATGATGCTGAGCTGCGCTGGCAGAGTCCTGCGCCCTCCGACTAGGACTCTCCACTGCTGTCCCTGTCTCCACAATCTGCTGATGCTCACTTGTGAGCTGTGATACACCAGGTGATAACACTACTCTATGTCCCGAAGGTCCCACCGAGGTGTGAGTGTCTGCGCTGGTGCTGGGTGCGCTGAATTCTGCTGACCCTGCACCCTCAGAGGTTGCAGCTTCCTCTGAGGAGTCTGGCTGCTCAGCCTCTTCTTCCTGGCTAGGGGGGACGGATGCTTGTGATGGTCCTGTGGGGGAGTAAAGGAAAGAGTCAGAGATGTGATGCAAAGGCTACATGCACATAGCTTTTTGCAGATGCTCATAAGTGCATCTGTTACAGCTTCACAATCATTATCAGTGACTCATGCAATGTCAAAGAGAGAGATGGGAAACTTTTCTGTCACCAGCTTGCTGTGTTGCACCCATCTGTCCATCCCCCATGCATGAATCATCTTCAATGCCGATGATTTCCAGGGCAGCCTCATCCCAGGGGGTCAGGTGGGCTATTGAGGGTGGCCCTCCTCCTGTCCTGGCTCGCTCTCTCTTGTTGTGAGCTCTCTTTTCCTGCAATGAGGGAGACAATTGGAGGTTGTGTGAGAATGAAGGAGTGAGTGTAGAGATTGAATAGCATATATACTTAGAAGGAGACAAAGATGGAGTGAGGTTGCAAGACCAAGTGCTCTCCCTGTGTGTTGTCCATTGTGTTCAAAGCATCAGAGTGATAGGGAGTGTGAGGGCTGCATGGTGGAATAGTTATGTGAATGTGAGCATAGAGAGAGAGGGAATGGGTAAGGGTGCATGGATGTCAGTGTCAAGTGGGATGTGAAGGAAGAGATTGCTAAAGCTGAGTGCTGGTGAGGAAAGGCAATGGCGATCAGATTGCGGGTGATGGGAAATTCATACTCACTTTTCCAGTGCGCTGAAGGTCATGAAATCTTTTTCTGCACTGTATCCAGGTTCGCCGTGTGACTCCCAAGGAGTTGACCTCCTCAGCCACCTGCATCCACACTGCCTTGGTCTGAGTGGGGGGCCTCTTCCTCCCTGATGAAGGGAACAGGACCTCCCTGTGGGCCCTAGCCCCATCCACCAATGCCTGCAGTGCCACCTTGTCAAAACGAGGAGCTGCTCTTGCCCGCCCGCTTGTCATGTTTCCTGCAGGTCCCTCTGACACCAAATGGAGGAAGCTTGGAAGCCTGCAGAAGAAGCAAGGCTTGCTGTGGACCTTAAATGCAGCAGCAATGATGATGTCATTGGAGGGGACTTTCAGTCATGAAAAACCCCTTTGCATAGGCTTCCCACACGTTGGAAATCAATTGGCCAATTGAGTTAAAATTGCATCAATCTCCCACATCCATTTAGATTCGTGTGGGAAACACGAAATTCGGATAACACGACAACCGTCCGCACCTGAGTTAAAATCGAGCCCAAAAAGTCTGCAAAAGCACATAGATAGAATAAGTGAGTGGGCAGTAAGGTAGCAGATGGAGTATAATGTAGGGAAATGTGAGGTTATTCATTTTGGTAGGAAGAATAGAAAAATAGAATATTTTTAAATGGTGAGGAACTTTCAAATGTTGGTGTTCAGAGAGATTTGGGTGTCCTCGTGCAAGAAACATCGAAAGCTAGCATGCAGGTACAGCAAGCAATAAGGAAGGCAAATGGCATGTTGGTCTTTATTGCAAGGGGGTTGGAGTATAAGAGTAAGGAAGACTTGTTGCAATTGTACAGGGCCTTGGTGAGACCACACCTGGAGTACTGTGCACAGTTTTGGTCTCCTTATCTAAGGAAGGATATATTTGCCTTGGAGGCGGTGCAACAAAGGTTCACTAGATTGATTCCTGGGATGAGAGGGCTGCCCTATGATGAGAGATTGTGTAGAATGGGCCTATACTCTCTGGAGTTTAGAAGAATGAGGGATGATCTCATTGAAACATACAAGATTCTGAAGGGGATTGACAGGGTAGATGCTGAGAGGTTGTTTCCCCTGGCTGGAGTGTCTAGAACTAGGGGGCATAGTCTCAGGATAAGGGGTCAGCCATTTAAGACTGAGATGAGGAGGAATTTTTTCACTTAGAGGGTGTGAATCTTTGTAATTCTCTGCCCCTGAGGGCTGTGAATGTTGAGTCTTTGAGTATATTCAAGGCTGAGCTGGATAGAGTTTTGGACTCTAGGGGAATCATGGGATGTGGAGATCGTGTGGGAAACTGGAGTTGAGGTCGATGATCAGCCGTGATCTTATTGAATGGCGGAGCAGGCTCGAGGGGCCGTATGGCCTACTCCTGCTCTTATTTCTTCTGTTCTTATGTTCTTATTAGAAAAAGTGTCTAAGAGTGAGATAAAAGGGAGATTTCCCAGTGTCCTGACCAACATTTATTCCTCAAATGATATAATTTAAACAGATTATCTCATCATTTATCTCATTGCTGTTTATGCAATCTTGCTGTGTGCAAATTGGCTGCCACGTTTGCCTATATAACAGTGACTACACTTCAAAAGCACTTAATTGGCTGTGAAGTGCTTTGAGACATACTGAGGATGTGAAAGGTGCTATATAAATGCAAGTTCTTTCTTTCCCTAGGATAACTGTATTGCACTTTATATAAGGGAGGGTGCAGGCATTGCACAATTATTGTCCTCCATCACAATTAATTTACCCTGGAAGCTCTTAATTATTTTCCTAGACAAATAACTCAGGAGGTATAATATTCTGCATCTAAGATAAACACCATAACACACAATTCATCATGTAACACTACTGAAAAAGTTCCTTACTGTAGCCTTTTCATGAATCAGGCTTCTAAAGAGTTGTATTCAAACATAAACATATAGCAACAAACAGTTATTGTCCAATTTGCCAATAATATATTAGTAGTCCAATTGTATCTATATGGTAAAAATCTTTATTGCTGGCTGTTCTCTCCCTCTCTTCCGTTTCTCATGAACATTGCCTTCTGTTCTCAAGTCTGATCTTCCTTTAGAAACCAATGGGCTCATAAAATAATCTTATTTTAATATTAAAATGCTGTTCAATCATGTTAATTATTAAATATATTTCATACAATTACAGCAACAAATGGGCAGCAACATCCCTTTCCTAAAAGACGGAATAGATCCTTGTCATTTAGAGTCTCATCACCTAATGTGCAAATTGGCATAGAAGCAGACAGATCAGGAGAAATAACACGTGGCTAAAGGGCTGGTATGGGAAAGAGTTGTTCCTTTTCATGGGACACTGGCGCCGGTTCTGGGACAGGAAGGAGCTGGGACGAGCTCCACCTGAACCAGGATGGGACCCATGTCCTAGCGGAAAGGATAAATAGGGAAGTGGCAAAGGCAAAGATGGGGGGAGGGATCTACAAGAAACGTAACCAGCCTAAATATAAACAAAACAGGAAAAGAGAGCATAGGAAAGAAGAAAGTAAGGGAGGACATTCATGGCAAAGGAATACATAGAGTTATAGAACAGAAGTCTAAAAAGATGGTTAAACATAAAGTGAGAGGAAATCCTATTAAAAACTAGTTAAACTGTCTGTATAGCAATGCACAGTGTCTGTAATAAAACAGGGGAGCTGGAGGCAATCATACGTCGTGAAAAACCAGACATAGTAG
The DNA here is from genome assembly GCF_052327205.1 of Somniosus microcephalus. Classification (NCBI taxonomy): domain Eukaryota; kingdom Metazoa; phylum Chordata; class Chondrichthyes; order Squaliformes; family Somniosidae; genus Somniosus; species Somniosus microcephalus. The sequence continues at coordinate 83,659,870 of NC_140991.1, read as the reverse complement.
GGATTACTGAGACATGGCTACAGAAAAATTTGGACTGGGAATTAAATATTGCAGAGTATAACATATTTGGAAAAGATAGGGAGGGAAAAGGGGAGGTGGAGTAGCTGTACTTATTAGGGATAATATAATGGCAGTAGAAAAAAGTGACACGGATATCAGCAAGACAAAAATAGAATCCATATGGATAGAGATAATAGATAATAAAGGATCAATCATACTAATAGGCGTAGTCTACAGACCACCTAATAGTGGAAGGGAGGTGGAGGAAGAAATATGCAGACAAATTAGGGAAATGAGTAAAAAACATAGAATAATAATCATGGGGGATTTCAACTATCCCGATATTAATTGGACAGAAGAGGTGGGTAAAGGAGGTAAGGGAATGGAGTTCCTACAATGTGTACAAGACTCCTTTCTAACCCAATATGTAAAATATGTAAAAAGCCCAACGTGGGAGGATTCGCTATTGGATCTAGTAATGGGGAATGAACCAGAGCAGATAAGAGAAGTAAAGGTAGGGGAACATATAGGCAATAGTGACCATAATATAATACGCTTTAAGATGATAATTGAGAAGGACATAAGTATGACGAAAACCAGGTTAATAAATTGGAGAAAAGCTGATTTTGAGGGGCTGAGAATAGAACTTGGGAAAAAAATGGACAACAATATTGGCAAACAATGATGTAGAACAGCAATGGGAAACATTTAAAATGATGTTCAACAGAATGCAGGAAAAATATATTCCGCTAAAAGGAAAGAACAAACTCAACAATAATGAGACTCCATGAATTAATAAAGCCATAAGGGAACAATTGAGGGCAAGAGAAGAGGCATACATCAAGTACATAGACAGCAGGGGAGTGTATGATAAGAGAGAATACGAAAAGATTAGGAGAGAAGTCAAGAAAACAATTAGCGAGGCAAAGAGGAACTATGAAATTAAATTATCAAGGAACAAAGAACAAAATAGTAAAATATTTTACAGGCACATCAATAACAAAAGGAAGGTTGGGATGGGAATAGGGCCATTAAGGGATAGACAGGATAATACCACAGGTAACAATAGAGAGATGGCAGAAATATTAAATAATTATTTTGCTTCAGTATTTACCAGGGAGATAGAATAGGTGGGCATGACTTTGGATGATGAGATTAGTAATGAGATAAGTGCATTTAAAATAAAAAAGGGGATATATTAAATAAATTAATCAAACTCAAAGAGGATAAAACCCCTGGTCTGGATGGACTGCATCCACGCATTTTAAAAGAATCTAGGGAAGAGATAGCAGAGGCATTACTACGCATATTTAATAATTCGTTAGAAAAAGGTATAGTGCCAGAGGACTGATGGTTAGCTAATGTAATAATACCTATATATAAGGGGGAAAGAACATATCCAGGGAATTATAGACCAGTCAGCTTAACCTTGGTGGTAGGAAGAATAATGGAATCCCTACTAAAGGTGAAAATAGAAGAACATCTAGAAACAAAAAATATAATAATGAATAGTCAGCATGGATTTCAAAAGGGAAAGTTTTGCTTGAATTTTTAAAAGAGGTAACAGAGAGAGTAGACAAGGGTAATGCAGTGGATGTAATTTATATAGATTTTCAAAAGGCCTTCAATCCCCATAATAGACTGATGAACAAGGTCAGAGAATGTGGAGTCAGGGGACAAGCAGCAGAATGGATTGCTGGCTGGCTTCAGGACATAAAGCAGAGAGTAGGAGTGAAGGGTAGCTATTCACAGTGGCAGAAGGTGGGTAGTGGTGTTCCACAAGCATCAGTGCTGGGACCACTGCTGTTCACAATTTACATTAACGATTTAGACTTTGGAATCAAAAACACAATTTCTAAATTTGCGGATGACACCAAATTGGTGGGGGGGGATAGTCAATACTGAGGAGGACTAAACAAGTTAAAGGAGGACATTAATAAACTTGCAGAATGGGCATATAATTGGCAAATGAAGTTCAACACAGATAAATGTGAGGTATTACATTTTGGTACGAAGAATAGGGAGATCACTTATCACTTGAAGGGTGCGAGTCTAGGTGGGATAGAGGAACAAAGGGATCTCGGAGTACAAATACACAAAACACTAAAAGCTGCGACACAGGTTAGCAAGGCCATAAAAAGCAAACCAAGCACTAGGGGTTATTCTAGAGGGATAGAATTGAAAAGTAGAGAAGTAATGCTAAACCTGTATCGAACTTTGGTTAGACCACACTTAGAGTACTGCGTACAGCTCTGATCGCCATATTATAAAAAGGATATAGAGGCACTGGAGAGGGTGCAGAGAAGATTTACAAGGATGATACCAGAAATGTGAAGGTATCAGCAAAGGATGAACAGGCTGGGTTTCTTTTCTCTTGAAAAAAGAAGGCTGAGGGGCGACCTAATAGAGGTCTTTAAAATTATGAAAAATGTTGATAGAGTAGATACAGAGAGAATGTTTCCACTTGTGGGGAAGAGCATAACTAGAGGTCATCAATATAAGATAGTCGAGTCGACGTTTCGGGTGAACCCTTTTTCAAAACTGGAAAGGAAATGAAATAGATCGAAGGCAGGGCTGCGATAGAACAAAAGAAGTAAAGAGACATTAAGAGGTATTCAAAACCAGACGAGATGGTAATAGGACAAGTGGAGACAAAAGATGGCTCAGATTAGGTGTGAAGTGTAACGGCAGAAAGAGAGACAGCTGCCATGTGGGAGACAGAGAAAAAAAAAGGAAAGGGGGGGGGAGGGAAAACATGGTCCATCTCTGACTCTTCCCTTCCCTTCCTCGACTTCTCCGTCTCCATCTCTGGGGATAGGTTATCAACCAATATTCACTACAAGCCACTGACTCCCACAGCTACCTGGACTACACTTCCTCCCACCCCGCCTCCTGTAAGGACGCTATTCCATTCTCCCAGTTTCTCCGTCTCCGCCGTATCTGCTCTGACGATGCCACCTTCCACACCAGTGCTTCCGACATGTCTTCCTTTTTCCTCAACCAAGGATTCCCCTCTACCATGGTTGACACGGCCCTCGACCATGTCCGTTCTATCTCCCGCACTTCTGCCCTCACCCCTGTCCCTCCCTCCCGGAACCACGATAGGGTTCCCCTTGTCCTCACCTTTCACCCCACCAGCCTCCACATTCAACGGATCATCCTCCAACATTTCCGCTACCTCCAAAGTGATCCCACCACCAAACGCATCTTCCCCTCCCCTCCCCTTTCAGCATTCCGTAGGGACTGCTCCCTCCGAGACACCCTAGTCCACTCCTCTATCACTCCCAACAGCCCTTCCCCTTCGCCTGGCACCTTCCCATGCAAGCGCAGAAAATGTAACACCTGCCCCTATACCTCCCCCCTTCCCACTGTCCAGGGCCCCAAACACTCCTTCCAGGTGAAACAGCGATTTACTTGTACTTCTTGCAATCTAGTATACTGTATTCGCTGCTCATGATGCGGTCTCTTCTACATTGGGGAGACCAAACGCAGATTGGGTGACCGCTTTGCGGAACACCTCCGTTCAGTCCGTAAGGGTGACCCCGAGCTTCCAGTCGCCTGTCATTTTAATTCACCGCTCCATTCCCACTCGGACCTCACTGTCCTTGGCCTCTTGCATTGTTCCACGGAAGCTCAATGTAAACTCGAGGAACAGCACCTCATCTTCCGATTAGGCACTTTGCAGCCTTCCGGACTCAATATCGAGTTCAACAATTTCAGATCATAACCTCGGCCCCTATTACATTTTTACTTATTTTTTTTCCCCACCCCTTTGTTTTGGGTTTTCCCTCCCCCCGCCCCCCCCCTTTCCTTTTTTTTTCTCTGTCTCCCACATGACAGCTGTCTCTCTTTCTGCCAGTACACTTCACACCTAATCTGAGCCGTCTTTTGTCTCCACTTGTCCTTTTACCATCTCGTCTGGTTTTGAATACCTCTTAATGTCTCTTTACTTCTTTTGTTCTATCGCAGCCCTGCCTTCGATCTATTTCATTTCCTTTCCAGTTTTGAAAAAGGGTTCACCCGAAAGGTCGACTCTAATTTCTCTCCACGGATGTTGCCTGGCCTGCTGAGTTTTTCCAGCATTTTCTGTTGTTATTTCGGATTTCCAGCATCTGCAGTATTTTGCTATCGTAATATAAGATAGTCACCAAGAAATCAAATAGGGAATTCAGAAGAAACTTCTTTACCCAAAGAGTGGTGAGAATGTGGAACTCGCTACCACATGGAGTGGTTGAAGCGAATAGTATAGATGCATTTAAGGGGAGGCTAGACAAGCATATGAGGGAAAAGGGAATAGAGGGTTATGCTGATAGATTTAGATGAGGAAAGATGGGAGGAAGCTCGTGTGGAGGGGTCAGGTGAGGGAAAATTTAGAAATCTAAAGAGAAAGGTCAAGGCAATAGAGCAGTGTAGCGATTTGGGTAAAAATAAGCAGAGTGTGACAGGAAGGGGCAAAGAGTTTAACAGTAGCAGTGCAGCAGAGAATAAGATCAAAGCAGAGAATAATGGTAAAACATTTAAATTAAAGGCTCTTTATCTGAATGCACAAAGCATTCATAACAAGATAGATGAACTAGTGGCACAAATAGAGATAAATGGGTTTGATCTAATAGACATTACAGAGACAAGGTTGCAAGGTGGCCAAGGTTGGGAACTAAATGTTCCAGGGTACTTGACATTTCGAAAAGACAGGCAGAATGGAAAAGGAGGGGGAGTAGCCCTGATAATAAAGGATGGCATAAGGACAGTAGCGAGAAAGGATCTCGGCTTGGAAGATCAGGAAGTAGAATCAGTATGGGTGGAGATAAGGAATAACAAGGGGCAGAAAACACTGGTAGGAGTAGTATATAGGCCCCTAACAGTAGCTATACCTTTGGACAGAATATTAATCAAGAAATAGTAGGAGCTTGCAACAAAGGTAATGCAATAATCTTGAGGGACTTTAATCTTCATATACCATCTTCAGTCAGAAGTGCTAAGTGGATGATCCATATCGGCCTACTCCCAAGGTCTCCACCATCACAGAAGCCAGTCTTCAGCCAATTCGATTCACTCCACGTGATATCAAGAAACGACTGAGCGCACTGGATACAACAAAGGATATGGGCCCGACAACATCCCGGCTATCGTGCTGAAGACTTGTGCTCCAGAGCTAGCCGCGTCTCTAGCCAAGCTGCTCCAGTACAGCTACAACACTGGCATCTATCCGACAATGTGGAAAACAGCCCAGGTATGTCCTGTCCAAAAAACCAGGACAAATCCAATCCGGCCAATTACCGCCCCATCAGTCTACTCTCAATCATCAGCAAAGTGATGGAAGGTGTCATCAACAGTGCTATCAAGCGGCACTTACTCAACAATAACCTGCTCACTGATGCTCATTTTGGGTTTCGCCAAGACCACTCGGCTCCCAACCTCATTACAGCCTTGGTCCAAACATTGACAAAGGAGCTGAATTCCAGAGGTGAGGTTAGAGTGACTGCCCTTGACATCAAGGCAGCATTTGACTGAGTCTGGCATCAAGGAGCCCTAGTAAAACTGAAGTCAATGGGAATCAAGGGGAAAACGCTCAACTGGCTGGAGTCATATCTAGCACAAAGGAAGATGGTTGTGGTGATTGAAGGCCAATCATCACAGCCCCAGGACATCGCTGCAGGATTTCCTCAGGACAGTGTCCTAGGCCCAACCATCTTCAGCTACTTCATCAATGACCTTCCCTCCAATATAAGGTCAGAAATGGGAATGTTCGCTGATGACTGCACAATGTTCAACGCCATTTGCAACTTCTCTGATAATGAAGCAGTCCATGCCTGCACGCAACAACACCTGGATGACATTCAGGCTTGGGCTGATAAGTGGCAGGTAACATTCGCGCCACAGAAGTGCCAGGCAATGACTATCTCCAACAAGCAAGAGTCTAACCACCTCCCCAAGAATTTCAACGGCATTACCATCGCCAAATCCCCCACCATCAACATCCTGGGGGGGTCACCATTGACCAGAAACTTAACTGGACCAGCCACATAAATACTGTGGCAATAAGAGCAGGTCAGGGGCTAGGTATTCTGCGGCGAGTGTCTCACCTCCTGATTCCCAAAGCCTTTCCACCATCTACAAGGCACAAGTAAGGAGTCTGATGGAATACTCTCCACTTGCCTGGATGAGTGCAGCTCCAACAACACTCAAGAAGCTCAACACCATCCAGGACAAAGCAGCCCATTTGATTGGCACCCCATCCATCACCTTAAACATTCACTCCCTCCACCACTGGCGTACCGTGGCTGCAGTGTGTACCCTCTACAAGATGCAGTGCAGCAACTCACCAAGGCTTCTTCGGCAGCACCTCACAAACCCGCGACCTCTTCCACCTAGAAGGACAAGGGCAGCAGGCGCATGGGAACACCACCAACTCCAAGTTCCCCTCCAAGTCACACACCATCCTGACTTAGAAGTATAACGTCAATCCTTCATCGTCATGGGTCAAAATCCTGGAACTCCCTACCTAACAGCACTGTGGGAGTACCTTCACCACACGGACTGCAGCGGTTCAAGAAGGCAGCTCACCACCACCTTCTCAAGGGCAACTAGGGATGGGCAATAAATGCTGGCCTTGCAGCGACGCCCAGATCCCATGAACTAATAAAAAAAATATAGACTGGAGAAATCAAATTGGCAAAGGAAGTCTGGAGGACGAGTTCATGGAATGCATTCGGGACAGTTTCCTAGAACAATATGTCATGGAACCAACCAGGGAACAGGCTATTTTAGATCTTGTATTGTGTAATGAGACAGGGTTAATTAGCAATCTCATAGTAAAGGATCCTCTGGGGCAGAGCGATCATAATATGATATAATTTCACATTAATTTTAAGAGTGACTTGCCTAAGTTTGAAACTAGAGTCTTAAACTTAAATAAAGCCAATTACATAGGTATGAGGGGTGAGTTGGCTAAGTAGATTAGAAAAATAGATTACAAGGTATGGCAGTAGATAAGCAGTGGCTAGCATTTAAAGAAATATTTCATAATTCTCAACAAAAATACATTCCATTGAGAAACAAAAACTCATGGGAAAAGTGATCCAACCGTGGCTAACTAAAGAAGTTAAGGATAGCATTAGATTGAAAGAAGAAGTTTATAATGTGCAAAGAATAATAGTAAGCCTGAGGATTGGGAGAGTTTCAGAAACCAGCAAAGGTTGACCAAAAAATTGAAAAAATAGAAAAAATCGAATGAAAAAAAACTAGCAAGAAATATAAAAGCAGATTGTAAGAGCTTCTACAAGTATGTAAAAAGGAAGAGAGTAGCTAAAGTAAACGTTGGTCCCTTAGAGGCTGAGACAAGAGAAATTATTATGGGAGATAAGGAAATGGCAGAAACGTTAAACAAATATTTTGTGTCTGTCTTCACAGTAGAAGACACAAAAAGCACACCAAAAATGGTGAGGAACTGTGGTAAACCACTGTTTGTATTCCTGTTTGTCCTGTTTGTATTCCACTGTGTACATGCCTGGACATGCCTCGGCTGACTCCTCCCACAGGTCCTAGTATAAAGGTGACTGCTCCCCAGCCCTTAGTATCATGGACCAGTCGACCACGCGAGGCAGACCTCCATTCTGTTGTTAATAAAAGCCTTTAGTTACTCTTCTAACTCTCAGTCTTTTATGAGTAATTGATAGCGCATCAGGAACCAAGGGTCTAACGAGGGTGAGGAACTTAACGTAATTGATATAAGTAGAGAAAAAGTACTAGAGAAACTAATGGGACTAAAAGCCAACAAATCTCCTGGACCTGACGGCCTACATCCTAGGGTTTTAAAAGAGGTGGCTGAAGAGATAATGAATGCATTGGTTTTGATCTTCCAAAATTTCCTAAATTCTAGAATGGTCCCAGCAGATTGGAAGGCGCAAATGTAACTCAAGAAAGGAGTTAGAGAAAAAACAGGGAACTACAGGCCAGTTAGCCTGACATCAGTCATCGGGAAAATGCTGGAATCCATTGTTAACAAAGTGGTATCAGGGCACTTAGAAAATCATAACATGATTAGGCAGAGTCAACATGGTTTTATGAAAGGGAAATCGTGTTTGACAAATTTATTAGAGTTTTTATGGATGTAACTAGCAGGGTTGATAAAGGGGAACCAGTGGATGCAGTATATTTGGATTTCCAAAAGGCATTCGATAAGGTGCCACATAAAAGGTTATTACACAAGATTAGGGCTCATGGGGTTGGGGGTAATATAATAGCATGGATAGTGGATTGGTTCACGGACAGAAAACAGAGAGTAGGGACAAACGGGTCTTGTTCAGGTTGGCAGGCTGTAACTAGTCGGGTGCTGCAAGGATCAGTGTTGGGGCCTCAGCTATTTACAATCTATGTTAATGACCTAGTTGAAGGGACTGAGTGTAATGTATCCAAGTTTGCTGATGATACAAAGCTAGGTGGGACAGTAAGCTGTGAGGAGAACACAAAGGGCTGGATTTTGATACTGGAAGGGTGTAGGAGGCGGGACTACAACTTTCGGGGTTGTAGTCCCACCTCCATCGAGTTGTGGCCAACCCACGCGATTTTCACTTGATTGACCTTGTTGAGCCCGCCCAGCGGCAACAGGTGATGTCACAGATTGACATTTCATCTGTCAAGAGCTTTTGACAGATGAAATATCAGCGTTTGACAGCTCTTTCAAGCTGTCAAACACTGACAATCTGTAGTCCAAGTTAATTCCTTCCTCTCAGGCTGATTTAGAGATCTCTCCAGAACAGAAAGCTGATTGCTGCAACTTTTGACAGCTCGCGGCCATTCTGTTTTCTGTGCCGGTGAGATGAGGGACTCCCGAGACCTGAAGGAGGGAAGGCTGTAAAGGTAAGAAAAGGTAAGTAAAACTTCTTTAAACACTTTACACACACCAAACACACTTACCTCTGCACTCATGCACCCATCACTCACCTGAACAACGGACATCTCGAACTCTCCAAGCCCTTCAGCCCGACGGCCCGCCTCGCTATCTTGGCGTGGTTTGGAGCCGTCGGGAATCCCACACTTCAGGAATAAAAATAGGGATTAGGCTAAAAACTGCCTGTTGACTACCTGTTAACAGGCAGTTAATTGGCACTAATCCCCTTCCCGCCACGGGGAGGCAGCTCCCAGCACAGGTCGGGTATCCGCCTCCTTTGAAACTGGCATGGAGGCGGGTTGAGGGCGGGATGGGTTCGTGCCCCCCGATTTCGAGATTTTTAACCCCCCACACGCCTCCAATCCCGCCTCCACGGCCCAATGAAAATCCTGCCCAAAGAGTCTGCAAAGGGATATAGATAGACTAAGTGAGTGGGCAGTAAGGTGGCAGATGGAGTATAATGTAGGGAAATGTGAGGTTATTCACTGTGGTAGGAAGAATAGAAAAACTGAATATTTTTTAAATGGTGAGAATCTTTCAAATATTGGTGTTCAGAGAGATTTGGGTGTCCTCGTGCAAGAAACACAGAAAGCTAGCATGCAGTTACAGCAAGCAATAAGGAAGGCAAATGGCATGTTGGCCTTTATTGCAAGGGGTTTGGAGTAGATGGCTGGATTTTCCAAGCCCCGAGGAGGTGGGCAAGGAGGCGGGACAGCCGTTAAATTCAGAGAAAGTGGGGGCGGTTGGTAAAGCCGCCCCCATCCCGCCTCCGTGCCCTTTTGCCAGGAGGCGGGAAGATGTGCAGCTTCGGGCCCCGTCTCCTGGAGGCGGGAAAATTATTTAATCCTTTTAACTGCCTGTTAACAGGTAGTTAACAGGCAGAAAAAAGGATTAGTGCCATTTTACCTTCACAGGTGAATGTTTCCCGACCTCGGAGAACCCCGCTGGGTTGGAGGAGATGTGGAGGAGGTCTGCGGCGTTAAAGTGGAGTTGAGGTCGATGATCAGCCATGATCTTATTGAATGGTGGAGCAGGCTCGAGGGGCCGTATGGCCGACTCCTGCTCTTATTTCTTCTGTTCTTATGTTCTTATAAACTCCAGCATGGACTGTTTGGGCCGAATGGCCTGTTTCTGTGCCATATATCCTATGTAATCCTATGTAATGTATAAGTAATAACACCTCACAAGTAGTTGGGATCTGTTGGCTGTGGATTGCATTGTACAAATACCAGTTGAAACCAATATCTGTACTATCGTGGCAGTCTTATGTAATGTAGTACATACCCTCGATAGCAGCCCCAAACTGGTACTTATAGAATAAGCTCAGCAACCAAAAAGAGTTACGCAAACTCTGCCTTGCACGGAGCTCAGTGATAATGGAGCTCTGCAGCATACATGGTAGTATAACATTAAAAGTCTCGTAAAATTAAAAAGTATCAAGAATTCATTACTAAAGTTTCCAGGAAATGCTGTGGATTAAATGGGCACTTTTAAAATGTGTCTTTATAACTGCAGATTTCGTCTATTGCTCTGGGGAGGAACTGAGCAGCTTTTGCTTTATGGGGACCAGGGAGAAAGATAGGGGAAATTAGACAGAATTATAAATCATAAACCTATTTTGGCAGCTCTTGAAAAATATGTTTACTTTGGGTATCACATTAAATGAACACGATCTGGTTGTCAAGATAGGAGGAAGGTGCTAATGGACAGTCTAGGTCCTGAACATGAAACCAAAACAATGGAGCTAAGTGGATCGATGGTCTTTCTAATTCCTACCTCCTTCTGGTCATATTAGTATTTTAAAATTGGAGTAATTAGAAAACTTGAAAATCAAAAACAAACTTCTTGTAGTTCGGGAAGTTTTACAGAATTGATTTCCTCTTTACAATTAAAATATATAAATGTTGCACCAGGGCAATACTCGGGGCTCCTTATATTTCTCATGTCAACTATGAGTGAAATAATAACGGGAGATTGCAAGTGATTTGCTGGGCACAGGGTGGGCGGCGCGCTTGAGTGGAAGATTGAGCAGGATAGCGTTGCACTTTGGAGGTAGAGAAAGATTAAAGGTTCGGTTTGAGGCTCTTTCCCACCATAAAAGGATAGCTTCTTAATGACGCGAGTGGGTTGGGGAAGCCGCCTCCTCTCCCAGTGCTTGTCCAGATTAACAGGAGGCGAGAGTGGAAGCGAAAGGGAGGTCTCACCGGACACAGCACGGCTGACAGCCCGGGCTCTGACACACACTCACAGCGCGCCAAGCTGCACATCTCTTCTCACCCGGGGTGAGAAAACCAGCCGGTCTTTGCCTGGGTGACGGTGACAGCACACTGACTGACTGACAGGCGGCGCATCCTTGCCCTGCTGTCAGCCCGCTCTCCCTCCGCTCTCTGATTCCCCCGGCCCGCGATGACTGCTCGCCGCTGCCGGCAGAAGCCTGTCCCCCGCAGCCGCTTCTTCCACTTGCTCCTCCTGCTGCCGCTCGTCCCGGGATGTGTCGCCTTCAACCTGGATTGGGAGCAGCCCGCTGTGTACGGCGGACCCGAGGGCAGCTATTTCGGCTACTCGGTGGATTTCTACTCGCCTGATAAAAACACGTGAGGAACATTCCCTTTATTGATATCGAAAAAAAACCTTTCAAGAGTTGCCCAACTCCACACCTTGTTGTTGCAAAGTCTGTGCCCCCGGCTGCGTATGAAACAATTTGTAACTTTGTGTATCTGGTCAATCATTTAAATCATTGCTCGCAAAGTTGCCCAGTTAAATTGGTAATTTGGAGAGCATGTGATGGAGAACCATTTGTGCCGTGTTGGTTGTCGTTAGTCGGTGTTGATGTTAACAATTTCTGATTTAAAAAAAACCTGTGATGTGTTTTTTTTTGGGGGGGCGCATCTTCAGAGTAAATGTCCTTGTAGGAGCTCCGAAAGCCAACACAACTCAGCCTGGGATAGTGGAAGGAGGAGCGGTGTATTTCTGCAGCTGGGCGGCAGGAGGTGCCACTTGCAACCAGATCCCCTTCGACAGAAGCAGTAAGTGTGAAGCAGCATCAAGCTCCCGGTGCCACTTCTCTCCAGTTGTTTTGACTTGTCCCTTCCTCTCCCCGCTCAGCTTCAAACAACCCCTCAATCGGTGAACTGCAATCGCATTTTATTTCTCCCAACTAAATTTTACCTCGGGCTTTCTCCCACCTAAATTTTACCTCGGGCTTTCTCCCACCTAAATTTTACCCCGGGCTCCTACGAAACTATCACTTAAGAGCTACATATAGGACCAAATTATAGTTTTAAAATATATGTGTATATGCCATTCAACTCGGGAACAAAAATGTAGGTTTAATTCCACTTCTAACATTACATTAAATATAAGACACGTGGTATATAGTACAAGGTATAGCCCTAACTTCCGATTTTAAGCCTTTAAAACGAGCCTACGTCTCCCTTCTTGAGTAATCGAATTTGACAATTTAGATTCTAACAATTTCAAAACTGATACGACTAGTAGGATTACTTCTTTAAAGATGTTATGTGTTTGCTGTCTAGAGTTTCACGGCATATAAAACGTTTCACCCCACGAAATTTAATCTCAGATTAAATAACTTTCGAATTCATTGTATCAAATGGGAATAGAAAAATTATTCTTGTCACTGCCTAATAATTTAAAAAAATCTGCTTTGAAGTTATACCCACTCTTCACTAAACTTTTGTACAAAAGAAATAAAATATACATTTGGCTTTAAATGTGAATCTCCTTTTTAAAACATATAAAAGGTAGAAAATTAGATAGAAATAGTCAAAATGAATACGTAGATGAATTCATGTATTTCAAACATGAGAAATAATAGTTTAAAATTATTTAAAACTATCAAAAGCCACAGTTCAGCCAATTTGTTTTTGTATAAATGTTCAGGAATCTCGTTAAAGGATCTGTAAGTCTTGCTGGCAAAGCAATAGCTAAACAAAGCAGCTTGTGCAGAATCTACGTCCTCGAACTGGAGAGGGATGAGGTGCAGGGATGGGAGATTGCTAAGTATGATTACTGATAGTTGTGAAACAGCAGAAGCAAACACACTGCTCAAATTGAATTTAACATCTGTTGACAACATCTTTTATTACGTGTTTGATGTGAGGCTGTACAAGGACAGTCAAGCACTCCTGCTTAATAACAATTCATAAAGAAGTTCACGGACAGGCATTGAAATTGGGGAGGGATGAACATGTGGGAAATCAGTTTGCTTCAAAAAGAGAGGGGGTGAGGAATTGTCTGCTTTTTATTAAAGACTGAGAAGCATCATAATTGGAGCTGATTTTTTAACCAGATGGTTCCTTTTATGTTGACATCTGCAAAGTATATGTTAAACAAAGTTGGAGAGATGTCTCTGGGTGTGTGTACATATAATTAAATCGTGAACCAGTTTTTACTCTTTAAAAAAAGCAATTAGGGAAATCCATATTCTATTAGCAGGAATTTAATGACATTGAGTTGTTTTACTTCTCATTTAGCATTTTAATAATCTAAAATGGGTATTTTTGAAAGTATCATCACAGCAGTCATGTAAGTGGAGAAAACTGTATCATGTATTTGTTCATTATAAATTGAGAACTGAGTAGTACAATAAGAAACATTATCATGAGTTATAAACAATAATTATTGAGCAAAACAAAGTTTTTAAATTTTTCTTTAAAAGTCTATTGTGAGCTAGATCATTCATAGTAAGAGAACACTAAAATAACACAAATGATTAAATAATATTTGTGGTTGATAATCTTCAAGGGTACACATGCAATATACTTCAAATACAATTACAAGGTAGTAATACAAATAAAACATAATTACAAGGTGACAACGCAATATGTCGGTATGATACAACTTGCAAAATATCTCAATGAAACAATTTTATGAAAAATTATGATTTTATTCCCATTTAACTTTTTCACTGTCTGTAAAAGAAAAGATCTTAAAACACTTGAGGACATGCATAACAATCTTTTTTCAAATATTAGGCAACAGAATCATCAAAGTTAATGGCACAAGGAAACCTGTTGAATTCAAATCCAATCAATGGTTTGGGGCAACGGTCAAATCTCATAAAGAAAAGGTTGTGGTAAGTCCTTAGATATCATAACGTTAAAACATCTTGGCTCAGTTAGATGTGTGCGTTGATATTTTGTATTTATAGTTGGCTATCTTACTGATTCTTGCTACTTAAATTTGAGAATGGTAAATAAGAATGTTATGTTACCTACTTTTTTAGGTTTACATTGTAAAAATGTAGCATGCGATAGAAATGCGAATCACTAGAGTGTTGTACAGTTCAGATCTGTTTTCCAACTTCTGGTTACATTATTTGTATTGTTTCATTTCTTTTTATAGTGGGGGAAATCATGTTTTAACTAGTATCCATTAGGCAAATAATATGAATCAGCTGGGTAAATAAATTAATCACTACTGGGAATGATACCATAACAGCTGAATGAAACAGTCACCAATCTGTTATGTGATGACTAACTTTAGATAATATTATGTCTGAAATTTCCTGAAGTGGGATTATATTTATGTAATCAGATTTTTATATTCAAAAAAATGTATGAAAGTGTAAAAAAGACCATTGTGATTCGAGAGTTGCAGCAGTAGTACTAATGCAAAAAGTAGACTTTTACATGGGTCAGAATTTAAGTTACGTTTCATAGTGGGAAATAACTTGATGAAGGTGTAATGGAAATTACTGCTCAGTTATCGTATAACTGAGGCTTAATAATTGTGCCAGCTTGACATAAGAAGTTGCAGGTGTTTTGTAAGAAAAGGAAATAATTGCACATTTTGGTTTAATTGATTTTTTTTTAATCAATAGGCTTGTGCCCCACTATATCATTGGCGAGCCCTTAAATTGACTGAAGAAAAAGATCCAGTTGGCACTTGTTATGTGGCAGTTCAGAATTTCAGTGCCTATGCAGAATATTCTCCATGTCGTTCTGGTAGGTTGAGCAACTAACACAGCATGAACATTTATATATATTTTATATGTAATTTAAAATATTCACTTTTTCTTTACTTCTTCCTGTTATTGTTACATGCCTGTTTTCTACGTTTTTCCTGTTGAACAACTTTTGGTGACCCATATCTAATATTGGAAAATATTTAGTATTGGTATTTGTGCAAGATATTACCAGTTGGTAAAAATATGCAATCATAAATTCTTCAGATACATTCCATGCTTAGAAAATATTTTAGAAGAAGTGCATTGTATAGCATTCTTTAAAAAAAAATTCATACAATTGTATGGAATCACATTCTTGTAAGGGACTAAAATATTTTCAAAATTTCAGGTTGTTCATATAAAGATAAATATGCCAGTGGAATAAAAACCAGAAAACAGCAGGCTCCATAATGTGTTATCAAATTAAACTGTCATGTGGCTAGTAAACATATGGAATATTTTAATGTAATTGGTGATGGGAATGCAGTTGCATTCCTTATTATGGGCATTGCAATCATTTTAGAAAAGTTGTTCCAAATAAACAAGAGTCATTAAAAACTGTTTCACAGGAACTTGTGCTGCAAGAGACAGTAAGCCTGAAAAAATGAAATGTTTACTGCAGCAGCCAACATGGTGGTGCCAACTACCATGCTGTCTGCTTCAGCTAGGAAGATGGAACAATCTGGACCATGGCAGTTCTCAATGTTATCTAACAGGTCCCGATTATTTTTCTTTTACCTTCAGATTGAACACTCCTCAACTGTACACCTCTCCATCTACTAGAACCCTGGCTGAAAAATGCCATGACTTGTCTGATGAAGGTAAACAAAGCTAGGATTCAAATCCTTGCTCACCCCTGCTTGGGGCTCCAACACAACATCATATACAATCGCTGTGATGTATCTGGCTATTCAAATAACTGAAGCTGCTCCAAAACATCCCTGGTCAGATGTCTGCTTGGATATATTTTAGTGGTTTATGTGAAGAAGTCACTACTAAGTGAACTTATACTAAAATGAATACCAGGGATAATTTTCTGCACTACACCATTTGGATATTAAGAGTAACACTTCAATGAAATTGGAGTGGTGGTACATTGTGTATATGATGTTGTGTTCAAGCCCCAAGCAAAGGTGACCAAGGATTTGAAATCTAGCTTTGACTAAGTCTCATCAGACAAGGTATGGCATTTTTCAGCCAGGGTGCTAGTGGATGGAAATCTGTGCAGTAGAGGAGAGTTTAGTCTGAAGGTAAAAGAAAAATAGAGGGACTTGTTGGATAACATTGAGAACTGCCATGGCCCAGATTGATCCATCCTCCCAGCTGAAACAGATAACATGGCATTTGAGCCAAACATCAATAAAATAGGAATGCATACTGATGCACTTGTATCCTTTAAAACATGTTTTTTTTTAAAAAGCTGTGAATGTCATATTATTTGGGCAAAAAGGTAATAAAAGCATTTGCGATTTATTAAAGCAATGTATGTTTTATACCTATTCCAGACCAGCCGGATCCTGAAGGTCAAGGTTTTTGTCAAGCAGGATTCAGCCTTGATTTTACCCAGGTAAGCTTGTCATTGTATTTTATTTGTATTGTAATTTACTGTAGAAAACTTAATAGATATCCTAAATGATATACCATCTGTATATGTAGATAAAAGGAAAGACACTCCAAGCACAGAACTCGGGAATAGTTCCAGGTTCTGTGGAACATATAATGACTATAGCAAGTGCCTGTGCTGGGAAAGGGATGATGCAATTTAAATCCTCTTTGACTAGATTTTGTTGAACAATAGGTAAAATTTCAAAGGTCAACTAAGAAGCAGCTTATTATTCTTTAGGTATTGCAGACAAGACCTTTCTCATAGTAAAACAATAACTATGCTTGGACGTGAAATGATTCTTGGTGTTAAGTCTTAAGTACAAAGAAGAAATGCTAAAACAAGGAGACACAGTCCTGTAAATATTGTGAGAGCAGACTCCTTGTCAATAACTTGATTGATTAATCTTTATACATTTACTGTACTGTTGTAAATAAATATCCTTTGAGTAGCTTCTAGGTAGTAAGATTGCCTCCTACAGAGTGAATTGACCGGTATTTGATAATGAGATGAAGTGGATATCTGATCAAACTCCACATGCTTAAATAAGATGGCTTTGGTATGAAGCTTGCTGTGTTAACAGATTATCTTGTACCCAAGCATACTTATTGAAAAGAATGTAAACCACTATTTTGGCCATAAAAAAAAACAGAATAGCAATAGTTCTTACCAAATTTTCATTGAGGGAAAAAAATGTAAGCAGAGATGTTTTTAAATCAATTTAAGTACATTAGTTCTAAGGCGAATGTGTGTAGAGAAGGAAGGAACGCTATTGTAGTTTGGAGATGAATATCATAAAGCAGAAGGTTTATGAGCAAGTATGAAATTTGTGGGTGTGCACCTGCCCTCCGTAAGTAAAATGAGTAGATTGAAAATTAAATGACATACTGCATATTTTCAATATCCATGAAACAACCAAACATGAAACCTTGAAGATTAGAGCATGACCAGGCAGCTGAAAGAAACAAACTCTCAGTAGCTTTGATACCCTGGTGTTTTAGACTCAATTGATTCACAGCTCTTTAGCATTCTTTAAGTCCAGTGCTGCTCATATCCTTTACAGCAATTTTTGCCAATGCAAACAGAAAAAGCATGATACTATTATGATATAAAGATATAAAACTTTGCCACATCCAGACATCTGGAGTTTTTTCTGATACCTTGTGTGAAATATTATGTTACTGTGCATGTCCCTTGGATACCTTCTGTATTATGATAGTGGGTCAAACACAATAAACTTTACAGACAGGATTATAATCACTTTTCTGCTATTCTTCATTGCAGCTAATGATATTCTTGGTTTAGTAATGTTTGTTTAATATATTTATGTTTTCTCTATGAAGTCTCTAACTGGCCTTTTTTAAAAAAACATTACCAATATGTAGAGTAACATTACATTGGTTACAAAAAACATTTTTGAATTTACAAAATAATCTGATTTATTTAGGATGGGAACCTGGTGCTGGGAGGACCTGGCAGCTTTTACTGGCAAGGTAAATCATTGGTACCTTTCATAGATTTCCTTCAAAAAGGGGAAAGAACAAGCACAGTTGTGTGTATGACAGTGCAATCGCAGACCCACAAGGTTGTCATTAGTTTAGCACGGCTGTCAGTCATCCAGATTTCAAGGTACTTAAAGGGGTGTAATGTGATTTAGACTTTATTATTTATTGATGTGGCTGCTTAGTATTGGTAGCTTTATTTTTTTTTGTCCATAAATCAATAATGACTAGTATGGGACAAAATACCTAGCTTCATCCTTCAAAGGTGTAAAATGACAAGCAATGTTTAAATGTAGAGTCATCCAATGATCTAAACAATTCTGCTTAAAGTAATTTTTAAAATTGATGATGTAGCTGTGTCTTAATAACTCAAATGGTTCCCAAGATGTAGACATAAATTAACAGCAAAATTCACGGTACTTATCTGAAGTTAAGTTAGACACACAGAGAAGTCAAAGAAAGCCACTGGTGCCTCATAATCAAAATGGTATGGGGCATTGCAAGATTCAACAGCATTCAAGGTGGTCCTATTGTGTGCTGTTTGTCTGTTGCACATGTCTTCCTCAAATCAGAACTCAACTGAGCCAGACCTCGGAGTACAGGGATGTGGGTGGGTCTGGTGCTGTCTGCTAATGGGTGGGAGCACCATCTGATCAGTGGAGCTCATATGGGTCTGTTAGTCGTGTATGTGCAGGGAAATTGAATTTTTGGAGTGATTGGCAGACGGTATGGGTAAGTTTGTGATTTCATTTAAATGAATTGTTTAATTTTTTTACGTGTTCTATCATGAATTGTGTTTTTAGTCACATTAGTGGAGTGGGTGAGCAAGTATCATGGTGGCTGCATGTCAGAATTTGTTTTTCAGTAGAATGTGATTGGATCAGAAATAACACTACAGAGATTGTTTTGACAAAAGCAAACTACTGCGGACGATGGAAATTTGAAATAAAAGCAGAAAATTCTTCCACTGCATGGTCCCGGGGAACAGTAATAATGGAGGTGGCTGGGATTTACATGCAGTGGTGGGGCTAGGGATGGTCAGTGGCAGTCCCAGCAAGGGGTGAGTGGAAGCAAAATTTAGATTGGGCCAGGATTGTGACCGCTTAGGAGAGGAAAATCCAACCTAAATTGTGCAAGTTAAGCAGCCTGTTGATATTTTCTTGCAGCATTGATGTTCTCCCACTAGACATCACAAATATGTTTAATAAATGCTAGGGAATTTTAGCTATCAGGCAGCTGGCTGTCGGAGCAGGAAGGCTGGCCGTCCGATTAGCTGCGGCGAGAGGCCTGGTCTATTTTGACATCCATCCATCGAGCTGCACGCTGCAAACAGGCATGCTGCCCCAACTGGCTGGCTGGCAGAAATGTTGGTCTGGGAGGGGACTCCCACCTGATTCAGCCAGGCACCCCAAACAGAAGGCCCTGGGAAATATGCCAACAGAGCAGGAACAAAGAGAATGGAAAAGAAAATCGGGTGAGGTGTAAAAGGGGCAGCTGATTCACTATCCATTTTTCACTACTGCCCAAGACCAATTTCGCCCCATTTGAATCCAATATTAGAGTCCTAAAAATGGGATGTATTTTAATTACACGGGCACGGTAGCATAGTGGCTATGTTACTGGACTACTAATCCAAAGAGGGGAGTTCAAATTCCAACACAGCAATTTAAATTCAATTAATTAAATAACATCTGGAATAAAAAGCTAGTATCAGTAATGGTTGTAAAAACCCATCTGGTTCACAAATGTTCTTTAGGGGGAAGGAAATCTGCTGTCCTTACCCGGTCTGACCTATGTCTCCAGATATGTGGTTGACTTTTAACTGCCCTCTGAAATGGCCGAGCAAGCCAGTCAGTTGTGTTCAAGAAGGCGGCTCACCACCACCTTCTCGAGGTCAATTAGGGATGGGCAATACTTCTTCTTAGGCAGTCCCTCGGAACCGAGGATGACTTGCTTCCACATTAAAAATGAGTTTGCAGGTGACTGATGAGTCCAATGCGGGACCTACAGTCCCTGTCACAGGTGGGGCAGCAGACGGTGGTTGAAGGGGCGGCTGCTTGGGTTGACGTGCGCTCCTTGCGCTGCCTGCGCTTGGCTTCCGCTTGCTCCCGGCGAAGAGGCTCGAGGTGTTCGGCGCCTTCCCGGATGCTTCTCCTCCACTTTGTGCGGTCTTGTGCCAGGGATTCCCAGGTGTCGGTGGGGATGTTACACTTTTTCAAGGAGGCTTTGAGGGTGTCCTTGAAGGGTTTCCTCTGCCCACCTGGGGCTCTCTTGCCGTGCCGGAGCTCCAAGTAGAGCGCTTGTTTTGGGAGTCTCGTATCGGGCATGCGGACAATGTGACCCGTCCATCGGAGCTGATTGAGCGTGGTCAGAGCTTTTAGCTGGGGATGTTGGCCTGAGCAAGAACACTGACGTTGGTGTGCCTATCCTGCCAATGGATTTGCAGGATCTTGCGGAGGCAGTGTTGGTGGTACCCCTCCAGTGCTTTGAGGTGCCTGCTGTATATGGTCCATGTCTCTGCGGCATACAGCAGGGCAGGTATCACTGCTGCCCTGTAGACCATGAGCTTGGTGCCGGGTTTGAGGTCCTGGTTTTCAAACACTCTCTTCCTCAGGCGACCGAAGGCTGCACTGGCACACTGAAAGCGGTGTTGGACTTCGTCGTCGATGTCTGCCCTTGTTGACAGTAGGCTCCCGAGGTATGGAAAGTGGTCCACATTGTCCAAGGCCTTGTCGTGGATTTTGATAATTGGGGGGCAGCACTGTGTGGCGGCGGCAGGTTGGTAGAGGACCTTTGTCTTACGGATGTTTAGTGTAAGGCCCATGCTCTCGTATGCTTCGGTGAAGGTGTTTACGATGGCTTGGAGTTCGACCTCCGAGTGAGCGCAGACGCAAGCATCGTCTGCATACTGTAATTCGATGACAGAGGCTGGGACGACCTTTGATCTGGACTGGAGGCGACGGAGGTTGAACAGTTTCCCGTTTGTTCTGTAAATTAGCTTCACTCCAGTGGGGAGCTTACTGAGGGTGAGATGGAGCATTGCAGCAAGGAAGATTGAGAAGAGCGTTGGTGCGATGACACAGCCTTGCTTGACCCCGGTTCGTACGTGAATTGGGTCTGTGGTGGAACCGTTGGTCAGGATCACGGCTTGCATTTCTGTGATAGTAGATTGGCGGTTAGGATCAGATCAGCCATGATCTTATTGAATGGCGGAGCAGGCTCGAGGGGCCGATTGGCCTACTCCTGCTCCTATTTCTTATGTTCTTATGTCATGAAGCAGGTGGAGGATAGTGACAAACTTTTGAGGGCAGCCGAATTTGAGGAGGACACTCCATAATCCCTCATGGTTGACAGTGTCGAAGGCCTTTGTGAGATCAAAGAAGGCCATGTACAGTGGTTGGTGCTGTTCCCTGCATTTGTCTTGTAATTGATGTGCGGTGAAGATCATGAACTCATTTCTCTTATCTGGAAGGAGGAGAGCATGCCAGGGGATCTCATAGACGCCATAATTGTGACCATCTTCAAGAAAGGTGAGAAGTCCGATTACGGTAATTATAGAGGAGTTTCCCTGCTGTCTGCCACAGGGAAAGTCATCACAAGAATCCTCCTCAATCGCCTTCTCCCAGTGGCCGAAGAGCTCCTCCCAGAGTCGCAATGCGGATTCCGCCCACTAAGGGGCACAATGGACATGATCTTCACTGCACGTCAATTACAAGAGAAATGCAGGGAACAGCACCAACCACTGATGGGCAATAAACGCTGGCCTCGCCGGCGACGTCCACATCCCGTGAATGAATAAAAAAATGACACAGCATGAAGTTGTAGCTTAAAACAATTGCTATATGGAACAGAAGTTTAACAAAACCCTAGAGTTTATGGGAGTGTAGAAAGACCTGGAGAAATTAAATGTTGGTACCACCGTATAATAGATTTCCCAAAGTGTAATACTTGTTTGAATAGGATTTTACTTTGAAAATCCCAAATCTGATAGAGACATCAGTTTCATTTTAGACTCGTATTTGGTATGCCTTGTTTGGATTACTTTTCTAAAATACACATTGTACATTAAATAACAAATAATTTCCACCACAGTTTATTTTACTTAAGCCAGTTAAAACAAGTAAAGTTTCCATGTAAAAAAGGATGGTAAAGGTCAGCATGTTTAATCCAATCTGCATGTTTTCAAAACCGTTTCAATTTTTTTGTCCTTCATTTGAAAACGGCCCAAAGAAAAGCTAGAGTGAACTGAAAGTAACTGTGATTATCAGTTAGTAAATCTTCCGTGAATGAACTGGATGAACAGGAAGATGGAAATCACATTGAATTTATTGTTTAAGGCCGGACAGAATCCAGGGACAGCTCAGTCTACTTGGCTGAGAGTTCCTTTTTACTGCATATTCAGCATTTACTTTATTATTGTTCTCTTCCCCTTCCTTCAGTTTTCTTCCCTTTTCACCTAAACATGGGTACAGTTTCACAGGCAGCTCTCCAGGATGGCATCAAATGGCCATCCTCCATGTCTGACTTTAGACAGTGAGGCTATTTGTTCAGGGGATGTAACATCACAGCTTAGCTGGATCCTGTCTGCTCTCAGCTTTCCACATGTGCATTTTTTCAGTAAGAGCCACTGAATAGCAATCAAGAATGGGAACTGTGATTGATTGTTTTCCCCCCAGGATTGCTGCTGCCAACTCCACAATAAAATCATGCGCTGCTACTGGCCATCGCTCATATCCCCCTCCCAATCGCTCCTAGTCCAATGGCATTAACACCACTTGTAGTGCCCCAACCATGGTCATTGTTGAAATTAGCTAACTCAACACTGACTGGGATTTGTACCTAGACACCGCCTGGTCTGTGTGGCTAATTTACATACCAGGGTAGAGTATCCGCTTTGGGCACAATCGGCAATCTGGGCACAAATTGCACCCAAAATTATGCTAGTTTTGAGAAGTGATCTCCCCCCCCCCCAAGTTCCACTCAAACTAATTTGCACATTGCCAATTGCAAAATCTGCCATGAACCAGCATAATCGGACAGTATTTTAGACGTCATTTAAAAAAAAAAAATAATAATTCTGCATTGAAACATATTCCTTGATATATTTAAGAGTGGTAACTTGGTGCAGTTTGATTAATACAGCTGAAAATGGGTTTATCACAAAAAATAAACATTTTTAATCAGTGTGCAGTCCACCACCTGTGAGTAACCTGATTTTAAATAACTGAAAATGACTTTAAAAAGAACGATACAGAACCATTTGCTAGATATATTGGTCAGTTTCTTAGTAAATTAAAAAAAATTGTATTCAAAAGCTTTTAAAACGTTCCTATTAGTGTCCTTGCACCTAAAACAAAAAGCTTAATTTTTAGAGCCTCCTCGAAGGCCTGCAAACCAGCGCAATTAGCGGAAACTCCCAGTGGTGATTATTTCGATCTGGGGGTGTGGCCAGTTTTGTGGGCGGGGCCAGTTCTAATGCAATGTTTTTTAAACTAGTGCTAAAGATCACGTTCAGCGCAGCTCGAGTTTTACGAAACTTGTGCTTAAAATTCCGCGATCTTTTGTGCTGGTTTCGCCGATTTCGTGCAAATTGCGGCATAAAAACCAGCGCAACCGAGCGGAAACTCCAGGCCCACATGTTTAGCAGATGAGCCATCAGAGAGTCTTGTCTTCGTGTCTCAGTATTTCAGTTTCTGTAATATATTTGGTAATTTTTTCCATATTACACACCAGAGGGCAAATGTGCCCTCAAGTATCTGGTGTGGAGATGCCGGTGTTGGACTGGGGTGGACAAATGTAAGAAGTCACACAACACCAGGTTATAGTCCAACAGTTTTATTTGAAATCACAAGCTTTCGGAGCGCTGCTCCTTCGTCAGGTGAAGTGGAGAGATGCATAAAGACACAGCTTATATAGTCAGAGAATAATGCACTTCACTTCACCTGACGAAGGAGCAGCGCTCCGAAAGCTTGTGATTTCAAATAAAACTGTTGGACTATAACCTGGTGTTGTGTGACTTCTTACTCAAGTATCTGGCAAGGACAGTTTTAACACAACTACTAATAGTTCCATGAACAGCTCAGACTCACTCTGCTGATTACCTTTCCCACACCATGAGGATCAGGATGGCACTCAGCCTTCAATAAAGTCGTGAAGGCATTTTATTATTTAGGAAAAGTGGCTTTCCCTTCTCGGCAAAGCTGCTTGCCTGTAGGAATTTGGATATGTCTTGCGTAAAGATTGAAGTAATACACTTGAAAGAAATACTTGCATTTATATAGCGCCTTTTATAGCACTTTACAGCCAATTAAGTACTCTTGAAGTGTAGTCGCTGTTGTAATGTAGGAAATGCGACAGCCAATTTGCGCTCAGCAAGGTCCCACAAACAGCACTGTGATAATGCTCAGATCATCTGTTTGTATGGTGCTGGTTGAGGGATAAATATTGGCCAGGACACCGGGGAAAAACTTCCCTGCTCTTCCTCGAATAATGCCATGGGATCTTTTATGTCCAGCTGAGAGGGCAGACAGAGCCTCTGTTTAGTACAACTTCAAAGCACTGCATTTGTTACAGTCGCTAGTCCAGATGTCTTGCTCCAGAAAGTTTAAATATTAAAATATAAATAAATGTTATAATGTCTTACTGGGGAATGATGCCAAATGGAGAGGAATGTATTCCTGTTGCTGAGTCTTGCTGGCAAAGCCACTTTTCAAATTTACTTAAATAGTTAAATTTGTCCATTCCTTTCCAAGGAATTGAATAGACATTTAAACTAGCTCCATAAGAAAATGAATTGCATCTACTGTACAGCAATTATAGGGACTGAGGAATTAGTAGAATGCAATCCCAGTCCCGTTGCTGAATAAATTATCCAAATGAGAGATTGTTGAATAGCAAAAATGTATACAACAGCCTGGAACCTCACATTTGCACTATCATTCTCCACTTCTCAATTTAATGCAGATTGGTGTTGTTAGTGGATTTTTTTTTAAACTCCTTTGCGCACTGACCATTTGAGGTTATTATGCAAGAAGTCTTCTTGAAACTTGCCATTAATATCAGTACATGGATAAACCATTACATTCTAAAGGAGAAATCCTATAATTCAGTGATTTCTGTAGTTGCAGCTTTTGGTGTAATACTTTGCATTCATTGCTTTGACATCAAGGCAGCATTTGACCACGTGTGGCATCAAGGAGCCCTAGTAAAACTGAAGTCAATGGGAATCGGGGGGGGGGAGAAACTCCACTGGCTGGAGTCATACCTAGCACAAACAAAGATGGCTGTGGTGGTTGGCGGTCAATCATCTCCGCCCTAGGACATCGCTGCAGGAGTTACTCAGGGCAGTGTCCTAGGCCCAACCATCTTCAGCTGCTTCATCAATGACCTTCCCTCCAGCATAAGGTCAGAAATGGAGATGTTCGCTGATGACTGCACAGTGTTCAGTGCCATTCGCAACTCCTCAGATAATGAAGCAGTCCATGCCCGCATGCAACAAGACCTGGACAACATTCAGACTTGGGCTGATAAGTGGCAAGTAACATTCGCGCCACAGAAGTGCAAAACCCTCATCACTTGTATTGAATACTGTGTTCTCGCACATTCCCTTAGATACATTTCTCCTTTCTTCTGGAAGATGGACTTTGGTGAGACAAGGCCAATTGTAAACCAACAAACTGGTTGATTTTACATGTAATATACAAACAAACAGAATATAATTTACAACAAATTTCAATTTCCTGCATAACGCTCCTTGTAATATAGAAAATAACACAGCATGCTACACTATGCCTGTTAGTGGGCTAAATTCATTTTATGAAATGGCTAAATTCCTGCAGCTAGTCAGCTCTTACTCCAGGAAGAGATGTCTCTCCCTCTGTGCCTGTCTTGGCCTCTGAACCGGTCTCCACCCTCTCTGCCCAGCGATGACCAGTTGAGCTGCCAATCAAACCTACTGCTATAAATGAAGCCATCCCCACATATTCACCTGGAATTTCCATGGCAATTGGAGAAATGGTGTAAACAGGTAAAAATTGGCATTTACACTGTTTCTCCAGTGTTTCCACTAATCGTCCGCTGGAGTTATGGTGGGAGATTGGGAGAACCCCATGAAGATTCAGTCATCATATTACTGAAATATCTTAGCGAAGTCCATTGTCTCAAGCTGATGTACGCAAGAAACACCATTTTTACAGCCACTTCATCTGGATCTAAACCCCGAAGCTTGTATGTTCTGTGGGCTGAAAGTCTTCTGAGCTGAATTTAACTTAATAGCAACATCTTAATATAAATTCATCCAAAATCCCTCCTACACCAAAGATCACCAAAACAAGAATGCAAGTTCTTCTTTGGATAGCAAAGCTGAGACTGCAGATTCACTTGTTGTAAACCCATATTGAACCATTCCCAGTGTCCGCTGTGGCTCAGTTGGTAGCACACTTGTCTCTGTTATCATGAAGGTTGTGGGTTCAAATCCCACTCCAGGGACTTGTAGAACATAAAGCTAGGCTGACGCTCCAGTGCTGAGGGTGTACTGCACTGCCGGAGATGTTGTCTTTTGGATGAGATGTTAAACCAAGTCTCTCAGGTGGGCGTAAAAGATCCCATGGCACTATTTTGAAGAAGAGTAGGGGAGTTATCCCCGGTGTCCTGGCCAATATTTATCCCTCAACCAACATAACAAAAGCAGATTATCTGGTCATTATCACATTGCTGTTTGTGGGAACTTGCTGTGCGCAAATTGACTGCGTTTCCTGAATTATAACACTTCAAAAAGTACTTCATTGGCTGTAAAGCGCTTTGAGACGTCCAGTGGTCGTGAAAGGCGCTATATAAATGCAAGTCTTTCTTATTTCTTATATGTAGTACACTGTACTGCACCATCTGGATATCTGTAAAAACATAGCTGTTTAACTACTGCCTTTTATTTGGAAAAACTATGTTGACAAAATTATAAACCATGTAAAAGGTTAATCAATTAATAAAATGGCATTGTGGAAAAAATTAGTTTGAGGTATGGCCTGTAGAACAATTTTAGAATGAACATATTGTCAGTAACTGGGATAAAATTATAGTTTGCACCAAATTAACAATAGACTAAAAATGTACAATCTCTGGGCTCTAAGAATTCCTTTGTGAAACAGAAAAAAACAATCATTTTGTTATGGTATGTGAATTGGCTGTACTTTTTAGTTAACAGCCTGTACTTGAGTCCAACTGAATCCTTAAAAGTATTTGACATTGTTTACATTTTTGTGTGAATTGTGAGGGTGAGTTTGAGTCTTGGGCTCAGATACATTTGTAAGTAGGTGGAGATTACTCAAATTAATTTTACTTGAGAGTCAGAACAGACGTTAGATTTCACTTCATCTGGAATGATTAAAAAACAATATTTGCATTGATTTTTCCTTTAGACTTCAACAGTTACATAGAAGATACATGAAATAATCTGTGCTCATATGTGAAGTCTAGGAATTCTAGCAACATATATGTTGGGAATTCTAAATTACTATGATAAACATTTGTGATCTGATGCACGTTAAATATGTTTATGGTTCATGTCTTTCTAATGTGTTTTTGGACACAGGTCAGGTGATTACTGCTGGTATCTTTGAAATTTTAAATGGATATGACTTCAGAAATTTGCAACGGAGAGTGAATGGAGAACGGCAAACTGGAGTGGCTCCTGCTGAATATGATGACAACTACCTCGGTGAGATTTGCTAAATGCCTTATTAAAAACTAGCAATAATTGGAACCAAGCACATTATAAGAGTTTCTAGCAAGGCTCACTTCAATAATTGTGTTTGCTGAAAATATAATAAGAGTAGAACTCAGAAGGGGGTCATTCATCCCTTCAAGCTCCCTCTACTTAGTCACGACAGATCCATCCTGTTCCAGCATCAACCCTGTCATCTTACATCTACTCCTTAACCTCAGTGTTCAGTTTATTATTGGTCATCATTCCATGCAAAGAACTTTTAAAAATCTACCTTATTTGTTGGCTTTACAATTGGATGTAATCATTTTTGTAATAACATATTGAGCTCTCTCAACCTGACATAGCTCAGGGATTGATTGAATGTCCTAATTGTCTTTCTTTGTACCCTTTACGAGGCACTTATATCTTTTTATAGCTACAGTGATCAGAACTAGATTTATAATTAAATGGCAATTCATTAATGAATAAATATTATTGTCAGTATTACTCCCTGGAATTTATGCTTTGTGCATCTTGCACTATACATTCTGTTTCCTTGACGATTGCTGTTTTGTGCAATGGAGAAAATATTCATGACTGATATACCATCAGCCCCAAGTATTTCTACTCTTCTAGCCTGCATGACTATACTCAAACTGAGTACTCATGCTTAATGTTTTCGCACCTATATGTAATTACTATCAGTACAATATTGAATGTCATCTGCCATTCACTGTCCAGGTGTCTCTATACATCTCTTTAGTAATATGGTTAAAGTACCTTTGTCAAGGTTATTAATAAATATAACAAGTAGTCAGAGGTCACAATGAGGCTTTACTAGTCGTAACTATTCTAGTTGAACAATACGCGAGCGTGGCTCCGTAGCACCACTACTGACCGAGCTGGCCGAGTTCTGAAGGACATAGCTGCCAGTCTGGGCCTGCGATGAGTGGTGAGAGTACCAACACAAGGGAAAAACCTACTTGGCCTTGTCATCACCAATCTACCTGTCGAAGATGAATCTCTCCATGACAGTATTGATAGCAGTGACCACCGCACAGTCATTGTGGAGACAAAGTCCCGTCTTCACACTGAGGAGACTCTCCATCGTGTTTTGTGGCATTACCACCATGCTAAATGGAATAGATTCAGAACAAATCTAGCAGCTCAAAACTGGGCATCCATGAGTCGCTGTGGGCCATCAGTAGCAGCAAAATTGTATTCCAACACAATCTGTAACCTCATGGCCCGGCATAACCCTCACTCTACCATTACCATCAAGCCAGTGGACCAACTCTGGTTCAATAAGGAGTGTAGAAGAGCATGCCAGGAGCAGCACCAGGCGTACCTAAAAATGAGGTGCCAACCTGGGGAAGCTGCAACACAGGACTACATGCATGCTAAAAAGCGGAAGCAGCATGCTACAGACAGGGCTAAGCGATCCCACAATCAACGGATCAGATCAAAGCTCTGCAGTCCTGCCACATCCAGTCGTGAATGGTGGTGGACCATTAAACAACTAACGGGAGGAGGAGGCTCCATGAATATCCCCATCTTCAATGATGGTGGAGCCCAGCATGTGAGTGCAAAAGACAAGGCTGAAGCGTTTGCAACCATCTTCATCCAGAAGTGCCTAGTGGATGATCCATATTGGCCTCCTCCTGAGGTCCCCACCATCACAGAAGCCAGTCTTCAGCCAATTTGATTCACTTCACGTGATATCAAGAAACGGCTGAGCGCACTGGATCCAGCAAAGGCTATGGGCCCTGACAACATCCCGGCTGTCGTGCTGAAGACTTGTGCTCCAGAACTAGCTGCGCCTCTAGCCAAGCTGTTCCAGTACAACTACAACACTGGTATCTATCCGACAATGTGGAGAACAGCCCAGGTATGTCCTTGTGGTGTATGTGCCTTTAAGCGCAATTGTGGTGTATGTGCCTTTAAGAGCCCCAGGTGTGCGTAATGCCGGTAATTGCCACTTGGGCTATATAAGCCTGTGTATTGTGTATATCCTTTAGAACCACCCCCCAGACTTGTTTAGTAAATACCTATGAACCAACTCCTGTCTTCAGTGTCTTTATCTACACACGGACACTACAGTCCTGTCCACAAAAAACAGGACAAATCCAATCCGGCCAATTACCGCCCCATTAGTCTACTCTCAATCATCAGCAAAGTGATGGAAGATGTCATTGAAAGTGCTATCAAGCAGCACTTAGCTGTGTGGGACTGTAAGTTGTGAGGAGGATGCAAGGAGGCTTCAAGGGGATATAGACAGGCTAAGTGAGTGGGCAAGAACATGGCAAATGGAATATAATGTGGAGAAATGTGAAGTTATCCACTTTGGTAGGAAAAATAGAAAAGCAGAGTATTTTTTAAATGGTGAGAGATTGGGAAATGTTGGTGTTCAGAGGGACCTGGGTGTCATTGTACACGAATCACTGAAAGATAACATGCAAGCAATTAGGAAAGCAAATGGTATGTTGGCTTTTATTACAAGAGGATTTGAGTATAAGAGTAAAGACGTCTTACTGCAATGATATAGGGCCCTGATGAGACCACACCTGGAGTATTGTGTACAGTTTTGGTCTCCTTACCTAAGGAAGGATATACTTGCAACGAAGGTTGACCACACTGGTTCCTGGGATGGGGGGATTGTCCTAATGAGGAGAGATTGAGTAGACTAGGCCTATATTGTCTAGAGTTTAGAAGAATGAGAGGTGATCTCATTGAAACATACAAAATTCTTACAGGGCTTGACAGGGTAGATGCAGGGAGGATGTTTCCCCTGATTGGGGAGTCTAGAACCAGGGGTCAGTCATTTAGGACTGAGATGAGGAGAAATTTCTTCACTCAGAGGGCTGTGAATCTTTGGAATTCTCTACCCCAGAGGACTGTGGTGGCTCAGTCGTTGAGACCAATAGATTTTTGGATATATGAGGAAAGTGGAGTTGAGGTAGAAGATCAGCCATGATCTTATTGAATGGCGGAGCAGGCTCGAAGGGCTAAATGGCCTACTCCTGCTCCTATTTCTTATTTTCTTAATCACCAATAACCTGCTCACTGATGCCCAGTTTGGGTTCCGCCAAAACCACTCTGCTCACGACCTCATTACAGCCTTGGTCCAAACATGGATAAAGGAGCTGAATTCCAGAGTGAGGTGAGAGTGACTGCCCTTGCCATCAAAGCAGCATTTGACCGAGTGTGGCATCAAGGAGCCCTAGTAAAACTGAAGTCAATGGAAATCAGGGGGAAAACTCTCCACTGGTTGGAGTCATACCTAGCACAAAGGAAGATGGTTGTGGTGGTTGGAGGTCAATCATCACAGCCCCAGGACATTGCTGCAGGAGTTCCTCAGCGCAGTGTCCTAGGCCCAACCATCTTCAGCTGCTTCATCAATGACCTTCCCTCCAAGATAAGGTCAGAAATGGGGATGTTTGCTGATGACTGCACAGTGTTCAGTGCCATTCACAATTTTCAGATTATGAAACAGTCCATGCCCGCATACAACAAGACCTGGACGACGTTCAGGTTTGGGCTGATAATTGGCAGGTAACATTTACGCCACACAAGTGCCAGGCAATGACTATCTCCAATAAGCGAGAGTCTAATCACCACATCTTGACATTCAACGGCATTACCATTGCCGAATCGCCCACCATCAAAATCCTGAAGGTCATCATTGACCAGAAATTTAACTGGACCAGCCACATAAATACTGTGGCAACAAGAGCAGGTCAGAGGCTGGGTATTCTGTGGCGAGTGTCTCGCCTCCTGACACCCCAAAGCCTTTCCCCCATCTACAAGGCACAAGTAAGGAGTGTGATGGAATACTCTCCACTTGCCTGGATGAGTGCAGTTCCAACAATACTCAAGAAGCTCGACACCGTCCAGGACAAAGCAGCCCACTTGATTGGCTCCCAATCCACCACCTTTAAACATTCACTCCCTCCACCACTAACATCCCATGGCTGCAGTGTGTCCCATCTACAAGATGCACTGCAGCAACTCGCCAGACTTCTTCGGCAGCTCCTCCCAAACCTGCAACCTCTTTCACCTAGAAGGACAAGGGCAGCAGACGCATGGGAACACCACCACCTCCAAGTTCCCCTCCAAGTCACACACCATCCTGACTTGAAAGTCTATTGCCGTTCCTTCATTGTCGCTGGGTCAAAATCCTGGAACTCCCTCCCTAACAGCAGTGTGGGTGTACCTTCACCACACGGACTGCAGCAGTTCAAGAAGGCGGCTCACCACCACCTTCTCAAGGGCAACTAGGGATGGGCAATAAATGCTGGCCTTGCCAGCGATGCCCACATCCCATGAACAAATTAAAAAATACATATTCATAACTAGTATCCACTTTCCATCGTGAAGCAAAGGTTCTATCCAATTCTGCTTGGTGTCTTTGATTCCGTAAGCTTTTAATGTTCCTATGTCTTTGGTGCAGTACCTTGTCAAATGCTTTCTAAGGAGCAAGATGTAAAACATAAAATACATTTCCTTTAATCATTTAATAAAAAAAGAATTTGCTTGTACTGATCTCCAATTGTGACGTCTCAGTTTGGGGGAAATTAGTTAATATAGGATTTAGGTAGATCCCACAAAGTGATTTTGCCATAAATAAAATCAGCAAAGGAATTTTATGCTGTGTGAAACTTTTGGGGTATCAAAAGAAATGTTATTGCCCACCTGGGGCTCAATCTGCTCAAGCTGTAAATCAAAAAACCACCACATTAAAACGATCTTCACTTAGTAAGCAATACATTCAAAGGCACAGCTTTTTCATTTATACAGCAAAGTTACTGGCATAGGTGTAGCTAAGCAGCCACAGCTGTTACTTGTTGAATTGAACCAGACCATTGTACTCATTGTGAGTTGGCATGTATTGATGGTTTTTTACTTTAAATATTGGACCTAACTAGTCAGATATGACAATGCACGTGGATGCCTTTAGTACAATACTTAGAATACAGAAATGGACAAAATGTAATGAAAGGTTTATTTGTTGGTAATGAAGGGCACCTAGATAGGTTAGCAAGCTCGATACTCGGCATTTTCAAGACAGAAACCACTTGAAATACAAGTGAGGTGCTCTCTTGAGGCAATCATTACAAGTGTAGGAGCTAATACACACATAACTTTAAATTAAAAAAAATACTGTTGAAACCGACAGCCTATTGTGGAAGGCAGGTACTGCATCTGTGCTAAACTATAAATGCACAAGAATTTTGCTAGCGATACGTAACTGAATCAAATCAATTCATTGACGAACTATTTCAGACCAATTTTGAATGCACAGATAATCCAGTTATACTTATCCTTCCTTCTTCCTTTCCTGAAGACGTTGACTCTTTGCTGGGGTATGCTTCCACCAATGCTGATTATTCTCAGGATCTCACCCCAGTTGCTATTCATAATGTGTGAATTGCCACAGTGTATGTTGACAGGCTATTCGACTGTAAGTCGTTGTTGTAGATCCAATCCTATCCTCACTTATACAGAAGAACATAAGATGTAGTAGCAAGAGTAGGTCATTTGGCCCCTCGAGCCTGCTCCGCCATTCAATAAGATCATGGCTAATCTGATCTTGGCCTCAACTCCACTTCCCTGCCTGCTCCCCATAACCCTTGACTTCTTTATCGTTCAAAAATCTGTCTATCTCCACCTTAAATATATTCAATGACCCAGCCTCCACAGCTCTCTGGGGAAAAGAATTCCAAAGATTCACAACCTTCTGAGAAGAAATTCCTCTTCATTTCTGTTTTAAATGGGTGCCCCCTTATTCTGAAATTATGCTTCCTAGTTCTAGAGTCCTCCACGAGGGGAAACATCCTCTCTGCATCTACCCTGTCAAGCCCCTTCAGAATCTTATATGTTTCAATAAGATCCCTTCTCATTCTTCTAAACTCCAATGAGTATAGGCCCAACCTGCTCAACCTTTCCTGACCACACTTAAGCATGTGCGGTGCCACATGAACACTCTTGACCTCTCTTCAGCAGCACCGACGCACTCCATTTCAAAGCTGTCCGGGTCTACAGTTCCATTTCATCCTTCGACTCATCCGACGCTTCAACAAAAAACTTTTTTTCTTCCTTTCCGATGTCAAGGATCGCAAGCTTCAGCAACTCTTGAACACCAACGCCCCTCCGGAACCTTCTTCTCTTTCACTTTCCTCTGAACCCCCTTCTCCCAATCTCACCCCCTGCCGCGTCTTCACTATCCCCTCTGACCTTCCCCTCTCTGACCCTGAACGATCAGTCCTCAGCAAAGGCCTGAGCTTTATCCCCTTACGCCCCCACCTCAATGAATTTCGAGATCGGCACGATGTTGAGCTCTTTTTCCGCCGCCTTCGTCTCCGTGCCCACTTCTCTGGCCAAGAGTCTTCCGCCCGCATGGCTGACCCTTTCTCCCGCTTTCAGAATTCGCGTTCTACCTGGATCCCTCCCCCTGGCCTCTTACCCTCTCTAGATCTTTTCATCGCTAACTGCCGCCGTGACATCGGCCGTCTCAATTTCTCTGCTCCCCTCACTCACTCCAACCTATCTCCCTCTGAACTTGCAGCACTCCATTCTCTTAGATCCAACCCTGACATTGTCATTAAACCTGCTGACAAGGGTGGTGCTGTTGTTGTTTGGCGACCCGACCTCTACCTAGCGGAAGCTGAACGCCAACTCTCCGATACCACCTCCTACCTCCACCTGGACCATGACCCCACTACCGAACATCAAACCACCGTTCCCAAGACTGTCACTGACCTCATCTCCTCTGGCAATCTTCCCCCCGCGGCCACCAACCTCATAGTTCCCCAACCCCGCACAGCCCGCTTCTACCTCCTTCCCAAGATCCACAAACAGGACTGCCCTGCTAGACCCATCGTTTCAGCCTGTTCTTGCCCCACCGAACTTATCTCTTCCTATCTCAACTCTATCTTTTCTCCCCTTGTCCAGTCTCTTCCCAACTACATCCGCGACTCTTTGGACGCCCTCCGCCACTTTAACAGTTTCCAGTTTCCTGGCCCCAACCGCCTCCTTTTCACCACGGATGTACAATCCCTCTACACCTCCATCCCCCACCAGGTTGGCCTGAAGGCGCTCTGCTTCTTCTTTGAACAGAGGCCTGACCAGTCCCCATCCACCACTACCCTCCTCCGCCTGGCTGAACTTGTTCTCACATTGAACAACTTCTCCTTTGACTCCACTCAATTCCTCCAAATCAAAGGTGTTGCTATGGGTACCCGCATGGGTCCTAGCTATGCCTGCCTTTTTGTGGGATATGTTGAACACTCTTTGTTCCAGTCCTACTCGGGTCCTCTCCCTCACCCCTTCTTCCGGTACATTGATGACTGTATCGGTGCCGTTTCCTGCTCTCGCCCTGAACTAGACAATTTCATTCACTTTGCCTCCAATTTCCACCCTTCCCTCTCCTTCACATGGTCCATCTCTGACTCTTCCCTTCCCCGACTTCTCCGTCTCCATCTCTGGGGATAGGTTATTGACCAACATTCGCTACAAGCCCACTGACTCCCACAGCTACCTGGACTACACTTCCTCCCACCCCGCCTCCTGTAAGGACTCTATTCCATTCTCCCAGTTTCTCCGTCTCCGCCGCATCTGCTCCGATGATGCCACCTTCCACACCAGTGCTTCCAACATGTCTTCCTTTTTCCGCAACCGAGGATTCCCCTCTACTGTGGTTGACACAGCCTTCGACCGTGTCCGTTCTATCTCCCGCACTTCTGCCCTCACCCCTGTCCCTCCCTCCCGGAACCACGATCGGGTTCCCCTTGTCCTCACCTTTCACCCCACCAGCCTCCACATTCAACGGATCATCCTCCGCCACCTCCAAAGTGATCTCCCCACCAAACACATCTTCCCCTCCCCTCCCCTTTCAGCATTCCGTGGGGACCGCTCCCTCCGAGACACCCTAGTCCACTCCTCTATCACGCCCAGCACCCCTTACTCTTCGCCCGGCACCTTCCTGTGCAAGCGCAGGAGATGCAACACCTGCCCTTATACCTCCCCCTCTTCCCACTGTCCAGGGCCCCAAACACCCCTTCCAGGTGAAACAGCGATTTACTTGTACTTCTTGCGATCGAGTATACTGTATTCGCTGCTCACGATGTGGTCTCCTCTACATTGGGGAGACCAAACGCAGATTGGGTGACCGCTTTGCGGAACACCTCCGTTCAGTCCGTAAGGGTGACCCCGAGCTTCCGGTCGCCTGTCACTTTAATTCACCGCCCCATTCCCACTCAGACCTCACTGTACTCGGGCTCTTGCATTGTTCCATGGAAACCCAGCGTAAACTCGAGGAACAGCACCTCATCTTCCGATTAGACACTTTACAGCCTTCCGGACTCAACATCGAGTTCAACAATTTCAGATCATAACCTCGGCCCCCGTTACATTTTTGCTTATATTTTATCCACATCTTTGTTTTGGGCCTTTCCCCCCCACCCCCTTCCTTTTATTTTCTCTCCCACATGGCAGCTGTCTCTCATTCTGCCAGAACATTTCACACCTAATCTAGAGCCGTCTTTTGTCTCCACTAGTCCTATCACCATCTCGTCTTATTTTGAATACCTCTTAATGTCACGTCACTTCTTTTGTTCTCTCCCAGCCCTGCCTTTCGATCTGTTTCATTTCCTTTCCAGTTTTGAAAAAGGGTTAGACCCGAAACGTCGACTCTATTTTCTCTCCACGGATGTTGCCTGGCCTGCTGAGTTTTTCCAGCATTTTCTGTTGTTATTTCGGATTTCCAGCATCTGCAGTATTTTGCTATCTTACTGGTTAGAAGTCAGGAATAGGAACTCGAGCCAATTTTTTAAATTACCCACCTCTTCCTCACCCCCCCCCCCCCCAAGAAAATACAGGGTGCTGAGGCCCCTTGTATCCCGACGACTGCCCTGGCTCAGATCAGCTAACTCGGCACAGCCCAGTAATCATGCCTAGAACCTTCCTGCCTTGTATGGC
Source organism: Somniosus microcephalus (assembly GCF_052327205.1). Taxonomy (NCBI): domain Eukaryota; kingdom Metazoa; phylum Chordata; class Chondrichthyes; order Squaliformes; family Somniosidae; genus Somniosus; species Somniosus microcephalus. The sequence continues at coordinate 83,623,228 of NC_140991.1, read as the reverse complement.
TCAATTACTCACTGTCTTAATCAGCTGAATCATTAGAGGAGCTCAGTGTTACTCACTTAGATTCATATCATGTAACAAACTACAGCCTATCGTTTATCTTCTAATAACCATACATTGTTATGAAGTAAAAGCTTCAACATCAAAGTACATTTTCCATCTATATAATGTATTAAAATTCTTATGTGGGTCACGCATTCCATTGAAAACTACTCTGTGAACATTTCCTATGGGAATTTCAATCTAATAATGTCCATACTTACCAGCCATGATTTCCTGTTATGTCACTAGGTGATGCTTTAATAGGATTTCTAAGGTAAATCGGAACAGTGCTGTCATATTACCCCTCAAAATGCTTTCTGACAAAAAAAGGTTTTCTTAAGTAATTGAAATTTTTAATGTCCAAAATAAGGCATTAAATAAAACATTTTTTTAATTGCATATTTCAAAATTACATGTTTGCATTTAGCTATTCAATTGTGTTTTTTAATGCTTTTGAAGGAATGTCTAGTTCCTATCCAAAAGACTGAGGTCCACTCAGGCGATCAAATAAACGAGGTTTAATGAAAAGTAACAGAGTTTAACAGATAACTACAGGAGAACATCGAATATAGGTCTAGTCAGTTCGGAGGCTCCACGAGGACTGCAAGGGCGGTCCCGTGGCTGACGTCATGACGTCATCACGCTTTTCCCGCCAGTGGGGGATCACGTGATGAACGGTGTGACGTCATCGCGTTTGCCCGCACTATTAAAATGATCGCGCTCTGTACATGTAAACAGTGAAAACAAAGATACAGACTCAGGCTGCAGCCAACACATTATTAAAGGGAATTATATACAATTGATTGGAGTCCCTTAGTGGCTCCGCCACACTATCATTACTTGAAGGTCTCAGCCTATCCCAAAAGCCTGGACTTGGACTTAATATTTCCACCCAGAACTTTGATTCTGTTCGCTGAATGGAGATTAGGCAGTCTGAACATGTGCAGTTTCCCCAGTTTCCCCAGGATGTATCAATATCATTTAGTCAGTCAAACATTTTTTCTTACCTATACATTCTGTAAATTTTATAAAGCTACACTTCTCTTTGCATGGTCAAGGAATGTTATTGGAGTCCACCTCAACATTTTAAATTAAACATTTTAGACCAATAAATTAACGTATTTGTCACAATATAGATAATAATGAGGATAAGCTTGTAGGATAACATCTTTGCTGTTATAACAGGGGACCAGGAGAACCCTTGAGGAATTCCAGGGCCATAAAGTCTTGTGCCAGGAGTATACCTCAGGGTGTAGGAAAATAACTGTAGGGCAAAAAAATCATGATTGGCAAAATAGTTTAAACATATTTCTCACACATTTCTCACACAATTATTTCAAATCCTTTCAGCAACCATATCATCACTTACTCTAGTGTATATACTCCTACAAATAATATTTATAACATAATAAATATATCACAAAGGAAACAAATACTCATAAACATACCATCAAAAATTTTCTCTCCATATTCCATACCCTGCTGAGCATCTAGGCATCCTTGGCTTTGGGTATAATCCCCACTTTACTTCGCCATCTCCATTCGGCCATCTTATTGAGGTCAATAACAGATCAGATATAAAATTACAGTCGGACTAGAAATCAGAACCCACCATACACCACCCTCCAATACAACACGTGCTCACCACTTCACCAAATCTGCTGAACACAAAGTCCTCTGAGCTTGATCTGCTCCTTTCTCACAACCAGGTTACATGTCCCACTCATGCTCCCCATTTTGGTTTTTTTTTCTAACGCCACTGGAGACTCCTAATATTGTTAACGTCTTTTTTCTACAAGTTCCATACTGGGAGCCGCATCAATGGCCCAGAAATTCGGGTCTCCACGGGTGAGTGCACACGGGGTACTCACCCGTAGGCCCAATGGAAGTGCCGGTTTCCTGCGTGCACTGCGCATGCGTGGGAAACCGGCACTTCCATTCCCCTGAACGAAGGGGTTCAGAGTTCGAACGCGTGCGCAGGAGAGGCTGCACATGCGCATCGAACTTCCGTTTTTATGCAGGTTTTCCCGGGAGGGTAAGTCTCCAGAAGTTACAAATTTAAAAAGCAGGCGTAAGGCCTGCTTTTTACAAGGTAAGTGGTGAATTAATTAAAATTAAAACATTTTTTCCACAGGTTTATTATTTTTAAATACTTTAAAGCAAGGTAAGTTTATTTTTAGCCCCGTTAGAAAATAAAATTATTTTTTTCAAAAATTTAAATTATTGTTTAAAATAGTTATTTCATGTAATTTATAGTTTATTTTAAAAATATGATTAAAAAAAAAAAAATTTATTTGAAGATTTAGTGATGTTTTGGGGCTTTAGTATTTATAAGTTTTGACAGCTTTTCCTGTCAATTTTATGAATGGAGCATTCCCTGCTCCGATTGGCTCCCCATGGCCCACGGGATCCCAGGGGACGCATCGAACTAACTGCGCCCCTGGGATACGCAAGCACTGCGTGCCGGCAGTTGGAGCAGGCCCAGGATCGGAATTCCACGGGGGCCCACAGCTCAACAGCCGGCGCGCAAGGTAAGTGCAGGTCGGGGGCTTGCACCCGCGGGAAGCCCCCGACCCAAATTTCTGGGCCAATATCTTTAAACCACATGTCAGTATTGCCAGTACAGCTAATTTCAATAACTACAACTTCTAATTTCAACATGTCCAACAGGACTTCCAACACCCTTCACCATAGATTTTCAGTCACACTTCTAATTATTAGGTCTATTATGTAATAGATTCTGCATTCTGTAATATAATGCTCCCTGTCATTATAAATAAAATGGGCAGAACTGTCAACTTTGGTGAGGGTATAACACTGGTGGTATTGGATCGGCTGCCCGTTATACACTTCACATGATTTTTTTGTTTCCTTTCCAATGCACTTCAAAGGAAAGGAAAATAAGTATATATAAGAACATAAGACGTAGGAGCAGGAGTAGGTCATTTGGCCCCTCGAGCCTGCTCCACCATTCAATAAGATCATGGCTAATCTGATCTTGGCCTCAACTCCACTTTCCTGCCCACTCCCCGTAACCCTTGACTCCCTTATCGTTCAAAAATCTGTCTATCTCCACCTTAAATATATCCAATGACCCAGCCTCCACAGCTCTCTGGGGAAGAGAATTCCAAAGATTCACAACCCTCTGAGAGAAGAAATTCCTCCTCATTTCCAATTTAAAAGGGTGCCCCCTTATTCTGAAATTATGCCCCCTAGTTCTAGATTCCCCCATGAGGGGAAACATCCTCTCTGCATCTACCCTGTCAAGCCCCTTCAGAATCTTATATGTTTCAATAAGATCCCCCCTCATTCTTCTAACCTCCAATGAGTAAAGGCCCAACCTGCTCAACCTTTCTTCATAAGACAACCCCTTCATCTCCGGAATCAACCTCGTGAATCTTGTCTGAACTGCCTCCAATGCAAGCATATCCTTCCTTAAATAAGGAGACCAAAACTGTACGCAGTACTCCAGGTGTGGTCTCACCAATGCCCTGTACAGTTGTAACAGGACTTCCCTACTTTTGTACTCCATTCCCTTTGCAATAAAGGCGAACACTCCATTTGCCTTCCTAATTACTTGCTGTACTTGCCTGCTAACTTTTTGTGATTCATGTACAAGGACCCCCAGATCCCTCTGAACCTCAGCATTTTGTAATCTCTCCCCATTTAAATAATAATTTGCTTTTTTATTTTTCCTACCAAAGTGGATAACCTCGCATTTTCCCACATTAAACTCCATCTGCCAGATTTTTGCCCACTCACTTAACCTATCTATATCCCTTTGGAGATTCTTTGCGCCCTCTACAAAATTTGCTTTCCTACCTATCTTTGTATCATCAGCAAATTTGGCTACATTACACTCAGTCCCTTCATCCAAGTCATTAATATAGATTGCAAATAGTTGAGGCCCCAGCACTGATCCCTGCGGCATCCCACTAGTTAACAGTTTGCCAACCTGAAAATGACCCATTTATCCCGACTCTCTGTTTTCTGTTAGTTAGCCAATCCTCTATCCATGCTAATATATTACCCCCAACCCCGTGAGCTCTTATCTTGTGTAGTAACCTTTTATGTGGCACCTTATCGAATGCCTTCTGGAAATCCAAATACACAACACCTACTGGTTCCCCTTTATCCACCCTGCTCATTACATCCTCAAAAAACCGGTTGTGTAATCGGAAGTATAATCACATTTTCCATCTAGGGTTGACACCTTTTTTTGACAATTCCAACATAATGCGACAGGTTGTTAATGGGTTAGGGGACGGGAACAGGACTTGAGTCCTAACATTTACTTCATTGACAATGGCATTTTTTCCCAAACAATAACTAATGGCTCCACATCACAAGACACAGAAATATGTGGAAAAAATGACTTGTATTTTCACTGTAAAACTTTTGCTGTCTGCTTTACATTTTAGATATTTCCAAATAACCCACTCAAAGGTGTACTGTGTGCTCCAAATTGGAGAGCTGGCAACTCTAATTCCAACAACCACTTCCCATGATGTTATGCACGTCTTCGTCATCACCTTGAGACCCAAGAGTTGTTATCTATTTTGTGTAATGTAAGAAGAGACTAAGATGTTTCAAAGAAGTAGATATGAATTTTTACCATACAGCCACAGTTACATGATTGTAATACAACTTCCGAAAGGTCAGGAGGCAGCCAACTGTACAGACGATAATTAGAATCCCATCTGCTGGAAAGTGTGCCTATTTCAACAGGAAGGATTATAGCACTACTAGCATCCAAATAGTGTACAATGCCAAAATCGCTTACTTATATCTTCTAAAACATTCCCATCTGTTCCTATGGCATCAGGAAGTCACTCACGGCAGCATTGCCAACTACAGACAATGATTACACACATAGGTCTCTCTCCAGTTTCCAAATGCTTAGTGCAAAATATACAGAAGCCTGTGCCTTTACTTTAAAGTCTACTTTCAATTTGATTGTGAGCAATGCTCCATAGTCTAGAACCCACACCATAATGCAGTTGGTAACTTGGTTAATAAAAACAGAAACTGCTGGAAATACTCAGCAGGTCAGGCAGCATCTGTAGAGAGAGAAAAACAGAGTTAATGTTTCAGGTCGATGACCTTTTGGCAGAACTGAAAAAAGTTAAAGATGTAACAGTTTTTAAGCAAGTACAGAGGCAGGGAAAGGGGGCAGGGGAAGAAAAAACAAAAGGGAAGGTCTGTGATAGGGTGGAAGGCAGGAGAGATTAAATGGCATAAGGGATGATCGTGCACAGCAAAAGGTGGTGGTAATGGGACAAGTAAAGAAACAAAAGATGGATCTAGAGAAACTGTAAATGACAATAGCAGAATCATTACCAGCAACTGCTGTCCGAAGAAAATGGGAGCAGTGGTTATTATCTGAAATTGTTGAACTCCATGTTGAGTCCGAAGGCTGTAAAATGCCTCATCGACATATGAGGTGCTGTTCCTTGAGCTTCTGTTGAACTTCGTTGGAACAGTGTAGGAGGCTGAGGACAGCGGGGTCAGAGTGGGAGTGGAATGGAGAATTAAAATGGCAAGTGACTGGAAGTTCGGGGTCATGCTTGCGGACTGAACGGAGGTGTTCAGCAAAGCGATCACCCAATCTGCGTTTGGTCTCCCCAATGTGAGCAGTGAATACAGTATACTAAATTGAAAGAAGTGCAGAGGAGATTAAAAAAAGGGAACAAGAGGGGCAAAGAGAGACTTTGAGAATAGATTACTGGCTATCATAAAAGGGAACCCAAAAGTCTTTTATAAACATGTAAATAGTAAAAGGGTAGTTAAAGGAAGGGTGGGGCCGATTAGGGACCAAAAAGGGGATCTTCTTGTGGAGGCAGAGGGCATAGCTGAGGTATTAAATTAGTTCTTTGCATCTGTCTTCACTAGAGAAGAGGATGCTGCCAATGTAGCAGTAAAGGAGGAGGCAGTTGTAATGATATCAGCAAATAGTGATGGTATTTGCCTGTTTGATTATGATGCCTTACCAGCATATTTGCCTGTTTGATTATTTATGCCTTACCAGCAGAGGGCATGTGAGAGAGGCAGTTTAGTTTTAGTTTCATTTTAGATGGATCTCTAACATGGTGTCTCCTGTAATGCTGTTAACTGAGTTGAACATACTTTAGATTAAAAGACATTGGCCTAGAAATTGGGTATAGCCCCGCCAGCTCGTTTGCGCCAAAACTTTTGCGCTGGCCGCGGAGCCAGTTGCGCCCGTCCCATATTCACTTTTAGCGCCCCAAGGCGGAACCGGGCGCTGTTCCAGGGTGTGCCTGCCCCCGCTTGGGGCGCTGAAAGTGAATTTCAGCGCTCCCGGTGCCGCTGCGCCACCCGATGCGGTGCGGCAGGCTGCTGTACTGCAGGCCTCCTCCTTCTCTTAAGGAGGAGGTGCCTGCAACAGCCGGAGCCCCGATCGCGAGTGCCGGCAAAAGAGCCCGGCGCAACGGAGAAGTGCCGGGCTCCACGGAAACCAGCCGGCAATGCCGCGGGGGGGGGGGGGTGGAGGATGCCGGGGAAGGAGGTGCGGGCAGGCGGCCGCCGAAAAAGCGGCCGGCCGCACCTCCACCTTAAAGCGCCCCGCTAAGGCTGCAGTAAGGACCCGGTCTCCCGATGTTGTTAGCGGCCGCCACGGAAGAGGCGGCCGCTACTGAAGATGGGGGTCGGGGCGGTAGCGGGGTGGAACCGGGGCACTGCGCACACCGATGACGTCATCGGTGCCAGCGCAGCGCTACCGGCTACCGCCGCCATTACCGCTGCCCTCAAAATCAGCGCTACCACCCCTACTGGCGCAGAAGCCCTCTTTGGGCTGTAACTGGGCGCAAAGCCCACCGAATTTCTAGGCCATTCTCTTTCATGAATGTGTCGTCAATGAACCCACATACAAATCAATACATGGTGTCAGAAGTGATTGAAAGAGATGAAGAGGAAAAATCTGAAGTTAGCAACTCGACGAGATAGTGGCAAGTAAGCTACCCAGCGAAATCAGCTCTCCACATATTAGCAAGCCAAAAGAGAACATCGTTACTTACCATTGGAAAATAGCTAACGAAGTGAAAAAATGGAAGGTTTACACCCACCGGCGAAGCTTCAGTTGACAGGTAATGTGGCTGAAAATTGGAGGAGATTCAAACAACGTTTGGAGTTGTATTTAGCAGCAATCGGAGCTGACGAGAAAAGTGATAAAATGAAAGCGTCAGTGTTCTTACATGTCGTGGGTGATGAAGCGCTGGAGGTGTATAATAACTTCACATTCACTGCTGATGGAGACAAAATGAAGCTGGATAAAATAATGGAACAGTTTGAGGCCTACTGCATACCTAAACGTAACATGACGTTTGAGAGGCACAGATTTTTTGCATGTGTACAGAAAACGGGAGAGACTATTGATCAGTATGTGACTGAACTGAGAAACGGAAGCAAATCGTGTGAATTTGGGGGACTGACAGACTCGCTGATAAAAGACAGACTGGTGTGTGGTATTCCAGATAATGGTCTAAGGGAAAGACTGCTAAGAGAGCAAAATCTAGACCTGGGAAAAGCCATAGCACTGTGTAGGGCTACAGAGACTGTGAAGTCGCAGGCAAAGGAGCTGTTCAGTGACAGTAGCTGCAACGTGGATGCAGTGAGAAAGAATGGACACAAACCGTTTAACAAAAAGAGTGCCAATGTGAAAAAAGAGGCATAGCCAGCGAACAAAAATGAAGGGGACAATCGAAAGTCATGTAGTCGATGCGGTACACAGCATCCACCAAAAAAGTGTCCAGCATATGGTAAAACATGCAATAGTTGCAACAAAAACAACCATTATGCCCGTTGCTGCAAGAACCAAGCGCAACAAAGCAAGGTCCATGCAGTAGATGAAAGTGAGATAGAGGAGTTCTATGTGGATGTCATGTCTGAAAAGAAAAAAGAAAAAAGAGACTGGATGTTGACACTAAAAGTGAATGACATACACATTCCATTTAAATTGGATACTGGAGCACAAGTTAATGTGATATCAGAGACTGATTTTAAGAAAATTAGACCCAGACCAAAGATACATGGAATAAAAGTGACAGGATACTCAGGTACTGATATACCAGTGAAAGGAAGATGCATTGTCAAAGTGACACACAAGGACAGAGAGCACACACTAGCATTAATCGTGGTGCCAAAGGATGTGCAAGCCATACTAGGTTTAATAGCCTGTGAGAGACTGAACCTGGTAAAGAGAGTCCTCGTTGTGGAAAGCAAAGGAGGGACAGTCTATGATGAACTCATGAAAGAGTACAACGACCTATTTCAGGGTCTAGGCTGCCTTCCAGGAGAACACACGATCAGAGTAGATAAAAGTATGCCAATGGTCATACATCCATGCAGAAAAGTTCCGTTTGCTCTTCAAAAGCAACTGAAGGCAGAGTTGGACAGGATGGAAAGCCTGAACGTGATTCGGAAGATAGATGAGCCAACTGAGTGGGTGAGTTCCCTCGTCGTTGTGGACAAAAAGAATGGAAAGCTCAGAATTTGCCTGGATCCAAGAGATCTAAACAGAGCAATAAAAAGAGAGCACTTCAAGCTTCCTACACGTGAGGAAATCATGTCACAGTTTGCAAATGCAAAGTATTTCAGCAAGTTAGATGCATCATCAGGATTTTGGCAGATGAAACTGGACGAGGCAAGTTCAAGACTGTGCACGTTCAACAGTCCATTTGGCAGATACAGATTCCTAAGGTTACCATTTGGCATTGCCTCAGCTCCTGAAGTGTATCACAAAACTATCCATATGATCTATGAGCACCTGGAGGGAGTTGATACATCGATGGATGACATCATAGTATGGGGAACGACGAGAACTGAGCATGACGAGAGACTGAAAAAAGTGCTGGAAGCAACAAGGAAAATAAACCTGAAGCTGAATAGAGAGAAATGCCAGCTCGGGGTGACAGAACTGACATTCGTGGGAGATATCCTTAGCAGTGAGGGCATCAGACCAGATCCCAGAAAGGTGTCCGCCATTGAGAATATGCCAAAGCCACAATGCAAAAAGGACGTGCAGAGGTTTAATGGAATGATCAACTACATGGGTAAATTCATATCCAACCTCTCAGAAAAGATGGCGCCACTGAGACGACTAACTGAAAAGAACATAGAATGGGAATGGAATCATGAGCATGAGAAGTCATGGAGCAATCTAAAGAAACTGCTCACAGAGGAACCAGTTCTGAGGTTTTATGACCCAGCGAGACCCATCAAGATATCATCAGATGCATCACAGAGTGGGCTCGGTGCCGTTCTTCTGCAAAAATATGACTACTGGCAACCTATTGCATATGCATCGCGCTCAATGACAGATGCGGAGATGCGATATGCTCAAATAGAAAAGGAGCTGCTCAGCATCACATACGCCTGTGAAAGATTTCACCAGTTTGTGGCAGGACAAGCAATCAGTGTAGAGACTGACCATAAGCCCTTGATTGCATTGTTCCAAAAGCCACTAAATAGCTGTCCGCTTAGAATACAAAGAATGATGATCAGGCTGCAATGCTATACACTGAATGTTGCGTACACTCCGGGTAAGCTGATGTATACAGCAGACACGTTGTCCAGAGCTGTTGACCCAAGTGAGCCCGCAAACACCAAAATGGATGAAAAAGTGAACGCCTACGTGGACATGATCACAAGTGCACTGCCCATAACAGATGCAAAAATGGAGCTCATAAAGACTGAGACAAACAAAGATGAAACAATGAGACGACTGAGGAAAAGCATCTTGGATGGATGGCCCAACATGAAGCAAGACTGCTCACCTGACATGGCAGAGTACTGGAACTGCAGGGCGGAACTATCACTGGTCGAAGACATCATCTACAAGGGAAGTAAAATAGTTATCCCAAAGAGTCTGAGAAAAGAGATGCTAAAAAGGATCCATGGAGGACATCTGGGAATCGAAAAGTGTAAGAAAAGAGCACGAGAGGTGATGTACTGGCCACGAATCAACCAAGATGTGACAAATGAGGTGTCAAACTGCACAATATGCCTGAAATATCGAGCAAGCAATCTGGTAGAACCACTAAAGCCACACCCAGTGCCAGACAGACCTTACCAGAAGGTAGGCGCTGACCTATTTGTATGTCAAGGGAAGGACTATCTTGTAGTCACAGACTATTACTCCCTGTATCCAGAGGTTTGTAGACTGTACACCCACCACTGCAGATGCTGTGATAACATGTATGAAAGCCATATTCTCCAGACATGGCGTGGCAAGCGAGGTCTTCACAGACAACGGACCCCAGTTTTACAATGCAAGTTTCCGACACTTTGCCAAAGAGTGGGACTTTGTCCACACAACGTCAAGTCCTCACTTTCCACAGTCCAATGGACTAGTGGAAAAATCGGTCCAGACAGTGAAAAGACTGATGTACAAGGCAAAAGACAGTGGAACTGACTTCTACCAGAGCATGCTTGTATACCGCACAACGCCGCTCGAGTGTGGTAAGTCACCAGCCCAACTCCTTATGGGACGTCTGCTAAGGTCAAACCTACCCATCCCGGAGAACCTCCTGAAAACAAAAGAGGGGGAGAAAGTGAGGAAGTTCAAAGAACAACAGAAAGAAAAGCAAAAGTACTACTATGACAGAGGAACACAAAACCTACCTGAACTCCACACTGGTGACCAAGCAAGGTTCAAAGACAAAACAAACATATGGACTCAGAAGGGAACTGTCCTGAGTGAAGTCCAACCAAGATCATACACCATTCAGACAGATGAGGGTGCTGTTCTGCGAAGAAATCGTCGAGATCTTCTCATGGGACCAGCCACAGCAAGTCAAAAGACTGATACTGTTGAACAACCTGATCACACAGCTGAGAAACCATCATCTGAGGCAACAACTCAGATTCAAGGACAATCAATCAGAAAATCCTCAAGACGCGTGAAGCCTCCTGAGAGACTCATTGAGCAAGTTTAAGGACTCTTGTTATAAAAGGAAGTAATGTAATCTTATTCTCTCTTCAAGTTATAGTGTATTTACATATTTCATGTGAACACACAAAACAAGGTTAACTAACCTTGATAATGATAATGATAATGTAAGTTCATTAAGTGTTACAGTTAAAATGCAGAGTAATACAAAGAAAACATGTTAGATAAAAGTAAAATACTTTTGTTTTAAGAAAGGGAGATGTAATGATATCAGCAAATAGTGATGGTATTTGCCTGTTTGATTATGATGCCTTACCAGCATATTTGCCTGTTTGATTATTTATGCCTTACCAGCAGAGGGCATGTGAGAGAGGCAGTTTAGTTTTAGTTTTGTTTTAGATGGATCTCTAAGATGGTGTCTCCTGTAATGCTGTTAACTTAGATGAACAAACTTTAGATTAAAAGACATTCTCTTTCATCAATGTGTCGTCATTGAACCCACATACAAATCAATACAGCAGTGGCGATATTGGATAGGATAAAAATAGATAAAGAGGAGGTACTTAAAAGATTGGGGGCTAGAAATTGGGTTGCTTTGCGCCTCTCGTTATCGCCCCCCGTGAAATTCAGCGGGAGGTTAGTGCGACGGTAGCTGGTAGTGCCCCGCACCGCTGCACTGGCGATGATGATGTCATCACCATACGCAGTGCTACGTTTGCTCCCCGGCCGCAAACTTCCCTTTTGCCCCCCTGACCTATCACCGGGCGATGTGTGCGACAGGATCAAGGGGCGGTTTTGCAGCGACAGTAGCGCAATTTAAAGTGCAGGTGTCGGGCGGCCATTTTTATTTTGGCCGACTGCGTGTACCTGCCCCCACTTTAACATTTGTATGCGGAGTGCCAGCCGTGATCGCTCAGCCGGGCTGTTTCCATGGCACCCCGCTCCCCGGTCGTCCGGCAGGGCCCCGGTGCGCGCAGTGCTAGGCCCCTCCCCTTTAATCAGGGGAGGAGGCCTGCAATGATGTGGCACTATGTGCCGCCACGCGTGGCGCTGCTGCATGTAGCGCCGCAACATTGAGTAGTAGTGCCCCAAGAAGGAGGTGGAGTGCTTCCAGTAGCACACAACCTCCTTCTTGGGGCACTACTGCTGAATGGGGTAGGGGTGCTAACTTTTTCAGGCGTTGGCGAAGTTAGCGCCCCTGACCCAATTTTTCCCCTGGCAGTCCTTAACGTCGAAAAGTTACCCGTTCAGATGGGATGCATCCTTGGTTACTCAGGGAATTAAGGGTGGAAATTACTGAGGTTCTGGCCACAATTTTCCAATCCTCCTTGGATATGGGAGTGGTGCCAGAAAACTGGAGGATTGCAAATATTACACCCCATAATAAAAAAGGGGAAAAGGATAAACCTGGCAACTATAGGCCAGTCAGCCTAACGGCAGTGGTGGGGAAATGTTTAGCGACAACAATCAGGGACAAAATTAATTGACATTTGGAAAAGTATGGGCTAATAAATGAAAGCTAGCACACATCCCAAACTCCTCCATCACCATCCCTGGATATGTCCTGTCCCACGGGCAGGACAGACCCACCAGGGGTGGCAGCACTGTGGTATACAGTCGGGAAGGAGTGGCACTGGAAATCCTCAACATTGACCCCGGACCCCATGAAGTCTCATGGCTTCAGGTCAAGCATGGGCAAGGAAACCTCCTGCTGATTGCCACCTACCGCCCTCCCTCAGCTGGAGAATCAGTACTCTTCCATGATAAACAACCATTTGGAAGAAGCACTGAAAGTAGCAAGGGCACAGAATGTACTCTGGGTGGGGGACTTCAATGTCCATCACCAAGAGTGGCTTGGTAGCACCACTATTGACTGAGCTGGTCGAGTCCTGAAGGACATAACTGCCAGTCTGGGCCTGCGACAGGTGGTGAGAGAACCAACACGGGAAAAACTGACTTGACCTCATCCTCACCAATCTACCTGTCACAGATTAATCTGTCCATGACAGTATTGGTAGCAGTGACCACTGCACAGTCATTGTGGAGGAGAAGTCCATCTTCACACTGAGAACACCCTCCATCGTGTTGTGTGGCACTACCACCGTGCTAAATGGGATAGATTCAGAACAGATCCAGCAGCTCAAAACTGGGCATCCATGAGGTGCTGTGGGTCAGCAGCAGAATTGTATTCCACCACAATCTGTAACCTCATGGCCCGGCATATCCCTCACTCTACCATTACCATCAAGCCAGGGGACCAACTCTGGTTCAATAAGGAGTGTAGAAGAGCAGCACCAGGCGTACCTTAAAATTAGGTGCCAAACTGGGGATGCTGCAACAAAGGACTACATGCATGCTAAAAAGTGGAAGCAGCATGCTATAGACAGGGCTAAGCAATGCCACAATCAACTGATCAGATCAAAGCTCTGCAGTCCTGCCACATCCAGTCGTGAATGGTGGTGGACCATTAAACAACTAACGGGAGGAGAAGGCTCCATGAATATCCCCATCTTCAATGATGGTGGAGCCCAGCACATGAGTGCAAAAGACAAGGCTGAAGCGTTTGCAACCATCTTCAGCCAGAAGTGCCGAGTGGATGATCCATATCGGCCTCCTCCTGAGATCCCCACCATCACAGAAGCCAGTCTTCAGCCAATTCGATTCACTCCACGTGAAATCAAGATACAGATGAGCGCACTGGATACAGCAAAGGCTATGGGCCCTGACACATCCCGGCTATCATGCTGAAGATGTGTGCTGCAGAACTAGCCGCGCCTCTAGCCAAGCTGTTCCAGTACAGTTACAACACTGGCATCTATCTGACAATGTGGAAAACTGCCCAGGTATGTCCTGTCCACAAATCCAATCCGGCCAATTACCGCCCCATCAGTCTACTCTCAATCATCAGCAAAGTGAGGGAAGATGTCATCAACAGTGCTATCAAACAGCACTTACTCACCAAAAACCTGCTCACTGATGCCCAGTTTCGGTACCGCCAAGATCACTCGGCTCCCGACCTCATTATAGCCTTGGTTCAAACATAGACAAAGGAGCTGAATTCCAGAGGTGAGGTGAGAGTGACTGCCCTTGACATCAAGGCAGCATTTGACTGAGTGTGGCATTAAGGAGCCCTAGTAAAACTGAAGTCAATGGGAATCGGGGGGGAAAACTCTTCACTGGCTGGAGTCATACCTAACACAAAGGAAGATGGTTGTGGTGGTTGAAGGTCAATTATCACAGCCCCAGGACATCGCTGCAGGAGTTCCTCAGGGCAGTGTCCTAGGCCCAACCATCTTCAGTTGCTTCATCAATGACCTTGCCTCCAACATAAGGTCAAAAATGGGGATGTTCGCTGATGACTGCACAGTGCTCAGCGCCATTCGCAACTCCTCAGATGATGAAGCAGTCCATGCCCTCATGCAACAAGACCTGGATGATGTTCAGGCTTGGGCTAATAAATGGCAGGTAACATTCGCGCCACAGAAGTGCCAGGCAATGACTATCTCCAACAAGCAAGAGTCTAACCACCGCCCCTTGACATTCAGCGGCATTACCATCACTGAATCCCCCACCATCAACATCCTAGGGGTCACCATTGACCAGAAATTTAACTGGACCAGCCACATAAATACTATGGTAACAAGAGCAGGTCAGAGGCTAGGTATTCTGCAGTGAGTGTCTCACCTCCTGACTCCCCAAAGCCTTTCCACCATCTACAAGGCGCAAGTAAGAAGTGTGATGGAATATGCTCCACTTGCCTGGATGAGTGCAGCTCCAACAAAACTCGAAGCTCAACTCCATCCAGGACAAAGCAGCCCGCTTGATTGGCACCTCATCCACCACCTTAAACATTCAGTCCCTCCACCACCGGCTCACCATGGCTGAAGTGTGTACCATCTACAAGATGCACTGCAGCAACTCATCAAGGCTTCTTCGACAGCACATCCCAAACCCACGACCTCTTCCACCTAGAAGGACAAGGGCAGCAGGCGCATGGGAACACCATCACCTGCAAGTTCTCCTCCAAGTCACACACCGTCCTGACTTGGAAATGTATCGCTGTTCCTTCATTGCCATTGGGTCAAAATCCTGGAACTCCCTCCCTAACAGCACTGTGGGACTACCTTCACCACACGGACTGCAGTATTTCAAGAAGGCGGCTCATCACCACCTTCTCGAGGGCAATTAGGGATGGGCAATAAATGCTGGCCTTGCCAGCGACGTCCACATCTCATAAACACTTTTTTTAAAAATTGTTAAAGGTAAATCATGTTTGATTAACTTAATCGAGTTCTTTGATGAAGTAATGGAAAGGCTTGATGGGGGGGAGTGCGGTTGACCTGTATCTGAACTTTCAAAAGGTGTTTGATAAAGTACTACATAATAGACTTGTTAGCAAAATTAAAGCCCATGGGATTAAAGGGACAGTGGAAGCATGGATACAATATTGGCTAAGGGACAGCAAGCAGAGAATAGTAGTGAATAGTTGTTTTTCAGATGGGAGGGAAGTATACAGTGGTGTTCCTTAGGGATTGGTATTAGGACCACTGCTCTTTTTGATACATATTAATGACCTGGACTTGGGCATACAGGACATCATTTCAATGTTTGGAGATGGTACGAAACTTTGAAATGTAGTGAACAATGAGGGGGATAGTAACAGCCTTCAGGAGGACATAGACAGACTGGTGAAATGGGCAGACACATGGCAGATGAAATTTAACGCAGAGAAGTGTGAAGTGATACATTTTGGTAGAAAGAATGAGGAAAGGCAATATGAACTAAATGGTACAATTTTAAAGGGGGCGCAGGAACAGAGAGACCTTGGGGTGTATCTACACAAACCTTTGAAGGTGGCAGGACAAGTTGAGAAGACTGTTAAAAAACCTTTGGGGATCCTTGGCTTTATAAATAGAGGAATGCAAGGAAGTTATGCTGAACCTTTATAAAACACTGGTTCGGCCTCAGCTGGAGTATTGTGTTCAATTCTGGGCATCACACTTTAGGAAGAATGACAAAGCCTTGGAGAGGGTGCAGAAGAGGCCTCCTTCTGTGCCATAAATTTCTATGATTCTATGAGTCTAAGAGATTTACTAGAATGGAGGGTGGAGGGACTTCAGTTATGTGGAGAGACTGGAGAAGTTGGGGTTGTTCTCCTTAGAGCGGAGAAGGTTAAGAGGAGATTTGATAGAGGTGTTCAAAATCATGAATGGTTTTGATTTGAGTAAATAAAGACAAACTGTTTCCAGTGTCAGTGGCTTGGTAACCAGAAGACACAGATTGAAGGTGACTGACAAAAGAACCAGAGGCGACACGAGGAAACATTTTTTTTACAAAGCGAGTTGTTGTGATCTGAAATGCACTGTAATCCGGAGTGGGGAAAGCCGTGAGAGAATTCACTCATATTGTCTCGATTCCTTACTTATGAGCTGTCCTGTGACACCATAAAGGACACCAATTTCTCCTTTACGGCTTCCACAAGGACTTCTACTATGCAGTCTGTGAAATGGTCTTTTCCAAACTCTCTACAGCTGCTGCCTGACCTGCTGAGTCTTTCCAGCATTTTCTATTTTTTTTCTTTCAGATTTCCAGCATCCGCAGTATTTGCTTTTGTTTTCAAAATTCTTGCTGTGCTATTCCTTAACAGCAGGAATAACAAAGGCTGCGATTTTGCTGACCTCAGCGGGTCCATGGCAGGTGACCTCGGTGGCGAGTCCTGACCCTGCTGCTGGCTCCATTCCAGCCTCCAGGGCATAAAAACCCAAAAGGAAAAGTGATCCAACCATGGTTAACAAAAGAAATTAAAGCTAGTATTAAGTCAAAGGAGGAAGCCTATAAAGTTGCCAGAAAAAGCAGTTAGCCTGAGGATTGGGATCTTTTTAGAAATCAGCAGCGGGGGACCAAGAAATTGATAAAGAAAGGGAAAATGGAATATGAGCACAAGCTAGCAAAAAATATAAAAACGGACTGTAAAAGCTTCTATAGGTATGTGAAAAGGAAAAGACTGGCAAAGGTAAATGTAGGTCCTTTACAGTCAGAGACGGGAGAATTTATAATGGGGAATGAGGAACTGGCAGAGAAATTAAATAAATACTTTGTTTCTATCTTCACGGAGAAAGACACAAAAAACCTCCCAGAAATACGAGAAAACCAAGAGAAAAGCAAGAATGAGGAACTTAAAGAAATTATTATTAGTAAAAAAACAGTACTAGCAAAATTAAAGGGACTAAAAGCCAATAAATCCCAAGGACCGGATGATCTACATCCTAGGGTTTTGAAAGAGGTGGCCATTGGGATAGTGGATGCATTGGTTGTCATCTTCCAAAATTCCATAGATTCTGGAATGGTTCCTGCAGATTGGAGGATTGCAAATGTAACCCCGCTATTTAAGAAAGGAGGGAGAGACAAAACGGAGAACTACAGACCTGTCAGCCTCACATCAGTAGTTGGGAAAATGCTGGAATCTATTGAAAAGGATGCAATAACTGGGCACTTAGAAACTAATAGTAAGATTGGGCAGAGTCAACATGGATTTATGAAAGGAAAATCCTGCTTGACAAACCTATTGGAGTTCTTTGAGGATGTAACTAGTGGAGTAGACAAAGGGGAACCGGTAGATGTGATGTATCTGGATTTTCAGAAGGCCGTTGATAAGGTCCCACAAAAGAGGTTGGTGAACAAAATTAGGGCACATGGAATTGGGGGTAATATACTAGCATGGATTGAGAATTGGTTAACAGACAGAAAACAAAGAGTAGGGATAAACGGGTCTTTTTCAGGATGGCAGGCTGTGACTAGTGGGGTACCGCAAGGATCGGTGCTTGGGCCCCAGCTATTCACAATCTATATCAATGATTTGGATGAGGGGACTAAATGTAACGTTTCCTGATTTGCTGATGATACAAAGCTAGGTGGCAGTGTCAGATGTGAAGAGGGTGTGAAGAGGCTTCAAGGAGATTTCGACAGGCTCAGTGGGTGAGAACATGGCAGATGGAATATAATGTGGATAAATGTGAAGAAAGGCAGAGTATTTCCTAAATGGTGAAAGATTGGGGAATGCAGATGCTCAAAGGGACCTGGGTGTCCTTGTACATGAGTCATTGAAAGTGAATGTGCAGGTGCAACAAGCCATTAAGAAGGCAAATGTTGTGCTGGCCTTCATTACAAGAGGATTTGAGTGCAGGAGTAAAGAAGTCTTACTCCAATTATATAGGGCCTTGGTGAGACCACACCTGGAGTATTGTGTACAATTTTGGTCTCCTTACCTAAGGATGGATATACTTGCCATAGAGGGAGTGCAACGAAGGTTCATGAGATTGATTCCTGGGATGGCGAGACTGTCATATGAGAAGAGATTGAGTAAACGAGGCCTGTAATCTCTTGAATTCAGAAGAATGAGAGGGGATTTCATTGAAGCATACAAAATTATTACAGGGCTTGATAGGGTGGCTGCTGGGAGAATGTTTCTCTTAGCTGGGGAGTCTAGAACCAGGGGCCACAGCCTCAGGATAAAGGGTAGGCCATTCAGGACTGAGATGAGAAGAAATTTCTTCACACAGAGGGTGGTGAATCTTTGGAATTCTCTACTCCAGACGGCTGCGGAGGCTCAGTCATTGGGTATATTCAAAACAGAAGTCGATAGATTTCTGACTAGTAAAGGCATCAAGGGATATGGCGATAGGGCCAGTGAATGGAATTGAGGCAGAAGATCAGCCATGATCTCATTGAATGGCGGCGCAGGCTCGAAGGGCCGAATGGCCTACTCCTGCTCCTATTTCTTATGAGTTTTCCTTGATAGGGCTTGTTAAGCCCGGCCAGTTGGAGGAAGTGGGTCTGGTGACGTCATTTGATGTCGCGTCATCAGCCGGTTTCCTTGAAGGGACCATGGCCAACTTTATTTTGACAGTTGTGCTGTCAGTGTTCTACAGCATTGAGGTGCTGCAAACACTGACAATCACTGCACAGAGGTGCAAGGCTGCACCCAGGCTCTCCCATGACTCTCTCTATATGCTTATAGAGGGAGTCACAGCTCACAGCGAGGTCCTCTTCCCTTCCCATGGGCGGAAGAGACCTCCCCAGGAGATCAACTCAGCCTGGTTGCACATTGCAGACGAGGGCACAAGCAGGGATGTGCTCAGGAGGACCTGGGTGCAGTGCTGCCAACATTTCAATGATCTCAGTAGATCACAAAATGTTAGTACAAAGCCACACTCAACCTCATCCTGCTGTGTCTCATCTCACATCCCCATCACTCTGCTTTCCCTACCCTACTCCTTCACATCCTTACTCACACCAACTTACCTTGCACCTCCACCCATCCCTTGTTATTTACATTATCACATCCCCATCTGACTAGCCACCCCTCACACTCACCCTCATCCTAGTCCAATCATACCAACTAACAACACACAAGGGTAGGCACTTGAGTGTTTTATGCAATGTTCTTGTAAAGTTTCGGTTAATGTGGTGTCAAACATTTTAACCTTTATTTTCAACACTTTGTGTTCTTGGACAGATTTTTGTGCACCTTTGGAAGTGGCTTAGTAAGTTACAGTGAATGGTGAGACATAACAGCACCCCTCGCAATGGTGATGAGTGTGAAAGGAATGGCTTGGGCATTGTAGGGATGCTTTATGGTGTTGGTGTGCGGTGGTGCCAACCTGGCACATCATGTGGCAGCCAGGGTGTACAGCATCAAGTGAAGTAAATCTGGCCATGGTGAGGCCATCCCTGGCCTCCTGGGCAGCAATGTGCTTGGGTGCTGATGCCCTCTGTCCTGTGCAACATCAGTTGATTGCGGAGATGGTTGGTGTTGTTGTTGGTGCTGCTGGTGATGGGGCTGATCATGGTCGGATTTTGAGGAGCAAGGTGAGGGAGTATAAAGGGTACCCATGCTGATGGAATAGATGGCAGGTGAGGTAGAGATGACAGAAGCAATCTGTCAATGGTGAGTGAGGTAATGAGGTCAGACTGGATGGAGACTTGTGTAAAGACTTGCAGCCTGGTGAATCTGTTCTAGAAATGCAGTGAGGAAGAGCTTGTGGCTGAGGGAAGATATCTCTGTAAGGTGGGAGCTTTTACTTTACATTTGAAGCTGTCAACTCAACAACTGATTCAATGGCCACTGACCTCCACCTCAGCTTGACAGACGGGGTCCATGACCAGCGTGGACCCTGTGGGTGAGCACGTAAAATCAAAAGGTAAGCTGAAATGTGTTCTTAATTATCTCTAAACAAGGTCATAATGACCTGAATTGGGTCCCCCGCCACTGCGTGTTGGGTCGGCTCAGTGCTGACAGACCCGACATTGGGAAAGGCGCGTGACGGCAGGTTCACAGTGGGGTCCTGACCCACTGGGGAAAAAAATACTTTCCCATCTGACCCGCCACCGAGCGCACCCGCTGACCTCCCTCACCCGCCCCCCCCCCCCCACCCCCGAGAAAATCCAGCCCAAAATGTTTGTTGTTGTGCACACTGATTAAGTGGCTTTTTAGGTACTTGAGAAGTATGTAAGGTGACATGAATCAGTTATTCATGAAAGAAAGACTTATGAAACAATGCTGAGCGGCCTGTGGGTGGCGCTGTCCAGGGAGAGTATAAATACTCGGGCACGGGCCCAGCTTGCGCAGGAAATTCTTAACAGTTGACTAAAGCTTTGTTTAACGCTTAGACCAAGTGCCTAGTAGTTTTCTTACGTCATAAGGTATAAGTGCATTTGGCTAGGTTTTGTTATTTTTGATTGCTAAAGTTGGGAGGAGAAAATTGTTGTCACCTACCATTTAGATTGGCAGTCATTAAAATCTACAATACACTGATTATCAGCATTTTTAAAGAAAAGAGGAAAATATAGCCCTAAGTTTCTAATTAAATCTATTGAAGCAGACTTCTAATCTGCAGGTTTACAAAGTGGTCTAGACATTTATCTCATGCTTATTAAACAAAAAAAGGGACAGTAGGTGAAAGTTACAATGCAAACATTACGTTATATTTTCTACTCAAACTACTAACTTTGCACTTTGCACTTGTAGTTTTCAATAGTACTGTAGATGCCGAACTGCCCTATCTTCATAGCATTCTGTTTCTATCCAGCGAAAGAATGCAAGAGAAAACACTTAGGCCTAGAAATTGGCCCACTCACCGCCACGAGTTTTCACCGTGAGCCCGTCTAAAAAATGGCAGGCGCCACTCTAGCACCCTTCTCTGGCACGGGACTCGGCAGCCGCCATTTTGGTGAGGGCCTCAGCACTGCCATTAGCAGCGCTGGCCCTGGAAATGTAAATTAAGAGAGCGTGACGTCGGTCGACGTGCATTGCCGACTTAACGTCACCTCAGCGAACTTGGACCTTAGAGCTGGGTCCTAAGCTCGCCCATGAAAACCCAGCGTTCAGCAGACTGACTGAGATGCTGTCAGCACCTCATAAAGGGACACACACATCTTTCAGGTAAGTTTGCATTTAAGCCTCTGGACTGGATTATTAAAAATGTTATTGAAGTAGTGGCTTGGTGCAATACATGTTTAAAGTTTTTTTAAGTGTGCAGGGACTGCTGCTGGATTCTTGCAAGGCCTTGGATGTTAAAGGAAGGCCTCTGAGAAGACAGAAAATGCTGGAAATACTCAGCAGGTCAGGCAACAGCCATGGAGAGAGAAACAGAGTTCACGTCTCAGATTGAGATGCTGCCTGACCTGCTGAGTATTTCCAGCATTTTCTGCATTTATTTCAGATTTACAGCATCCACTCACAGAGGGAAGAGGAAGCTGCAGAAGAGGAAGCCACAGAGGAAGAAGGCAACCCAGACAGCCCCTTTCTGGCTGGGATATCCGGGATAGAATCTATGCCTGCGGTACTAGTGACCACAACACCAATTCCTTTTCAACATTAGTCCTGCACCTTACCTTCCCTCTGTTACTGACCATCACAGCGTCCTCATGGCCATAATGCTGAAATTAAAACCACCACAAAGCAAACTTTCCAATCCAACTTTATAAATCTATCCATCCAATATGACATCAAGAAATCAACTCATCACCCTTATGCATCCCCTTAGTGACTGTCTTTTTTGTGCCTTTGCCTATCCTACTGATGTCACACAGTGCTACCCCAGTGGCTGCAGCATGGCTGGTGGAAGGCTGCTGACTTTCAGTGGGGGACACTGCAAATGGCCTTGCTGGTCGACCTTGAGGAGCTGGTGGCTGGAAATGTGAAATTGAGCGACGGTGTTTCTGTTCCTTCTTCATCTTCTTTATTTTCCTCGTCCTCTTCTTGGTCAACCACTGGCTGGGCAGGCTGCATTTCTTGGGTGTGTGAAATGAGGAAGGCACAAGACTGGAGTTCTGGTGAGGAGAGGGCGGGAAAGCAGGAAGTGCATGCTAGAAACATATAGAAACATAAAAGATAGGAGCAGGAGCAGGCCATTCGGCCCCTCGAGCCTGTTCCGCCATTTAATGAGATCATGGCTGATCATCCAAATTCAGTACCCTGTCCCTGCTTTCTCCCCATAACCCTTGATCCCTTTAGCCTTAAGAAATATATCTAACTCCATCTTGAATATATTTAATGAATTGGCCTCAACTGCCTTTTGTGGTAGAGAATTCCACAGGTTCACCACTCTCTGGGTGACGAAATTCCTCCTCATCTCAGTCCTAAATGGCTTACCCCTTATCCTTAGACTCTGACCCCTGGTTCTGGACTCCCCTGCCATCGGGAATATCCTTCCTGCATCTAGTCTGTCTAGTCCTGTTAGAATTTTATAAGTTTCAATGAGATCCCCTCTCATTCTTCTAAACTCTAGTGAATACAAGCCCAATCGACCCAATCTCTCTTCATACGTCATTCCTGCCATCCCAGGTATCAGTCTGGTGAATCTTCGCTGCACTCCCTCCATGTCAAGAACATCCTTCCTCAGATAAGGCGACCAAAACTGCACACAATACTCAAGATGTGGTCTCACCAAGGCCCTGTACAACTGCAGCAAGACATCCTTGCTCCTGTACTCGAATCCCCTCGCTATGAAGGCCAACATACCATTTGCCTTCTTAACCGCCTGCTGCACCTGCATGCTTACCTTCAGCGACTGGTGCACAAGGACACCAAGTTCTCGTTGCACTTCCCCTTTTCCCAATCTATTGCCGTTCAGATAATAATCTGCCTTCCTGTTTTTGCCACCAAAGTGGATAACCTCGCATTTATCCACATTATACTGCATCTGCCCAATCACCCAACCTGTCCAAATCATACTGGAGTTTCTCTGCATCCTCCTCACAGCACGTAGAAGGAGGATAACGTATGGTGATACCAGCATCTTGTATCCTTTCAGCCCCGCCGCTGGCCAAGGGCTCAGCCATGCCCCTGCCAAGAATGGCCAGCACGGTCTCCTCGAAGGGGGTGAGGTTTCAGGTGAAGCTAGGAATGCGAGGTGTGCCTTGTGATTGGTGCAGATTGTTGGTAGGTAAATGATTGAGGCAGGGGGGAGTTATTCATTGAGAAGTTTGTGAGGATTGTGGTGCAGTTGGTAGGCTTTTGAAGATGCATTCACTGACCTTGACCACTGGCCTGAGGTCATGAAGTTTCTTTGGGCACTGGAGTCAGGGGATGGGGTCGATACTGGCCTCGGTGATCTGGTCCCACATCGTTCTTTCTGGAGGGCCTCCTGGCCCCTGTGGGTAGAGGACCTCTCTTGCAGTGATGACCTCCTGCACAAAGCTGGAGTGCTGCGTGCGAGACCCTGGGTGCCCCTTCCCTGGATTGCTAAGCCATTTGTGTTAGTGTTGAAGCACTTTTCCTATATTTTTTTTAGCTGCGGAAGCAAATTCAGCTCTAAGAGCTGAAGACTCCCATTTGGGGATTCCTTTTAATGTTCATTTTTTTCAGAAGGCAGTTGAGCTGTAAGGGCTAAAACCTGCATATTTTACATCATTTTTATTTTTTATCATTTCAGAAGGCATTGCCCTTTTAAGAAAACGACAATGCATTGCCCTTTTAAGAATCCCACAATGCTTGTGAAATCACAGCCTCGCTTTCAAAGGCTGTTGAAGCAGCAATGCCGCTTGGGCACGCCATATTGGGGCCGGCTGCCAGGACCAATGCCAACAGGACGGCATTACACTGTGAGTTTAGCACTGGGCTAAAGATAATTAGTCCCCAGTGCCAATTTTTCAGCCCTGCTAGCGCCACCATTTTCGGCGGCTGTTAACCCCCGGCTGCGAATTTCTCAGCCTTAATCAATTAATGGGCTATGAAGAAAGAAAGAGAAATAAAGAAAAAGGTAGACAGGGAAAAGATTTGGCAGTGTTATAATTCGCCTACTGAACAGTGTCACACTTCCAAAAGTAATTCACTGGGTGTGAAGATGAGGTAGAACAGAAAAATTATTTAATAGGATTAATTTTTCAAAATTATTTATTTAATGAAAATGATAAATGCAAAATCAGTTGCTTTTTAGAATGCTTAATATACTTAGGATCCAAAAATGTGCAGGCCATCTAACGCACTCCTGCCATAACTCTGGCCGGAATGCAATGGGAGGTTGGGGAAATTGGCTGGAACCCAGATACACTGGCACCTGGCCTTCACTGGTAGTTTCCAGGAGGGGGTCTTGCTTGGGATGGAACCTCTGCCTAACTGAAACATGCTCACCCTACACCAGAAGGGGCAGAGCTATGAGCCAGGAGCTGCTCCTTCACACCCTGGGATGGCAACAGGCGCCAGAAGTTCCGGTCTGTGTGGGCTGATGAGCGCCCGGAACGACCTTGAAGTGTTGCGGATGCCCATCGGATGAATGGTGTTTAGGTGCAATTCCCCCTGAACCCGCACACTCTGTCAGGGTTAGCAATGGAGGACAGTGGCGGACGTGATTCCAGCCTAACTACCAGGAGTGCACCCCCTGAGCAATTTTGGGTCATTAATGTTTCCATATGAAAAATATGCTTTTGATGCAGTAATTATTACAATTTGACCATATGTTGGTAATTCATCTTCTTAACAGGATACTCAGTTGCCGTGGGGGAATTCACAGGAGATTCTGAGCAAGGTAAGTAGCTTAATTGGTCACCAAAAGCATGTGCTCATTCATTATGTATTTATTAGCCATTTCCTGTTCCTTAAAATGTCGAGTCAGATGTCTAATAACCTAATAAAACTACTTTTGCCAACTCAATTTTCCTGTCTTTTTCTTTTGACTAGAATTTGTTGCTGGAATTCCAAGGGGTGCTCAGGCATTTGGATATGTATGTAATAATATTATTCATTTGTTTAGTCTCATTTTCGAACAGAATTTGGCTGTTTCATTTTTCTCATCTCCGTCCTCCCATGTTGAACAAGCAGTGGAGCAGTTTTTAAATTTTGCGTATAATTTTTTTCCTGTATTGTTGAGTTACGCATAAAAAGCTAAGACAAATTGGAGGCGATTTTCAACTGCCGACTGGTGCAATTTTCAGGCCTTACCAAATACATTGTGGAACAGCACACCCTCTTGTTTTGGGCAGCGGCTGTTTACATGTACAAATTGGAATCCTATGCGTGCTCTGCCCATTTGTACCTAGCTCTGAGCAACATGAACCGCGCCCCTTTAAATCTGTCCTAAACCACTTTGTTCTTTTATTTTTGTGGGGCCAGAAGGAACAGAAGTGCTCTTCCTGGTTCCATGCTGTCGGCTCATGCTCGAACCCCTCTGGGATCGGCTCCCTCCCGTCAGGCCCAACCTGTCGGTTGGATCAGCGTCGGAGCTGGTCGATTTCCCGTTTCCCCCATAAGTGGCGAGCTGCAGCAGAACATTCATTTGCCGCCTGCAGCTCAAATGAGGCCTGAACCTGAAAATGGTTCGGGTCTCCCGACGCTGGCTTCAGGCAGTCAGTGTGGCCGGTCTGCCAACTGCACGCTTGATTTGGGTAGAAGTTGCAAATTGAGCCCCCCCCCCCCCCCTGATGTTTATTCACTTTCTGTGGTTTTGCTGTGCCTCACATTTACATTCCAAAAGGAGGGTTGGTGAACAATCTCCTTCACGATTTCTACCTAGGCTGCTCTGAACTAGCCACTTCCAGGTATACCGGTTCAGTCCTGAGCTATCTCTGCCCCTCTCTCTGGAGGATGGTGGCTTAGCTTGTGCTCTGCAACTCGCCGCAGTAGTGTGATTAATATGGGTCCTGAGCAGCGTGTACATGGCAGCAAGTTGACTCACCATGGCCAGACTGGACACTTTTAAAAATTGATGGTTTGCACATTTTTATCGTCAATATTTCATTAGTCATATGATTACCTTGTCAGAAAACTAGACCAATGTAAACATGCTTCTTTTTATAGGTTGCCATCATAAATGCAACAGATATGACTTTCATCTTGAATTTTACTGGTGAACAGGTAAAACATCTTTATATCTATTCATTTCAATGAAGCCATGAAATCGTTTCACTCTGGGCAACTGAGAAAAATAGATATTTTCTTGCAAAATTATAGTGTTTTCAATTATTTTGGAAGTCTATCAGATAATGTTATTAGCGGCAAAAATAATGAAATAACTGCTGAGTCCTTGACCCAATAACAAAATGTAGAACAATTTTTATTGGGAACCAAAAATATTCAAGAGTAGCCAGAAGTAAAACAGCGGTGTTGTCGTACTAAGTTATAGGCACTGAGGTTTTGTCTGTCGTATTGAGGATGACCAGAAGTTACTCTGGTGTGTCCACAGGTGACTGTTGCACCTGATGTGTGAACCACTCTGTTGTAGTTTTTTTTTTCATTTTCTCAACTTTGACAAGTTTTTGCTTTCAAAATGAGAGACGCCAGCATGTGGTGCAGTATGTCATCACATCTATCCCGTGCCACGTACCCCAAGTCAAAAGTACGGAGATTGCATACTTTGAGATTGGTTTCCACATGGTCTTTGTAGTGCCAGAGGAATGGTTGTCATTTAGCTTACTAGCTTCTAAAGTCCCTCCCCAGCACTTGCTTCTGAAGCCCATCTTCAGCATCTGAATTGTGTGGATGACTTAAAAAAAAGTTGCACTTCTAAACATTGCTTCAATGTTGGTTGTATTGGCTCATAATAGCACTCCTGCTCTGGTGATGTTGTTTTGCCATTTGATGCATTGTATCAGTCTCAGTTCATACATGTGGAATTTTTCAAGTTGCTTCACAATGGCCCAGAAATTCGGGTCCCAACGCGTGAGTACGCACGGAGTACTCACGCGAGGACCCGATGGAAGTGCCGGAATCTTGCATGCACTACGCATGCGCGCGAAACCGGCACTTCCGATCCTCTGAACCAAGGGGTTCAGAGGTCGAACGCGTGCGCACGGGAGTCTGCGCGTGCGCGTTGAACTTCCTTTTTTTTTCAGGTTTTAACGTGCGGGTAAGTCTGTACATTTTAGAAATGTAAAAAGCAGCCGTAAGGACTTCATTTTCAAAGGTAAGTGGTCAATTATTTAAAATTAAAACATTTTTTCCACAGGTTTTTTACTTTTAAATACTTTAAAGCAAGGTAAGTTTATTTTTAGCCCTGTTTTTTTATAAAATTATTTTTTTCAAAAATTTAAATTTTTGTTTAAAATAGTGATTTAATGTCATTTTTAGTTTATTTACAAAGTGTGATGGTTTTTTAAAAATTTATTTGAAGGTAAAGTACAGTTTTACAGCCTCAGCATTTATACGTTTTGACAGGTCTATCTGTCAAGACTTATGAATGGAGCATTCCCTGCTCCAATTGGCTGCCTGTTGCTCACGTGATCCCAGGGGAAGCATCGCACTGACTACGCCCCTAGGACACGCCAGCATAGCGTGCCGGCCTCTGGGACAGGCCTCAGAGAGGAATTCCACGCAGGCCAAGAGGTCAACTGCCGGCGCGCTAGGTAAGTGTAGGTCGGGGGCTTGCACCCGCAGGAAGCCCCCGACCCGAATTTCTGGGCCAATGTGCCTACAACATGTCCATGCCTTGCCGACATACAACTAGATGATATTGTGCTGGCTCCGTGTACATTAATCTAGACACCCACATGCCCATTTTGTCTTTTTCATGCATGTTTGTACTTTCTAATTAATAAGAACATTGTTAAACTACACTTCAGATAGCTGAATTGATCTACTGCAGTTAGTTGTATGCTGTTGGTGAGGATGAAGGATGGAATATAAGGTTTATCTGTGCCATGTGTGACTCTGTTTTCTGGTGGGTGATGATAGCTCATCACAGTTGCTGAGAATCAGTTGGTGATCGGTCTTCTTTAGTGTGTCCGCCTCTATCGCACATCATCAGCAAAGAGCGGTCTGCAGGTGAAATTGTCCATTACCTTGGTGGATCTGTTCAACCTGTTGAAGCAAAATTGAAGATTTAACCCTCACTAGGCTTGAGCCATCATCTCACAAAACAGTGTCCAGCTGCTACCTAAAGTATCATATTACAGAACATGAATTATTTTTCATACAAGACTCCAGTAATTGTTTCCCCTTTTTTAATCCACAGATGGCTTCCTATTTTGGATACACCGTGGCTGTCTCTGATATAAACAATGATGGGTGAGCCTTACTTTTTTATAAACACCGTGTAGGAAATATCAGAGATGAACACAGAATCATAGAATTTTTACAGCAAACAAGAAGGCCATTCAGCCCATTACACCTGTGACAGCTATTCACTTAGTCCCATGCCTCGGCCCTTTCTCCATATCATTTAAAAATGTTCTCTTTCAAATATTTATCCACTGTTTCTGGCAGGGCATTGCATGTCCTAACAACCCACTGTGTAAAAAAATTTCTGCTGACCTCACCCTTCTATCTTTTGGTGACAATCTTAACTTTATGGCTTCTAGTTATCACATCACAAACCAATGGATCTCTATTTACTTTATCAAAATGCCTTATAATTTTGAATTTCTTTATTAGATCTTCTCTTAACCTTTTCTGTTCCAGTGAAAAGAGACCTAGTTCATCTAATCTTTCCTCATAACTAAAGACTCTCATCCCTTGTTTCATCTATCCACTTTACATATTAAAATCTGTGAGTGGTCTCAGGATTCCAAGGGTGATGTGCGTGGTGTTGTGAACATAACGTTACGTGACTAATTGAGTACAGTAAGGCAGCACCTAACTTTATGCGACGTCCCTAAAAGTAAACTATTAATAATCCTGAGGTACCTTTTTTTTTAAATCATGTTTTCAGCTTGCCAGAAAATGGTAAACTGAGCAGACAATATTGGCAATCATCCTGTGCTGTCAATTCGATAGCCGTAAGTTATGAGAAAACTGAGGTTTATGAAAATAAATAAAGGCCTGTGAAACTCTGATTTCATACATAGCAAAGGGAAACCCACAGTTGAGCAATTTTTATAAAATTGGAAAATTGTGCCTCAAGAACGAAAGACGCCCTCATAGTGAAGTATGAGCAGCGGAAGGAGAAGAATGTATATACACAAAGCACAACAGCTGTTGAATAGGCTGTCATTGGACCAAGAAACATATGGAACACTCCCCCCCACCCCAATTAGGAAAATCCTAGCACACAAACAGAGAAGAACCCGCAGCAACCCCCACCCCACCGCCACCCCCGCCACATAGAACACCAATTGCCTCTCTGCTTAGCATGTATTGTGACAGTCTCTGCTGAGCAGAAACCATAATTGCCTCCACCCCCAAGAAAATTTAGAACACAACACCAACATCACCCCCAACCCCGTACTGATACCCTTAAAGCCATAACTTCTTCTGAATAGCCTTCAGCAGCAGCCCTGTGATTAAGTGACCCCATTGAACTACAAATGACTGGGCCCAATCGTGAAGTGCTAGGTTAAAATTCTTGATTTTCCCTCTCAAAAATCAAGTTGTACCCACCCTATAGCTTTTAAATCTTTAAAAATATGGCAAAATTAGATGAGCTAAAAATGCCAGTTTATTCCATTTCTGCACCACCTAATTTTCCACTGAAAAAGTAATGATTGGTATCAAAGTTTTTTTAATGTGCGGTTATCCATCACCTCTGTGCTTGCTGACCTACATTGGCTCCCAGTTAAGCAACACCTCGATTTTAAAATTATCATTCTTCTTTTCAAATCCCTCCATGGCCTCACCCCCTCCCTATCTCTGTAATCTCCTCGAGCACCACAAACCTCTGAGATATCTGCGCTCCTCTAATTCTGCCCTCATGAGCATCCCCGATTTTAATCGCTCCACTATTGCTAGTCGTGCCTTCAGCTGCCTAGGCCCTAAGCTCTGGAATTCCCTCCCTAAACCTCTCCACCTCTCTACCTCTCTTTCCTTCTTTCAGATGCTCCTTAAAACCTACCTCTTTGAACAAGCTTTTGGTCACCTGCCTTAATTTCTCCTTATGTGGTTCGCTGTCAAATTTTGTTTTATTAACACTCCTGTGAAGCACCTTGGGACGTTTTACTACATTACAGATGCTATATAAATAGTTAATAGTTGCAACCGAGGATTCCCCTCTACCGTGGTTGACACTGCCCGCGACCGTGTCCGTTCCATCTCCCGCACTTCTGCCCTCACCCATGCCCCTCCCTCCCGGAACCACGATAGGGTTCCCCTTGTCCTCACCTTTCACCCCACCAGCCTCCACATTCAACGGATCATCCTCCGCCATTTCCGCCACCTCCAAAGTGATCCCACCACCAAACGTATCTTCCCCTCCCCTTTCAGCATTCCGTAGGGACCGCTCCCTCCGAAACACCCTAGTCCACTCCTCTATCACCCCAAACAGCCATTCCCCTTTGCCTGGCACCTTCCCGTGCAAGCGCAGGAGATGTAACTCCTGCCCCTATACCTCCCCCCTTCCCACTGTCCAGGGCCCCAAACACCCCTTCCAGGTGAAACAGCGATTTACTTGTACTTCTTGCAATCTAGTATACTGTATTCGCTGCTCACGATGCGGTCTCCTCTACATTGGGGAGACCAAACGCAGATTGGGTGACCGCTTTGCGGAACACCTCCGTCCAGTCTGTAAGGGTGACCCCGAACTTCCGGTCGCCTGTCATTTTAATTCACCGCTCCATTCCCACTCGGACCTCACCGTCCTTGGCCTCTTGTATTGTTCCACGGAAGCTCAACGTAAACTCGAGGAACAGCACCTCATCTTTCGATTAGGCACTTTGCAGCCTTCCGGACTCGATATCGAGTTCAACAATTTCAGATCATAACCTCGGCCCCTATTACTTTTTTACTTATAATTTTTTCCACCCCTTTGTTTTGGGTCTTCCTTTCCCCCCCCCTTTTTGTTTCTCTCTCCCACCTGGCAGCTGCCTCTTACCTGCCAGTACACTTCACACCTAATCTCAGCTGCCTTTTGTCTCCACCGGCTGGTTTCGAATACCTTTTATTGTCTCTTTTACTTCTTTTGTTTGATCGCAGCCCTGCCTTCGATCTATTTTCTTTTCTTTCCAGTTTTGAAAAAGGGTTTCGACCCGAAATGTCAACTCAAATTTATCTCCACGGATGTTGCCTGACCTGCTGAGTTTTTCCAGCATTTTCTTTTGCTATTTTGGATTTCCAGCATCTGCAGTATTTTGCTAGCGCGTTAATAGTTGCTGTTGTTGTTGTTACTTGTTAAGGCCTTGTTAATGCGCTTTCCCATTACCAGCCCTTTCCCCGATCCATTCATGGTTTTCCTTTTCAAATACTTATCCAATTCCCTTTTAACTGATGTTAGAGTCTCTACTTCAATAGCTACTTGTGCCAAAGTATTCCATGTTCTATTAAGCCTTTGTGTTAAAAGATTCTAAGTGGAATTCTTTTATGTGATTCCTTCATTCTTCTAGTGATGAATCTTGAGTCTACATCCCCTTATTATTGAATTAACAACTCGCAGAAACAATCTATTAGTATGTACCATCTCAAAACTTTTCCTAATTTTTTTTTGAAGTAGGATTTGGACTCTTTGGGGGAAAAATTCAGTTGTTTGCACCTCCCGTTAGTGCCTTAATAGGGCGCTAATGGGGCGCAAAGCAACTAGCGCCCGGGCGCGGCGATATTTGCACCGCTCGTTTAATTAACTAGACATTTCGTGGCGGTGCTAAACACTACCGCCACGATCTCCTGCGCCGGGAGATTGTGACGTCAGTCGAGTGCGCAACGGCCCGTTAGCACCCCGGACCGGATATTGAGTGGCACCCCCTGCCTTACCGCCTGCCGCTAGCAACGACAGGTTGAGGGGAGCATTATGCTGTCAGAAAGGGACTAGGGGAGCGCTATTTAAAGGCGACCACTTCCTGCCGTTTTTTGTCGGTGACATTTTTGCACCACGCATTCTGAGAGAGAGAGAGAGAGAGAGAGAGACTTCTGGAGAGATTCAACACTGTGTGAAGGAGTTTTGAGTATTGAGCAGCACTTTGCAGGTTTATTTTGATTTGCCTTTCCTTGCTTTGCCAGCGCTCTGAGGTAGCGCCTCGCTCCTCGGCCTTTGCGCCTTAAGACAGGTGTGAAGCGCCTGATTTAGCGCTCCAATCGCCTCCAGGGGCGATAAAAGCCAAGTTTGCTGTCGGAGGCGATATTTAGCGCCAGGCGCTAAACTTTGCACACGGCTGATAATGGCACCCCAAACGGGGCGATACTGAATTTTTCCCCCTTTGTCACTGGGTTGTTAATGCTACAAGGTTGCCTCTGAGAGGTGCTTGCTGTCATAGGCAATCCTGTAAAGTAAAAGGCTGTTGTCTATCATCTGCTTCTTCCTCTCTGGCATCTTAACAAAATGTTTTAAATCATCTTGTCGCTGTGTGTGCAAGCTCCGAGTGATTGTAGTCTATCCAGCTGGGTAATAAACAGGAGTGTCAGAAGTCTCAATAATTTCAGTAAAGAAGACTACTGTCGAGCATTTTTAAAGATACCAATTTCCAGAACTGCTGTTTAACCAGCAATGTTGTGAGAACTCTGGAAATTGGTTTATTAGATAAGCATAAGGTTATATTAATATGCAGACCTACGGAAGAGGTTTTACAAATAGAACTGAAGATTTTTCTTTGTTGTAGACCCAACAGGATTTCACCTATTATATATAGACTTTAATCCCCAAGTAATACAAAATTATGCCTTTCCCCTTTGTTTGGAGAAGGGATACAGCTGCTGATACAGATGTTTCCTATAAAGACTGATGATAAAAATAGACTTAGAATTTTGTTATCACACAGCGTTATAGTTCTCTATATTGTGAGAGACTTTCTATGAGAACATATATACTTAATTCTGCTTTTTTGTGTAGTTTGAATGTTACAGTCACTTTCTGGAAATGCTTCATCCTCTGTGTTTCAGCCTATATCTTCATGCCTCTAGTGTTGTTCCTGACTTTACTGCCCTCCTAAATCCATCATTATCATCCTTCATATAAACCATTGAAACCCCCCCCCCCCCCCCCCCAATCCCCCATAATTCCACTTCCTCACTTGTCATCTCTTGTGGCTTTGCTGCATCTGGAGGCTCAATCAGTGAAAAGCCAATCTGTGAAAAATTCCGCGACTTTACCCCATACATCCCCCAATCCTCCTCCTTTCCTGCTATTCTCACCATCTGCCCATGGGAACAAAGATTCCATTAACTCCCTGACACTCGGGAGAGAGAGTTAGACAGTAGGATTAGCATTGGAATGCTAAAATCCCTCATAAGAGACTGTTAGCTAAAGTTGAAGCCCATGGAATTGAAGGCAAATTATTGACCTGGTGAGGAAATTGGCTGAGCGGCAGGAGTATGAGAGTAGGCATAATGCGTGGGTACTCTAATTGGCAGGATGTGACTAGTGGTGTCCTGCAAGGATCTGTGTTGGGGCCTCAACTATTGACTGTATTTATTAATGACTTAAATGATGGGATAGAAAGCCACATATTCAAGTTTGCCAATGACACAATGATAGGCGGCATTGTAAGCAGTGTAGCTGGAAGCATAAAATTACAAAGATATATGGATTAAGCGAATGGGCAAAACTGTGGCAAGTGGATTTCAATGTAAGCAAATGTGAAGTCATCCATGTTGGACCTAAAAAGAATAGAACAGAGTACTTTCTAAATGGTGGAAAGCTAGAAACAGTGATGGTCGAAAGAGACTTGGGGGTCCATGTACATAGATCATTAAAATGTCATAGACAGGTACAGACAATAATCAAAAAGGCTAATGGAATGTTGGCCTTTATATCCAGAGGACTAGAATACAAGGGGGTAGAAGTTATGCTGCAACTGTACAAAACCCTGGTTAGACCACACCTGGAGTACTGTGAGCAGTTCTGGGCACCACACCTTAGGAAGGATATATTGGCCTTGGAGGGAGTGCAGCATAGGTTTATCAGAATCATACCTGGATTCCAAGGGTTAAATTATGAAGAGAGAGTACACTAACTAGGGTTGTATTCAATGTTCCCTCTAAGCTGTGTACATGTGCAGCCGTGCAGTAATCTGCAAGGTACCACGCAGACTGCTCACAAGCTTCTCCATTTGAAATACTGCACATGTGCTGAAATTTAAAGGGAGCACGCATTGAAATAAACTGGCCGCGCACAACAAAGATAATTTAGAAGGAACGTTGGTTGTATTCCCTGGAATTTAGAAGGTTGAGAGGTGATTTGATTGAAGTTTCAAGATATTCAGGTGAACTGATAGGGTAAAGAGAAACCATTTCTGCTGGTTGGGGTGTCTAGGACTAGAGGGCATAGTCTAAAAATTAGTGAGTCCTTTCAGGAGTGAAATTAGGAAACATTTCTACATGCAAAAGACAATTGTTAATTTTAAACCTGAGATTGATAGATTCTTGGTAAGCAACGGTATTAAGCGATATGGGGCAAAGGCGGGTATCTGGAGTTAGGTCACAGATCAGTCATGATCTCACTGAAGGGCGGAACAGGCTCGAGGGGCTAAATGGCCTACTCCTGTTCCTATTCTGTTCCTATGTTCCTATTATGTTCCTATAATGCTCTAGCAAACAGCTGGCACAAACATGATGGGCAGAATGGTCTCCTTCTGAGCTGTTCAGTTCTATGGCTCTATATCTTGGATGAGACAGAACTACCTCCAGCTCAACATCGGAAAGACCAAGATCATTGGCTTCAGCACCTGCCTCAGTCTTCGCTCTCTTGTCGCTGTTTCCATCCCCCTCCCGGGCCATTCTCTTAAACTAAACCTGATTACGAGTAATTTTGGTGTTCTGTTCCATACTGAATTGAGCATTAAATGCCACACCCAATCCATCACCAAGAACTCTTATTTCCAGCTCTGTGATATTGCGCACCTCATTTCCAGCTCTGTGATATTGCCCACCTCCACCTCTACTTCAACCCCACTGCTATGCTGAAACCCTTATACATGTCTTCATCACCTCCAAACTTGACTACCCCAATACTCTTCTTGATGGTCTTTTATCCTCCTTCCTCCATAAACTCCAACTTCTCCAAAACTCTGTTGCACCAATCCGATCCTGCGCAAAATATTGGCTTCTCATCGTGTCTGTTTTCACTGACCTGCACATGCTCCCTGCCTCCCCACTAGAAAATAATTTGGCTATCACTGGACCAAGAAACTGTAGGGGGTTTGCACAGGCATGTTTGGTCAGTCAGCTTTGCCTCTGACTACCTTCTTTGAGCAGTTCGAATCGCTCGCCCCCTGGGTTCTGGACACCGGACTTAGATACAGGCAGCGATACAGAAAATCGAGTAGACAAGTGGCTTGGTGTAAATATAACGATCTTACACGAAAAAATTACTGGTACAGCACACTACAGACATAAATTGCTTATACTTAAAGGGAATGGGGAACACACAGCACAATCGAGAGAAAACAACTATATTAGCAATCCCCTTAATTCCCACCCCCTATACCTAACTAGATTAGACTATGAGGGGCCAGAACTTCATGCTCACCAATCCAAGAACTTGTTACGTTTAAAAAAAACAGTTGAAGGTTTTGGGTTCACTCCTTGTGCACTCTGTGACCTGCCGACGTCACGTGGTTCCAGCGCGCTGCAAGGGTGCCATCCAGGTAAAATACCCCAATATTAAAGTCTCTGCCTGGGTATTTTACCTCGCAGGACGGGCTCGTCTTCAGTTGATGTTCTTCCTTGGTTGATCCTGTTGGGTTGAATGAGCTGGACTGAGGGCCCATTTATTCGAAGCCCCACGCAGTCTTCTTCATACAACCCGTCCTGGTTGTAATCTGGCAGCGAGTTGAGAGGCAGGAGGGAAGAGGCAAGAGAGAGAGTGGCTTCCCGATGGGCCCACAGTTATACCCCCATCGGGAGCCCTTATCTGCGCGGCAAATCAGTTCAGTCCTTTGTCCGATTTTGGTGAGCTCGTTTAAATGTTTAAAAACGTTTATAAAAATGACCTGTAGAGTGATAGTCATTATGTCATAATCATAATCAACTTTATTGTCATTGTTAGTGCACAAGTGCAGTACAACGAAATGTAGGCTTGCGGCTCCCAAGAGTGTACATTTAGCCTCGAAACCCTGGCCGTTGTTAAAGACAAGTTGTGAATTGCTCCCATTCAGGCTTAATGTCTCTGGTGAGCGGTTCCCGATTTAAAATGCAGAAAACCTAATGGCTTGATGGAGCCCATTCCAACTTAATGACTGGAATGTACAGTCTTTTGTTCATTTTATCAGTCCTTACAAAGTCTTTGATTAGTTTAAAACTTGAACTCCTTGACCTGCTTGTTTTGCAGAACCTTTGTTTTAAAATCCCATTTGGCCTGGTCACGAGGTTTACCGCAGCCATTTTGGGTACCCTGGTTTTAAAATCAAGTCCATCCAGGGTCCCTTTTGATTAATAACTTTGGGGAATATTGGACTTTTGAGAACCTTACAAAACATACAAATTAATTGCAAAATCATTGTTCTCATCTGTGAATCATAAGAACATAGAAATAGGAGTAGGCCATTCAGACCCTGGAGCCTATTCCACAATTCAGTTACACCACGGTTGATCTAAACTTCAACTCCATTAGCCCGCCTTTTCTCCATATCCCTTGTTGCCAGTACCTAATCGATCTCAGTCTTGAAAATTTCAATATTTCAATTGACCCAGCATCCACCACTTTTTGGGGGAGAGAGTTCCAGATTTCCACTACCCAGTGTGTGAAAAAGTGCTTCCTAATTTCATTCCTTACTGGCCTAGTTCTAATTTTAAGATTATGCCCTCTTTTTCTGGATTCCCTGACCAGAGGAAATTGTTTCTCTGTATCAAATTGCTTTATCAGTTTAAACACCTTGATTAGTTCACCCCTCAACCTTCTAAACCCAAGGGAATACAAACCAATTTTATGCAACCTGTCCTCATAATTTAACCCTGTAAGCCCTGGTATCATTCTGGTAAATCTTCGCAGTACCTCCTCCAAGACCGATATCATTCCTGAGGTTCAGTGCCAAGACTAAACCCAGTACCCCTGATGGGGTCTGGCCAAGTCTCTGTACAACTGAAGCATCCCTTCTTCACTTTTCTGTACTAACCCCTTTGAGATAAAAGCCAACATTCCATTCGTTATTCTGATTTCTTTTTGTACCCTGTGCACTAGCTTTAGTGATTTGTGTGCATGGACAGCCAAATCCCTTTGCTCCTCCGTAGTTTCTAGTCTCGTCCCATTAAAAAAAAATTCAGAATTTATCTTTCTCGGATCCAAAGTGGCTGACTTCATTGTTCCCGATATTGAACTCCACCTGGCACTGTTTTTTCGACTCACTTAGTCGGTCTATGTTGTTTTGTAACGTTCTGCTCCCATCTACACAACCTACTGTGCCTCCTAACTTAGTGCCATCGACAAACTTGGATATACAAGTTGCTATTTCTTCATCCAAGTCATTAATATACCTAAAAAACGAAGTTCCCAGTACAAATCCCTGGGGAACACTACTTGTTAAATTGCGCCAATCAGAGAATATTCCCTTTATCTCTACCTCCCAACCAATTACCAACCCAAGTCACAACGTTACCTCTAATTTTGGGTGATGTCATTTTTGCTAATAATCTCTCCTGTGAATCTTATCAATTAATTAATCCTTTTATGGCCTTGCCCATTCTACCTCTGCAATATCCTACAGCCCTATGTCCTCTCCTAAACACACTATTCCTCTGAATCCAGCCTTCAGTGCATTCCCCCCTCCGTTTGCCCCATCATTTGTGACAGAGCTTGAGCTGCCTTGGTTCTACTCATTGGAACTTCTTCTCTATATCTCTCTGCCTCTCCATCTCTCTCTACACCTTTAAAATTCTCAAGACCCATTTACTTAACCAAACTTTTAGTCACTGCCACCAGCCCCCCACCCCACCCCACCCCACCCCACCACCAGCACCCCCATCTCTCTTTTCCTGTCCACCACCCCATCTCTCTTTTCCTGTCTCAGCATCTGTTTTTCGTGCAACTATTGTGAAATGCTGTGGGATGTTTCTTTATGTTAAAGGCACTATATAATACAAGTTATTGTTTACTTCTGCTTGTCCTTTACCTCAGCCTTGCACATTTTTTTCTATCGAGTTAAATGTGCATCTCTTGGCTCATTAATGTGTAGCAGCACCTTTGTACTCCGAGCAAGTCTCTTCGTCTCTGTCTTC
The DNA here is from genome assembly GCF_052327205.1 of Somniosus microcephalus. Classification (NCBI taxonomy): domain Eukaryota; kingdom Metazoa; phylum Chordata; class Chondrichthyes; order Squaliformes; family Somniosidae; genus Somniosus; species Somniosus microcephalus. The sequence continues at coordinate 83,584,781 of NC_140991.1, read as the reverse complement.
AGTTACACACCTAAGGTCTACAGCTATGTACGGTCATGAAAGAAACAACACAGTTCAGGCAGTCTGTTGCACATTTGTAACACAGAGAGGCACAAAACAGATTCACATCTAAGATTCCCACATGGCAAGTTTCAAAATGCCAGCTGAATCTTCAAGGAGGTAGGGTCAAGCAGTGTTTGATACTTGGTACCCCACCTCCTTCAGGAAGGAAGGGAAGATTGGAGGCCACGCCCCAATCAATTTGCACACTTCCTAGTAACTCTTGATATGAGAAAAGGCCTGGGAACAGGATGGCCTCCCACCCTCTGACCTGGAAACTGGCACAGGGTATTGAACTAAGAATACAAATGTGAGTAAAAACAACTGTAGAAGAAAATCAAACGACAGCATTTGTACTTCCACAATGTGCTGTTGGGACATTGAGCCATGCGGGAGACCCCTTTATGTATTTGTAAGCATTTCCTCTGAGAAATGTCAGAATTTATTCCAGAGCCTTTCAAATGAACAATTTACTTTTAACAGTTTAATCTTTTGAATGCTGCCTTTTATAGGCTTCAGAAAATGATCATATGACCATTGTAAAAATGTAATTTTCTAATTCTGTATATAAAATTAAAGAAATCTCCAGGACCACGGGTATTTCTTAATTTACAATGTTCTCTCCACAAACTGTAAAAAAAACTGTAATTATGATTTTGGCAGAAAAAATATTCCTTAAAAATGCAGTCCTTAAATTTAGATTAAAGTGCAAAATGGGTAAATAGCTACTTTTATCCCACTGAGATCCATCTTGATGTTTTGAATGTATTCTTTTCATAGCCATAATGTAATTGCTGTTCATTCACATACCAAATGTTTGGCAACTGAAATATTTAAAGGCAGACGATAAGAACATAAGAGCATAAGAAATAGGAGCAGGAGTCGGCCATTCGGCCCCTCGAGCCTGCTCCGCCATTCAATCAGATCATGGCTGATCTTCTGCCTCCACTCCATTCACTGGCCTTATCGCCATATCCCTTGATGTCTTTACTAGTCAGAAATCTATCGACTTCTGTTTTGAATATACCCAATGACTGAGCCTCCACAGCCCTCTGGGGTAGAGAATTCCAAAGATTCACCAACCTCTGTGTGAAGAAATTTCTTCTCATCTCAGTCCTTAAAGGCCTACCCTTTATCCTGAGGCTGTGGCCCCTGGTTCTAGACTTCCCAGCCAAGGGAAACATTGTCCCAGCATCCACCCTATCAAGCCCTGTAATAATTTTGTATGCTTCAATGAAATCCCCTCTCGTTCTTCTGAATTCAAGAGAATACAGACCTAGTTTACTCAATCTCTTCTCATACGACAGTCCCGCCATCCCAGGAATCAATCTTGTGAACCTTCGTTGCACTCCCTCTATGGCAAGTATATCCTTAGGTAAGGAGACCAAAATTGTACACAGTACTCCAGGTGTGGTCTCACCAAGGCCCTATATAATTGGAGTAAGACTTCTTTACTCCTGTACTCAAATCCTCTTGTAATGAAGGCCAGCATACCATTTGCCTTCCTAATGGCTTGCTGCACCTGCACATTCACTTTCAGTGACTCATGTACAAGGACACCCAGGTCCCTTTGAGCATCTGCATTCCCCAATCTTTCACCATTTAGGAAATACTCTGCCTTTCTGTTTTTCTACCAAAGTGGATAAATTCACATTTATCCACATTATATTCCATCTGCCATGTTCTCGCCCACTCACTGAGCCTGTCGAGATCCCCTTGAAGCCTCTTCACATCCTTTTCACAACTGACACTGCCACCTAGCTTTGTATCATCAGCAAATTTGGAATTGTTAAATTTAGTCCCATCATCCAAATCATTGACATAGATTGTGATTAGCTGGGGCCCAAGCACCGATCTTTGCGGTACCCCACTAGTCACAGCCTGCCAATCTGAAAAAGACCCGTTTATTCCTACTCTTTGTTTTCTGTCTGTTAACCAATTCTCAATCCATGCTAGTATATTACCCCCAATTCCATGTGCCCTAATTTTGTTCACCAACCTCTTGTGTGGGACCTTATCAAAGGCCTTCTGAAAATCCAAATACACCACATCTACTGGTTCCCCTTTGTCTACTCCACTAGTTACATCCTCAAAGAACTCCAATAGGTTTGTCAAACAGGATTTCCCTTTCATAAATCCATGTTGACTCTGCCCAATCTTACTATTCGTTTCTAAGTGCCCAGTTATTGCATCATTTATATTAGATTCCAGCGTTTTCCCAACTACTGGTGTGAGGCTAACAGGTCTGTAGTTCCCCATTTTCTCTCTCCCTCCTTTCTTAAATAGCGGGTTTACATTTGCTATCCTTCAATCTACAGGAACCATTCCAGAATCTATAGAATTTTGGAAGATGACAACCATTGCGTCCCCTATCCCAATGGCCACCTCTTGCAAAACCCTAGGATGTAGGTTATCCGGTCCTTGGGATTTATTGACTTTTAGTCCCATTAATTTTGCTAGTACTGTTTTTGTACTAATAATAATTTCTTTAAGTTCCTCATTCTCACCATACCCTTGGTTTTCTCGTATTTCTGGGAGGTTTTTTGTGTCTTCCTCTGTGAAGACAGAAACAAAGTATTTATTTAATTTCTCTGCCATTTCCTTATTCCCTGACGTAAGAAAACTACTAGGCACTTGGTCTAAGTGTTAAGCGAAGCTCTAATCAACTGTTTTACAACATGTAGGTCTAGTTGTGTCCTTCACTAGTTCTGTTAAGAATGTCCTGCGCAAGCTGGGCCCGTGCCTGAGTATTTATATTCTCCCTGGACAGCGCCATCCGTAGGCCACTCAGTATTATTTCATAAGTCTTTCTTTCATGAGTGACTGATTCATGTCATTCCCCATTATATATTCTCCTGTCTCTGAATATAAAAGACCTACATTTACCTTCGCCAGTCTTTTCCTTTTCACATACCTATAGAAGCTTTCACAATCCGTTTTCATATTTTTCGCTAGTTTGTGCTCATATTCCATTTTCCCTTTCTTTATCAATTTCTTGGTCCCCCTTTGCTGATTTCTAAAAAGATCCCAATCCTCATGCTGACCACTTTTTCTGGCAACTTTATAAGCTTCCTCCTTTGAATTAATACTAGCTTTAATGTCTTTTGTTAGCCATGGTTGGATCACTTTTCCTTTTGGGTTTCTATGCCCTAGAGGAATATATGTTTGTTGCAAATTATGCATTATTTCCTTGAATGTTAACCATTGTATGTCCACCTTCATACCTTTTAGTGTAGTCTCCCAATCTACCATGGCCAACTTGTCCCTCATACCCTTGTAGTTTCCTCTGTTTAGATTGAAGACCTTAGTATCAGATTGGACTACATCACTCTCAAACTTAATATAAAATTCAATCATATTATGGTCACTTGTCCCTAAAGACCCCTTTACCACAAGATTATTGATTAGCCCTTTCTCATTACACAGTACCAGATCCAGAATAGCCTGTTCCTTGGCTGGTTCCTCCACATACTGATCCAGGAAACCATCTCGCATGCATTCCAAGAATTCATCCTCCACACCATTTGTGGCCATTTGATTTGCCCAGTCAATATGTAGATTAAGTCCCCTGTAGTGGTACTACCGAATGTCTCTTACCTGTTGTACATAATTCTCTTCAACGTTGTGTATATACTGTTTGCATGTTCGGGCCGTTGCCCCTTTAAGAATGCGAGCTGGGCCAGCTCAGCCTCCCGCTCCCGCGGCAATCGCCGGCCCAGCTCGGCCTCCTGCTCCCACGACTTCGGCCGCAACGGCCAGCTCCAATGCCGGGTGCCGGATAAACGCGGTGACATCATCACGTGAGTCACGTGACCGCCCCAAGCGCGGGCAAACGTGATGACGTCACGTCGCAAGTCACGTGACGCCCCGAGCGCGGGAAACGCGAGCAACGCGATGACGTCATCGCACAAACCTCCGGACTGCCTAGTCAGTCCTCGTGGCGTCCCCACTGGGGAAAGACCTGTTCCACGTCGCTCCAGCATCGATCTACATTATTTGCTGTATTTCATCTTATCCAACATTAAAATCCTGTTTGTTGTTCCTCCGAGTCAAGCTCCGTTATTTGTTAGGAATACACCTATTCCTACACCCCCATGATTACCGTATTGCCCTTGATAAAGTAGCCTAACCCCTGTATTTTTCATATTTTTAAATTATGTGCTTCACAGATTGGATGATGTGTTAGTTGGTGCTCCTCTTTTCATGGATCGCGAGTCTGACGGAAAGTTGAAGGAAGTTGGGCTGGTTTATCTGTACCTGCAGGAGGAGGAGTTCCTTTTCAAGGATCCTCAGAGACTATTGGGAACTGAAGTATTTGGAAGATTTGGCAGTGCCATAGCACCTTTGGCAGATTTGAATCAAGATGGATATAACGGTGTGTTATGACTGTCATAAGTCTTCTGAAGATAACTAATCCCTGGCATTCTATACTGAAAAGTACATAGTTCATTTTGAATGGCTGATTAGGTGTATATTATGTGAACAAAAAAGCCTATGTGAGATCTTCATTAAAGAAGAGAAGTCGGGGGAGGCAAGTACTTTCTGTTAATGTGGATGTAGAAATATATAATAAACGGTGTCAGTTTTCCAGGTTATGTTTAGCCTCATGCAGGTTTTCCACTTTCCTCTAGAACCACTCCAGTGATGCGTGTTATGAAGAGGTAGTTTGAATGCGTCTTAGAGCAGCTGCGTTGACTTTAAGGGGAGCTCGTGCTTCTGACCAACCTGTGGGTGTTCCTGATGCTGGTCAAGTTTGCAGCAACTTTCTATAATTTAATTTGTACAAGGAGTTGCATACAATCTGCATGTTTCACAAAAGTTAAGTAAAGACTATTTAAACAATCAGAGATGTGTAGGAGTCTTCAAAAATAAACTAATGATCACTAGAGTGATCATTCAAAAAAGGTGGTAGAGAGAAAACGGGGAATTACAGACCGTTAAGCCTGACATTGGTGGGGAAAATGCTAGAGTCCATTATAAAAGATGTAATAGTAGAGCACTTGGAAAACAGTGACAGGATCGGACAAAGTCAACATGGATTTACAAAAGGTAAATCGTGCTTGACTAATCTACTGGAATTTTTTGAGGATGTAACTGGTAAAATAGATAAGGGAGAACCAGTGGATGTGGTGTATTTGGACTTTCAGAAGGCTTTTGATAAGGTCCCGCATAAGAGATTAGCGTGTAAAGTTAAGGCATATGGGATTGTGGGCAAGGTATTGACTTCGATAAAGAACTGGTTGGCAGACAGGAAGCAAAGAGTTGGAATAAACGGGTCTTTTTCCGAGTGGCAGGCAGTGACTAGTGGGGTACCGCAGGGATCGGTCCTTGGGCCCCAGCTATTCACAATATATATTAATGATCTAGATATGGGAACTAGATGTAATATCTCCAAATTTGCAGATGACACAAAGCTGGGTGGGCATGTGTGCTGTGAGGAGGATGCCGAGAAGCTCCAGGATGATTTGGACAGGTTGGGTGATTGGGCAAAAGCATAGCAGATGCAATACAACGTGGATAAATGCGAGGTTATCCACTTTGGAGGCAGATTATTATCTGAATGGCAATAGATTGGGAGAAGGGGAAGTGCAACGAGACCTGGGTGTCCTTGTGCACCAGTCGCTGAAGGTAAGCATGCAGGTGCAGCAGGCGGTTAAGAATGCAAATGGCATGTTGGCCTTCGTAGCGAGAGGGTTTGAGTACAGGAACAAGGCTGTCTTGCTGCAGTTGTACAGGGACTTGGTGAGACCACATCTTGAGTATTGTGTGCAGTTTTGGTCGCCTTATCTGAGGAAGGATGTTCTTGCCATGGAAGGAGTTCAGCGCAGATTCACCAGGCTGATACCTGGGATGGCAGGAATGACGTATGAGGAGAGATTGGGTCGATTGGGCTTGTACTCGCTGGAGTTTAGAAGAATGAGAGGGGATCTCATTGAAACTTATAAAATTCTGACAGGACTGGACAGACTAGATGCTGGAAGGATGTTCCTGATGGTCGGGGAGTCCAGAACCAGGGGTCACAGTCTAAGGATAAGGGGTAGGCCATTTAGGACAGAAATGAGGAGGAATTTCTTCACCCAGAGAGTGGTGAACCTGTGGAATTCTCTACCACAGAAGGCAGTAGAGGCCAATACATTAAATATATTCAAGAAGGAGTTGGATATATTTCTTAAGGCTAAAGGGATCAAGGGGTATGGGGAGAAAGCAGGGACCGGGTACTGAATTTGGATGATCAGCCATGATCGCATTGAATGGCGGAGCAGGCTCGAGGGGCCGAATGGCCTACTCCTGCTCCTATCTTCTATGTGTCTATGTTTCTATAAGTATGAAACTGCAGGGAAACAGGAAGAGATTTTCTGTAAATTGCAAGTTAGACAACAAATTGTTTGAAGTCAAGCTGAGAAAAGAGATTGTGAGAAATACAAACATGGAACTGCGAAAGAGACAAGTTTAATAAGACAGTTGTATTCCACAGTTTGCATTAATGCAAATCACTTTTGGCATTGCTTCAATGAAAGTTGTGCAGTGTAGTCCAGATATGCAGTCAGCTGAATTAAATTTAGGCAGGCGGTGTGAGGAGGTAATTAAACTGCTTTGGCTTCACACCTACTGCAGTACAATTGAAGTCAATGTGAAGCAACATTTTTAATTAGCTGACTGTCCTGTTGATTTTTTGATACAATTTAACCAACATTTGGATGCTCATAAGTGGATCTCTCTGCATGTACAGAACAGCATTTTCCCTGGCCAGAGAGCAACTATAAGACCAACAATATGACTGCGACATTTCAGTCCCAAATCGCTAGTCTCAATCGACAATGCAGCTGCCCATATTTTAGGAGATTGGTGTGTCATTTTAATGTCAGTTGTTTGTCATTACAATCTTAAGACACTTCTGATAATGTCAGGTATTGGGAGAGCAATGCCAAAACCAGCTCTGTGCATCACATGTTTATATAGCGCCCCCTGGAGAACGATACTGTGTGTGCTGAAAACCAGAGCTCCATTTCCTGAATTGACCTCTCCCATCCTTTTTATTAATTGCCAGAATTTTTTCTTAAATGTTCACGCACAGACCAGTAAATAGATGCTGACCTAAACCAGTACAAATGGTGTACTTGCGTTATAACGCAATTTTACATCAAAGCACAAGCATGCCAATGTGCTGAACCAGTTTAATGCATTTACGAAGCAAGAATACCAAATGAAAATTTTGGTTTAGCCAAAGATTTTTTTTTTGCTGCTGTCAGCAGTGAGCAAGCTGGTAAGTTATACAGGAAACTCTTTTTTTTATCCGGTACCGACGGGACCGGCGTGGTGCCGGTTTATCAAAAAGTCCGGATTACAGAGAGGTATACTTACTAAGGTACGAGAGCCCTGTACATGGCCACAGATCCAGGCGTCCCTGTTGCATGGCAACAGGTGCAGGAACCCCGGCCACAGATCCAGGCATCCCTCTTGCATAGCAACAGGTGCAAGAACCCCAGTTACACGGCCACAGATCCAGGAACGGCCACTAATATGAAGTAAAACTTACCTGAACCTACTCCTGAATTTTGCCGGTTAACAGAGATTTCCGGTTATTTAGGTGCCGGTAAATCGAGAGTTTCCTGTATATCCTGCAGTGCCATGGGCTGGATGAAACCAAGTCATTGGCAGTTGACAGGACTGCAATAATGTCAAAACCCTTAAATAGTCAAACAGTCTATAAAACCAAAGAAATTTAAAATAATTTCAGGCCTCACTAGTGATAATAAAAAGAAGAAAGAAAGAACTTGCATTTATGTACAACAACAGCTTGTATTTATATAGCACCTTTAACATAGAAAAATACCCCGAAGTGCTTCACAGAGGCGTATTTTAATAAAAATGGACACTGAGCCAAAGAATGAGTTATTAGGAGAGGTGGTCAAAGGCGTGGGTTTTAAGGAGGATCTTAAGGAGGAGAAGTAGGTGAAGTGGTTTAGGGTGGGAAATCCAGAGCATAAGGCCTAGACGGCTGAAGGCACGGTTGACAGTGATGGGGTGAAGGGAGGAGAGTTACACAAGAGGCCAGAGTCAGAGGAACGCAGAGTTTCAGTGTCGGGGTTTGTAGGGCTGGAGGAGGGGACAGAGATAGGGAGGAGCGAGGACACGTAGGAATTTAAACACAAAGATGAGAATTTTAACTTGGCGGTTTTGCGGGACTGGGAGCCCATGTAGGTCAGCAAGTACAGGAGTGATGGGTGAGCGGTACTTGTTGCAGCAGAGGATATGGCAGTACATTTTTCAATGAGCTGAAGTTTCTAGAGAGTGGAGGATGGGAGGCTGGCCAAGAGAGCTTTGGAATAGTCGAGTCTGCAGGTGACAAAGGCAAGATATGAGGGTTTCAGTAGTAGATGGGCTGAGGTGGAAACCTGATTGGAGAGATTCACATAACGTTGTGGAAAAGCTGGGCACAGATTTGGGAAGCAAGAACACGTCCAAGGAAGGTGATAATCTGAGTGAAATCACAATTACATTCCTGAATGTATCGTATGTCGCAAATATTTTTTATGTCTGGAATTAGTTTCATCGCCTATAAATAGCATTAAATATTAATTCAATTCTAGACATAAGAAATATTTGTGGCATATGATAGGCCATAGTGGAAATATAATTAGTATCTGGTTTCTGCATAGTATTAAAATTTTACCAAGAGTGCGAACGCATACCAGACTGGTGATAGTCAGCACTTTAGTGCAGCCATGCTTTGTGAATGCTGTCAAGTGTTCTTTAAGCATGTGATGTCAAATGTCTTTTTATATTTCAAGAGAGATGTTGGTAAATATAATCTTCATTGCCCTTTTTAATTATTAATCCTGTTTTATTATTTATTTTGCTAATGTAGATATCGCAGTTGGTATACCTTTTGGGGGTGAAGATAGGAGAGGCAAAGTTGTGATCTACAATGGCCACAGTACTGGGTTAAATTCCAAACCATCACAGATCCTGGAGGGCTTGTGGCCCTCGCAGTCCATGCCGCCTGGATTTGGCTTTACCTTACGAGGAGGCTCAGACGTAGACAGGAATGAATACCCAGGTAAGAATTACATTTGGGAGGAATCTTGGCTTTGATATCTTACACTTTTATAAAATACAGTTTGGCAGAACAATAATATCCCATCAATGTGATGTGATATTTTGCACCTCATCAATGGCAGATGTGCAGTATAACCATTGACTTTGCATAACCATTTATTGCTAGTATAGAATCCACTTCTGCTGTGCATGTGGTGCAGTATAACTATGTAATTATTAGGTGGCACATGTTCAGCCAGTTTATTAGGAGCCAGTAGGCAATCTAATTTTTAATCTGTTTTCTTAAGTTCAAAAAAGACTTGGGCAGCATTCTGTACTATCCTTCAGTTTCTAACCATGGCTAACAAGAGAAGTTAAAGATAGTATTAGATCAAAGGAAGAGGCTTATAATGCTGCCAAAAAGAGCAGTAAACCTGAGGATTGGGAGGACCAAAAAATTGATAAAGCACGGTGGCATAGTGGTTAGCACTGTTGCCTCACAGCGCCAGGGACCCGGGTTCAAATCCGGCCTCGGGTGACTGTCTGTGTGGAGTTTGCACATTCTCCCCGTGTTTGCATGGGTTTCCTCCCACAGTCCAAAGATGTGCGGGTTAGGTTGATTGGCCATGATAAAAATTGGCCCTTAGTGTTAGGGGGGATTAAATACATGGGGTTACGGGGTTACTGGGATAGGGCTTGGGTGGGATGGCTGTCGGTGTAGGGACCGGGTGCTAGGGTTTGGATGATCAGCCATGATCTCGTTGAATGGCGGAGCAGGCTCGAAGGGCCGAATGGCAGCACGGTGGCATAGTGGTTAGCACTGTTGCCTCACAGCGCCAGGGACCCGGGTTCGAATCTGGCCTCGGGCGACTGTCTGTGTGGAGTTTGCACATTCTCCCCGTGTTTGCGTGGGTTTCCTCCGGGTGCTCCGGTTTCCTCCCACAGTCCAAAGATGTGCGAGTTAGGTTGATTGACTATGATAAATTGACCCTTAGTGTTAGGGGGATTAAATACGTGGGGTTACGGGGATAGGGTGGGATATGTGTTGGTGTAGGGGTTACGGGGATTGGGTGGGATATGTGTCGGTGCAGGCTCGATGGGCCGAAATGGCCTCTATCTGCACTGTGGGGTTTCTGTGATCTGTGATTTCTGTGATTATAATCCTCTTCCTGCCGCTAGGAGTCGGGTCCCTGCGCAAATCGGGGACCCGACTCCCGGGAAGTTTGGTTGGAGGCGGGTTGGGAGCGGGTTTGGGACCCACTCCCATTCTTTTTGACTTTCCCAGCAGTCCCGCCTCTAAACCTGCCTCATCAGGGCTGGTAAAATCCAGCCCTAAGTGTCTGTCTTCACGGAAGAAGACGCAAAAAACTTCCCGGAAATAGTGGACAACCAAGGGTCTAGCGAGAATGAGGAACTGAAACTGAACTATTAGTAAAAAAGTACTACGGGAGAAATTAATGGGACTGTAAGCCGAGATATCCCCTGGACCTGATGGCCTACATCCTAGGGTTTTGAAAGAGTTGGCTATAGAGATAGTGGATGCATTGGTTGTCATTTTCCAAAATTCCTGGGGGGAAAAATTCAGTTGTTTGCGCCTCCTGTTAGCGCCTTAAGAGGGCGCTGATGGGGCGCAAAGCAACTAGCGCCCGGGCGCGGCGATGTTTGCGCCGCTCGCGAAATTAACTAGACATTTTGCAGTGGCACTAAACACTACCACCACGATCTCCTGCGCCGGCACATTATGATGTCAGTCGAGTGCGCAACGCCCCGGTAGTGCCCTGGACCGGATATTGAGTGGCGCCCCCTGCCTTACCGCCTGCCGCTAGCAACGACAGGTTGAGGGGAGCATTATGCTGTCAGAAAGGGACGAGGGGAGCGTAATTTAAAGGCGACCGCTTCCTGCCTTTTTTTGTCGCTGACATTTTTGCACCACGCAGTCAGAGAGAGAGAGAGAGAGAGAGACTTCTGGAGAGATTCAACGCTGTGTGAAGGAGTTTTGAGTACTGAGCAGCACTTTGCAGGCTTATTTTGATTTGCCCTTCCTTGCTTCACCAGCGCTCTGAGGTAGTGCCTTGCTCCTCGGCCTTTGCGCCTTAAGACAGGTGTGAAGCGCCTGATTTAGCGCTCCAATCACCTCCAGGGCGATAAAAGCCAAGTTTGCTGTCGGAGGCGATAATTAGCGCCAGGCGCTAAACTTTGTGCATGGCCGATAATGGCGCCCCAAATGGGGCGATACTGAATTTTTCCCCCCATAGATTCTAGAACGGTTCCTGCAGATTGGAAGGTAGCAAATGTAACCTCAGTATTTAAGAAAGGAGGGAGAGAGAAAACAGGGAACTATAGACCAGTTAGCCTGACAGCAGTAGTAGGGAAAATGCTAGAATTTATTATTAAGGACGTGGTAACAGGGCACTTAGAAAATAATAATAGGATTGGGCAGAGTCAACACAGATTTATGAAAGGGACATCATGTTTGACAAATCTTAGAGTTTTTTGAGGTTGTAATTAGAAGAATAGATAAGTGGGAACCAGTGGATGTGGTGTATTTGGATTTTCAGAAGGCATTTGATAAGGTCCCACACAAGAGGTTATTAAACAAAATTAGGGCTCATGGGATTGGGGGTAATATACTAGCATAGATTGAGGATTGGTTAACGGACAGAAAGCTAGAGAGTAGGAATAAACGGGTCATTTTCGGGTTGGCAGGCTGTAACTAGTGGGGTGCTGCAAGGATCAGTGCTTGGAGCTCAGCTATTCACAATCTACATCAATGATTTGGATGAGGGGAGGGGACCAAATGTAATATATCCAAGTTTGCTGATGATACAAAGCGGGTGGGAATGTAAGTTGTGAGGAGGATGCAAGGAGGCTTCAAGGGGTTATAGACAGGCTAAGTGAGTGGGCAAGAACATGGCAAATGGAATATAATGTGGAGAAATGTGAAGTTATCCACTTTGGTCGGAAGAACAGAAAAGCAGAGTATTTTTTAAATGGTGAGAGAGTGGGAAATGTTGGTGTTCAGAGGGACCTGGGTGTCCTTGAGCATGAATCACTGAAAGTTAACATGCAGGTTCAGCAAGAAATTTGGAAAGCAAATGGCATGTTCGCCTTTATTACAAGAGGATTTGAGTATAAGAGTAAAGACGTCTTACTGCAATTATATAGGGCCCTGGTGAGACCACACCTGCAGTATTGTGTATAGTTTTGGTCTCCTTACCTAAGGAAGGATATACTTGCCATAGAGGGAGTGCAACAAAGGTTCACCAGACTGGTTCCTGGGATGGGGGGATTGTCGTATGAGGACAGATTGAGTAGACTAGGCCTATATTCTCTAGAGTTTCGAAGAAGGAGAGGTGATCTCATTGAAACATACAAAATTCTTACAGGGATTGACAGGGTAGATGCAGGGAGGATATTTCCCCTGGCTGGGGAGTCTAGAACCAGGGGTCACAGTCTCAGAATAAGGGGTCGGCCATTTAGGACTGGGATGAGGAGAAATGTCTTCACTCAGAGGGTGGTGAATCTTTGGAATTCTCTACCCCGAGGGCTGTGGAGGCTCAGTCGCTGAGTATATTCAAGACAGAGATCGATAGATTTTTGGATATTAAGGGAATCAAGTGACATGGGGATAGTGCAGGAAAGTGGAGTTGAGTTGAAGATCAGCCATGATCTTATTGAATGGCGGAGCAGGCTCGAGGGGCCAAATGGCCTACTCCTACTCCTATTTCTTATGTTCTTAGGTTCTTAATGATTGGAAGGTCTTGAATATCTCAGAGCCCCTTTCAATCATTGTTAGAAATGTCACCGGCAGTCATAAACCATTAATCAGCACCCTGTGTGGGTTTGAGCACTTATGCAGGAGACTCTGCATTGACCTACTTAACAGCAATACATGGAGGCACTATAACTGCATCAGATTGTCAGCATCGCATTGCCATTAATTCACTTATGCTGCACTGGGTGATGGGACCTAATGGGCAACTAATGTGAAGCTTTTTATTCTTCTAGTAATAGGACAATTCTTGACAGAATAAATCGTACTATTATTGAAATTAACTAATGAATGAATTAAATTCCATTGCCTCATTCCAGGATAGTTGTAAATAAATGTAACAATGTTCATATAATAAATAATTTTAAAATGACTTGTTTTCATTACATGTACTGCCTTTTTTTATTGTTTTAACTTCATTAGAACTATTCCACAATGCTGGAGATTGTCCAGGTAACTGAACTGCTATCATGAACTACCAGTGACCAAATTTCTTATTGTTCTGTGATGACAGAGCTCCTGTTAAACACAGGAAATTCACTTTTTACTGACAATTAACACTGAAAGAATCCTTTCGATGCTTTTTTTGTCCAAGCACATTTAAAAGGGTTAATGGGAGTGATTGATATCTTAATGATGTGAACACTCTTGCACTGCTGTTATTTCCTTTGATTTTCTGAGCCCAGGCATTGTCTACATTACGTTTTTTTGTGATGTTTTAAAGCCTGAAATGTTTATTGCTCCTGCATGTTTTAAATTTCAAAGCTATAGTATTTATGTTCACATTTTACTAGTTATACAATTCCCTTTGAAAACAAACTTTAGTGAAAACAGCTCAAATAGTGTAATTACAGTCTGTCATTGGTTTTAAAAACAGCACTTCTCGACTGTTATAGCTAATCAGGAACTAATACAAAATCAGAAATGCAACAGGATGCCAAGAATAGAGTCCATGCTTTACTTTACAATGGCGCCTGTTTTGTTTTAACATAAACCTAATTAAGGTGATTTTATCCCATCATGTTGGATTCCAGTTGAAGCTGATTTTGTGAAGGGAACATAAACAGTTAAAAAGTTGAAGCCATCTGCCTTTCTGCAGTGTCATGGATTCACAATAATTAAGCAAAAATATTGAGTCTATAAAGGGCTAAGAAAGAAAGGATTTCTGGATCAGTGGCACCTCGGGTGTCTTGCATATGCCGTAAAGTATAAGGTTGACAATACTCTGATTGCAAACCACAATCTGATTCTACTGTAGTAGATGAATCATTCATGTAAACCACCTGAATGGTCAATTAAGAGATTTTGATATTAACATTAATTGGGTGTCGCTGGCAAGGCCAGCATTTATTGCCCATCCCTAATTGCCCTTGAGAAGGTAGTGGTGAGCCGCCTTCTTGAACCGCTGCAGTCTGTGTGGTGAAGGTACTCCCACAGTGCTGTTAGGGAGGGAATTCCAGGATTTTGACCCAGTAACAATGAAGGAACGGCGATATACTTCCAAGTCAGAATGGTATGTACCTTGGAGGAAAACTTGGAGGTGGTGGTGTTCCCAGGCGCCTGCTGTCCTTGTCCTTCTAGGTGGAAGAGGTCGCGGGTTTGGGAGGTGCTGCTGAAGAAGCCTTGGCGAGTTGCTGCAGTGCATCTTGTAGATACAGGTAGACTATCCTTTATCCGAAAACCTCGGGACCAGCCGAGTTTCGGATAAAGGAGAATTTCGGATTTCGGAAGGTGGGGTGGGGGGGTCGGCGGGGGGTCGTGCGCACGACTTACGCTGACGCTCAGCGTAAGTCAGTCGGGGTCGGCGGGGGTCGGGGCCGGCGGGGTACGCGGGGGGGGTCGGCGGTTGTCGGGGCTGGCGGGGTCCGCGGGGGGGTCGGCAGTTGTCGGGGCTGGCGGGGTCAGCGGTTGTCGGGGTCTGCGGGGGGGTCGGCGGTTGTCGGGGCTGGCGGGGTCGGCAGTTGTCGGGGCCGGCGGGGTCCGCGGGGGGGTCGGCGGTTGTCGGGGCTGGCGGGGTCGGCGGTTGTCGGGGCTGGCGGGGTCGGCGGTTGTCGGGGCTGGCGGGGTCGGCGGGGGGTCGTGCGCACGACTTACCCTTTATCCGAACTTCCGCAACCGGAACCCTCTAAAAACCGAAGGTTTTTTCGTTCAGCGTAAGTCGTACGCACGACTTACGCTAGGTGGTGTACATAGTATGAAAACTTTACATGTTCCATCATTATGTGCTTTACTAAAATCCTTGTGACAACAATGCAGAACATTTTTGGTGATATTTGATAAATGTCACTCCTTATGTCACTCCTTATTAGGAGTGACATGGTTAAAAATCTACTCTATTTTGACATGAGCGAAATGAATACATCTCCATTTGTTTAAGTAGATTTATAATCTGTGTCATTTGCTGATTCTAAATCTTGCTCCTAGCATTTCTGCAATGTTAACAGCTCCATAGTATTATTAACAAATTGCTGTTGCATGATATTAAATATTAATGGACAACCCAGCATTCCAGATTAATGCTGACAGTAAGGTTTAAAACAACTGGTGTTAGAAATAATATGTAAGGATGGAAATTCTCCAACAGCAGGATATCTGCCCATTGAAATGTTCACAGCTCCGCCCACTGGATCTTCTAATTAGGCCCCTAATTAGTTAGCTTGCTACCCCTTGGTGCTCTCGCATGTGAAGAGAGTATTTCAGATCACTGCTGCAGCAATTTAAAGGGCTGCAGTAGCAAGCTGCAGAACACCTTCCCTCCCATATTGCACTGACGGATAAAATTACGTATTTTGTAGTAAAAATAGCATTGTAGCTCGCAAACTATATAGTTGCATAAACAAGGAAGGAGAGTGACAAATCACAATATTGCAAATGCAGTGAAGTAAGGCATTTTAGAACCATAGAAGTTACAGCACAGAAGAAGCCATTTGGCCCATTGTGTCTGTGTGACACTTTGCTAGAGCAACCCAAAACTAATCCCACTGTTTCTCTTTTTCAAATTTTTATACAAATTTCCCTTAATACACGCAATGGTTTCTGCCTCAAACACTCCAACAACCTCAGCATAAAGAAACTTCGAACCTTTCTCCTCACTCCTATAGTGACAAGTTTGCATTATAACAATGCTGAAGGTTCAGCATCTTTCAATCATTTTACATTTAAAGGCCGAATCTTTTTCCTTCTGAAGTTTGTAAATGGTGGTATTTTCATGAAAATAACCTCAGTTGGTTGAAAATACAGTGGTAAGAAAATTGTAGAAAAAGTCCGATTTTAAGATTTTCACTCACAACATACTAACAAAATACAAAAGTAAAATACTGTGGATGCTGGAAATCTGAAATAAAAACAAAAAATGCTGGAAATACTCAATAGGTCAGGCAGCATCTGTGGAGAGAGAAACAGTTAACGTTTCTGGCCGATGACCTTTCATCAGAACTGGAAAAGGTTAGAGATATAACAGGTTTTAAGCAAGTGCAGAGACAGGGAAAGGGGGGAGGGGAGGAAAGAACAAAATGGAAGGTCTGTGATCGGGTGGAAGGCAGGAGAGATTAAATGACAAAAAAGTCAATGGTGCAAAGCGAAAGGAGATGATGATGGGACAAGTAAAGGAACAAAAGATTGGTCTAGAGGAGGTGTAAATGGGAATAGCATAATTATCAACAGCTACCATGCAGAAAAATGGTGGCAGAGGTTATGATCTGAAATTGTTAAGTCAATGTTGAGACTCAAAGGCTGTAAAGTGCCAAATAGAAAGATGAGGTGCTGTTCCTCGTGCTTACGTTGAGCTTCATTGGAACAGTGTCGAAGGCCGAAGACACAGAAAGTCAGAGTAGGAGTGATTCGGAGAATTAAAATGATAGGCGGCCGGAAGCTTGGGGTCGCACTTGCAGACTGAATGGAGATATTCCGCAAAGTGGTCACCCAATCTGCGTTTAGTTTCCCCAATGTAGAGGAGACCGCATCATGAGCAGCGAATACAATATATTAAACTGAAAGAAGTACAAGTAAATCGCTGTTTCACCTGGAAGGATTGTTTGGGGCCCTGGACGGTGAGAAGGGAGGAGGCAAAAGGGCAGGTGTTACATCTCCTGCGTTTGCATGGGAAGGGGAGTGGGTGTTGGGGGTGATACAGAACTGCACTAGGATGTTGCAGAGGGAGCAGTCCCTTCAGAATGCTGAAAGGGGAGGGGAGGGGAGGGGAAAATGTGCTTGGTGGTGGTATCACGCTGGAGGTGGCGGAAATGGCGGAGGATGATCCGTTGAATGTGAAGGCTGGCGGGATGAAAGGTGAGAACAAGGGGAACCCTAGCATGGTTCTGTGGGGAGGGGAAGGGGTGAAATCAGAAATGCGGGAAACAGAATGGACACAGTCGAGGGCCCTGTCAACCACAGTAGAGGGGAATCCTCAGTTGAGGAAAGAGGAAGACATGTCGGAAGCACTGGTATGGAAGGTGGCATCGTCGGAACAGATGCAACGGAGACAGAGAAACAAAATACATTGATTTTAAAAAAAATTAAAGAAAGATTTTGAAATTCAAATCAATTAATCTTTTGACTAAAACTCACATTTCATATGAACTGATGGAAAGGCTTTTAAAAATTCACCAGTGAGAACCTTGTGAAATTTTCCCATTTAGTACCTCCTGTACTTACTGTCTTGGTTTCATGAAATTCAGTCCAGCAACACTTTTCTTTCCAGCTGTGCCTAGGAAGAAAGTTACTAATCTGAAAAATTCAGAAGCGTTTTCACTTTCATCTTTCCATATGTTCACATAAACACATCATGTTTTGCAATTAAATAGGAAGAAATGGTTACAACATAACTTTTTGTTCAATGCAGAAAGTGATACAAAGTAGTCCCCTAGAAATAACCATAAAAGAAATTGGGAAACCTGCATTACCCAAGTCTGGAAATACAAACTGAATCATAATATTTGACACCAGCAGTTTCCTTCAATTAGATGTGAGCAAAAGTAATCTCAGTATTTAATTTATTTTCATTGTCATTCAATCTACTTTTCTCTATTGGAGAAGTTTACCTACATTACAACAGGGACTACAGTTTAAAAGTACTTAATTGCCTGCAAAGTGCTTTGGGATATCCTGAAGATGTGAAAGGTGCTATATAAATTTAAAATTTTTAATTTAGATTATATAAATGTAATTTTTTTTGGCTTCTTAGGAGACATTGTAGGATTCTAAATAGACAGAAACTTTTGCTGTGTTTGTGTTGGTCATTAATCCTTTAGTGTGGACATCGCCATCGATAGCATAGTGTGTGCATCCTGATCAATGTTGGCTACATGATGCCTGCTACCAACAAAAATAGATGGGGTGAAACTTTCCCCAATTTAAATAATAAATAAATAGTACGAAAAAAAAGACTTGCATTTATATAGCGCCTTTCACGAGTTCAGGATGCCCCAAGTGCTTTACAGCGAGTGAGGTACTTTTGAAGTGTAGTCACTGTTGTAATGTAGGAAACGCAGCAGCCAATTTGCAGAGAGTGAGCTCCCACAAACAGCAACGTGAGAATGAGAGGTGTCTGGTTGAGGAGAACTCCTCTGCTGTTTGAAATACGGTGTGGGATCTTTTATAACCACTAAGGACAGATGGGTCCTTAGTTTAACATCTCATCTGAAAGTTGGCACCTCTGTCAGTACTGCACTGGAGTGTCATCCTAGATTTTGTGCTCAGGTCCCTGGAGTGGGACTATGCAAATAAATAATGAATTAAAAATATTTGCATTAATGTAACGCCTTATCATACTGAAACCTCTTAGAGTGCTTTACAGAATCAGTTAATTTTTAAGTGCGGTGACCATTATATCGGTAAATGCAGCAGCCATTCTGCACCAGCAACATAGCCCTAACAGTAATGAGATGAATAGTAAATGTTTTTGTGGTATTAGTCGAGCCAGGATTGTTGACTAAAACACCGGGAGAACTGCCAACTCTATTTTGAATAGTGTACTGGGATCTATAACATCTCCCTGAACCACTTGAACAGGCAGACAGGAGCTTGGTTTAGTGTCTCAATGAAGGGTGAGCAGTTTGAGTGATTTTGCAGACCCCAACCAGTCATCATATGATTGCTTCACTCCATCATTTGTTTATTATTCGCTTATTTATTGCCCATCCCTAGTTGCCCTTGAAGGTGGTGGTGAGCCGCCTTCTTGAACCGCTGCAGTCCGTGTGGTGAAGGTACTCCCACAGTGCTGTTAGGTAGGGAGTTTCAGGATTTTGACCCAGCGACGATGAAGGAACGGCGATATACTTCCAAGTCAGGACGGTGTGTGACTTGAAGGGGAACTTGGAGGTGGTGGTGTTCCCATGTGCCTGCTGTCCTTGTCCTTCTAGGTGGAAGAGGTCGCGGGTTTGGGAGGTGTTGCCGAAGAAGCCTTGGTGAGTTGCTGCAGTGCATCTTGTAGATGGTACACACTGCAGCCACGGTACAATGGTGGTGGAGGGAGTGAATGTTTAAGGTGGTGGATAGGGTGCCAGTCAAACGGGCTGCTTTGTCCTGGATGGTGTCGAGCTTCTTGAGTGTTTTTGGAGCTGCACTCATCCAGGCAAGTGGAGAGTATTCCATCACACTCCTTACTTGTGCCTTGTAGATGGTGGAAAGGCTTTGGGGAGTCAGGAGGTGAGACACTCGCCGCAGAATACCTAGCCTCTGACCTGCTCTTGTAGCCACAGTATTTATGTGGCTGGTCCAGTTAAGTTTCTGGTCAATGGTGACCCCCAGGACGCTGATGGTGGGGGATTCGTTGATGGTCATTGATGAAGCAGCTGAAGATGGTTGGGCCTAGGACACTGCCCTGAGGAACTCCTGCAGCGATGTCCTGGGGCTGTGATGATTGACCTTCAACCACCACAACCATCTTCCTTTGTGCTAGGTATGACTCCAGCCAATGTAGAGTTTTCCCACTGATTCCAGTTTTACTAGGGCTCCTTGATGCCACACTCGATCAAATGCTGCCTTGATGTCAAGGGCAGTCACTCTCACCTCACCTCTGCAATTCAGCTCCTTTGTCCATGTTTGGTTCAAGGCTGTAATGAGGTCGGGAGCCGTGTGGTCTTGGCGGAACCCAAACTGGACATCAGTGAGCAGGTTATTGATGAGTAAGCGCTGCTTGGTAGCACTGTTGATGACACCTTCCATCACTTTGTTGATGATTGAGAATAGACTGCTGGGGCAGTAATTGGCCAGATTGGATTTGTCCTGCTTTTTGTGGACAGGACATACCTGAGCAGTTTTCCACATTGTCGGATAGATGCCAGTGTTGTAGCTATTCTGGAACAGCTTGGCTAGAGGTGCAGCTAGTTCTGGAGCTCAACAGCCAGGATGTTGTCAGGGCCCATAGCCTTTGCTGTATCCAGTGCGCTCAGCTGTTTGTTGATATCACGTGAAGTGAATCGTATTGGCTGAAGACTGGCTTCTGTAGGAGTAGGCCAATATGGATCATCCACTCGGCACTTCTGGCTGAAGATGGTTGCAAATGCTTCAGCCTTGTCTTTTGCACTCACGTGCTGGGCTCCACCATCATTGAGGATGCGGATATTCATGGAACCTCCTCCTCCCGTTAGTTGTGTAATGGTCCACCACCATTCATGACTGGATGTGGCAGAACTGCAGAGCTTTGATCTAATCCATTGATTGTGGGATCGCTTAGCCCTGTCTATAGCACGTTGCTTCCTTATTGAACCAGGGTTGGTCCCCTGGCTTGGTGGTAATGGTAGAGTGAGGGATGTGCTGGGCCATGTGGTTACAGATTGTGGTGGAATACAATTCTGCTGCTGCTAATGACCCACAGCACCTCATGGATGCCCAGTTTTGAGCTGCTAGATCTGTTCTGAATCTATCCCATTTAGCATGGTGGTAGTGCCAACAACACGATGGAGCGTGTCCTCAGTGTGAAGATGGGACCTCGACTCCCCAATGACTGAACGGTGGTCACTGCTACCAAAACTGTCATGGAGAGATGCATCTGTGACAGGTAGATTGGTGAGGATGAGGTTTTTCCCTCGTGTTGGTTCACTCACTACCTGTCGCAGTCCCAGATTAGCAGTTATGCCCTTCAGGACTCGGCCAGTAGTGTTGCTACCGAGCCACTCTTGGTGATGGACATTGAAGTCTCCCACCCAGAGTACATTCTGTGCCCTTGCTACTCTCAGTGCTTCTTCCAAGTGGTGTTCAACATGGAGGAGTACTGATTCATCAGCTGAGGGAGGGCAGTAGGTGGTAATCAGCAAGAGGTTTCCTTGCCCATGCTTGACCTGAAGCCATGAGACTTCATGGGGTCCGGAGTCAATCTTGAAGATTCCCAGGGCCACTCCTTCCCGACTGTATACCACTGTGCCACCTGGTGGGTCTGTCCTGTCTGTGGGACAGGCCAAACCTAGGGATGGTGATGGAGGAGTTTGGGACATTGGCTGAAAGATATGATTCTGTGAGTATGACTATGTCAGGCTGCTGCTTGACTAGTCTGTGGGACAGCTCTCCCAATTTTGGCACAAGTCCCCAGATGTTGGTGAGGAGGACTTTGCTGGGTTGACTGGGCTGGGTGTGCCGTTGCCGTGTCTGTAGCCGGTGCCGAGGTCGATGCCGGGTGGTCCGTCCGGTTTCATTCTTATTATGTTTCGTAGCGGTTATTTACAACTGAGTGACTTGCTAGGCCATTTCAGAGGGCAGTTAGGAGTTAATCACATCACATATAGGCTAGACCAAGTAAGGACGGCAGATTTTCTTCCCTAAAGCACATTAGTGAACCAGATGGGTTTTTACAACAATTCGATAGTTTCATGGTTACCATTACTGATGCTAGCTTTTTAGTCCAGATTTATTTAATTAACTGAATTACTAGCCCAGTGACATTACCACTACGCTACCAGTTCTCCATTGCTTGGGACGAGGCTCTGCTGTTTTCTCTTTATGTTTTGGTTGTGCAAAGGTACAAACTTAGGGAACGTTAGAGAGAAATTGCCATATTTCTCAACTCAGGGTTTCTTCTGTTTCAGTATACAGGTAGACTATCCTTTATCCGAAAACCTCGGGACCAGCCATGTTTCGGTTTTCGGAAAATTTCGGATTTCAGAAGGTATTTTATAAGACTGGGAAATTTGTCGGGGCGGGGGGTCGGGGTCGGCCGGGGGGTCGGGGGTGGGGGTCGGCGGGGGTGGGGGTCGGCGGGGGGTCGGGGTCGGCGGGGGGGTCGTCGGGGTGGGTGTCAGCGGGGGGAGCGTAAGTCGTGCGCCACTCTGGTCATGCCGTGCGCACGACTTATGCTGAACGAAAAAACTTTCGGTTTTTAGAGGTTTTCGGTTTTCGGAAGTTCGGATAAAGGATAGTCTACCTGTAATACCATTTTCATTTGAGTCCATCTGCATGGTGATTGTTGCGTGCGTGATGCCAGACGTTGCTGTAAACTCACATGTGTTTCAAACTGATGTCATTTAGCAGAGGATAACAAAGTAAAGGTTTTGGAGTTTTTATTAAAATCAGAAGTAATGGCAATGCACAAAGTGAAACAATGGAATTTTATTTGGTGCAAATGTCTGGTAATAATCTTTAATTGAATTTCAATCCATTTATATGGGGTGGGGTGGTGTCAGGTTGACATTTGGAGTATGTTTCCTTTGTCTTGTAGGTTATGTTTATTGGAGGCAATTTCATGTGTATAACCTGTCAATTACAGCTGTGGCAGAACATGTGGGTTGAGCCTCAGTCCTGCTCCCTCGTTGCACCCAAGTTGCTGCCTATGGCCCCTTGAACTTCAACATATCAACACTACAATAAAACATCAACAGTGATCCTTGTAACATTATGAACATAGTGTCTATCATGGCAACATGTTACTAGTGTTTATGTCTTTTTTAATTAGTATATTCTTCTTTTATAATCTCGCGAATCATATTGGGGTAAAAAAAATCCCCCCCCCCCCCCCCCCAATTGCCTCCAATCTAAAAATGTTCTCCCCAGTCACAATGCAACAAACGATCTGAGGCTGGCTGACAGTCTCTCACCCATCCTCCCACATACCTCTAAATATAAAACTTCCAACATAATGGCCCGGAAATTCGGGTCAGGAGCTTCCCGCGGGTGCAAGCCCCCGATCTGCACTTACCTTGCGCGCCGGCCGTTGAGCTGTGGGCCCCCGTGGAATTCCGATCCTGGGCCTGCTCCACCTGCCGGCGCGCAGTGCTTGCGTATCCCAGGGGCGCAGTTAGTTCGATGCGTCCCCTGGGATCACGTGGGCCATGGGGAGCCAATCGGAGCAGGGAATGCTTCATTCATAAGTTTGACAGGAAGGGCTGTCAAACTTATAAATACTACAAGCCCCAAAACATCACTAAATCTTCAAATAATTTTTTTTTTTAAATCACATTTTTTAAATAAACTATAAATTACATGAAATAACTATTTTAAACAATAATTTAAATTTTTGAAAAACATAATTTTATTTTCTAACTGGGCTAAAAATAAACTTACCTTTCTTTAAAGTATTTAAAAATAATAAACCTGTGGAAAAAATGTTTTAATTTTAATTAATTCACCACTTACCTTGTAAAAAGCAGGCCTTGTGACTGCTTTTTACATGTCTAACTTCTGGAGACTTACCTTCCCGGGAAAACCTGCAAAAAAAACGCAAGTTCGATGCACACGCGCCGCCTCTCCCGCACACGCAGTCGACCTCTGAACCCCTTCTTTCAGGGGAGCGGAAGTGCTGGTTTCCCGCGCATGCAGGAAACCGGCACTTCCATTGGGCTTACGGGTGAGTACGCTATGCGTACTCACCCGTGGAGACCCGAATTTCTGGGCCATTCTCATTAATAAATTAAATGGTTCAAAAGAAAAAAAATCATAAACTTGCCAGCTGAAATAAGCCCTGACTTGAACAACACATGTAAGTAACTACACAGCGTCCTCATTCTTCTCTCTTTTGGCTGGCTGCCTATATGCTTGTGCAAGCAAATAATATGAGACTAATAAAGTACTTGAGAGCAGAGAGCTCCAGCGGAGCAGAGTGATAACAGCTCTGCCATGCAGCAAAGACGTAAGCTGTAAAGTAGGATTTGTTGTCCTTTCTGACACCTTACCTGAATTTGTTTATCTGACGGCGTGGCTGTGAAAAAATGTAAAATGAATAAAGGCCTGCCCCCTTTGAGTACCCCCAGGCCCCTAGCCTCCCCACCATCAGGTCCTGACCTCCACATACTCTTCCTGGTCTGGCCCACTTGATCTCCCAGCCTCAGTGCTGGGCCTCCTGTTTTTCTGCACCCTCATCCCAGGCCCTGCATTTAGTTTATCAGCTGTGGCTCAGTTGGTAGCACTCTCTAGGTGGGAGGGGCTAGGAGTGAACCAGGTGTTACTGGTTGCCTGATTGCAGCAGGGAGTTGGAGTGAGTTTGTAAAAAGTTGGTGGTGGGTTTTGGGGTTTTTGTTTTCAGGTTTTAGGGCCCTATTGGCCCACAAAAACAGCCAGATGGCTGCTAAGGGGTCCGGAGTGCCGGGCCCCTCAGAGGACAGTGTTCCCAAGAGGAATTTAATTAGGGAAGAAACTGTGGTTGGAAGGGAAAGAAAAAGGCCCAAAGATTTGGGCCGGGACCCCAGGAGGTTTGGAAAAGAAGACACGGTGGTGGTTCAGTGCGAGGATAAGGAGATACAAGCTTGGGATATTATCCAAGCGGTACACGAGGATTGTGACGAGGGAAGCTGCTTTGCCTGCTGACCAAAGCCGAATGTTGGGTTCGAGGTGATGGTCAGTGGCCGAGAGGAGGTGGAAAGACTTTTACTCAGTCTGAAAGTTGGCGATAATTTCTTGGAGGTATCTCTGCTGTATTTGGAAGAGGTGGTGGTCTCATTCATAAACTTGCCAGTTTATATTGAGGATGATGTGCTAATCAAAAAGTTGGAGTCGTGGGACATTAAAATTTGCTCAGCAATAAAGAGGAGGTACTATCCAGGAACACGGGTAGCAGATGGAACCCATTACGTAAAGGTGCGGTTCCCGGAGGGGGTGAGGTCATTACCATACAGCATGAAATTCGAGACACTGGAAGGAGTGCAGTACTTTCGAGTGCTGCATGATAACCAAGTGAAGGTTTGCTATTATTGTCTTGGACATGACCATCTTGTAAGAAACTGTCCAGACTTGTACTGTTATAATTGCGACAAGTCTGGACACATCGCTTGGAGCTGCAAGGCGGCGCACTGTGGGGTGTGTCACAAAGGCCCCACCCGCTGTGAGTGTGAGGCAGAAGGAAGCTCTATGAGTGATGAGATGGGAGAAGGAGCAGGAGATGTGAGTGGAACGGCCGGAGGAGCGGAGCAGGTGGAGGACACAGCTGGTAAATTGAAGGAGAAAAGAGCACAGGAAGAGGCAGAAAATTGCGGAGCAGAGAACAGGGTGGAGATGGTGGAAAACACACCAAGTACAGTGGAAAAGAACAAAGATAGCAGCGGGCAGCAAGGGTTGAGTGCAGACTCGAGCCTTAAAACGGTTCAGCTCTCCCTAAAGAATCTGGTGTCCGCGGGGGGAGAGGAGGCGAGAGCAGGGTGCGTGGTAAATGTAAGTACTCCAAAGAAAGACGGGGAATCGGACAACTCAGTGAGCAGGAGGGGGCAAGACAAGGAGAGGGTGCAAGAGGCAGGAGCCTTAAAGGGGCAGCAGGACGGGATCGGCAAGACAAAGACACCAGAAGTTCCTGGGACTAGGGACAGGGTCACTGGCAAGGCTTGGAAGCTAAGCAGAGCCAGGCCTGGTTAGTACCTGGAGGGGTGACCATCAGGGAAGACCAGGTGCAGAAGGTCACGGAAGGAGCCCCGAGGAGGGGCGGTTGGTGAGAAGGTCACGGAAGGAGCGGCTGGTGAGCAGGCCCGGGCGTTGGGCTGAAGATTGTCGGACAGGAGGAATGGTGGAAATGGAATGGCGGCGTGCACAGACGCAGCGGCTTTGCTTCTCCCAGGACGGTGCTATTTACGTTTAATGTTAATGTTATTTGTACTGGACTCATGGGAGCTTGCAAGATCACATTTCGTTGTTCATGTACTTGTGCATTGTACAATGACAATAAAGTTGAATTATTATTATAGGTGCGCCATTGTCCCATAGGGAGAATGATCAGGGAACAAGGGTCAGAGGTGGAGATGAGGTTGAAGGGAGCGGCACTGTTGGAGAAACCGCGATAGCAGAAAGACTCTATGGGAGATGATGTATCTGACGGGAGCAGGATTATGTATCTGACGGGGAGCAGGCACAGAGGGTTGCAGAAACATAGAAACATAGAAGATAGGAGCAGGAGTAGGCCATTCGGCCCTTCGAGCCTGCTCTGCCATTCAACGAGATCAGGGCTGATCATCCAAACCCTAGCACCCGGTCCCTACACCGACAGCCATCCCACCCAAACCCTATCCCCGTAACCCCACGTATTTAATCCCCCCTAACACTAAGGGCCAATTTTTTTTTATCATGGCCAATCAACCTATCCCGCACATCTTTGGACTGTGGGAGGAAACCGGAGCACCCAGAGGAAACCCACGCAAACACGGGGAGAATGTGCAAACTCCACACAGACAGTCACCCGAGGCCGGATTTGAACCCGGGTCCCTGGTGCTGTGAGGCAACAGTGCTAACCACTATGCCACCGTGCTTGAGAGTGAGGAATTAGAGGGGGACAGATACATGGAAGTCGGGGGTGGGGTGGCATCATGTGGAAAGGGAAGGGTTAGTGAGGGGCAGAAGGAGGGAGAAAGGGCAGCTCCTGGGCCCAAACTTAATGCAAGGAAGAGGCTGAAACAGCAGGGAAGGTTCAAACAGGAAGTGAAAAAGAGTCGGAGGCTGCAGGAAAAAGCAACAGCTGGCCGAAAAGTTGGGAAGCAGCATGTGAGGAGGGAAGGGCCAGAGATTAAATGATGGGGAGATTATCAGGCATACTTCCCTTCTTTGGAGCCATGATTACATTGGTCTCGATTAATGTGAACGGACTGAGGGGTGAGAAGAAATTGTAGCAGTTGTTGCAGGGTTTTAAAGGTACGGACTTGTTGTGTCTGCAAGAAACCTTTTAGGATGAGGATACCCTAGAAAGAGTTCAGAAGGTTTGGAAGGGAGAAGTGTTTGCAAGTTGTGTAAACAATAACCGTAGAGGGGTGGCTGTTTTGGAGAGTCCGTCCATAAAAGAGAATGTTGCCTTGGTGGATAAGGACACCGAAGGGAGATTTTTATGGCTAAGGGTAAAAATGGAGGAATTTAATTGCAATCTCTTTCATACCTATGCACCGAACGACCATTGCAAGCGTCGCGAGTTTTTTCGGTGGTTATTCACTGAAACGGCATAGGTGGAAAATCCTTGTATAGTGGGGGATTTTAATGTATTTTTATCTCGGATGGACATTTCAGCCCAGATGACCTTTAAGGATGATAACTCCAGAGGGATGATTGTAAAAAGGATGGCAAATATAAATTTGAGAGACTTATGGAGGGGCCGGAACCCCATAAAAAAGTTCTCCAGATCAGGTTGGGTGGGTGATGTTTTAAAACAGAGCCGAATAGATTTTGTGTTAATGCAGGAAGGGTTAAGTTCTGAGGTGATGGAGATTTATTATAAAAAAAAGTCTTTTTTAGTGATCACTCGGCTTTGGTTCTTAGAACTAGGAACAGCAGAGTTAAGATCGGTTCAGGGGTGTGGATTTTAAACAATCAATACCTGAAAGAAATTGCTTATAAAGAAAGGATTATAAATATAATAAAGAATGCTTGGAAGGAACCTTTGTTCTTGAAAGAAAGAAGAGTTTGGTGGGACAATTTCAAAAATGAGGTAAAAGTTTTTTTGGTACGTTATGGGAAAAAGAGGGCGGCAGCTAACCAGCGTCGAGAAGAGAATATAAACAAAAGGTTTACGGATGTCTGTAAAGCAGTTGACGGAGGGGATAAGGGAGCGGAGACAAAGTTCCGGGTGCTAAAGGAAGAGTGGGAATTATTGCAAGCTGAAAAATGCAAGGGGGCCATTCTCCGTGCAAAGGCTAGATGTGCATTGGAGGGCGAAAGATGCATTAGATATTTTCTAGAGCAAGAGAAGCTGTGACAGAGATTATCGTTAATTGAAGAGTTGAAGGTTGAGGAGAAGATCATTCATGAAAGTGGGGAGATTTTAGAGGCGGCTAGCAGCTTTTATCAAGAGTTATATACTAAAGAAGACATTTCCAATTTGGCGATGGAGAAGGTTAGTGCTTTTATTGAAGAGGGTTTAAAGGAGGATGAGAGAAGCGTGTGTGACAAAGAAGTAGGATTAGCGGAAATAAAAGTAGCAATAAGTGGAATGAAGGGGGGGAAAAGCCCAGGGTCCGATGGACTAAGTGCAGAATTTTATAAAGAATTTTTCGAGATTTTAAGTCCATTGCTCTTAGAAGTTTTTAAGGAAATTAAAATTGAGGGAAGCCTGGCCCCATCTATGAGGAGAGGTATCATAAGCTTAGCTTATAAAAATAAAGGGGATAGACGGGATCTGAAGAATTGGAGGCCCATCACATTATTAAATGTGGATTATAAAATCTTGGCGAGGGTTATGGCAAATCGTTTGAAGGAGGTGTTACCGCAGATAGTTTTGCCCTCTCAGTCCTATGGAGTCATAGGCCGGGACATCGCAGACTCTGTGGTCTCAATCCGAGATGCGATAGAGCTCATGGAAGAGAGTGGGAGGGAGGCTTATGTATTAAAGATAGATCAAGAGAAAGCCTTTGATAGGGTCTGTCATGAGTTTTTATTGAAGGTTTTGGAAGCATTTGGTTTCAAGGAATATTTCATTCAGTGGATAAGGATTTTTTATTCAAACATATTTAGCTGTGTTAAATGTAATGGTTTTTTATCCAAGTATTTTCCGATACAGAGATCAGTGAGACAGGGTTGTCCCCTGTCCCCATTGTTGTACACATTGGTAGCAGAACCATGAGATTACTTGGTGCAAAAGAAACAAGGTGTAGTTGGGATTGTGGTCCCCAGTTCTGGGCTGGTGTCAGTGATACACCAATATGCAGATGACACAATCTTAACATTGAGAAAAGGGGAATCAGTGAGGAAAGCTATGGATGTAGTGGAGGAATATTGTAGCGCTTCAGGAGCCAGAGTGAATTATAGTAAGTCCCAATGCCTGGTTGCAGGGATGGGTAGGGGGGAATGGTTGGGTGAATGTCCCTTTAAGGTGGTGGAGGTTTTGGAAGTTCTGGGGGTGCATATGGGGTGCAAGAAAGTCAGGGATGAAGTGGATCGATTTAAATTGGGAACCAAAGGTTATGAAAATTAAAAAGATTTTGGGAAGATGGGAAAGAAGGTGGTTGAAAGTGCAAGGAAGAGTGACAGTGGTGTCTGCTCTCCTGCTATCTAATCTATGGTACTTATTGACGGTGGAGGATATTCCTGAGTGGGCGGAAATGTCCATCCGAGAGGCTTGTGTGGGGTTTTTATGGGAAGGGAAACCAGCCTTAGTGGCTTATAATACCATCATTGGACGGAGAAATCAGGGAGGACTCAATTTCCCAGATATTGATTTGAAGAAAAAATCCTTTAGAATCAAATGGGTGAAGAGATTTCTTCAGAAGTCAAATACAAGTTTTTGGAAGAGTTGTTTTGAGCATTTTTTAAAATGAAGTGGGATAGGAGGGCAGGGGCTATTGTATATGGAATACAATATGTTTTTGAAATCGATTAAACTTCTCCCTAGGTTTTATAAGGGGGTTGTAGAGACTTGGGCCCAATTTTTAAAAAGTGTGCAGTTTATGCCCAAGGGGGCTGAGGAATTTTTAGAACAGCCCTTATTTTTGAACAGGTGGGTCAACATCGAAGGAGAGGTTTTATTTAATCAAGCTTTTATAAAAGCTGGGATTATATCTGTGAAAGATGTATTATACGAGGTAATTCCAGGTTGGTTGCCGGAAGCGATAGTGAGGGACATGGTGTGGGAGGAGGATCAGGAGGTAGAGGAAAAAGCAATAGGAATCATGTAGGAGAAGATTGTGAGGGCAATGCCACAGGATTGGATGGAAGAAATAAATGCGAAAATCTCCAAAGGAAGTAAAATGCGTCCTGCTTTTCCAAGCTTTGTACTGGAGAAAGGGGGAGAGTTGGTCCAATTTGACAACTGTAATACTCGAGATTTCTATGAGGTATTTAGAGAATGGAGATTCAAGACACCTGCTGGTCAGGAGTTTTGGCAGAGTATATACCCACAGCTGGACTTCAACAGGATTTGGAAGGGAGTGTGGGCGAATTTTAAATGTCCAGAATGGATTGAACTGGATTTCAAATTGGCTCATAACCGGATTTTTACCATGACGGCCTTGTGCAAGATTGGATGAGTGGAGGCGGCAACTTGCCCAGTGTGGGGGACACGGGATGAAACTCTGTCCCATTTACTGGTGTTATGTCCACAGTTAAATGACTTTAAGTACTATGTTCGACAGTTGTATGAAGCTTTTTTGCTGGGTGGGGACCGAAGAGCGAGAATGGGAATCCTGTGGGACTCAATTTTGAGATGGGGATTGCAGGAGAGTCTGCCCGAGTCTAGCAGAGCGGCAATTAATTGAATATTCAGTTTGGCTAGATTCGTGATTGTGCAAAGAAGGAATGCTCTGTTTTTTAAGGGGAGGAGAATCAATCTAAGAGTATTTTAAATATAAGCTAAAAGATCATTATAAAGCTCTGTGGATGTTTTATTCAGAAAGGAATTTAAGGATAGTATTTTACAACCAATTTTTAAAGTACAGTCGATTAATATATGTTACAGGAGACAAATTAAACTTCAGGTTTTGATGTTAAAATGTGGTGGCGGAATGGCTGTGCAGAGCAGCGGAATTGATTTGTATCATACAATGAAATGATCACGATGTTGTAAATGTTCTTAATGTTCAATAAAGTATATTAATTTTTAAAAAAGCACACTCACCTCTGAGTCAGAAGGTTGTGGGTTCAAGTCCCACTCCAGAGACTTGAGCACCAAATCTAGGCTGACACTCCAGTGCAGTACTGAGGGAGCGCTGCACTGTCGGAGGTGCCGTCTTTCAGATGAGACGTTGAACTGAGGCCCCGTCTGCCAACTCAGGTGGATGTAAAAGATCCCATGGCATTATTTCGAAGAGGAGCAAGGGAGTTATCCCCGGTGTCCTGGCCAACATCACTAAAAATAATTTATCTGGTCATTATCACATTGCTGTTTGTGGGAACTTGCTGTGTGCAAATTGGCTGCCTTGTTTCCTACATTACAATAGTGACTACATTTCAAAAGGACTTCATTGGCTGTAAAGCGCTTTGAGATGTCCAGTGGTTGTGAAAGGCGCTATATAAATACAAGTCTTTTTATAACTGGAGCTGAAGTTGAACTATTTTTAACTGCAGTACACTGCCTTGCTACAATCTTGTGCTGGCCCCATAGAAACAATGCCCAGCTGTCATTCACCCTATTTGACTCCTCCTGCCATGCCATCCAATCTCATCTGTACCACTTAATATGATTATTGCCCTTAGCTGTTCATTATTTTCTATTAGTGCCTATTAACCCCTCTGGGATACTTGTAAATGAATACTTAATACATTCATATGAAATTCCTTTCTCTGCTGTTTTAAGAAACTTCTATTAATCCAATCATTTTAAATGGGTCAACACTGCCTTGAAATAGTAGAGCAAGGCATAGCATTCATATTGTAGTATTCCACAGCTTAATTTCAAGGCGCAAAAGTATAATTTATGTGGTGAAGGATGATCTGGGTTGTATGAAGCATTCCCCATTCTAATGCCAAGTAAAAACACAAAGTGCTGGAAGTACATAGCACATCATTCCACCTGTGAAGGGTAAAGACAGATTAACAGTTTGAGCATTTCTTAAAAGCTAAAAACTGAAAGATAAGCCCTTTTGTAGGGTGGACCCACAAAAAACTCTGGCTTGCTGCAGGTCCATTCGAGGCTTCCACCAGAATCACCTATTCCCCCACCTAACCCAACCTCCCGGCCAGCTCAGTGTAGAAGCCAGCTCATTTCCTGCCCTCCCACAACTGGCGAGCTGCAGCAGGACACCCACTTGATGCTTGCAGCTCGCTGGCGACATTTAAATGAGGCCCGAACTCCAATTTGGTTCAGGCATCACGCTGGCATGAACAAACAGGTGACCAGTTGTTCCACTGACTTTGTGCCCATTTTGAACAGAAGTCAAATTTCTCAGCCACTGTTTCTAAAGTTTACTTTGAGCTTGGTTGGAGCACTGTTGGAGGCCAAAATGGAAAGGTCCGAGGGGAATTAAAGCGGAAAGCCACAAGGAAGTTAAGGTCACACTTACAGACAGAACAGAGATGTTTGCAAGGCATTTTGTCACCCTAATATAGAAGAGACTGCACAGCGCACAGTGAATACAGTATACTAGTTTGGTGGAAATGCTCATAAATTGTTGTCTCGCACGGGAGGAATGTTTGTGTCCCTGGACAGTGGTGTAGGAAGAGGTAAATGGATGGATATTGAATCTGCTGCAGTTGCATGGTTAAGTGCCTGGAGAAGGGCAGATTGAAGTTGGGGTGGTGGAAGATGAACAACGGTATCCTAGAGGGAATGATCACTCTAGAAAGCAGAGACTGGAGAGAAGGAGAACTTGTGCTTGTTGCCAAGATCATGTTGAAGTGGAAATGGTGGAAGATGATCTGGTAAATGTGAAAGCTGGAGGTGTGGAAGATGAGAGCAAAGGGGACCCTGCCATCTTTTTGAAAGGAAGGGGGAGAGTGCAGGAACAGAGGTGTGAGAAATATGGTCAGACGTGGTCATGAGCCCTGTCAGCTACTCTTGAGGGAAACCTTGGTTGAGGAAAAATGACATTTCAGAAGCTCTGGTGCAGAAACTGGAGTCATTGGTACACATGAGACTGGTGGAAAACTGGGAGAAATGGATAAAGTCCTCACAGAAGGCATGGTGGGAAGGTGCATAATCCAGATGGTTGTAAGAGTCAGTGAGCTTGTAATGGATATCTGTAAAGAGATTGCCAGAGATGGAGAAAGAAATCCAGGAAGGAAATGGAAGAGTCGAAGATTGACCATGTGAAGCATAGTTAATGAAATTCTCAATATGAGAGTAGGAAGCAGCAACCATACAAGTCACCAATATAGTGGAGAAAAGAATTAAGGAGGTGGACTGAGTAGATATGGAACTGAGAGTGTTCCACATATCCTGCAAAAAGGATATGTGGAACAAAAATAACTGGAACATATATGGATTTTTGTAGCAGAGGATTCGAAGACAGATGCATTTGTCCAGCTCCATACATCTCCTTTTCTCGAGGGACACGTAGGGCTAGATTATCATCTTCACCGCCTGGACGGTAATCTGGCAGAGCTGATTGCCTACCCTTTATAGAACTTGCTTGATTCAATGGAATGAAAATCAGGCAGGTTCTATAAAGGGCAGGTGATCTGCTCTGCTGGATCACTGCCTAGGCAGTGAAGATCAAAATCTAACCCTGTATGCCCCTGCAGAAAGGGAGATGAATGGAGCCGGAGAAACTGAAATCCTCAAAGCAGCAGAGGGCAATTTAATTTGAACGCCTTACGCCTGCTTTTTAAATGTGTAACTTCTGGAGACTTACCCTCCCGGGAAAACCTGCAAAAAAAAACCCTAAGTTCGATGCGCACGCGCAGCCTCTCCTGGGCACGTGTTCGAACTCTGAACCCCTTCTTTCAGGGGAACGGAAGTGCCGGTTTCCCGCGCATGCGCAGTGCATGCAGGAAACTGGCACTTCCATTGGGCCTACGGGTGAGTACCCTGTGCGTACTCACCCGTGGAGACCCGAATTTCTGGGCCATGTTATAGTGCCTGTATTCTGTATTTGTTGGTAAAATGGTAATGTAAGCAACTTGGATGACTTCAGATCTTTAAAATTTATTCAGGTCACGTTATGCTATTTTTAAGACATGGAAGTCAGAAGTTAAACCTCAGACTCAAGAAAAGTCATTGTGGAATAGAAAGATGAGATTGTGTTCAAGCACAGTAGATTACTTTTACAGACTTCCCTATAGTAATTGAGTACATTACTCAAATTAGATGCATTGTCTTCTTCCTATTCCTCCCCCTTTCCCTCCTCGCTGTAAAAATCCCACTTAACAGGAATAATCCTGTTACACCAAGTGCCTTAGGGGGTTTTGCTTAATTGTTTTAGTCTCTTATTAGCAGATTTCCATGACATTGTAACTGAATAACAGATGCAAGAACCAGACATGGCTCTGTGGAATTAAATTAGCCAAATCTAATCCTGCTAAAAAGAGATTTGAAAGACTGATCCTGTTAAATAGATTGTCATCTGTTACATAAAAGAATTGTGTTTCTGTTTTATAACTAGGTATCACTCCAAAAATAATGGGAAACAGGAATCCTTTTATACTTAAAGCCAGAATCTGCCTTCTGGAAATCACAATACTTTGCACCCCTTTAGCCTCAAGTTCACAACAAATCTTAACATTCAGTTTTCAGACCATAAGATTATAAAACAGATGCTGAATTCAAATATCAAAGTCGCACTCCGTTTAAGCATTAATTAGTGATGAAATAATTTTGTTTGAAAAAAATTTAAATTGTTGCAAATAGTTTCCATAAAACAGGACTTACATAAAAAGTATATATTATAGGTGGGTTCTCATTGGCTAAATAGATAAATGTACTGCATAGTAAGATACTGGACCATATAAATGAGGACATTTTCAAGTTTGATCCTGTATGGATCTGAGCAATCCAACTTCTGCCCATCCTGCAGCACTACAAAGTGGCAGAAGGTGGGTAGTGGTGTTCACAATTTACATTAATGATTTAAACTTTGGAATCAAAAACACAATTTCTAAATTTGCAGATGACACCAAATTGGGGGGGGGGGGGAGGATATAGTCAATAATGAGGAGGACTGCAACAAATTACAGGAGGACATTAATAAACTTGCAGAATGGGCATATAATTGGCAAATGAAGTTCAACACAGATAAATGTGAGGTATTACATTATGGTAGGAAGAATAGGGAGGTCACTTGTTACTTGGAGGGTGCGAGTCTAGATGGGGTAGAGGAACAAAGGGATCTAGAAGTACAAATACACAAATCACTAAAAGTTGCGACATAGGTTAGCAAGGCCATTAAAAATGCAAACCAAGCACTAGGGTTTATTTCTAGAGGATAGAATTGAAAAGTAGGGAAGTTATGCTAAACCTGTATCGAACCTTGGTTAGACCACACTTGGAGTACTGTGTACAGTTCTGGTCACCATATTATAAAAAGGATATAGAGACACTGGAGATGCTGCAGAGAAGATTTACAAGGATGATACCAAAAATGCAAGGGTATACATATCAGGAAAGGATGAACAGGCTGGGTCTCTTTTCTCTTGAAAAAAGAAGGCTGAGGGGTGACCTAGTAGAGGTCTATAAAATTATGAAAGGTTTTAATAGAGTGGATACAGAGAGAATGATTCCACTTGTGGGGAAGAACATAACTAGAGGCCATCAATATAAGATAGTCACCAAAAAATCCAATAGGGAATTCAGAAGAAACTTCTTCACCCAAAGAGTGGTGAGAATAGACATAGAAACACAGAAGATAGGAGCAGGAGTAGCCCATTCGGCCCCTCGAGCCTGCTCCGCCATTCAATGCGATCATGGCTGATCATCCAAATTCAGTACCCTGTCCCTGCTTTCTCCCCATATCCCTTGATCCTTTTAGCCTTAAGAAATATATCCAACTCCTTCTTGAATATATTTAATGAATTGGCCTCAACTGCCTTCTGTGGTAGAGAATTCCACAGGTTCACCACTCTCTGGGTGAAGAAATTCCTCCTCATTTCTGTCCTAAATGGCTTACCCCTTATCCTTAGGCTGTGACCCCTGGTTCTGGACTCCCCGACCATCAGGAACATCCTTCCTGCATCTAGTCTGTCCAGTCCTGTCAAAATGTTATAAGTTTCGATGAGATCCCCTCTCATTCTTCTAAACTCCAGCGAGTATAAGCCCAATCGACCCAATCTCTCCTCATACGTCATTCCTGCCATCCCAGGTATCAGCCTGGTGAATCTTCGCTGAACTCCTTCCATGGCAAGAACATCCTTCCTCAGATAAGGCGACCAAAACTGCACACAATACTCAAGATGTGGTCTCACCAAGTCCCTGTACAACTGCAGCAAAACATCCTTGTTCCTGTGCTCAAACCCTCTCGCTACGAAGGCCAACATACCATTTGCCTTCTTAACCGCCTGCTGCACCTGCATGCTTACCTTCAGCGACTGGTGCACAAGGACACCCAGGTCCCATTGCACCTCCCCTTCTCCCAATCTATTGCCGTTCAGATAATAATCTGCCTTCCTGTTTTTGACACCAAAGTGGATAACCTCGCATTTATCCACGTTATATTGCATCTGCCATGCTTCTGCCCAATCACCCAACCTGTCCAAATCATCCTGGAGTTTCTCGGCATCCTCCTCACAGCACACACGCCCACCCAGCTTTGTGTCATCTGCAAACTTGGAGATATTGCATCTAGTTCCCTTGTCTAGATCATTAATATATATTGTGAATAGCTGGGGTCCAAGGACCGATCCCTGCGGTACCCCACTAGTCACTGCCTGCCACTCGGAAAAAGACCTGTTTATTCCAACTCTTTGCTTTCTGTCTGCCAACCAGTTCTCTATCCAAGTCAATACCTTGCCCCCAATCCCATGTGCCTTAACTTTACACGCTAATCTCTTATGCGGGACCTTATCGAAAGCCTTTTGAAAGTCCAAATACACCACATCCACTGGTTCTCCCTTATCTATTTTACCAGTTACATCCTCAAAAAATTCCAGTAGATTAGTCAAGCACGATTTACCTTTTGTAAATCCATGTTGACTTTGTCCGATCCTGTCACTGTTTTCCAAGTGCTCTGCTATTACATCTTTTATAATGGACTCTAGCATTTTCCCCACTACCAATGTCAGGCTTACCGGTCTGTAATTCCCCATTTTCTCTCTACCACGAATGTGGGACTTGCTACCACAGGGAGTGGTCGTCGCATTTAAGGGGAGGCTGGGCAAACATATGAGGGAGAGACGGGAATAGAGGGTTATGCTCATAGATTTAGATGAGGAAAGACGGGAGGAGGCTCGAGTGGAGCATAAACACTGGCATGGACTGGTTGGGCCGAATGGCCTGTTTCTGTACCATATATCCTATGCAGTTTGTTGTGGCACAATACAGTAAGATACTGGACCATATAAATGAGGAAATTTTCAAGTTTGATCCTGTATGGATCTGAGCAATCCAACTTCTGGCCATCCTACAGCACTAAAAAGGCCCTAACCAAAGCCATGGTATGGAAAGTGGTCCACGTTGTCCAAGGCCTTGTCATGGATTTTGATAATCGGGGGGCAGTACTGTGTGGTGGGGGCAGGTTGGTCGAGGACCTTTGTCTTACGGATGTTTAGTGCTCTCGTACGCTTCAGTGAAGATGTTAACGATGGTTTGGAGATCGACCTCCGTGTGTGCGCATACTGTAATTCGACGACAGAGGAAGGGACGACCTTGGATCTGGACTGGAGGCGATGGAGGTTGAACAGTTTCCTGTTTGTTCTGTAGATTAGTTCCACTCCAGCGGGGAGCTTACTGAGGGTGAGATGGAGCATTGTCGCAAGGAAGATCGAGAAGAGCGTTGGTGCGATGACACAGCCTTGCTTGACTCCGGTCCGTACATGAATTGGGTCTGTGGTGGAACCATTGGTCAGGATCACAGCTTGCATGTCGTCGTGAAGCAGGTGGAGGATGGTGACAAACTTTTGAGGGCAGCCGAATTTGAGGAGGACACTTCTTAATCCCTCACGGTTGACAGTGTCAAAGGCCTTTGTGAGGTCAAAGAAGGCCATGTACAGCAGTTGGTGCTGTTCCCTGCATTTATCTTGTAATTGGCGCACGGTGACGATCATGTCCATTGTGCCCCTTAGTGGGCGGAATCCGCATTGCGACTGTGGGAGGAGCTCTTCAGCCACTGGGAGAAGGCAATTGAGGAGGATTCTTGTGATGACTTTCCCTGTGGCAGTCAGCAGGGAAATTATCCAATGACTCTCTTCTGTTGTCCAGCTCCATGGGACTGCCATCACAGTTCCACTGTTACCTGTCTGGCTAATGATACTCAGAGCATCTCAAGCAATGGCTTCTCTTTGCATCTTGACAGCTATCCTTGGCCTCCTGTTACAACAACATCTTTATATAGGGCCTTTAACATAGTAAAGCGTCCCAAGGTGCTTCACAGGAGCGTTATCAAATTTGCCACATGAGATATTAGGACAGGTGACCAAAGGGATAGATTGTGAGGCGCATCTTAAAGGAGGGGAGAGAGGTGGAGAGGTTTAGGGAAGGAATTTCGGAGCTTAGGTCTCGGCAGCTAAAGATATGGCAATGGAAGAGCGATTAAAACCGGGGATCTGCAGGAGGCCAGAATTGGAGGAATGCAGAGATCTCGGATTGTAGTAGGGCTGGAGGAGGTTACAGAGGTAGGGAAGGGCGAGTCCAGAGAGAGATTTGAAAACAAGGATGAGAATTTTAAAATTGAGGTGTTGCTGGACCGGGAGTCAATGTAGTCAATGGAGTCAGTGAGCACAGGGTTAATGAGTGAACGGGACTTGGTGCGAGTTAGGAAATGGGCAGCAGAGTTTTGGATGAGCTCAAGTTTACAGAAAGAAAGTTTGAAGAAAGTCTTGCATTTATTTAGCACCTTTCATGACCACCAGACTTCTCAAAGCGCTTTACAGCCAATGAAGTATTTTTGGAGTGTAGTCACTGTTGTAATGTGGGAAACAGAGGGTGCAAGGTGGGAGGCTGGCTGGGAGAATATTGGAATAGTTGCATCTGGAGGTAACAAAGGCATGGATGAGATATTCAGCAGCGGATGAGCTGAGGCAGGGGCAGAGACAAGCGATTTTATGGAGGTGGAAGTAGACGGTCTTGGTGATGGGGTAGAAATGTGGTTGGAAGTTCATCTCGGTCAAATAGGCAGCCAAGGTTGCAAACGGTCTGGTTCAGCCACAGACAGGGATAGAGCTTTTTGTTTTTTAAAAAATTATTTGTTTTATGGGATCAGGGCGTCGCTGGCAATGCCAGCATTTATTGCCCATCCCTAGTTGCCCTTGAGAAGGTGGTGGTGAGCCGCCGCCTTGAACCGCTGCAGTCCGTGTGGTGAAGGTACTCCCACAGTGCTGTTGGGTAGGGAGTTCCAGGATTTTGACCCAGCGACGATGAAGGATTGGTGATATGCTTCTAAGTCAGGATGGTGTGTGACTTGGAGGGGAACATGGAGGTGGTGGTGTTCCCATGCATCTGCTGCCCTTGTCCTTCTAGGTGGAAGAGGTCGCGGGTTTGGGAGGTGCTACCGAAGAAGCCTTGACGAGTTGCTGCAGTGCATCTTGTAGAGGGTACACACTGCAGCCACGCTACGCCAGTGGTGGAGGGAGTGAATGTTTAAGGTGGTGGATGGGGTGCCAATCAAGCGGGCTGCTTTGTCCTGGATGGTGTCAAGCTTCTTGAGTGTTGCTGGAGCTGCACTCATCCAGGCAAGTGGAGAGTATTCCATCACACCTTACTTGTGCCTTGTAGATGGTGGAAAGGCTTTGGGGAGTCAGGAGGTGAGACACTCGCCACAGAATACCTAGCCTCTGACCTGCTCTTGTTGCCACAGTATTTATGTGGCTGGTCCAGTTAAGTTTCTGGTTAATGGTGACACCCAAGATGCTGATAGTGTGGGATTCGGCGATGGTAATGCCATTGAATGTCAAGGGGAGGTGGTTAGACTTTTGCTTGTTGGAGATAGTCATTGCCTGGCACTTCTGTGGCGTGAATGTTACCTGCCATTTATCAGCCCAAGGCTGAACGTCGTCCAGGTCTTGTTGCATGGGGGCATGGACTGCTTCATTATCTGAGGAGTTGTGAATGGCGTTGAACACTGTGCAGTCATCAGCAAACATCCCCATTTCTGACCTTATGTTGGAGGGAAGGTCATTGATGAAGCAGCTGAAGATGGTTGGGCCTAGGACACTGCCCTGAGGAACTCCTGCAGCGATGTTCTGGGGCTGTGATAATTGACCTTCAACCACTACAACCATCTTCCTTTGTGCTAGGTATGACTCCAGCCAGTGGAGCATTTTCCCCCTGATTCCCATTGACTTCAGTTTTATTAGGGCTCCTTGATGCCAGACTCGGTCAAATGCTGCCTTGATGTCAAGGGCAGTCACTCTCACCTCATCTCTGGAATTCAGCTCCTTTGTCCATGTTTGGACCAAGGCTGTAATGAGGTCGGGAGCCGAGTGGTCTTGGCGGAACCCAAACTGGACATCAGTGAGCAGGTTATTGGTGAGTAAGTG
Source organism: Somniosus microcephalus (assembly GCF_052327205.1). Lineage (NCBI taxonomy): Eukaryota > Metazoa > Chordata > Chondrichthyes > Squaliformes > Somniosidae > Somniosus > Somniosus microcephalus. Next base: position 83,544,550 of record NC_140991.1, on the reverse strand, counting down.
CCCCTTGATAGCACTGTTGATGGCACCTTCCATCACTTTGCTGATGATTGAGAGTAGACTGATGGGGCGGTAATTGACCGGGTTGGATTTGTCCTGCTTTTTGTGGACAGGACATACCTGGGCTGTTTTCCACATTGTCAGATAGATGCCAGTGTTGTAGCTGTACTGGAACAGCTTGGCTAGAGGCGCGGCTAGTTCTGGAGCACAAGTCTTCAGCACGATAGCCGGGAAGTTGTCAGGGCCCATAGCCTTTGCTGTGCGCTGAGCCATTTCTTGATATCACGTGGAGTGAATCGAATTGGCTGAAGACTGGCTTCTGTGATGGTGGGGACCTCGGGAGTAGGCCGATATGGATCATCCACTCAGCACTTCTGGCTGAAGTAGGTTGCAAACGCTTCAGCCTTGTCTTTTGCACTCACGTGCTGGGCTCCACCACCATTGAGGATGGAGATATTCTTGGAGCCTCCTCCTCCCGTTAGTTGTTTAATGGTCCACCACCATTCTGATCCGTTGATTGTGGGATTGCTTAGCTCTGTCTATAGCATGCTGCTTCCGCTTTTTAGCATGCATGTAGTCCTGTGTTGCAGCTTCCCCAGGTTGGCACCTCATTTTTAGGTACGCCTGGTGCTGCTCCTGGCATGCTCTTCTACACTTGTTGAACCAGGGTTGGTCCCCTGGCTTGGTGGTAATGGTTGAGTAAGGGATATGCCGGGCCATGAGGTTACAGATTGTGGTTGGTTGCTAGAGAACGGAGTTTGTAGCGGGGACTGAAGACAATGGCTCAGTCTTCCCAATATTTAGTTGGAGGAAATTTCTGCTTTTCCAGTACAGGATGTAGAAGAAGCAGTGTGACAAATCAGAGACAGCGGAGGGGTCGAGAGAGGTGATGGTGAAGTAGAGCTGGATGTCGTCAGTGTACGCGTGGAATCTTACGTTGTGTTTTCAGATTATGTCACCAAGGGGCAGCAGGTAGATGAGAAATAGGAGGGGACCAAGGATACATCCTTGGGGGACTCCAGAGGTAACAGTGTGGGAGCGGGAAGAGAAGCCAATGCAGGAGATTCTCTGGCAACGACTGGATAGATAGGAATGGAACCAGGCGAGGGCTGTCCCACCCAACTCGATGACGGAGAAGAGGCATTGTAGGAGGCTGGTGTGGTCAACCGTCCGTGCCACAGGCTGCAGACTGGTTGAGAATGACGAGAGGTAGTTACCATGGCCACAGTCATGTAGGATGTCACTTTGACTTAGATAAGACTTAGGACCATGTACAGCAGGCACCTCAAAGCACTGGAGAGGTACCACCAACGCTGCCTCCGCGAGATCCTGCAAATCCATTGGTAGGATAGGCACACCAACGTCCGTGTTCTTGCTCAGGCCAACATCCCCAGCTAAAAGCTCTGACCACGCTCAATCAGCTCCGATGGACGGGTCACATTGGCCGCATGCCCGATAAGAGACTCCCAAAACAAGCGCTCTGTTTGGAGCTCCTGCACGGCAAGAGAGCTCCAGGTGGGCAGAGGAAATGCTTCAAGGACACCCTCAAAACCTCCTTGAAAAAGTGTAACATCCCCACTGACACCTGGGAATCCCTGGGCCAAGACCGCACAAAGTGGAGGAGAAGCATCCAGGAAGGCGCCGAACACCTCGAGTCTCTTCGCCAGGAGCAAGCGGAAGCCAAGCGCAGGCAGCGCAAGGAGCGCACGTCAACCCAAGCACCCCACCCACCCGCCCCTTCAACCACTGTCTACCCCACCTGTGACAGAGACTGTAGGTCCCACATTGGACTCATCAGTCACCTGCGAACTCATTTTTAATGTGGAAGCAAGTCATCCTCAGTTCCGAGGGACTGCCTAAGAAGAAGAAGATAAGTGCCATTTCAGTGTTGTGTACATAGAAATACAAAACGGAAACAGGCTATTTGGCCCAAACTGTCAATGTTGATGTTTACCCTCCACGTGAGCAAACAGTTCTAATCACATTTACCTGTTCCTATATTCCTTCAACCACTTTTCCTTCATCCACCAATCAAACCTAATCTTGAATGTTGACTTAGTTTCTGCCTCAAACACTAACTCTGGACGTGTATTCCACAGCCTCACAACTCTCTGTTTATAGAAGTTTCTCTTACTCTCTGTTCTAAGGACGCGAAATTTGGTTATGCCCCATTTGGGGGCGGTACCCGAGTTAAGGCCGGACATTTAGCGCCCGGGGCGGAAGTACCGCCCCAGCCACTAAGTTTGGCTTACCACCCCGCACAGGAAGTGGAGCGCAATCTTGGGCGCTCCACTTCCTGGTGGGGCGGTAACCAAGGTGATGTCAGGGCGCAATCGGCAGCACTGCATGTTTCAACGCCCCTCCTATTCAGTTAAAGGGGAGGGTTGTTGCACACTCTGCAGGGTCTCCGATGGACCAGTCTAGGCCACCAGGGCGGCGTGGTGCCGCAGCCCAGCACCGAGCCGCGGTACCGGGCTGCGTGATGGCAGCCAGGACAACACTGTAGCCCACCACAGAGGGCCGACCTGGAGGTCGGCCAAAAAAAGAAAATGGCGGCACGGGTCACGGCCGCACCTCCCCATTAAATACCACCCCGCGAGCGGAGTTCAGCCCGGTTTGCGACCCGTGAGGCTGGCGCAGGCATCGCCCATGGCAGCCTTGCGGGGCACAGCCGAATTTCTGCCGCGGGGTGGTAAGGGGCCGCAGTGGGGCGCTAAGGGATCACGGTGCTTTTTTCGCGCCCCCCCCCCCCCAGGCGATAAGCACTTTGCGCCCTGTTAACGCCCCCGGAGGCACTACCGGCAGGTGCAAAGGAGCTGAATTTCTAGCCCTAAATGTCTTGCATTTAATTTTGTATCTATGCCCCCTTGTTCTTAACCCCTTAACTACTGGAAACAGTGTGGTTCTACTGAAAAAAGACCCAATTTTTAAGTCTTTATTCATATTTGTATTTCCTGATATCAGGTAACATCCCAGTGAATCTGCATTGTACCCCCTTTAATTTCATCTGCTGCCTTTTAGCCCATTCCCGCATCTCATCAATATGTTATTACAGTTTACTTTGGTCTTCTAAGGAATTAGCAAATTTCAGCACCACTCCTTTTAGACCTATAACCAAATCATTGACACACTTAGTGAACGCAAGTGGCTGTGGAACTGAACCCTAGGGACACCATTGACCACTTCCAGCTATTCTGAAAAACTGCTCTTAACTCCTACTCTCTGATTTCTCCCTTCTAACCAATTTTTAATCCAGTTAGTTATCCTTCCCCTAATTCCATACCCCTTAATCCTCTCTAGTAATCTTCTATGTGGTACCTTGTCAAAGGCATTCCTGAAGTCCATGTGCATTACATCCAATGCATTTACCTCATATACCATATCTGTTACTTGCTGAAGAAATTCCATGAAGTTTGTCAAGCACGATCGTCTCTTTTGAAATCTGTGCTGGCTACTACAGGAAACTCTTTGGTATCCAGCACCGATGGGACCGGCGTGTTGCCGGTTGATCAAAAATTCCGGATGATGGAGAGGGTTATGTAGTGTATGTACCTTTAAGAGGAGAACTACTTTTACAGCTCCTGTATACTGTAGTACCGGCAGTGACCACACCTGTCTATAAACCCTGAGTAGGGATCTGTACAGTTAGTTCTAGAGATACCCTCATCCAGTAAACACCTGTTGATTGTTCATCTGCAGTCTCCGTCTATTTATTGAAGAACACCATACCTCAAGATTCACGGATTTAACAGTGGCGATGAGGCAGATTCGAACCTACCTGCAACTCTGCATTCCTCCCAGGGATTCGCTCCTGGAGAACAGTGGAAGAAAGTCGAGGCCAGAAGCACGGGCGTCGACCACGAGCAACCGCCCAGTCATCCAGCAGAGATTGAGCATCGCAGGGGAGGCTGTTGAGAGCTGGGCTTGGTTCTCCAGTCACGACGATCCAGCGGAACAGGCTGGCAACAGGTACGGCGCAGACCCTTCCCGGACAGCGGTGGCTGGAGCCGACCGACGGCACAGAAAAGGCCGAGCAGCGTCGACGGGGTAAGAGAGAGGGTAAAGCGCACAGGGCGCAGCCGGGGGTTGAAGACCGAGCGGCGTCGACGGAAAACAAAAAAGAGAGAGCGGGTAAAGCGCAGCTGGGGTTCAGGACCGAGCGGCGTCAACGAGAGAGGCGTGCAGGAAAACGCGCAGAGCGCAGCCAGTGCTCAAAGGCTGAGCAGCGTCCGCGGGGAAGAAAGGAAGCGTGGGAGATGCCATTTGAGCCGCAGCGGAGAAGAAGGGAGAGCACGGGAGACGCCATTTTTGAAGCCGCAGCGGAGAAGAAGGGCGAGCGCAGGAAGAAAGGGAAGCGCGGGAGATGCCATTTTGAGCCAGCGGAGAAGAAGGGAGAGCACGGGAGACGCCATTTTTAGCCAGTCTAACCACACCCAGGGATGCCGAAGAGTGGCAGTGTCACAGCGTTCGACAATGAAGTCGAAGATTGGGCGACATATGTAGAACGCATTGAAGTGTACTGCAAGGCGAATGAAGTGCCAGATGCCAGGAAAGCACTGGTATTGTTGAATTCCATGGGTGCAAAAATGTATGGCTTACTGCGAAACCTAGTAACCCCAGAGAAGCCAGTGGATAAGGATTTTGAAAGCATAGTGGCAATCCTACAGGACCACTTAAACCCCACACCGCTGCTGATAGCAGAAAGATTTAAGTTTCACAAAAGGAACCAGCATAAAGACGAAAGTAATGCTGAGTATTTAACGGAACTGCGCAAGCTATCGAAACACTGCCAGTTTGGAACGGGACTAGCAGATACGTTAAGGGACAAGTTTGTGTGTGGGCTTCAAAGTGAAGGAACCCAGAAACGGCCTCTATCAGAAAAGGATCTTACGCTGGACAAGGCTTTCAGCATGACAGTATCACATGAAGCAGCCGCACGGGGCGCTGCAGAGATACAACGGAGACCACAAGAATATGGAACCAATGAAATGTCATATGGAACAGTGAAGTGCTATCGCTGCGGCAGAACAACACACGACCAGAAGGATTGTTGGTTCAAGGACCAAGTGTGCAGACAGTGTGGAAAAGCAGGACACATAGCAAGAGTCTGCAGGTCGGGAAAGAAAACCAGCAGCAAGAAATCTCCACAGGAGAAATACAAAAAGGTACATAAGGTGACGGAGAGTAGTTCAGACGAACAGAAAAGTGATACAGACTCCGGAAGCAAGGAGCTGGGTTGTCTGAAACTACATAATGTAATCAAAATGGAGGATCACCAAACTATCTGGGTCACGCTCAAGATAGACGGAGTCCAAGTGAAAATGGAATTAGACACAGGATCAGCCCTAACAGTCATAAACCAAAGGGACTACAAGCGGCTATTCTCACATATACCCTTGAGAGATACAGAGATTGTCTTGAAGACGTACACGGGGCAAAAAGTCTACCCCAAAGAAAAATAAGGGTGAACGTGATATACAACGGCAAGGAAACACCAAAAATGGACCTATATGTATTGCCAGATGGAGGACCACCACTACTAGGATGTGAATGGATCCGGAAGATACAGTTAGATTGGCATTCCATACAAGCACTGACAGTAGAGGCCAAAAAGGATGACGACGTCACACCTGGACGACTGTCAAAAATGCTAACTGACGCACAAGAAGTGTTCCAGGAGGGACTCGGAACACTAAAAGGCATAACTGTGATGATCAAAATAGAGGAAAATGCAAGCCCAAAGTTTTTTAAGGCCAGACCGGTGCCTTATGCGATCCGCCCAGCCGTCGAAGCAGAGCTGGAAGGTTTGGAACATTCAGGAGTACTGTCCAAAGTGGACTGGAGCGAGTGGGCTACACCCATCGTCCTGTAATGAAGAGGTCGTTGAGTAATACGCCTGGGGAACCAAAGAAGGTTCGCATCTGTGGGGACTTTAAGGTGACAGTGAACCCAGTCCTTCACACGGTACAATATCCGCTTCCGCGGATTGAAGATATTTTCGCCTCGCTATCTGGAGGAAAACGCTTCACTAAGATTGATCTGGCCCAGGCGTACCTGCAAATGGAGGTAGAAGAAGCCTCGAAACAATACCTCACGATCAATACTCACAAAGGTCTCTACCAATACAATCGGCTGGTGTTCGGGGTAGCATCAGCTCCGGCTATTTGGCAAAGGGCAATGGATCAAGTCCTGCAAGGGATTCCAGGGACCCAGTGTTATTTGGACGACATCCTGGTCACGGGCGAAAATGACAGTGATCACCTCGCCAACCTGGAGCAGGTGCTCACTAGATTGAAGGAATATGGGCTCCAAGCTAATCGCCACAAATGCGAGATTTTCCAGAAGCAGATCTCGTATTGTGGCCACGTTATTGATGAAGAGGGGTTACATAAGTCCCCTGAAAAGATTGAGGCAGTAGTCAAGGCTCCAGCACTGGAAAATGTGTCACAACTGAGGTTGTTCCTCGGGCTGGTGAACTACTACCATAAGTTCTTGCCAAATTTGTCTGCAGTATTACACCCACTGAACACCCTACTGCAAACGGGGGTACCATGGAAGTGGAATGACGAATGTAAACGAGCTTTCCAGAAGTGCAAAGAATTGATCACATCAAAAGAGGTGTTGGCTCATTTCAACCCAGCACTACCAATTCGGTTGGCGTGTGATGCATCACCCTATGGTATTGGAGCGGTGCTGTCGCACAAATTCCTGGACGGCTTGGGGAGGCCAGTAGCCTTTGCGTCTCGGTCACTAACCTCAGCCGAGCGCAACTACGCTCAGATTGACGGGGAGGCCCTCAGCCTAGTGTGGGGAGTGAGAAAGTTCAACCACTATCTGCACGGGCAGAAGTTCACCTTGCTGACTGACCACCAACCACTTGTCTCCATCTTTAATCCAAAGAAGGGCGTTCCGGTGATGACTGCGCAACGGCTACAAAGATGGTCCCTTTTTCTAGGGGCGAACCAATATGAAATAGAGTATAAGGGCACGAAACAGCATGGAAACGCTGATGGGCTATCATGCCTGCCACTGCCTACTGCGGAGGAAGTACCAGCAGTGCACCCTGTCGAAATATTTTATTCAACTATAATTGAACGCTTGCCAGTAACTAACGCGGATATAGAGAAGGAGACCCGAAATGATCCGACACTGTCTCGGGTATATGATTTGACGGTGAAGGGATGGCCAACACATGGCGACTCACTGTTGCCAGCATTCTCATCCAGAAGAGAACAGCTGTCAGTATGCCAGGGGACATTGATGTGTGGATCCCGAGTGGTAATTCCACCCAAGTTAAGGGAGAGAGTGCTCAATGAGCTTCACGAAGGCCATCTGGGAGGGGTGAAAATGAAAAGCCTTGCTAGGGCTTGTGTGGTGGCCGGGGATCGATCAACAAATCGAGGACCTAACAAAGAGCTGCTCAGGATGCCAGAAGGTCCAAAATGCACCACCACATGCCCCTCTACACCCATGGGAGTGGCCCTCCTCTCCATGGCAACGGGTGCATATTGATTTTGCTGGTCCATTCATGGACTCAATGTTCTTAATAGCAGTGGATGCGCACTCGAAATGGCCTGAGGTGATCAAAATGTCCTCCACCACTACGGAGAAAACGATTGCAGTCCTACGGACCATATTTGCCAGGAATGGCTTGCCAGAGCAGATTTGCTCTGATAACAGACCACAGTTTGTGTCTGAAGAGTTTCGGAAATTTATGAGAAGGAATGGGGTAAGGCATTACACATCCGCCCTGTAACATCCAGCCACAAATGGATTGGCTGAGAGGTTCGTACAAACCTTTAAAAAGGCAGTAAGGGCCATGTGCGATGACGACATTCCACTGCAGCATAAGGTGGACAATTTCCTGTTAGCCTACAGAAATGCGACACATGCAGCTACCAACCAGACCCCGGCCATAATGTTCTTTAACCGAGGGTTGAGATCTCGTCTGGATTTGCTCAGACCAAATGTACGAAGAAATGTTGAGAATAAGCAATTCCAGCACATCAATGAGAAGCCGACAAGGAGCTTCAATGTAGGACAACCAGTCTTGGCCCGCGACTACCGAACAGAGAAATGGCAACCAGGAACGATATGCACACGGCAGGGGCCACTAATGTACACAGTGGATGTTGGGGAGAACATTGTGAGACGCCATGTCGACCGGATCCTAGCGTCACAGGAACGAGTCAACCCCATGTCTCGCGTACCTGGTGATGAACCCGACATACTGGTAGCACCTACCCCAGAAACAGTAGCATCGGAAGCTGATGAACTAACCGACGACAGGGGGCCAGAATCGCCTCCGCACCAAGAGCAAGACACTCAGGAAAGGCGCTATCCAGAAAGGATCAGGAAGCCGCCCCAAAGACTGAATTTATAAATGGACTATTTCAGTTAATGTGCATGTTAAAAGTGTTAACTGTTAAATGAATGTTATGGTACTGTTAATCTAAAAAGGGGAGAAATTGTAGTGTATGTACCTTTAAGAGGAGAACTACTTTTACAGCTCCTGTATACTGTAGTACCGGCAGTGACCACACCTGTATATAAACCCTGAGTAGGGATCTGTACTGTTAGTTTTTAGAATACCCTCATCCAGTAAACACCTGTTGATTGTTCATCTGCAGTCTCCGTCTATTTATTGAAAAATCCGTGAATCTTGAGGTATGGTGTTCAACAGGTTATCTACCGAGGCTATTTTTAACAAAGAAAAATAAAAAAATCAAGAAATGTGCAGTATACAGTAATTGGGTACTCACCTACAGAATGTTGTGTTAAATGGATGGTGGAAGATTCTTGATTAAGTACAGTACTGCCAGTTGAGGGTATTGCAATACACTGACTACCAGCAGCGTAGGAGATACACAGTACCCCTGTAAAATGGCAGATCAGAAGAGACTACCGGCAGCGTGGGAGTCAGACTCCTGTTACAGGGGTATTGAGGTGTTCGGACTTCCGACAGCACCAAGAAGCCGAGCAGTGGCAGTTTGAAGAACTACCCCCACTGACTAACTCGGCCACCGCGGGAGACTTGGACTCGGCAACATTGCCAGTTATTGAGGTGTTGTTTTCGGAGTGAGAATTTTGCCGGTTAATAGAGAATTCTGGATATTTAGGTGCCGTTCAAACGAGAGTTTCCTGTACTAGCTATTTTCTCTTTATCTAGATACTGTATGTGGTAATTTCATTGTTAATTGAAGACTCTAAACTTTTTCCTACCACAGATATTAAGCTAACTACCTTATAATTACCTGGATTAACTCTATCTCCCTTTGTAAAAATGCATATTACATTGGTCACTCTCTCTAGTCCTCTGGCAGACATCCATACTTAATAGTGCCCTGAAATATTATTTTAAGGGCCTCTGCAATCTCTTCCCCATCTCCTTCAGGATCCTAGGATATATCCCGTCAGGCGCTGTGGCTTTGTCTTCCTTTAGCTTAACTAATTTACAAAAAAAATGTCCTTTTATCCATCATAATATCACTCATCTCGCTCTCAACCACTTCAGGATTCACCTCCTCTCTGACATTCTTTTTAGCAAAGACTGAAGCAAAGTACTTATTAAATATCTCTACCATTTTATGATGTTATCTACAAAAGGACAATCCTCTCCTCTCAGATGTCAAAACTCACTTTTTACAATTCTCTTTATACTAATATATTTATAAAATACTTTCGTGTTCCTTTTGATGTTTTAAAAAAAAATCTTCATACTTCCTCTTAGCTTTCCTTATCACACTTAACCTCCTTTCTCATTATCTCGTATACTCCTTAAGTTTTTCTTTCTTATTATTCTTATAGCATATATAGGCCCTCTTCTTCAATTTTAATTGGGTTCTACAGTCCTGTGTGCTAATTTCTCCTTCCACCTCACCGCAGCTAGCTCACTCATCTTTTTAAAATTTGTCCTAATTCAATCTGGCATTCTAGTTTTGGTACTGACTTTTTCTAGTTGGACCTTAAGCTTAAGAGTGATTTTAACCCTGCCAGCCCGGTGGAACCAGGAGGGTGGGTCGTTAAAATTGCCCGTGGGACTTACCTGCCAAGGTCCCACTGACTTCCTACAGGTTTCCATGTTACCTGCTCTTCTGACCAGCCAGGAAGTTAAAATCTCCCAGGCCTCACAATGTTGAGGTCAGGATGGTTTTCCACCCACCTCGCCATCCCTGCATGACTGCCGCCTGAGTTAATTACTCCCAAAGTGCTCATCCACATTTAGCCCATTTGCCTGATCTACTTGTATTTATTGAAGAAAGCGTAACACAATTTTCAGTTACATTACTGTATCTTTTCATTTTTGAATATAACAATACTACTGAAGGTTGGAAAGTGTATAATTTTGGTGCTAGCCAGTTTTTTAAGGTACCAATACGATTAAAATATTATCTTTTTACAGACTTGATAGTTGGTGCCTTTGGAGCTAGTAAAGTTGCGGTTTATAGGTAAGTGGCTAAAATGAATAAGATTGAGCAGACAACAACAATGAGATCGTTGCTGAATCAGTTTTAATGCTGCGATTGGCTGCCACACTTACTTTTTAAAAACTCAGTCATATCTGAACCCTTCTAATTAGAACATTGATTTAGTACTGTAGCTGTTTCTGCCATGTGACTATGTGTAACAGTTCTGCCATTCCTGGACTGCTGTCGTTCAAGATGGTGACCTCTCTTGCAAAAAATTCCTTTTTTAGCTGGGTCTTGGAGCCTCCTGAGGCAGCAGCACAGCCTCATTTACCTTACAGCACTTCGGGCTGCCATTGGTGGCAACATTGTAAGGTAAATGCAGCATTAGTTTAAGTTCTGTTTTTTTTCTGTTTTTAAACAGTCTATTAGTCACTTTCACTTGCAGAACAGTGAAGAGAATGGCAACAATGAATAAGCATGGCATATGTCAATAATGAACAGGAAAGCATGTTTGTGCCATTTTTCTAAAAAGAGAACTAGTGCTTGTTTCAGCACTCTGCATTATATCATGCCAAAATAATCAATGATGCTGCAAAAACTTGGTTTTATGCACACCTTCTCATTCATTATTGGCTAAGAATTAAACGGTGGAAACCAATTGTGCAAATGGGACAGCATAAGAATTATTAAAAGGTTAGACAAAGGTAAAGGATTCTTCTTGGCATTTTCCCAGGCAGCTATGTTGTTTAAACCTGGAATTGTTGCTTTTTCCGAAAAAGATGTGGAATAATGAACTTTTAAAAGAATAGCTGCAGAGGTATCATTGCCAACTTGCTTGAGTACATCACTGTTGTGGCTATGCATTATAAATAGATTCATTAGCAACCTATCAATGTGTCCTTTGACACAGACTGTAAAACCTTTATTCTTCACATACAGAGCAAGGCCTGTTGTGACTGTGGATGCTCAACTACTCCTGAACCCTTCAATCATAAACCCGGAGAATAAAAGCTGCCAGCTGCTGGGATCAGAGACCTTGGTGTCATGGTAAGGAAGTGATAATGACAGAGGGATGGTATTGCCCTATTGACACTCTAACACCGTACGATTTGCTTTACCATTTGACACTTGACCTGGGGATTTGGCCATTTTATGTAATGTCGAAACTTTAAGGCTACATCAACTTGTTTAAGGTCAGACATGAAATGTTAAATGTCTGAGCAATAAAGCGCTGAGTGTGACCCACTCCAGCACTGAGATTTATAGGTATCCAGTGCAGTAAAACATATATAGTTCTGTTACATGAAACCTGATTATCAAAAACAAATGATAACAACCAGACATTGTAAATAAGATTGAAATGTCTACAGTAAAGCATAGAAAGCATCATTTTCAGAAATTAAAGTCAATGTTTTATTTATTACCCAATTCCATTTTAAAATAGCAACTGATACATTCTGTGTAGGGTGCTCTGGAACACATGAAAATGATTAGTAAAAAATGTGCAATGGCGAGTGCTTTTCTGATCTTCTAAGATAAATTACAGCATCTCTGGGGCCACAGGGACCTTGTGCAGAGAGTCTGTTGATGTGCATTTTGGGATTTGTGGAATGGGCAAAAGGAATTCTGTTGATTGAATGCCAGAAAGGAAGAGGCAGCTAGTGGCTTTCTCTGTGATAGAGGTAAGCCAAACGTTGGTCATGAAAATGGAACAAACTGAGAACCACCCAGTGCAGCTTTGTTAGTTTAGAATATGAAGTATAACAGGGGTTAAGCAGAACTTTTCATGAGTTTGGTTTGAAACTAATTTACAACAATTGTATTATTTACAGACTAATTTTTGAAATAATTCACAGAAGCTCTGTTTGAAAAAATATATTGTCCATCCACACAATCATAGCTTTTATCATACGCGCCACTTGTGTTGAAACCTGGTACCGTAATGTAGACTCAGTTTACAAAAATGGTTTGTGTGGCTTACTGAAGCTGCCCCAGCAATATGGTAATATTGATGTGCTGAATAGGAACCAAGTGAAACCATCGCCTAAGGTGGGTCAAATTTGTCACTGGTACACATTTGGCATTTATAATTCACCTTGGTTATACTATTTATATGGGAATTGGATTATAACCAATTTCAGTGGCAAGCTGACCCTCATGATGCAGTGCCACCAGGGTAAAATGTTACTTGCTGCTGGTGTTTCTGTATCTTTCTGGAGTGCTTTCTGGGTGAATGAATTGGGTCAGCGCTCTTAATTGCCTTAAGGGAAATCAGGCTAAATGCTGTGAACAGCCCCTAGAGTGCCTTTTAAACTTTTGTAAATGGAAAGTAACAAACAGTTTCCTCTGAAGGGAAGTAATTGATGAAGGTCACAAGTCAATGTAGACTCTGTGTGGGTTCCAGCCGAGGTAAATTTCAGTTATATATCGTACACAACAAAATGGTCACAGTACATCTGATTAAAGGCTATACCACAGGGAATAATTCTTATCTGATTTTGCCAAACTGAGGAAGTTAGGTTCGGATTGGCAGGATATTTGTCAGTTGGAATAAATCTGGGTGGGTTGGTCATTTGTAGAATGATTTATTTGTTACATAGAACTTTGCAAAGTGTTTCACACTATGAGCCATATGAAAAAGGATCAGAAATGACCAGCTGACCAATTGAGTCTGTCCCATCCCAGCATGATGTAATTTCTGCACATTGTCACCCCCAGTCCCCTCCTCCCTCCCACCTCCGCACTCGTGCCACCTCCAGGGAGAGGGGGGGAAAAACAGAAGAAAAACCTGTAAGCGGTTTTGATCCTAGCCCAATTGCTAGACGGACGGTTCGAATCGCCCCCGCCTTACAGAAGTTCTATACCCGGGAATTATTATTCAGACTGTAAATGGAATAAGTCACGGACAGGAATGCTTCGGTGAAAAATCATACTTATAATTATTTGGTCTCACATACACTGGCTAAAACATGCACTACTAAACAAAATCACTGTCGCTGTGGAGAATAAGACCCAGGTTACAAACAACATACATACAGTACACAACTGGGGACTATAACATGCAGTAATTCCCTTGTTGCTATGGTGGACTCTAATTCCACCCCTACCAACGAATTACCCAGTCGCATAAACCCCTTCGCCTGGCTGAACCAAACGAAGCTCCCACCCTCGGAATAGCCCAAAAACTTCACTTCTGAGAAAAACCCTGAGCTCTTACACCTCGCCCAGCTCGCCTGGGATATCTGGTTACCGGCTTGGGACACTTGAGACCATGCTTACCACCACACACAGTCGGTCTCGATCACTCCGCTCAGCTGTGGGAAGTCACTGCCCGGAGGCTGTTCCCTGTGCGGGGTATGCGGTTCTCAGTCTCAGCGGCTTCTTCCTCTGGTACTTCTTCTTGTTAGGTCGATCTTGGTGGAGCGAGAGAGAGAGAATGGTGGAAAAGGATCTATCTTTATAGGAGTCTTGCTACCCCTATCTTTCCCGCCAATCTTTAAAATCCTTTTGTTTCTAAGCACTCCGGTGCTTAGTCAGTGATGGGCCATCATCAGACCCATAAGTATTCCGTGATTGGACTAATGGCCCTAAGTCTGGGACATATCTCGGTCTTTGTGTTGGAAAACACTGGCTCCTCTTCGGCTCGCTAGGCCAGTGGGTTCATTGTTCTGCTTCTCTTCTGAGATGGAGGTGAGAAGTGCTTTCGCATATTAGAGTGGCTTTCTGATAGGTTCAAGTTGACGGGTGCCTCAAGGTCCTCAGCCCCTTCGTCAATGGCCCCCTTCCTTTTTCCAGGACTGTCGGGCGAATCCATACATTCTGGATGACTGACAGTTCTTTTGCCACAGCCAACTGCCATGCGTTCTCTGGAGTTTTAACAAACCAGCTTTTCATGTATCTGCACAGGGCGATCCCATCACAGGGAAAATCCCCTCAGAAAAATCCCATAAAGTCCACAAAATATTCTCGACTGAGTCCATTCTTCAAACAGAGACTTTGCGATCTCTTCAAACCTTAGGCCAATTTAGGGAAAAACTCTGAGAAAATCCTCTGTAACTCTTGAAGGCGATCAAGCACATCCTAGGAGACCACAGTATCTGGGTGACACCACAACACAACACCTACCTTCTATACATAGATATATTTGCCACCCTTATGAACTCTTTCAGCTCCCTTTGAATGCTTGCAGAAAATCTGTACTCACTGCAAATGCTGGCAGAGGTTTATGACTCTGTGTGAAAAGAAGCACCTCCTAACCTCTAACCTAATCTAAGCTCTATGCTTTCATAACTTATACTTGCGTTCCCTGATCCTCCTTAATCTATGTAGCTCAAATAGCCAATCCACTTGGACCGAGCCTAATCCTTTCATTAATTTAATGATCTCGATGAAATCTCCTCAAAGGCTATGTTTTTCCAAAGTAAAAAACCCCAGCTCTCTTAGCCTGTCCTGGTATCTGAGGCATCAACCTAGTGACCCTACTTTGAACCTTTTACAGGCCCACCATGTGAGGGGACCAAAACTGGGCACAGTATTCTGGATGAGGCCTTATACAAAGAAAGGATAGTATTTCTTCTTTTATAAGAATTAGGAACAGAAGTAGGCCATACGGCCCCTCGAGCCTGCGCCGCCATTCAATGAGATCATGGCTGATCTTCGACCTCAATAACTTTATATTTAATTATTCTGGCAATACATCTTAACACCCTATTCATTTCATGAAAGTCTTGCGGCACTGGCCGTGGGCCTCCAGTGAAGCATGCACTATGACCCCTCCAGATCCTTCTCCTGTTCAACCCTGTATGATCTATTCAACCCTGTAAGATGGACCCGTGCTTGGAGTGGCCCCTATCCAAATGCATCATGCTACATTTGTAAATATTAAAAGACATTTGTTGGATACCATCCCATTTCCCCATCACATCTAGATCTGTGTGCAGTCTATTGTGCAATGTGCATCATTTGTATTTGGTCACCTATTTCCTTTCTATACGCTGCAGCTTTTTGCACCATGGTCATAGAACAAACGTTGTTAGTCTCATGGCTGATATGAAACTATGCACCCTGTAAGCAACAATACAGCTGCAGTGCATAGATTAATTTGCAATCTGAATTTTGGAGCAAAGCATGTTTCACCAGAATGCACGGCTGCGCAGTCATCTGCAAGGTCCGGCACAGGCCACTCACCGGCTTTTACACTGTAGGTACCACGCATGCACAAAAATTTGAATGGGCCGCGTATTGGGGAAGGCAGGCCGCGCAGGATGCAGTGCAGCTTATGGGGGACGTTGATTATCGGTGTATTAATAAGTCACATTTAGATTTATTGTGCCACAAAGGTGTGAGTTCACATCTATGATTCCCCTTACTGTGACCTTGATCTAGCCGCCAAGGGGCGGGATATCAAAATGGAGAGCAAGTGCTGCATCACATTGACAGGAAGGCAAAATAGGCCAAGTAGTTCCATGGTGCTTTTTTAAACCTCCTGTCATTTAAATCACTGGAGCATTGGTAAAACCTTGAAGCAGGTCGCCTGTCATATATTTGGTTGAGAATGATGTCTGACATGGAGGGACCTAAACAAAGGAAAATAAGAAGCAAAATACCCCCCTGTACATTAAAATGGAAGTTGAAAAATTGTTGCATAAGTGTTGCCTCCAAATTTTATTTTATTTTTAACAATCGAACCTTACAGCACAGAAAGAGGTCATTTGGTCAACTGTGTATGTGCCGGCTCTTTTCTAGAGCAATCCAAAACTAATCCCACTGCTCAGCTCTCTCCCTGCTGCCTTGTATCTTCTTCTGCTTCTAAAATGTATCTACATATTTACACTTAAAAGATGGCATAGCTGCTTTCTGTGGCAAGGCATTCCATTTAAAATACCTGTGTAAAGTAATTTCTCCTAACCTCTCTCCATTCTCTTAGTGACAATTATAATATCTCAAGTGTCTCCTCATAAATATATTTTGTCATCCTGGTGAATCTATGCTCTACATGCTTTATGGCTTTAATGTCTATTCTATAGTGGGTCACAGTACGCTACTGGTGGTCTCACCAATGTTTTATATAAATTTATTTACCTCTTTTCCCTACCTGTACCTGCTCTTTAAAGAAATTATATATTTGAACCCCTAGGTCTCTCCGTTTATCCACATCCTTCAGTGTTGTTCCATTGAGTGTATACTTACTCTACTTGGTTTTCCTTTAAAATATATTACCTCATATTTTTCTGCATTAAATTGCATCTGTCACCTGTCTGCCGCTCCCCCGCTCTGTGTCTCGGGCCGAGCGGTTGTCAGGCCCGGCCCGGCCCGATTGACCCCAACTCACCTCCCGCTCCGGCGGGCCGCCGCAGCTGCCCCGCTCGCTGTTGAGTAAAAGCAGTGAAAAAAATGGCGGCTACGTTTCGGGAGGCTGCAGGATTAGGTCCCGCCCACACACGGAATGAAACGCCCCCCGTGACGCACCAATTGGTCAACTGAACTGTAGGATTGGTCAACCATCACGTCACTCAACGCTAATGAGCGGTAGGATTGGTCAACCACTAATGAGCGGATTTTTGAACATTTTTTGTATACTGTCCGAACAATTTTTGTCTGACCAAAAAGTAAATATGCCTATGAGACTCCCCTAATCATAAGCTTTCTTTTGATATAACATATGTGTAGGTACGCTCTATAACTTTTGAGTGTATAGCGGACGGACAGACGGACAGGCAGGCAGGCAGGCAGACAGACAGACAGACGGATCCTTTTTTATATATATATAGATTCCTGACCTTTTCTAAAGGCACCTCAACAATTGCCTACTAAAAATCCATATACACCACATCTACTGTATGTATTTCCTTTAGCTATCTAAGGCTTCAAAAAAACAGTAATGACTGTTAAGACTGGCGTCAAACCTAACTGGGAAAAATTAACCTTAAAGTTGTTTTTGCTTAAGAGATTTAAAATCCTTTGCCCTCACAACTCTCCACATTGTGAGCTCCCAATTTCAACCTGGATGTCAAGAAAAGATACCCTGGGGAAGGGAAGTACTTTTGCACTGGATGGGAATTGTGTCAACCCATCTTGATTATCTCCTACAGACAAGTGCAGAGCAGAGTTAAGAGGCCTATGACCAAGTTGCCTAGGAATGTAGGAACAGGAGCAGGCCATTCAAACCGTTGAGCCTGCTCTGCCATTCCATTAGATCATGGCTGATCTGTACCTCAACTCCATTTACCCGCCTACCTTCAGTCTCTTTCAGAAAATGAAAGATGCATGGCTGCAGCCACTGCTCTCAATTCTTAATTGGTAGCAGCAAAATAGCACTATTCAATTCAATTCAATTTTATTTGTCATATATGCAGCAAACGTGTGTACTGCACAATGAAATGTTGATTTTTACGAGTCCTCCCAACATTGGAATAAATATGGCATAGCAATGATAAAAATACTAATACAAATACAGTAATAATAAATAAAATAACAGTAATAAATAATAAATTATTTGTTCATGAGTCTTATGACCTGGGGGTAGAAGCTGTTTCGAAACCTGCTGGTATGAGACCGTATGCTTCGATATCTCTTACCGGACGGGAGCAGGGCGAAGAGGTTGTGGCTGGGGTGGCTCGTGTCTTTGATTCTCAGGGCCTTCCCCCGGCACCTCTCGGGGTAGATATCCTGCACAGCAGGTAGTTTAATTCCTATAGTATGTTGTACAGCTTTCACCACCATCTGTAAAGCCTTGCGGTCTATGGCGGTGCAGTTGCCATACCACTATGCTATTATTTGTTTAAAATGTAATTGGATATATATCTTAGGCAGGGGTTGTTTGTCTCTGTTGGTAGTAATATGGACAAAATAGTCTTTTGAAGATCTTGCAGATTTCCCTTGTATTTCGCTGAAGCAGACAAAATTTATTTCAAGACTCCTTTGTCTTAAGTAAGACAAAATATCCTGAATTTTGTGGTCAATGGTGAACAAACGGTGCTCACCATTCATTATACTTACACTTGCCCACAGACTTTCTGTGGGCTTTTGCACTGGAATTTGCGGTGATTAGAAATAAAAACAGCACAGCGCCCTCGACAGGGATTCTGGGACCTGTGTGAACAAGACAAGCAACAGTGTGTCTCCTTAACCAATCAGGATGAAGAATCCTCACCTGAGCCACGTAGAGTCTAAACCAGGAAGTGTAAGTTAGATTAGTTAATTCAATGTCAAATCATGTACAGAACGTGAAGTAAAGAGAGGGAAAGAGAGAGAACTTGAAGAGACAGAAAGACAAAGAAAAAAATTAAATTTTCTTTTATTTTTTGAATTTTTAAATATCTCCAACAATAATTAAAATCTGAAGGAATGAGATTCCACACTTGTAAAAAGTTAATTTTCAGTGCCAGAGAGGTTGTTTGGCAGTAATTAAGACTTATCACCAATGTTCCCTCTAAGCTGCATGGCCATGTGGTCGTGCAGTAATGGGAAAGGTCGTGTGCAGGCCACTCACTGGCTTTTCCATTGTAAATACCGCGCAGGCACAGAAATTTAAAGGGGCCGCGCATTAAAAGAAACAGGCTGCGCAGAACAAAGCGCAGATTACAGGGAACATTGTTTATCACGCCATTAAAAATTGACTTACACTTGAAAGGACAAGCCCTAACTTTTTCTGGCGTGTGTATCTATCAGGTAAGTACCGCAAATTCACGCCCTTCCATGTATTTGAATTCAGAGTCTCTTGGCGAGATATTGTTATTGCAAAGCTTCTGGAGAAACAGGGCATTTTGGACAGCAATTTTCTGATTTCCTCATTTAACTGTGCACGTGCAGATGCCAGAAATTGCTGTCCAATTTAGTCCTTAATAACGGTGAGCACTGATAGCCTCGCCGTTATTTCTACTGCAAAATCTGAGCTGATATGTTTAGCCTCCTGGAAGCATCATTAATCATACGTATGTAGCTGTCTGTCCTCAGAGCATTCTGAACAAACTGTCTCATTACACACGTTGGAGTTCCTATAGAGAGGGTTTGTAATATGTGGAAAGAGGTACACTAATCTTTATTTTCCCTTCTTTATTTACAGTTTCACTGTGAAAGTGTCTGCAACTGTGTCGGGCCATGGTATTCCAGATACAGTAGGTGAGCATTACACAAGTACACAGTTCACAAACATAGATAGAAATCTGGTACAATCGAAGTGTAAATTGCACTGTCAGTCTCAGTCAAGGGAAATTTATAGTTAAAAGCACATCTGCGAGTGCACTGCTTTACCATTTGCATAAAATTCTTGTGTGCACTATTTTAAAGTAATACAAAAAATCCTTTTATGCAAATGCTTTAAGCAGTGCATTACAAGAGGAAATTAAACCCTACATTCTTATATTGTTTATAAAGACAACTTGTCTTGACCTTTATCTGAGTTCTTCTGAACTATCTCCTCCTTCCTATCCCTTGCCTTTGAGGATAGTTGCATGGAATTAACCTATTCAACTGAAAGCTCCCCAAACACACACATGAAATACAAGAGCATAATATTCTGTGTGGTTTGTGATGCTGTCTTAAAAACATTCAAATTTCTCTTTTCCTAAGTTCTGACTGCCAACCTTCAGCTAGACAGACTGAAGCAGAAAGGAGGAATTGAGAGAACGCTATTCCTTAATTATCATCGACCACAACACACATTCCAATTAGTCATTGGAAAATTGGAACATTCTAAGTACCAGGAATTTGTTGTTTACCTTACAGTAAGTACATACTTAGTATATATACAAACAAAGGATTTTTTGTTCATAGGGTGGTTAGGTACACAAACTACTCTAAGGTCTAAGATTTTTTAATTGTTATTTTTAATTGAAGGCATTGACTATTTGCTGGGGATGGGGTGAGGGTGGGGGCCGGTGGTATGATCGCATGGCTTTGGTTACCCTCTGGTACCTCACCCAAGTGGGCATTATACATGTGTAAATCTTGGCAATGAGTGTCAATAGGTTTTTAAAATTGTGAAAGGCATTACAGGCAAGCCTGATCCTGTCCAATGCTCACACATGTGCACTTCCAGAAATGGTCGCTTGACTGTGGTGAGGTGCAGTAACACTAAGCTCCCCATTTTTAACCCAGTGGTACTGAGACCACTTGTTGTGCCTGTGTCACAGAGTGGGAATTGAATCTGGTTTGTATGACTCCGCTGCTCAGTGGGGAAACTTTCTGAACCATTGTGGCAGGTTTTGCTAAATTTCTAAGGCTGAATGATGTGAAGTGAAATAGAAGAATTTAAGGGAACCTATACATGTACCCTAAGTCACAGCATTGATTGTGTTATGATTTGAGTTTCAGTATAGAAATAGATCTGCTGTCCATAGAGGTCTATTACTTTGCTATTATATAATTGCCAAAAAAGATCCTAGGACATTCTGTCCTTGGTTGGTTGTTAGAGAGCAGAGACTGGGCAGATCTAAAGAAGCATTGGTCTGAAAAATACTTTGGGGGAGAAATTCAGTTGGTTGCACCACCCATTAGCGCCTTAAGAGGGCGATAAGTGGGGCGCGAGCCAGCTAGCGCCCGGGCGTGGCAAGACCTGCGCCTCTCGCGAAATTGAGCGGACATTTAGTGGCGGCGCTAAACTGCAACGCCCGCTCAGCTGCGCACGCAGATCCTGACGTCATTTCAGAGTGCAACGCCCTTGGGGTGCCCCGGACCGGAAATTCAGTGGCGCCCCCCTCCTTTCTGCCTGTCACTTCCAATGACTGGTTGACTGGAATGGTTCCCAGTCGCTGTGGGGCTGGGGGGGTGCTATTTAAAGGGGGCTCTTCCTGGCTTCTTTGTGGTAGCCATTTTTGGACCACTCCTTCTGAGAGAGAGAGAGATTTGCAGAGAGACAAAGAGAGAGAGCTTTCTGCATTGAGTCAGCGCTCGCTGAGGTACTTTTGGCTTCTGACCAGAACTTTGTAGTTGCTTTGCTTTTCCACCGGCATAACTTTGAGTGGCCACATACTATGGGAGCTGCAATGGATGGGAACGTTGGGCTTCTCCATTACATTGAGAGGGCGCAGAGAGAGAGTGCCAATCATGGCCAGACGGAGGAGGGCCAACAGGCGTCGGCACACGAGACCTTACCGTCCCAGTGTTTTCCGCCAACAGTTCTCATACCTCAATATGTCTGAGGAGCAATGTTTTCGGAGGCTGCGATTCAGCAGGGAGGTGGTCACTGAGCTCTGCCACCTGCTTCAGCCAGATCTGCAGCCTCAACTGAGGAGCAGGACATCTCTCTCGGTGGCAGTGAAGGTAACAGTGACTCTCAACTTCTATGCCACCGGCTCCTTTCAATCCGCTACTGGGGACATTGCCAATATCTCCCAGTTCACGGTGCATTGCTGCATCCATCAAGTCACGAATGCCCTCTTTAAAAGGAGACGTCAGTACATCTCCTTCCCCATGACCCCGGACAAGCAGCAAGAGTGCGCAATGGGCTTTGCAAGAATAGCGGGCTTCCCCATGGTCCAGGGCGCCATTGCCTGCACGCATGTGGCTTTGCGGGCGCCGCAAGAGAATGCCGAGGATTACCGCAACCGGAAGGGGTTCCATTAGTTGAACGTCCAGTTGGTCTGTGACCACAGACAGCTGATAGTCACGGTCAATGCCCGGTTTCA
The DNA here is from genome assembly GCF_052327205.1 of Somniosus microcephalus. NCBI lineage: Eukaryota > Metazoa > Chordata > Chondrichthyes > Squaliformes > Somniosidae > Somniosus > Somniosus microcephalus. Next base: position 83,522,517 of record NC_140991.1, on the reverse strand, counting down.
AAGCAACAGCCACGACTCCTTCATCCTGCGCCAGACTTCTGTGGCAGACCTTTTCGAGGCCCCGGCTCACCCAGGAGGCTGGGTTCTCGGGGACAAGGGCTATCCTCTGTGCACCTGGCTGATGACCCCACTCCGTGCGCCCAGCATCCCTGCTGAAGAACGATACAATGAGAGCCATCAAGCTACCAGGAACATCGTTGAGCACACAATCGGCGTGCTCAAGCAACGGTTCTGCTGTCTGGACCATTCCGGGGGAGCCCTTCGTACTCACCTGAGCGAGTCTCCCATTTCGTTGTTGTGTGCTGCATGCTGCATACCCTGGCAATCCTCAGGGCTCAGCCACTGCCACCAAGACATTGGAGCACCAGCAGAGGAGGAGGAGGAGGAGCAGCAGCACCAAGATGGGAGGGAGGCACAAAGTGCAAGGGCCGTCCGTCAGCGGCTTATAGCAAGTCGTTTCTAGGCCCGCTCTGAGGGAATGGCTTCTGCCATTCAAAGAACATGAATGGAACCATGCCGCAACCCCTAAGCCGGTCAAAGCAACAAATAGTTCAAAGAGCAAACATGCACATTCTGAATAAAGACACTTCTTTATTTAACAAACTATGTGCCCTTCCCGCATGACAAAGTAATAGAAAGAAACCCCCAAAAAAACAGTCAGTCACATAACTGGCTCTCACAACCTGGAGACAATGACCAAAACAGTAACAAAAATATGACCACGATCCTCGGCCTTCAATTAAACAATTAACAACATTTTGCCACACCTCCTACTTTTTGCCCTTCGAGGGTGATCTGCTTCGCTTGCGAGATTGTCCCCTTCCCACCCTGCAGCTCCTCCGCAATGGGACCCCAGTGGCTGCATCAAGGCTGGGGGAAGGCTGCTGAGTGTCAGAAACTGAGACTGCAGATGCCCTTGAGGGACGGCCTGGACCAGCTCTGGGTCTAGAGGGCCCGGCTGCTGACTGCTCCAAATCTGCATGGGCGGCACCAGTGGAGAAGTGACAGTGCTGGCAGCAGGAATGCTGTTATCGTGAGAGAGGACAGCAACTCCCTGTTCGGCCGACACACTGGCACTCCCACGGGGCAGCACTGCAGCATGCGGAGCAGTCTGGAAAGTACTGTAGTACAAAGGGATCTGGGGGTCCTGGTGCACGAAACTCAAAAGGTTAGTATGCAGGTGCAGCAAGTGATTAAGAAGGCCAATGGAATGTTGGCTTTCATTGCTAGGGGGATAGAATATAAAAATAGGGAGGTATTGCTTCAGTTGTACAAGGTATTGGTGAGACCGCACCTGGAATACTGCGTACAGTTTTGGTGTCCATACTTAAGAAAGGACATACTTGCTCTCGAGTCAGTACAAAGAAGGTTCACTCGGTTAATCCCAGGGATGAGGGGATGGACATATGAGGAGAGGTTGAGTAGATTGGGACTCTACTCATTGGAGTTCAGAAGAATGAGAGGTGATCTTATTGAAACATATAAGATTGTGAAGGGGTTGGATCGGGTGGATGCGGGGAGGATGTTCCCGATGATGGGTGAAACTAGAACTAGGGGGCATAGTCTTAGAATAAGGGGCTGCTCTTTCAAAACTGAGATGAGGAGGAACTACTTCATTCAGAGGGTGGTAGGTCCATGGAATATGCTGCCCCATAAAGCTGTAGAAGCTACATCATTACATAAATTTAAAACAGAAATAGACAGTTTCCTAGAAGTAAAGGGAATTAAGGGTTACGGGGAGCGGGCAGGAATTTGAACATGAGTCTAGGTTCGGATCGGTCATGGCCCTGTGGGTAGCGGAGCGGGCCCAGGGGCCGTGTAGCCTGATCCTGCTCCTATTTCGTGTGTCTAATTCTGTTAGATTCAGGAGATGGTTCTGTGATAGTGGATTGGCGGTTAGGATCAGATCAGCCATGATCTTATTGAATGGCGGAGCAGGCTCGAGGGGCCGATTGGCCTACTCCTGCTCCTATTTCTTATGTTCTTATGCTGAAGCACAGATTGCTGGCCTGCTGCGGCACGATGAGGGCCACGGCGAATCCTGCCTGATCCAGCGAAGGTGGCAGCAGTCAGTGCTCGTGTGGCCTTAATCTGCGTCTGTATGAGACCAGCCACTGACTGCATTGCAGCACTAAACAATTGCGTGGCAGCCGTCTGTGCTGCGCCGAAGTCCTGGAGACTCCTTGCCTGTGCTGCGCCGAAGTCCTGGACACTCCTTGCCAGTGACTCAATGGATTCGGGCATCCTTGCCACTGCAGCCATGAGCTCAGTGTGCCTGTGCTCCGTCTGGGCGCTCATTTCAGCGAGGAGCCGCACCTCTTCTGCGCTCACTGTAGCAGGACTCGAGGCCAGACTCTCCCTCCGGGGAGAAGGCCGCCGAGCTTCCCTACCCCCTCGCGTTGCTGCAGCCCGCTGGGTCCTGGAGCTTCACCCTCATCAGACCATTCCCCCCCGCTCCCCTCCAGGGAAGACGAGTCCCCATTATGGCCATGGGCTGCCTCGGCTGAGGGTGGCACTGATGGTCCGGCTTCCTCCTCCTCGTCTCCTTCAGAATCACTCACCGTGGCAGCTTGAGGACCCGCCTCCTCACCTGGCGAATCAGCATCTGAAAGCAGGGAGGTACAAGAGTGGCTTTAGCGTGAGGACAGGGTGGCAGCAAGGGAGGCATGAGTGCTGCAATGTACTGATTTGGCTTGAACGCGGCAAAGGATGCTAGTGTGAGGAACAAGTGGAAGGAGAGAGGTCAAAAAGGTGATGACCTTACCATTGCTGTCCATAACGGGGTCGGCATCTCCAGTGGCGACGGGGCCAATCATCCGGCCTGCCATAATCCGCTGGACTTGCTGCTCCAGGTCGGTCAGGGCTTGAAGGTGAGGCCGGCCTCCCCCGGTCCATTACTGCTGCCTCCTGTTATGCGCCAGCTTGCCCTGCAAGAGAAAGGACAGGGTCTGAGTACAGTGTGCAGCCCTGATCTTGACTGCAATGCCTCCCATGGTGGAATAGCCCTTACAGTGTGCAGCCCTGATCTTGGCTGCAATGCCTCCCATGGTGGAATAGCCCTTACAGTGTGCAGCCCTGATCTTGGCTGCAATGCCTCCCATGGTGGAATAGCCCTTACAGGTGTGCAGCCCTGATCTTGGCTGCAATGCCTCCCATGGTCAAATAGCCCTTACAGTGTGCAGCCCTGATCTTGGCTGCAATGCCTCCCATGGTGGATTAGCCCTTACAGTGTGTAAAGTGCTGAATGTGCGTGTAAGTTTCCTGAAAGGGCCATAGGTGCTGGATGAGGGCTGGGCATTGGGGCTTTCAGGACCCTTTGGCCATAAAGTGAGGTCGACATACAGGGATGAAGAGGATTCTGAAAAGGGCACTCACCCTGGCGACCCGAATGAGGTCGTTGAACTTCTTCCTGCATTGCACAGGGGTCCTAGGCACCATGCTGCTGGAGGTCACTCTGAGCCACCTCCCTCCAAGCTTTTTGATATTTGCTGGGCAGCGGCCTCCTGCCACTGTCCGGGTACAGGAGAGATCGCCTGCGCTCCACCGCACCAACCAGAACCTCCAAGGCCCCCTCGCTGAACCGCTGCGCTCACTCCCTGACCCTCTCCATGGTCCTTGGCTTAAGGATGCGGCAACAGGTCTGTCCAGGCCGAGATTCAGGGCTCCGAAGCGCAGGGTGTGGCTGCAATTCAAGATCAACCCTCCCTTTTAAGAGCTGACTGGCGCCAGCGTGTCTGTGTCCAATCGCTAACTGGCCACCCGCAAAATTTCGCGCCCGGCCGATACTTACGCCCCAAATGGGGTGATACCGAATTTCTCCCCCTTTATTCTTAAAGCTGTCAAAGACATATTTTTCTATTATTTGTGAGGCATCAGGACATGAATAAATGCTATAAACCTGGAACTGTAATGAGATAGGAACATCGGAACATGAGTAGGCCATTCAGCCCCTCGAGCCTGTTCTGTCATTCAATGAGATCAAGGCTGATCTGCGACCTAACTCCTTTGGCCCATATCCCTTAATACCTCTAGTTAACAAAAAGCTATCAATCTTCGATTTAAAATTAACAATTTGCGGAAGAGAGTTCCAAACTTCTACTACCCTTTGTGTGTAGAAGTGTTTCCTAATTTCACTCCTGAAAGATCTGCCTCTAATTTTTAGACTCTGCCCCCTAGTCCTAGATTCCCCAACCAGCGGAAATAGTTTCTCTCTATCTACCCTATCTGTTCCCCTTAATATCTTGAAAACTTCGGTCAGATCACCCCTTAACCTTCTAAATTCTAGGGAATACAACCCTAATTTGTGTAATCTCTCCTGTAACTTAACCCTTGGAGTCCGGGTATCATTCTGGTAAACCTACGCTGCACTCCCTCCAAGGCCAATATATCCTTCCTAAGGTGTGGTGCCCAGAGCTGCTCACAGTACTCCAGGTGTGTTCTAACCAGGGTTTTGTATAGCTGCAACATAACTTCTACCCCCTTGTATTCTAGTCCTCTGGATATAAAGGCCAGCATTCCATGAGCCTTTTAAATTATTTTCTGTACCTGTTCATGACATTTTAATGATCTATGTACCTGGACCCCCCCAAGTTTCTTTGGACCTCCACTGTTTTTAGCTTTTCACCATTTAGAAAGTATCCTGTTCTATCCTTTTTAGGTCCATAGTGGATGATCTCACATTTGCCTACATTGAAATCCATTTGCCACAGTTTTGTCCATTCACTTAATCTGTCAATATCCCTTTGTAATTTTATGCTTTCATCTGCACTGCCTACAATGCCGCCTATCTTTGTGTCATCAGCAAATTTGGATATGTGACTTTCTATGCCATCATCTAAGTCGTTAACATAGAAACATACAGGCCTTGGTGAGACCACACCTGGAGTACTATGTGCAGTTTTGGTCACCTTACCTAAGAAAGGATATACAGGAAACTTTGGTTTATCCGGAGGTTAACTGTCCGGAATGCTCGAGCCACCGGCAAAAATCAGGAGCCGTTTCGTTAGGTTTTTTTTCTTTACGTTGCTTTTTTTTCACCAGTCAGGCTCTGCAAGGTCTCGCTGAAGCTGTTGCTAAGCTACAGAGACGCTTGCAAGGTATGGCCGACTGTTTAGAAGCTGTTGCTAAGCAACAGGGTTTGTTGCCAGATACGGAGCTCAAAATCTCCGTATGTTTCAACATTAGCGCTGGTTTGTCCGGCAGTTTTGATGGGACGGCAACAGCTTGGTTCCGTCGGTGCCGGATAGCACAAAGTTTCCTGTATTTGCCATAGAGGGAGTGCAGCGAAGGTTCACCAGACTGATTCCTGGGATGGCAGGACTGTTGTATGAGGAGAGATTGGGTCAACTAGGCCTGTATTCACTAGAGTTTAGAAGAATGAGAGGGGATCTCATTGAAATGTATAAAATTCTGACAGGGCTAGACAGACTGGATGCAGGGAGGATGTTTCCCCTGGCTGGGCTGTCTAGAACGAGGGGTCACAGTCTCAGGATACGGGGTAGGACATTTCCGACTGAGATGAGAAGAAATTTCTTCACTCGGAGGGTGGTGAAACTGTGGAATTCTTTACCGCAGAAGGCTGTGGAGGCCACGTCACTGAATATATTTAAGAAGGAGATAGATAGATAGATTTCTAGACACAAAAGGCATCAAGGGGTATGGGGAGAGAGTGGGAATATGGTATTGAGATAGAGGATCAGCCATGACCACATTGAATGGCGGAGCAGGCTCGAAGGGCCGAATGACCGACTCCTGCTCCTATTTTTCTATGTTCTATGTTTCTATGTTAGTGAAGATGCTTTGGGATAAAATATCAAATGGCTCAATGGCAAATTAAGTAACAATATGTACAATAATTGTGATATGTAGAACATATTTTACCAGGAAGTCACTTCTCATAGCAGTTATATTGGAAATTAGCATTTGATTGTACAATAATAGTGTTTGGCCAGGAAATACTTGCTAAATTACAGGCAAGACTGAAAAGGACACAGCGAATACATGTAGATTATTGATGAAAGCAACATGCAATGTAGGATTTTGCACCAACAATGGTGCATTATGAAAGTGCTTTCATGAGTATGGAAGAGTCGTTAGTTATGTATAAGGTAAGCACAAATGAGGAATAAGTTACCACTTACAAAGGTGATGTGAGGTGCAGACGACACAAAGCTGGGTGGAATTGTGTGCTGTGAGGAGGATGCCGAGAAACTCCAGGATGATTTGGACAGGTTGGGTGATTGGGCAGAAGCATGGCAGATGCAATATAATGTGGATAAATGTGAGGTTATCCACTTTGGTGTCAAAAACAGGAAGGCAGATTATTATCTGAATGGCAATAGATTGGGAGAAGGGGAAGTGCAATGAGACCTGGGCGTCCTTGTGCACCAGTTGCTGAAAGTAAACATGCAGGTGCAGCAGGCGGTTAAGAAGGCAAATGGTATGTTGGCCTTCGTAGCGAGAGGGTTTGAGTACAGGAACAAGGATATCTTGCTGCAGTTGTACAGGGCCTTGGTGAGACCACACCTTGAGTATTGTGTGCAGTTTTGGTCGCCTTATCTGAGGAAGGATGTTCTTGCCATGGAAGGAGTTCAGCGAAGATTCACCGGGCTGATACCTGGGATGGCAGGAATGACGTATGAGGAGAGATTGGGTCGATTGGGCTTGTACTCGCTGGAGTTTAGAAGAATGAGAGGGGATCTCCTCGAAACTTATAAAATTCTGACAGGACTAGACAGACTAGATGCTGGAAGGATGTTCCCGATGGTCGGGGAGTCCAGAACCAGGGGTCACAGTCTAAGGATAAGGGGTAAGCCATTTAGGACAGAGATGAGGAGGAATTTCTTCACCCAGAGAGTGGTGAACCTGTGGAATTCTCTGCCAAAGAAGGCAGTAGAGGCCAATTCATTAAATATATTCAAGAAGGAGTTGGATATATTTCTTAAGGCTAAAGGGATCAAGGGATATGGAGAGAAGGCAGAAACAGGGTGTAATGATCAATAACATGTCATTCTATAGTGGACACTAGGTGGAGCCGTAGAGCTGTATGTATATAAGACTACACTACCCAGCTGTATAGATATTAAGACTACATTACCCATGAGGCATTAGGCTACCCACAAGGCAACAGTCAAGATGGCAGCCTGCACACAGGAGCACACATGCTGCATCTCTACAGATACTGTACCTAGAGAACATGTACTGAATAAAAGTGTCTAGCAAAAGCTAGCTGTGTTCATAGTAAGAATGTCAAGTTATTAATGAACATAAGATGGTACCAGGGTGGTGAAGATCTGCTGAAGATTGTGAAAAGCGACATGGAGAAGTTGAAGCCACCAGAGCGTTTGAAACTCACAGGAAAAATCGACTACAATTGGCAGACTTTTAAACAACAATTCGAACTTACATTGCAGCCATCGGATTCGGTACGAAGCCAGATGTAAGGAAGATAGCGTTGCTGCTTACGGTTGCAGGCCCACAGGCGATAGAGGTATTTAATACATTTGTATTTAATCCAGCGGAGAACAGAGAAAAATTAGAAGATGTGCTAAAAAAATTGATGCACATTGCTCTCCCAAAAAGAATGAGACGTATGAAAGATACATGTTCTGTTCAAGGACACAGCAGCAAAATGAGACTTTTGATAGCTTTATAACTGATCTGAAACTGAAAGCACAGACATGTAATTTCTCTGAGCTCAAAGCATCCATGATTCGTGACCAGATTGTGTTTGGTATTCATGATAAAAAAGTCAGGGAACGTCTGTTGAGAGAAACCGAACTAAATTTGGAAAATGCAGTAAAAGTGGACAAATGGATGATCCCACTGCAGATAAATGGAGCATTAGTTACATTGAAACTGGACACTGGGGCAAAAGCAAACTTAATCAGTATGAGTGACATAAAAAATATGAAAGGAAAGCCCAAAATACAGAAAAAGTCAGTACTACTGAAGAGCTATAATGGACAGAAAATAGATAGCTTAGGTGTATGCAGTCAAAGACAAAGTGCATCATCTTATGTTTTCTGTTGTGGCTGAAAGACTTGATTCGATACCAGGTGACAAAGCTTGTGAAGACTTAGAACTGGTCAAGAGAGTCTACCGTATAAACCGTGCCATAAGCAGACCAGATGACTCAGGTGATGAAGCAGAGAGCCCATCAAGGATGAAAAGGCCAAAGGGTATCCATGTCTTCAAAAAGCCTAGTTTCTCCAAGAAGAAAGAAAAAGACTTTAAGGTCAAAGAGAAGCCAAAGGAAGAAAAGCACAAAGAGGAAAAACACAAGGAGAAAAAGTCCAAAGATATAACCGCAGCAGATGTTGTTAAGCAGTGGAAAGAGAAAAAGAAAAAGAAGAAGCCTGCACTAGAACAGGAAGCAGTTCCGGTGGATACTCCTTCTTCCCTCAGGCCAATCTTTGGTGTTCCATTAGCCGAGGCTGCTGAGAGGACTATGCTGTATGATGGGATCCAGCTGCCAGCAGTTTTTCGAGAGTGCATTGACTACATTGAGAGTTATGGCATGAAGAGTGAAGGAAACACAAACCCTCTCCAAGCAAAGATCACAAGGAGACCTTGATCTATACAAGAGCAGATCGATGACAATGCCGCAACTGCATCTTGTCATTCACCGCCAGAACAATCTCATGAAGACACATCAGACTTACTCGTGTTGAGAAGATCCACACGTGAAGTAAAAAAGCCTGATAGACTTCATCTTTGAGTACAATGTAAAGCTTTGAAAATGTGTTGACTGTTTTGAAAATGTTTATGTTTATAGAGCACTAACAAAAGTGTTACTGATATTATCTTTATTGTTTTCTTGAAAGTTGATCGATATTGATTTTGTTAAACCTCAAAGAAAGGGGATGTAATGATCAATAACATGTCATTCTATAGTGGACACTAGGTGGAGCCGTATATAGCTGTATGTATATAAGACTACACTACCCAGCTGTATAGATATTAAGACTACATTACCCATGAGGCACTAGGCTACCCACAAGGCAACAGTCAAGATGGCAACCTGCACACAGGAGCACACATGCTGCATCTCTACAGATACTGTACCTAGAGAATGTGTACTGAATAAAAGTGTCTAGCAAAAGCTAGTTGTGTTCATAATAAGAATGTCAAGTTATTAATGAACATAAGACAGGGTACTGAATTTGGATGATCAGCCATGGTCTTGTTGAATGGCAGAGCAGGCTCGAGGGGCCAAATGGTCTACTCCTGCTCCTATCTTCTATGTTTAAAAGGAAGACCGTTAGCATGGCTGAGATAATGAGCAACTGTGGACTTCAATAACTTTTATGTCTCTATAGAAGCTTGGGTTTTCTGCTGCTAGCTGCCCATTGTAGTATCATTAATTAGACGGCCAGGGATGGAAAATTAGTGGGAGATTTGTTCTGCTGGAACTCTACCAATTTTTCTCCATTTCACAGTTTTCAAGGGCTAGGATTAGCGGCTCTGGAAGACCCCAGCTCAAATAAGCAGTTGCTTTTAAAGATGTTTTTATGGGTATCTCCATCCTGCATGTTCTTTCCCATTGTTCGAGCACATAGGACATCCAGTCTGAAGAATTTGAAATGGGTGTCCAGGCTTGCTAAGGAATCAACATTAGGTGTTGGGTGATTGAAATGGACAGATAAGTAACTTAAATCCTTTATATTTCAGTCATTTTTTGGACTGCTTCCTTTTTTCCAGCTGGCAATAAGGCTCTCATACGCCTTTATGTTAAAAGAATACTCTGCCAGCCCCAGATATGGTCATTCCCTTTGGCACCAATGGGTTTTCCAATGATAATTACCCTATTATGATGTTCTTGGAAGAAAAAGAGATGGACCTTCAGGCTGATATCAGACAGGCCAGGGTCCATGAAAGATACTCCACGTCCACCACCAGAACCTGCACTGCTGCATCTGCAGACAGATGTGAACATACCTCACTTTGGCCAACAGTTGCTGCATGCAGAGGCTCCTCTTTCATAAGGAAGCTGGAACAGCAGACCTGATGGTACCACTAAGATATCTGAATGCTCGATTAACCGTAGTGTTACATTCTTCCTCAGTGGCAACCCAATCATGGTAGGCCGTGCTTTCAGTGGCACTGCATGAAAGAACATGTGAGGGTATTCAACAGGCACCATAGCATGACAGGCTGCACCCGCCAAGCATTTCTGCATGACCTTGCACACTACTGGGCATTGACTGTGGGGAACTGGCTTCACAGGGCCCACGTCAGCGGAGAGCCAGATGCAGAGATGTGCCATCTGCTGAAAGCACACCTGCTACTACCATGCAGCATCTGGCTGGTACATCCAGCTGTGTCCTGAAACTTGGTTCCATCGCCTTACAGACACGTTACAATGCTGGCCTACTGCGATACTGCCGTGGAGTAGCACAGAGGGTACCTCTCATAGCAATTACCTCATGCAGTGCTACCTCCACTTCAGCTACTGTACTATGTAACCGAGGTCAGGATACTGGGTTGCTCCGTCAATTACTTGCATATTCGTGCCTGCATCTCGGGTTTTCCTTGCCCTTCATTTTTGTCTGCAGCTTCTTCGTACCTTGTCGCTTCAGTCCTTGCAAAAAGCTGTTCATGTGTTGAAATGCCTTTTGAGACTTTCCAAACAATTTTCTTCATCTGATTGTGACACTTCCCATTACTTGTCCACATCCTTAAAAATTTCACTTTCATACACCTTTTTGCTAGTGTGCTCCCTACACCCATCAGAATCTGTAGTTAGGCTATGCTAATAAACTGACGGTGGCATAGTGGTTAGCACTGTTGCCTCACTAGCGCCAGGGACCCGGGTTCAAATCCAGCCTCGGGCGACTGTCTGTGTGGAGTTTGCACATTCTCCCTGTGTCTGCGTGGGTTTCCTCCGGGTGCTCCGGTTTCCTCCCACAGTCCAAAGATGTGCGGGTTAGGTTGATTTGGCTATGATAAATTGACCCTTAGTGTTAGGGGATTAAATACGTGGGGTTACGGGGATAGGGTGGGATATGTGTCGGTGCAGGCTCGATGGGCCGAAATGGCCTCTATCTGCATTGTGGGGATTCTGTGATTCTGTGAAAACTGGTGGTACAAGCAGCACATTTCCATTTTAGTCTGTCTGAAACCTGAATAGCCATGTGGGTCCAAACTATGTCAATAGCAGAAAACTTTGGCGAAAGTATTCTCTTGCCCAAAAAAGTCTAATGAATATTTGAAAACCTTCCATAATGCAGAATTCATCAATGATGCGATGTTCTATTATTATTACAAGGTGCAGTTTGAAATGTGTCTTTAACGCTTGTATTACATATAGCTGTTTATAAACAAGAACATTGAAGTTGTCCCCCATTTTGCTGAGAATTTATGTTAATTTCAATGTTTTTATTTATCTACTCTAGGATGAAAAGGAGTTTCGAGATAAATTAACACCAATTAGTGTTGGTTTAAATTACAGTCTGGATGAATCACACCCTTTAGAGGATCTTAAACCAATAATCAACTACTACAGTGAAACCTTCCTTCAGAAACAGGTAAAAACAAACATTTCTTATTTAGTTAAACATATTATAAGATGGACTGTGGTGGATCATATTTAACTCTGGGTATTAATCACTTTTTGTCTGTTATTATCATTATTCTGACTCTTAAAATAAATATAAATAAGCTAATGGGGAAAGATTACTTGTTAAGGACTGTAAAGGTCTTATTAAAGACTAATTGTAATAAAATGGTACAGTCTCGAGCAGAAGGGATGGAAATGAAAATTAAACGCAGAACATCTAGGTATAAGTCTTTTGAAGGAAAGCTAAGGTTTGAAATTATCAGCACATCTAGAACATATAGTTCAAAATCACTGACGTAATTGCATGGAATGAGAAGTATGAGGCCACATCCCCCTTATTAAACTGATTCCTGCTGGCAACCTCGTTCTCACTTTAAAAAATACATAGAATTGCATTTAACAGTTGCAATTAGTGACATGATGACATTGCATCACTAATCATGTACATCTGGAAGAATTATGTTTATTATTTTACCAGGACAACTATATGCCTTTAGTGATGACTTAAGAATTAGTGAATCGCTAAACTACATTAGTAATAATCCACAATGTTAACTAAATCCAATCTAGATGACAGTTTAGGCAATGTCGATGCCTATATATACTATCACTGTCAATGAAGCGTGGTTTTCATGCTGTCTGTAGATAATTACCAAGAGGCAGAGGCCCCTGTAATTCTACTTCCTGGAACTTGCGATTTGTGGCTCCACAGAGATTTGTGAATACCACCTATATACCAATTTGTGATGGTTTGCTTCCAAGTAAATGTTAAATGCTGTGTTCTGCTAAAATTCTGTACTCAGGAAATGTTTCCACAAGCTTGCTGTTTGTGAAGTCTGTACTGTAGCAAATCCCTAGGCAGTGTTGGCTATGGAACAATGATCAGCTATATTGTGGTTCAATTAACAGAGGGAATCCGAAGTAATAGTTGTGAACACAATTTATACACAATAAATTTGTCTCTGTTGGAACACGGTATAGAAGTTTCAATATTCAATGTCACTTACAACTTGTATTCAGTTTCAGATTTAACTGCCATGTGGTGTCTGGCACCTTAGTTATATTCAGAAGATTAGCAGAAGAGCAAAGGACAGCTATTGAATTAGACAGCACTCTTATTTTACAATCCCAGTTTTCATTGCACACAGTGCCTTCCCCTTGAAGTGGCCTCTACATAAGCTTATAGCCCCCCTCCACTAGCTGTTGGTGCACTCTGCATTTACAAGCATAAAATCTCAGTCAAAAGAAATTGGGAACAAGAGAGTTGCAGAAGCTTGTTTTGCACCCTTAACTTTTCCCAATAAAATTAAAGTAGTCTGAAGATAGCTTCATGGAAGCTATAATATATTATTTTGCATGTGTTTGCATTAAGTGTGGTAAACCTACGCAAAACATATGCAACATTGCTGACACCACATGCCCTCTAATGTACACTTCAGATATCACATTTCAAGAAATTGTGTTATTGTGGTGACCTGTGCAGAAAGGTCAGATGGTGACACACCTTTACATCCTTAGGGAGCCACCACACTCATTTTATTATGAGATATAGGCGTATCTCCTCGACTCCCTCATCCTACCCAATCCTTATATGCTGGAGTAGTTTTTTTTAAATTTTATTTTCAGCTTGTCTCAGCATATTTTCTGAGCCAGTGGCTATGTCCTCTAGCCTTGGCTAGCCGTTTCAAGAGGAATTATAGGTAGTTAGTCACTGGTACTCTCTTGTTCCTTCCTTAATCACCTAATTAACTTTGGCTTCATGCAGGCTGACTTCAAAAGGACCAGGGAAATCCTTGGAGGTGTCAAGTAACATTTTTGCTTGTATTTTACCAGACAGGAAATTGAAATTTGGATGCAAAACCAGATTTTGGACAAATTTCCGCCAATTTGATTTGTTCACCTTTTATTAATTTGGTTGACAATAAAATCCCACATTGTTTTGAAACCCAATAATTTAGCCAGTTATTGAGGTGGGAATCCAATCTAATGTAGATGAAATCTGTTCACCACACATGCAAGTTGACGTTACAATGGGAGATAGTAGTAACAGATGCATTACTGCATTTAAATGCAATGTCTTTGCCCGCTATTTTAACAAAAGGATCAGCCCTTTAACTTAGCATTATACATGTGCTATTACGTTCATTACAGGAAAAGTTCTGATATCCGGGACCGAGCTGCTGCCGATCTATCAAAACTTCCGGATAGACCAGCGCTAATGTGGAAGGATACGGAGGTTTTCATCTCCGTATCTGACAACAAACACTGTTGCTTAGCAACAGCTTGTAAACACTTGGCCCGTACCTTGGAAGCGTCTCTGAAGCTGTTGCTAAGAGACACTTTCCAGAGCCTGACTGTTTATAAAAAAAAAAAAAAAAAAAATGCTAGGAGAAGAAAAAAAAACTAACCAAAACGGCTGCTGATTTCTGCCGTTAGATCGAGGTTTCCGGGCATACAACCTCTGGATAAACCAAAGTTTCCTGTACTAATAATGTGCAACACAATTTCAACCCAGTAGAATTTAAGAGAGTAGGCTTGAAAGCAATATATGGCGCATTTGCATTGATAGGGTGTTATTAATGGCATGAGTTTGGTACTCGTGCACTACTATATAAAGCAGGTGAACTGAGCTTCAACAGATGAGGTGTAGAATATAATAGCGGGGAAATACTACTGCACTGGTCAGACTTCATTTAGGATATTATGTTTGGTTTTGGGCATTCCACTTTACAGAGGATATGCTGGCATTGGAGAAAGTTCAGAGCTGATTAACCAGAATATCCAAGATGAAGGGATATTGCTATAAAGAGAGACAAGGTATATTCGAGTTGTATTCCCTGGAGATGAGAAGGTTACGGAGTAAGCTGATTGAGATGTTTAAAACAATAAGGGGAAGTGACAAGATAGAGAGGGAATGACATTATGGATTCTGTAGAATTTACTGTTTCAAAATGTTATTCAGAATCAATTGAGGTGCTTAAAAGAGAGATAGATACTTACTCTAAAGATATTAAGGGATACGGAGAAACATGGTTAATTGGGCTGGTCTGGTAAAGTAAATATCCAAGTTGAGGGATTTAACAGTGCAAGAATCCTTTGGAATAACTATACGAGGAGCTTCAGAATGAGCATGTATACCATCACTGAGATTTGTCACTTTTGTGGACCCCATGTCAGTAAATCCCACCACAAAGCCTTAAAAGTTATTAATGCTTTGAATATTTTTCTTCCAAGCACCTGAGGGAGAATTATACTGACGTTTTTCAGAGCACAATAACTGGTGGTATTCAAGAGGTGATTGAGGCTTTTGTGGTGTGTTCTTCACACATCATTTGTTTTTTTCAAAGCTGTTTGTCAAGGCAGCAGAAGTTCTGTGTTAATGCAGGATTTTCAAAAGTGCAAGGAATGTTCAATTACACACACACAAGGATACAGACGTCCCTAGTCAAAACCCAACATCACGTGCAATGTCTCAACAAGGGTCGCTTGTTGAACCTTCACTTTTGCCATTGTTGGTACTTTTGATTCTCCACCATTTCCACTTCAGAGTTGTTTGTTGACTACCACTTTTTGGTTGAATACCCACTGTTGGAATTTTTGGAATCCCTTTAGGGATCTATTTGAGACTGATGTAGCATTTAAGTACCATGTGAGTGCCTTCCTTCTGGACCTGGTATTCTGAGTCTTTGCTGGTGCTGCCCATCTGGCATCACTTCTTTCATCAGCACATCTGGTACTGTTTCTGATAACTGATTTCTGTGTTGTTTGTGACAATTTCAGCATAATTCCTGACAGATTTCTGGCAAAGACTATTTGCATGTGTCTTCATAATAGTTGCGAGGTCTAATTTCTGCTGACACAAATATTTACTAATTCAGACTGTGACAGATTCAGACTAAGATAATCATACACTCCATGAAACATGATGGTTCCTGTCCTGTTGGGACTGAGCATGGGGTTGGAAGGAGGGGGAGGGGGAGTGGGGGTGGGTATGGGATTTGTGAGGACTGTAGAAAGGTAGTCGGCCAGACTTAAGGAAGGAGCTATTGTTTTCGGTCCCCGTCACAAACTCCGTTCCCTAGCCACTGACTCCATCCCTCTCCCTAACATCTGTCTGAGGCTGAACCACACTGTTCGCAACCCTTGGTGTCATATTTGACCCTGAAATGAGCTTCTGACCACATATCCACAGCATAACTAAGACCGCCTATTTCCACCTCCGTAACATCGCCTGTCTCCGCCCTTGTCTCAGCTCATCCGCTGCTGAAACCCTCATCCATGCCTTTGTTACCTCTAGACTTGATTATTCCAACACACTCCTGGCTGGCCTCCCACATTCTACACTACATAAACTTGAGGTCATCCAAAACTCGGCTGCCCATGTCCTAACCCACATCAAGTCCCGTTCGCCCATCACTCCTGTGCTCGCTGACCTATATTGGCTCCCGGTTAAGCAATGCCTCGGTTTCAAAATTCTCATCCTTGTTTTCAAATCCCTCCATGGCCTCACCCCTCCCTATCTCTGTAATCTCCTTCAGCCCCACAACCCCCCGAGATATCTGCACTCCTCTAATTCTGCCCTCTTGAGCATCCCTGATTATAATCGCTCAACCTTTGGTGGTCGTCCCTTCTGTTGCCTAGGCCCTAAGCGCTGGAATTCCCTCCCTAAACCTCTCCGCCTCGCTACCTCTCTTTCCTCCTTTAAGACACTCCTTAAAACCTACCTCTTTGGCCAAGCTTTTGGTCACCTGCCCTAATTTATCCTCATGTGGATCGGTGTCAAATTATTTGTCTTAAAATACTCCTGTGCAGCGCCTTGGGACGTTTTACTACATTAAAGGTGCTATATAAATACAAGTTGTTGTTGGAGCAAGGATGAATATTCTGCAGTTTTACTTGATTACCTTCTCCTTACAAGTTTCTACATGTACATACTGCAGTTTTGTTTCCATTTATATGTGACATTGCAAAATGAAATAGAGAAGACTTTTTCCTTAATGTGGTCTTCTCTTTGACACTTGATCTTAGCTCTTGCCCTTATTCTTTACAGTAATCTTGTTTATGTTGCAGAATTGCATTGGAAGCTAGTTGTGACTATTCAGATGCATTAGCTCCTGTTAGTCAAATCATGGTGTTTATGTTCTGAGGAGTTTCATCAATAGGGGTGGGGGGGTGGGGGCTAAAATGTGGTAGCAGTGGTGAAGAAACATAACCGCTGTCAGCCTTCCATGCCCTCCCTCTTCCATCTTTGTTACAATTAAGTGGTTGCAATGGGACTTACCAAGAATCTGGTTCCTTCTGGTACAGGTCAAAGTAGAGTTAAATAAATTTTAAAAAAGGGAAATTTTAAAAAATTGTACAAGTGCCAGCACACATTTTTCTCTTTATCGCAAGGAATTCCCTTGAATTGTGGGAGGGGAGGAGCCAGACAGCTGGCAGCAGGTGTGTTGGTTAGCTACATCGAATTCAGATGTGGACCTACTAATGTTTGTACTGGTGGAAACTCTGACTTCACAGAATTTAGAAAGATGGTTTTCATTTATTTAGAATGGTCGATATTTACTAAATTTAATATGGTAAACGGGAGGCAATTCACTCACGTTTTTTGATTCAGATCCCATTTGTTACAAGATATAAATTATCCCCTTGGAAACTTAATGGGGGGGGGCAGGGGGTGTGAATTTTCAACTTAATTGGATGGTAACCAATGTTCCATTAAATTTTTTTTGGGTACGCGGCCCCTTTAAGGGGGTGCGAGGCCCCTTTAAGGGGCTGTGCGGCCCATTCAAAATACTGCACATGCGTGGTGTTTCCTATTTAAAAGCCAGTAGGCCAGCTGCGCGGGAGCTCCGGAGCGCTGCGTGGCCGCGCAGCCTAAAGGGTACATTGGCGGTAACTTGGTGTAATGGATCACCCACCCATTGTAGAACCTGTCCGATTTTTGCTCCATTGATTTCAATGAATGAACATCAATGGGCGGACAATCCATTCTACCATTTTTACTGCCTAGGCAACAAAGTTGAAAATTACCCCCATAGCTCTCTAAAATGTTAAATTATAGGACATTAAATGGACCCCAGTAAAGTCTCTTCTCCTGATGATATTTCTCCCATTGTCCCCAAGATGTGTGCCTCTGAACATCCCCCCATCATCTCTTTAGCCTCTCTTTCTCCAAGCCTAGCTTTCCTTCTCCTTGGAAATGTTCTCATGTTTACCCTGTCTCTAAGAAACATGATCCTTCTAACTTCTATTCTGTTGCTTTTGCATCAGTACTGTCTAAAATATGGAAGCTGCTGTTAACTCACAATTATTAGTCATATTTTGGCTTAATCCGAAATTGCCAATATGGTTTTTGGCACAATCTTGCTACTAGTGATCTTGTTGTCTGGATTTCTACTCTTAAACATCTTGGTGAGTCACCTGCAATTGCCTTGTACATCTCCTAAGACATGGCATCCTAGTTTCCTCTCAAATCACTCAGTCTGTGTTGTACTTCATGGCTCATCATCTCATCTTTATTCCATTAACTTTGGAGTTCCCTAGTGCTCTGCCCTCTTTCACACTCTGTTCATTCTTCCCATCAATGATCTTCTCCACTCATCATCCAACTCTGCTGATGTCTCCATTCCGCATTTGTCAACATCTTTCAGATCACACTCACTCAGTGCTCACAAACTCCAGTCCTCTTGCAATGCAGTGAGTGTAGTACTACATTTTAATCTCCTGTGTTTTTCAACAGAGAAATTAAAATCTTATTTCTTTCAGTTCTTCAAGAACACGAGCCAGGAATTTCCCTGGGCTGCTCCCACTCCGATGCCGTAACTTTTCCAGAAGTACGCCGGTAACCCAACTTGCGTGCATGAACAGGATTTCTGAGGCATTTCCGGCGAAATCATGGCGATGGAGCAGGAGCAGCTCCGAGAAGATTCTCAACCATGGCTCTTCATGCCTCTCACAAGCCTAACCAGTGGTTACCACTTATCTTTGATGACCTCACTCTTAGTTGTTCTTTATTTTATGACACTGTTGGTTTCAACATTTCCTCTCGCCTCAATTTAAACTTCCACATAATTTCTGTTAATAAAGCTGCCTCAAAGAAGCACAAGCCACAATTTTAACCTCCACCCCCACCCCCCACCCCTGTGAGAATGGGATAGGTTTGGTTCAGATGCTTGATTTATACCCCACCAGATTTTATACACCATTGACTTCAGTGGAGCATAAAATTGGGCAGGGTGTAAATCGGGCGCCCAACCCGAACCTGCCCGGTTCTCGCTGGGTGTGTTAGGTTAAAATTAAAACTATAGTTTCCTCAGCTGAAGAGCAACTAGCCAAATACTTAATTTCTCAACTGTTCTTAGCTTTCTATAAAACCTAAGTCCATCTAAAACTTGAGTCCAGTTCCCATATCTAGCAAGACTTTTCTAGCACATCTGTCATGAAGCCATGTCAGAGTGCAAAAAAATGTATCTGATTGTCAATCTCGCTTTAAACTCCAACATTTCTCTCTCTCTCTCTCCATTGTCTTGTCACCCAATTTTAATTGTATTACTATGGGCAGTGTGGATCTGACCTTGTCTCTCTTGTTCCTTCTAATCTCCAACTATAACTCAGCGCAGCTTCCTACTCTAATGAATTATTTCCCATATGAATGGGAGTAGGCCATTCAGCCCCTTGAGCCTGTTCCATCATTCAGTTAGATCATGGCTGATCTGTGTCTCCACTCCATTTTACCTGCCTTTGATTCATATCCCATAATATCCTTATACCCTCAAATCATGAAATCCCCCTCCTTCCTCAAGCCATCTTTCTTCCTACAAATTTCAGACTTTAAAATTTATGTTTGGAATTATCTGGTCACTATTTCCCAATTGATCTCTTCTCTCTTACTCTTTTCAACCTTCATGGTGGCCTTAGTCCTTCACCTTATTTTAACAATAAAAGAAAAACATGAGTGCATCATTCAAAATAATAAACAACCTGACATCATCCAATTGTAACTCTCTTGAATCCTACTGATCACATATGAAGAGCCACAAATTTTACAATTATGTGTATCCAGTGCTGCATTCTAGTGGTAAATGATTCTGAAGTGTTGTAAATGGAACCCTCAAGAAATATTTGCAGCAGAATGTTAACATCGCACATTGTTTCAGTCAGAATAATGGTAAAGTTCCTTCTTTAACATGTAGGCCTCGATTTTCCTCTGTTTTGGGACAGGTTTGGGGCAATAAACAGGGAAATGCATTCTTAAATTCACAACAAGCAATTGCACCTAAATTCATCCTTAAAAAAAAAACCCCATTGGTTCTCTATAAGAGCAGCTACAAGCCCTTTCCACCACATTTAAATAAGGTCAAGGTGGCATGGTTAACCCATTTGCCCTATTCCTCTCCATTTCCACCCAAATCCACTGAATTAATTACTGCCACTTTACCAGGGACAGTAAGTGCTGTTACAAGGAATCTATTACTCCTACGAAGTGCTCCCTGAGCTTGAGTGATGGTTGTCTGGACCTTGGAGCCTTAGATACCTGAGGTAAGTCTTGTCTCAGGGTAGCTGCTGTCCCAGAGGAACCGACAGTTCGTCACTTGCAGTTGGGGGCTAGGGGAATGTCAGGCCCATGTCTGAAGCTCTCTCGTGAAGGCATTGGAGGGCATTGCCACTCTCCAAAGAGACAGTGACATCTGCGCCCACTCCTTACAGTCCACTAAAGTTGGGCACAAGCTCAAAGATCGGTGTCATCACAGACCTAATAGTCCCAATGAGGTCTTGGAAGTGTTTGTTCAAAGCATTTATTGAAGTATTGTTAGCTACCACTCCAAAAGCCACCAAGCCCTTACAAGCTCTTCCTAGCATTTTGAAGCAGCAACAATTTTACAGGCTGTCACAGTCTCCAGGATCTTCTGCAGATCGTAAGAAAATTCCCGCAATGTACTACAGATGCAGGTAGTGGACTCCTTACTTATTCATCATCTTAAACATATGTCTGGAAATTGTTTCCACATGAGATTGATACTCCCTAGTCATTGCCCTTTTTGACACTAGACCCCGATTTCTGGATCCCTAGGGGGCTAAATTTGGTTGATTTGCGCCTCCCGCGCTAATAGAGTGCAAATCAACTAGCGCCTGGGCGTGGCGCCGCTAACGCCTCCCGCGAAATTCAGCGGGAGGTTAGCGGTGGCGCTAACCGTGGGGCGCTGTGCTGCCGGCAATAACGTCATTGCCGTGCACGGCGCCCCGGCTGTAATATTGGGTGGCGCCCCCCCGACCTACCGCCGGAGACTATGTCCGCCGGGGTCAGGGGGGCCTACCTGCGGCTGCGCTGCGCCAGACCCCTCCCTTTTAATAAGGGGAGGAAGGCCTGCAGCACCGTTGCGCAACGTGCCGCAATATTGGCTTGCAACGCCCCAAGAGGGACGCAGGACGCTTCCAGTAGCGTCCCTCCTCCCACTCGGGGCACTACCTGGGAAAATCGGCCGCGGGGGGCGCTAATTTTTTTGGGGCGCTATAATTAGCGGCCGGGAACCCGCTGTCATCCTGCCTCCATGTGCCTTTCCCCCATCATGGAGCCGACCCAACCGGCAGCGGCGGGCGACCCAATTGAGATAATTAACAGCTAGTTGTTAGACCCTTAACAGGCTTTTTAAAATTTAACCGCATGGCCACGGGATTCATGCTGCTCGGGGAGCACGTCTGTCAACCTGAGGCGGGAGTTCCGTGGCCATTGCTCCATCTGATTACTTGGCAGCATCAGATATATAGTAAAAGCTCCCACCTGACAGATCATCACTTTCCTCAAGCAGAAGCTGTTGCTCAGTCCATTTCCAGCACCGATTCTGCAGGCTGCAAGCCTTTCCAGCAAAGTCTCCATCCAGTCTCACCTCATTGGAAGAACTCTCTCACCATTGACAGAATGCTTCTGTCATCAACTTCACCTGCCATCTATTCCATCAGAATGGGTGGCATATATCAGAATCGGACCACGATGAGCCCCAACACCAGCAGCACCAGTCACACCAGCAACACCAACAACAACCCCAACCTTCTCCGCAATCACCTGATGCTGCACAGGACAGAGGACATCAGCACCCGACCACATTGTGCCCAGGAGGGGCCAGGAATGGCCTCATCATGGCCAGATGTAGTTAACTTTATGCTGTACACCCACATGATGCGCCAGGTTGGCACCACCCCACACCAACACCATAAAGCATCCCTACAATGACCAAGCCATTCCTTTCACACTCATCACCTTTGCAAGCAGGTGGGGGATACCCTTATGTCTCACCATTCACTGCAACTCACTAAGCCACTTCCAGAGGTGCACACAAATCTATCCAAGACCAGAAAGTGTTGAAAAGAAAGATTTTTATGTTTGACACCACATTAACAGAAACTTTACATAAACATTGGGTAAAACACCCAAGTGCCTACCCTTGTGTGTTGTTAGCTGGTATGATTGCACTAGGATGAGGGCGAGTGTGAGGGGTGCCTAGTGAGATGGGGATGTGATAATGTAGATAGAGAGAGAGAGGGATGGGTGGAGGTGCAAGGTATGTTGGTGTGAGTAAGGATGTGCTGGAGTAGGTTAGGGAAGGCAGAGTGATGGGGATGTGATGAGAGGCACAGCAGGATGAAGTGGAGTGTGGCTTTGTACTAATGTTTCCCGATCTACTGAGATCATCGAAATATTTGCAGACTGCACCCAGGTCCTCCTGACCACATCCCTGCTTGTGACCTCTTCTGCAATGTGCAACCAGGCTGTTTTGGTCTACTGGGGAGGTGTCTTCCACCCATAGGAAGGAAAGAGGACTTCCCTGCATATGGAGGGAGTCATCAGAGAACCTGGGTGCAGCCCTCTGCCTCATTGTCAGTGTTTGCAGCACTCCAATGCTATAGTGCACTGATAGCACTATGTTAGATTATACTTCAAATCCAATGTGGCCATGGTCCCTTTAAAGATTCCAGCTGGAAACGCATCATGAATGACGTCACCAGACACGCTCCATTTAATTCGGCTGGATAATGCATTGGACGGGCTTAATAGGCCCTATTAAGTTCGTTTTCAGCAGCGGGATGGAGCCAGTAGCGGGGTTGCGACCCGCCATGGCCTCCACCCACACCGGACCCGCCCAGGTAGGCAAAATCCAGCCTCAGTCCATTAGCCTTTGCTAAAATGCCTCTTATAGTCCACAAATTAGTTTCAAATAGTCAAATTCACTTTTGATTTATTACCATCGCAAATATATACGATCAACACAGAACACGAGCTTGGTCCCTCACCCTATGTAAAGGAAAGTGAATAAATATTCTTAAATTGTGCCCTAATGGAATCATACTAAAACAATATCCCAAAGGACCAGCTAGAATATTTAAAGGACTCCACTTACATGCCTCCTTGATTTATAACCTCTCATGTTGCATTTAAATTTTTGTAGTTTCTTTACTAATACAGAACCCATCTACGCACCCCATTTATAAAGCATCCTTCACTCTACACTTTTTTAGTGGCTTCCAAAGACAGCTATAAAGTCCTACATCTCCTGTTAGTATGGGCACATCAATCACATATTTTTAATTGAAAAGTGCATCATAGTGAACAGTTGCCATCAAAAGTGGTTAGAAAGAGAACATTTCTTTTATTTTTTTAAAGGAAAAGGCTAAGGGGCTGTTTTTATTTATCAATTTTGAATGCTTTAAATACGGTGCAGGTTTTTAAAACAGGATCTGTTGCTTAAACTATTGGAAGCATGTTTCATTGAAACTGTATTGTTTTAATTGCATTTTTAAATTTGTAATTTTCACTGTGGGACAGAAAAGATCTAATTAGAGAGAAAGATTTATTATTAACAGAAATAACCCAACTTGCTGGGAAGAAGAACAGAGGAATTTACAACCACAAATCATACAATACAGTGTAAAACGTTGTTGCTCCCTTCCACAGCTCTAGTTTTGCTGATCGGTCCTTTTATGGGAGGCAAGTGACACCCTCAGGTGTCATTACAATGAGCAGGTCTCCAGGAGGTAGACCCTGGAAGACCACCTGGCATTTTCCCCACTTATAGGCACAGGCTATACGTCACCTATTCAGATTGGCATGTATCCCACAAATGATTTATTTTCCTGTTTGTTGTGGAAGCTTGTGCACTTTGCCAAAATATACAGACACACATCCTTGTTGCTAAATTTGAGAGCTGTGTTTATATGCTCCCCATGGTGGATTTTATGGCTCTGGCAAATAAGCTGAACTTGGTCCACTGGCCTCCCTGAGTTGCTGTCCAGAACGGTTGGATTCTGGAGCATGACCAGAACATGTGTCAAAGTGTGCCTTTTAGGCCGCAGCCCTTCCAATATTCCTCTGCTCGAAGCAGAGTGAAATTTATAGGGTTTACAATATTTGTGGAATCTGCACAGCATGTGGGGTTTTTTTTTGGGATCATTTTGGTTTTCCTGTATTTTGCTACATGCAGAGCTCATCAACATTTGTTTCCAAACTTCTCCCCACTGCCCATCTAGGCAGGTAAGATCTTTCTTGCATGTGGAAACTGAGCTCTGGGAGAGAAGGATTGATTTATGCTGGAGTTTGCAGAACTGGCTGCTATTAGAAAGGTCCGTTTCCTCAGGTAGTTCTAACAAGGTACACATCATTTTAGAAGGGGAAGATCTTGTGTTGCCTTATCCAACTAATCGCAGAGCATCATTGGTGGCAGATGAACAAAAGGCCATTGTGGGGACATACTGAGGTTATGTGAAGTAAGGAGATTCACTGGGGGTAAATATTAATGCATTGGATTATAGATAGTCCGATGCACTGTTTTAGATGTATTTGTTCTAACTCTTGGCATTCAGCCAACTAGCACATGTTTAAGCAATTTCCTCGGCCCTGCACTATGACAAGGATCAGAGAGCTTAATTCTTGCATCAAGTTGGGTCTGACTCTTGATACTTTTTAAGGAACAATTTAAATATTGTTTCTAGGACCTTATTTACAGCATTAGGTCGATCCTTATACTGTAGTTCCCATAATTAACACAAAATCTTTAAAACTAAATAGTAGGCTTTATCATTATAGCTATTCTTTTGTCACACAGGCACACATTCTCCTAGACTGCGGAGACGACAATGTTTGCATCCCAGCGCTTAAACTTGCAGCTACCCCGTAAGTTGAAAATTATCTATGTAGTACATTTCCCTAAAGATTCTCACCATTTAAGCTTTACAGTGAAATATTTGGGCTTTCATCATGACAGATTTGTGATCATTTTTATTGTCAGTAAGAGACCAAAGAAGTGATATCTTTACCATCTGTGGAGTTTATTTATGATTGGTAGCATCCTGTCAGTTTGACTAGGAGAAGATAAAGATTAAACTGCATTGATGCTTCACCTTTTTGTGTTTCACAGTGATAGACATCAGCTAATAATTGGAGATGAAAACCCTCTCACTTTAATCATAAATGGGAAGAATGAAGGGGAAGGAGCATATGAAGCAGAACTAAGTGTCATAATACCACCGGAAGCAGATTATATTGGTGTTATTCGCAACAATGAGGTAATAGAACTGAAGGCACAATGTCCAATTAGTTTGGGTAGGTGTATTTTTGAAGATTGTAAAATAATAATTCTAAATAGACTTTTTTAGACAAAAAGTTTGCAAGTGGCTCAAAGTTGGTGATAGTTATAAGATCAAAATTGGGGACCTTTTTTCCAAGAATCCCTCTTATTGTTGCTGTTAGATGTGCAACATAAAATCAATTGAGTATGTGTAATTGATAGTGAAGAAATATGAAGAAGCATGTAAAATTGAACTGCAGTGCAGATGCTTAATGGTGCCTTTCCATGTTCAGGAATTGAATTTCAAGAATAATGATGTAGCTGTTACAATATGACAGTGGCTTGCTTAAAACCACCCCCTTTGTATTAACTTATCATGTTTGGAATATGCACATGATCACCCATCATAGTCCTTTCAAAATAAAGTTTAACACGTAAATATAGCTTTAGTACATATGGGCCTAGAAATTGAGTGGGCTTAGCGCCCATTTTGCGGCGCTAGAGGGCATTGCGCTGGACTTACAGCCGGTTTTGAAATTGACTAGGGCCCAACATCGGCGTTACACCGGTAGCGCTGCGCCGGCACCGATGACGTCATCGGTGTGCGCAGCGTCCCGGTTGCCGTGGTGACGGGCCCCAGCGCCGAAATTCAGTTGCGGCCGCCTCGCCCGTGGCAGCCGCAACTAAGACTCTGGCAACAAAGTCTTACACGACTTTGCGCCGGCGCATAAAGGAGCGGCGGCCGGCCGCTTTCCCGCCGGCCGCCTGCCTGCACCTCCCTCCCCGGACTCCCCCACCGCCCCCCCCCCCCGCGGAACAGATGCTTCTCGGCTGCGAGCCCGGCACTTTCCCGAGGTGCCGGGCTCATTTTTGTGGCGATTTAACCGGCCAGCGGGCGGGTGCAGGCAGCTCCTCCTTAACTGAAGGAGGAGGCCTGCACTTCCCGAGCCTGCCGCACCGCATCGGGCGCTGCAGCGCCGGAATAGCGCCGCAATGCGGCGCGCAGCGCCAGTTTTCAGGCGCAAACAGCCTTCAGTAGCGCCGGCAGCCGTTTGGGCGCGGCGCTACTGAATTTTTGGCGCGCACAGCGCAACTTAGCACCGGCGCTAAATTTCCGGCGTTAAGCCCCGGCGCAGCGCAAACTCAATTTCTAGGCCATGAGGTTTAACACTGTAATGTTTGACGCCTGTGATGCAGCTCTGCGTTTCCCAGTGGTGTCATGCTTTTTAGGATGTTGAGGCCTGCAAAGTTCCTGTGGTGCAGAGAGCCTGCACACCGATTGTGTGCTCAGCTCTTTAATACCCTGAAAAAATGCAAATTAGGACTAGACCTCAGAATGAAGTTTGGGCACCTGAACAGTGGACCAGATACTCAGAGCTCATATAAAACAGACACTGCTTTGGGAGGCCCCTTGCCTCATGTTGAGTTTTTACTCTTAACATGTACTAATCTCTTTGGACTTACTGGGAATAGCTGTTGCATTTGTTTCCACCCATTCCACTGCTTCTTTGCTGTTTAGTGGGAATGAATTTACAGGCACTTCTTAGAACTGCACCCATCAGCTATCAAAGCTTGTTTCCCCTGGGAGCTGTCATTGAGTGCTGCCTGTATAGGAACTATGATTCCATATGGGCATCCCTCTCTATTTACAGGTTCTGGAGGAAGAGGAAAATACTTGCTCTTTGACATAAGAAAACTACTAAGCACTTGATTTGAGTATAAAACAAGGCTTTAATCAACTGTTTCACAACCATGAGATTCTAGCTACATCACTAGTTCCTGGTTACAAAAACGTCCTGGGCAAGCTGGGCCCACGCCTGAGTATTTATACTCCTTGGACGGCGCCACCAGCTGGCCACCCAGTGTTATTTCATGAGTCATTTCTTCATGAATGATAAGATTCATGACACTCTTTGTGATTTTATGTAATGACTGGATTCTTCAAAACTTAAGTTATAAAACTCTGACCCCAGTGAAACATTTGTATATATGAGTTTTACAGAGAAGAAATGTCTTTCTGAATGTGTAAAAAGCCTTATGGTTTGTGTCACCCTGTTCTTTGTTCGCCAGGCACTGAGCAAGCTAAGCTGTGCCTATAAAGTGGACAATTCAACTCAAATGGTTGTCTGTGACCTGGGGAACCCCATGACAGCTGGAACCAATGTAAGTAAAAACAAAATGACTTTTCTGAATTGTCTAATCTTTTTTATGCACAGTGGAAATGGTAGCCCAGTGCGAAAATATTAGCCCGGAATTTGTGGTCAGCGGCAAAACGAAGGCGTTCGCCGCTGGCCCCAAAAGTAAGCTTCGCACAAAGATCTCGCGATCTCTGTATCGAAAAGTTCGGGTTTTCCGACGTTCAATTCAAATCAACGTAGTATAGTGGGGATCCCCTCGTGCAAGCTGCTGTGATGTCAACAAGCTGTCTTAACAGCCTGTTATGCTCATTAATAACTAGACATTCTTATTATGAACAGCTAGCTTCTAGCTAGACATTTATTCAGTACACGTTCTCTAGGTACAGCATCTGTAGAGATTCAGCATGTGTGCTCCTGTGTGCAGGCAGCCATATTGACTACTGCCTTCTGGGTAGCCTAGTGCATCATGGGTAGTGTAGTCTTAAACACATACAACTAAATATACAGCTCTATACAGTTCTACGGCTCCATCTAGTGTACCACTCCAGAATGACATGTTATTGATCATTACATCCCCCTTTCTTAACAAAATCATATCAATCAACATCAATTAACTTTCAAGAAAAACGATAAAGATGATATCAGTAACACTTTTGCTAGTGCTCTATAAACATAAACATTTTCAAAGCTTTACTTTATACTCAAAGATTAAGTCTATCAGGCTTTGTTACTTCACGTGTGGATCTTCTTAACACAGGTAAGTCTGATGTGTTTTCATGAGATTGTTCTGGTGGTGAATGACAAGATTCAGTTGCGGCATTGTCATCAATCTGCTGTTGGATAGTTTCTTGTGTTTTCAGGAGGGAACGGCGGTTCCTCCTGAGAATCTGTCCTTCCTCAGTTCTAACAGTGTATGACCTTGGTCCTACTTCCTCAAGAACTGTAGCTTTCCTGTTCCATGCGTCTGGATCCTCAATCCTGACAACATCATCTCTTGTCAATAGTTTCAGAGTTTTGGATGACTTGTCATAGTATGATTTCTGTTTCAGCTTTAGCAGTTGAAGTCTCTGTCTCAGTTCCTTACTTTGCTGTTCTTTTGCACAGCAGGGTAGCGTGGTGTGCAACTTGCGACCCATTAGTAGTTCAGCAGGTGAAGAACCACAGTCTAAAGGTGAGGCTCGGTAGCTCAGCAGGGCGAGATAAGGATCAGACTTGCTTTCTGTCGCTTTCTTCAGTAGCTGCTTGAGAACTTGAACACCTTTCTCTGCTTACCATTTGACTGAGCATACAAAGGACTGGATGTGATGTGCTGAAAGTCATACTGTGCTGCAAACTGTTGCCACTCCTTACAGTTGAAGCACGGACCATTGTCGCTAACGGCAATCCTGGGAATTCCATGTCTGGCGAAGATGGATTTCACATGCATTATGACACTGCTTGCTGTGGTGCTTGAGAGCAGCGCCATCGCAGGATAGTTAGACTGGTAGTCAATCACTATTAGATATTCTTTATCATTTAAATTAAAAAGGTCCATACCAACCTTTTGCCATGGTGCTGTTGGTATGTCAGCTACTATCATTGGTTCCTTTGTTTGTTTGTTTTGGTGTTTCTGACATGTCTCACATTTGCCTATCATGTTCTCAATGTCCTTATTTATGCCAGGCCAATAAACAGTGTCTCTTGCTCTCCTTTTGCATTTTTCAATTCCGAGGTGTCCCTCATGAATCCTTTTCAGCATGTCTTGACGTAGAGCCTGTGGAATGACTATTCTGTTCTGTTTTAGTAATAGTCCACTTGCGACACTCAACTCTGACCTTATGTGATAGAATTTTGGACAGGAACCTTTTGGCCAACCATGATGAATGTTCTGTATTACTGTTTGTAACACTGTATCTTTTACTGTTTCTTCTGCTATTTGCTTTGATTTTGTGTTTGACACGGGCAGCGCAGCAGTGACCATACTCACATGAACATCCACGTCTTCTTCAGTAGAGCTCACTTGACTCATTGTGGGTGCTCGGGATAGTGCATCTGCTAACACTATGTATTTGCCTGGTGTGTAGATCAGTTCAAAGTCATATCTTTGCAGCTTCATCATGAGTCGTTGAATCCTTGGAGACATCTCATTCAGATTTTTTTTTATGATGGCAACCAGTGGGCTGTGGTCTGTCTCAACTGTGAAGGTGGGAAGTCCATATATGTGGCCATGGAACTTTTCTAATCCAACTACCAAGCCTAGACATTCCTTTTCAATCTGGGCATATCGACACTCAGTATCAGTCATAGACCTGGAGGCATAGGCAACAGGCTTCCAATCTTCACCCTCTGCTTGTAGCAAGACCGCACCTAGGCCATCCTTTGATGCATCCGTTGACACTTTGATTCTCTTTGTCGGGTCAAAGAAAGTGAGTACAGGTGTGGTTGTCAGCACTGTTTTGAGGTTCATCCACTCTTGTTCATGTCTTTCTGTCCATGTGAACTCATTTGTTTTATGTAGCAGGTCTCGCAGACAGGCTGTCTTGGCTGACAAGTTAGGAATGAACTTTCCAATGAAGTTTATCATCCCCATGATGCGTAGCACTCCTTTTTTGTCAGTGGGTCGGGGCATGTTGAGTATGGCGTTTACTTTTTCCATATCTGGCTCTATTCCTTTACCAGATAGATTATCTCCTAGGAAAGTGACTTCCTGGACGCCAAACTGACACTTGGCTTTGTTGAGCTTCAGTCCATTCCGCGTATGCTCTGTAGCACTTTAGTCAGTCTCTCATTGTGTTCTTTCAGTGTGGAGCCCCAGATGACGATGTCATCAACATAGACCTGGACTCCTTCCAGACCTTCTATTATGTGTTCCATCACTCTATGAAAGATTTCAGATGCAGATATTATCCTGAAAGGCATTCTGAGGAAACAATACCTGCCAAATGGTGTGTTGAAGGTACAGTATTTGATGCTCTCTTCATCCAGTTTTAGTTGCCAAAATCCTTGTGAGGCATCGAGCTTTGTAAAGTATCTGGCACCTGACATTTCACTGGTGATTTCTTCTCGCTTGGGAATCTGGTAGTGTTCACGTTTTATGTTTGCATTTAAGTCCTTTGGATCCATGCATATTCTTAGATCATTGTTCTTTTTCTTTACACATACCATGGAGTTAACCCAGTCTGTTGGCTCTTCGACTTTCCTGATGACTCCTAGTGTGGTCATTCTGTCCAGTTCATTCTTGAGCCGGTCACACAGGGGTGCTGGAACTCTTCTGGAGCATGTACCACAGGCTGAGCATCCTCCTTTAGCTAGATCTTGTAAGTGAATGGTAGAACTCCAAATCCTTTGAACACATCCTGGAAATTATTTACTACAGAATCCACTGAGTCATCTGGTATGTTTATGGCACAGTTTATATGGTATACTCTCTTGGCCAGTTCTAAGTCCTCACAAGCTTTGTTACCCAGTAGTGAATCAAGCCTTTCAGCCACAACAGAAAACATGAGATGATGCACTTTGTCTTTGACTGTCACTTTAAGTCTGCATACACCTAAGCTATCTATTTTCTCTCCATTATAGTCCTTCAGTAGTACTGACTTTTTCTGTATTTTGGGCTTTTCTTTCATATTTTTAATGTCACTCATACTGATTAAGTTTGCTTTTGCCCCAGTGTCTAGTTTCAATGTAACTAATGCTCCATTTGCCTGCAGTGGGATCATCCATTTGTCCTCTTTTACTGCATTAATTTTATGTTCAGCATTGTCCATATCTGAGGGCTGCACATTTTCTGTATCCTTTTCTATATTGTCACATGACACCATTCGTACAAAAAATGTCTCACTTAAATCAGTGTCCTCAATCATATTGACTTGTTGCCCTTTCTTTGTTGTTACTTTTGAAAAGCATTGTTTGGCAAAGTGATTCTTTCCATGACATTTTGTGCACATTTTTCCAAATGCTGGGCATTGTCTTAACTGGTGTTTATAACCACAGCATTTACAATTAAAAATTCCTTCCTCCGATTGCTTTTCATTTCTGTTCTGCCCATGTGTGGTGTATGTGCCTTTAAGAGCCCTTGTGTACTGTAATGCCGGTAATGGCCACTCGGTCTACATAAGCCTGTATAGTGTGTTGTATCTGTTAGTTCACCTCCAGACTTTGTTCAGTAAACACCTGTGAAACCAACTCCTGCATTCCGTGTCTCCATTAACACACGGATACAACAGTGGCGACGAATTGGAAACGGACTTACCTGCAATTCGGCAGCACCTCAAGGAGATCGATTCCTCAGACGGAAGTCGAAGAAAAACAAGAAAGAAAAAAAAACTGTGGTTTCACCAGCTAGCCGAGCTGGTGGCAGGTACTGCAATAATCCTTCCTGGGCGGCAGGCTGGCGCTCCATCGGCTGGCTCTACAGCGGGGCCAAGCAGCAAAGGCGGAGGCAAAAAGAGACAGAAGGGGGGAGCACTCGGGAGACGGCCGGCACTGCAAAGCAGGTCGGCGTTTGGACCAAGCAGAGGGAGGGAAAAGTCCCAGAGCGTCCGGCGGTAACGAGTCTCCACCTATTGAAAAAAAAAACCTATGTAAATAAAAACCGCAGAGAACAGCGTTGTCAGCAGCAGCAGCGGCGGGAAAGTGCGGGAAGCACCATTTTTTTCTGCAGGGAAGAAAGGAAAGCGCGGGAGGCGCCATTTTTTTTTCAGGATGCCTAAGGCTGGCAATATTAACGCTTTCGATAGCGATATAGAGGATTGGACCACATATGTGGAAAGAGTGGAGGTATATTGCACAGCAAATGAAATAGAAGATGATAAAAAGGCATCAGTACTTCTAAATCTAATGGGCGCAAGGACATACGGGCTGTTACGAAACTTAATCACTCCAGCCAAACCAAAGGAGAAGAATTTTAAGGAGATTGTTGATACCCTACAGGAGCACTTAAACCCAACACCGCTGCTGATAGCGGAACGATTCAAATTCTTCAAGAGGAATCAGCACAAGAATGAAAGTAACGCTGATTACCTCACCGAATTAAGGAAGCTGTCAAAGCACTGCCAATTCGGGGCAGGACTGGCAGATTCTCTTCGAGACAAATTCGTCTGCGGTCTCCTAAGTGAAGGAACACAGAAAAGGCTACTTTCTGAGAAAGATTTGACACTGGACAAGGCTTTCAGTATGTCTGTATCATACGAAGCAGCCGCAAGAGGAGCTGCAGAGACACAGCAAAAGCCACAGGACTTCGGCACCCATGAAATGACACAGGGTTTCGAGAGATGTTATCGCTGCGGCAGATCCAGCCATGACCAGAGGGACTGCTGGTTCAAGGACAAAGCATGCAGGCACTGCGGAAAGATTGGACACATTGCACGTGTATGCCGATCTGGAAAAAAAAAATCCACGGACAGGAAAAAAATCAATAAGGAAAAGTACAGAAAGGTACAAATGATGACGTACAGTAACTCTGAAGACCAGAAGAGCGATAGTGACTCCGGAAACAAGAGACTAAGCTGTCTCAAATTACATAATGTAATTGCCAAAGAAGATTACCAGACCATTTGGGTTACCCTCACGATAGCGGGGTCCCCAGTTAAAATGGAGCTAGATACAGGATCAGCTCTGACCGTCATAAGTCGACGGGATTACGAGCGGCTATTTCCACATATACCTTTGAAAGACATATCCATTATCTTGAAAACATATACGGGGCAGAAAGTATACCCCAAAGGGAAAATAAAGGTGCCTGTTGTATACAACGGCAAGGAAATACAGAGGTTGTATTTATACGTTCTGCAAGATGGTGGTCCACCGCTGTTGGGACGTGAATGGATCAGGAAGATACGTTTAGACTGGCACTCCATTCAGGCACTGACGGTGACCAGTAAGAAAAAAAATGATGATGACGTCATACCTGAACGATTAAAAGACATCTTGGCCAACGCCAAGGAAGTGTTTCAACAGGAACTAGGAACCTTGAAAGGCGTCACCGCCTCAATAAAAGTGGAAGATGCGGCAATTCCCAAGTTTTTTAAGGCAAGACCGTGCCATACGCAATTCGTCCAGCAGTCGAGGCAGAGCTGGAGAATTTGGAAAAGGCAGGCGTATTATCCAAGATAGATTGGAGCGAATGGGCAACACCCATCGTCCCGGTCATGAAGAAAACGTTGAATAATGATAAATCTGAAGAACAGAGAAAAATTCGCATCTGTGGGGACTTCAAGGTGACTGTAAACCCGGTCCTTCACACGGTACAGTATCCTCTTCCGAGGATAGAAGATATTTTCGCCTCACTATCCGGAGGGAAACGTTTCACCAAAATTGACTTGGCACAGGCATATCTACAGATGGAGGTTGAAGAGGCCTCTAAAAAGTATCTCGCGATAAATACACACAAAGGCCTGTACCAGTACAATCGACTGGTTTTCGGAGTAGCATCAGCTCCAGCTATCTGGCAAAGAGCTATGGAGCAAGTCCTCCAAGGGATTCCGGGGACTCAATGCTACCTAGACGACATCCTTGTAACAGGAGAAAACGACAACGAGCACCTTGCCAATTTGGAGCAGGTGCTCACTAGGCTGAGAGAACGGGGCCTACGAGCAAATCGCCCCAAGTGCGAATTTTTCCAGAAACAAATATCATATTGTGGCCACATAATTAACGAAGAAGGGTTGCATAAGTCACCTGAAAAAATTGAAGCGGTCATAAAAGCCCCAGCACCTGAAAATGTCTCACAATTAAGGTTGTTCCTGGGATTGATAAATTACTATCATAAATTTTTACCGAACTTGTCAACTCTTCTGCACCCTTTTAACGAACTGCTACAAACAGGAGTAATTTGGAAATGGAGCGAAGACTGTAAACGTGCCTTCCATAAATGCAAAGGCTTGATCACGTCCAAGGAAGTTTTGGCTCATTACAACCCATCACTGCCAATCAGACTGGCGTGCGATGCATCCCCTTACGGCGTAGGAGCGGCATTGTCGCATAGATTCCCTGATGGCTCGGAGCGGCCGATAGCTTTTGCGTCATGCTCATTGAACTCAGCTGAGCGTAACTATGCCCAGATTGACAGGGAAGCACTCAGCCTGGTACGGGGAGTGAAGAAATTCAACCATTACCTACACGGACAAAAATTTACCTTGTTGACTGACCATCAACCCCTCGTCTCCATATTCAACCCTAAAAAGGGTATTCCCATTATGACAGTGCAAAGGCTACAGAGGTGGTCCCTTTTCCTAGGGGCACACCAATATGACATAGAATGCAAAGGATCAAAACAGCATGGGAATGCTGACGGTTTATCGCGCCTACCGTTGCCAACGGTAGAAGAGGCACCTACAGTGGACCCAGTGGAGATGTTCCACTCAACCATAGTGGAATGTCTACCAGTAACAAATTCTGCCATTGAAAAAGAAACGAGAAATGACCCGACTCTCTCATGAGTCTACGATTTAACGGTGAAGGGATGGCCAGCACATGGCGAAGCACTGTTGCCAGCATTCTCGCAAAGAAGAGAATAGCTGTCAGTGTGCCGAGGAACCTTGATGTGTGGATCCAGAGTGGTGATTCCATCCAAACTCCAGGATAAAGTGCTAAAGGAGCTTCACGAGGGGCATCTGGGTGAAGTGAAAATGAAGAACCTAGCCAGAGCGTTTATGTGGTGGCCAGGTATCGATGGAGACATCGAAGAGCTGCCTAGGATGCCAGAAGGTCCAAAACGCCCCACCACAAGCTCCTCTACATCCATGGGAGTGGCCCTCATCTCCATGGCAAAGGGTACACATCGACTTTGCTGGTCCATTTATGTACTCAATGTTCTTAATCGCGGTTGATGCACACTCCAAGTGGCCGGAGGTAATAAAGATGTCGTCCACCACCACGGACAAAACCATCACAGTATTAAGGACCATATTTGCCAGGAATGGGCTGCCTGAACAGATCTGTTCTGATAATGGACCGCAATTTGTGTCCTAAGAATTCAGGAAGTTCTTAAAAAAAACAATGGGGTTAAGCACTACACGTCTGCCCCATACCATCCCGCCACCAATGGATTGGCTGAAAGGTTTGTCCAGACCTTCAAGAAGGCCATAAAGGCCATGGGTAATGAAGACATAAAACTTCAGCATAAGGTAGATAACTTCTTGTTTGCATACAGGAATGCAACACATGTGGTTACAAACCAAACTCCCGCCATGATGTTCTTCAATAGAAGCCTAAGATGCCGGCTGGATTTGATCAAGCCAAACATCAGACGGGACGTGGAGAACCGGCAATTTCAAGGCATGAACGAAAGGCCAACTAGAACCTTCCAGATAGGTCAACAAGTTTTGGCCCGAGACTACCGTACCAAGAAATGGCAGCCTGGGACTATTTGCACATGACTAGGACTGCTGATGTATACCGTGGACATTGGAGAAAGCATAATAAGGCGCCATGCTGACCAGATCATAGTCATCCGAAAAGGGACAACCTACACCACAACTCTATACGCCTAATGATGAAGCAGAGATACCCATAGTATCTACCTCCAATCCGGTGATACTGGAACCAGATGAACCCGACACTGGCATTCAAGCTGAATCGACCTTGCCAAAAGAACCTACTACACCACCAAAAACTACTACACCACCGAGGCGTTATCCGGACCGAGTCAGGAAGCCTCCAGAGAGACTAACTTATAATTGATTAACTGCAGCAAATATGTAGATTATTGTTCTTGTAATATGTTAATTAATGATTATTTAAAATGTTATGTACTGGTTGTCTAAAAGGGGAGGAATTGTGGTGTATGTGCCTTTAAGAGCCCCTGTGTACTGTAATGCCGGTAATGGCCACTCGGGCTATATAAGCCTGTATAGTGTCTTGTATCTGTTAGTTCACCTCCAGACTTTGTTCAGTAAACACCTGTGAAACCAACTCCTGCATTCCGTGTCTCCATTAACACACGGATCCAACACGTTTCTTCCCTTTGTCGGACACAGCACCGACAGCAGCACTTACTACAATCGCATCATTATTGATTTCACTGAAAGGCTTCACGTGCTGTCGAGCTAGCCCTCTGGCTTGGCATATTTTCACAGCATTTTCAATGTTAGTTCGGTTTCTCTCAACAGACGTTCCCTGACCTTTTTATCATGAATACCAAACAGAATTTGGTCACGAATCATGGATGCTTTCAGCTCAGAGAAATTACATGTCTGTGCTTTCAGTTTCAGATCAGTCACAAAGCTATCAAAAGTCTCATTTTGCTGCTATGTCCTTGAACAGAACACGCATCTTTCATAGGTCTCATTCTTTTTGGGAGAACAATGTGTATCAAATTTCTTTAGCACATCGTCTAAATTTTCTCTGTTCTCCTCTGGATTAAATACAAATGTATTAAATACCTCTATCGCCTGTGGGCCTGCAACCGTGAGCAGCAATGCTATTTTCCTTGCGTCTGGCTTCGTACCGAACCCGATGGCAGCAATGTAGAGTTCGAATTGTTGTTTGAAAGTCCGCCAATTGTAGTCGACATTTCCCGTGAGATTCAAAAACTCCGGTGGCCTCAAATTCTCCATGTTGCTTTTCACAATTTTCAGCAGACCTTCACCAATCCTGGTACCATGTTATGTTCATTAATAACTAGACATTCTTATTATGAACAGCTAGCTTCTAGCTAGACATTTATTCAGTACACATTCTCTAGGTACAGCATCTGCAGAGATTCAGCATGTGTGCTCCTGTGTGCAGGCAGCCATCTTGACTGCTGCCTTCTGGGTAGCCTAGTGCATCGTGGGTAGTGTAGTCTTAAACACATACAACTAAATATACAGCTCTACAGCTCCATCTAGTGTACCACTCCAGAATGGCATGTTATTGATCATTACACAGCCAATCAAAACAGAATTCTCACAGACAGCAAATGAGGAAGTGGGTAAGCTCTTAAAATTCTAACTTTTTAAAAATGTTAGAGAGAGGAAAAACAAAGATTGAGGCTCTCACTTGGGGAAAAGGCAAACCTGAAATAAAGATGAACAAATTTTAAAAAAAATTTAACATTTTTTAAAGTTTCTAAATTTTTTACATTTTTATTAAAATTGATAAATTTGACACTCCACAAAATTAGAGTTCGTTTTTCAGGGCTGTAACCTTTGTTTAGCAGTCAATACGCTGTTAAAACCCCAGTTACATCTAATCCAAAAGGCGCTAACGTTTAATTGGATATTTAACAGTGGTATTACCGATGTTTTGGTCAGTTTCCATGATTTGACAGATTACACTGATTGCCGACTCTGGGTACGGGGGGGTGGGGTCCACAGTGCAGCCTGTGGAGGAGCAGTCTATGACAGAGCAACTTCAGGATTTCCGCTTTAGGCTGTGCATGTGCTGAAGTTGCGTCAGTTTCAAAGACAAAATGACTGGGAATGCTGCCAGTTCACCGTCACCAGGATCGCAAGTTCCGGACAGTTGTGTTGGTATCAATTACATTATCACATCACTTGAGTCTGATATCACAAACTGGCTCACAGGTTCTTTGCTCCCAAGCAAAAAAACAGTTTGGCAAACATTTTTTCCCAAAACTGTGTCCTTTATTAATGCAGCCATCATAATAATATGCCATATGTTTTATACCTCATGAATTAAGCTTAACTAGCAATCCTTTAATGTTCCCAGGCTGTATATCCAATCAAAAGGGTATCTCTTAAATACTGTTTTGCAACACAGTGATGCTGAACAGACAAAAGGGCGAACACCAGGGTCGGGGGTGGCAGTGTGAAGAGATCACGGCCAGGAGGAGCACGGTGGGGGGAGGGGGGTGCAATGTGAAGAGATCACGGCCAGGAGGAGCACGGTGGGGGGAGGGGGGTGCAGTGTGAAGAGATCGCGGGCCGGGAGGAACGCGGTGGGGGGAGGGGGGGGGGGGGGCAATGTGAAGAGGTCACGGCCAGGAGGAGCACGGTGGGGGGAGGGGGGTGCAATGTGAAGAGATCACGGCCAGGAGGAGCACGGTGGAGGGGAGGGGGGGGCAGTGTGAAGAGATTGTGGGCCGGGAGGAGCACGGTGGGTGGGGGGGGGGGTGGGCTGTGTGAAGAGATCATGGCCAGGAGGAGCACGGTGGGGGGAGGGAGGGGCAGTGTGAAGAGATCACGGCCAGGAGGAGCACGGTGGGGGGAGGGGGGGGGGCAGTGTGAAGAGATCACGGCCAGGAGGAGCACGGTGGGGGGAGGGGGGGGCAGTGTGAAGAGATCACGGCCAGGAGGAGCACGGTGGGGGGAGGGGGGGGCAATGTGAAGAGATCACGGCCAGGAGGAGCACGGTGGGGGGAGGGGGGTGCAATGTGAATAGATCACGGCCAGGAGGAGCACGGTGGGGGGAGGGGGGTGCAGTGTGAAGAGATCACGGCCAGGAGGAGCACGGTGGGGGGAGGGGGGGCAGTCTGAAGAGATCGCGGCCAGGAGGAGCACGGTGGGGGGAGGGGGGTGCAGTGTGAAGAGATCACGGCCAGGAGGAGCACGGTGGGGGGAGGGGGGGGCAGTGTGAGGAGATCGCGGGCCGGGAGGAGCACGGTGGGGAGGGGGCAGTGTGGGGGGATCGTGAGCCGGGAGGAGCACGGCGAGGGGCTGTGAAGAGATCGTGGGTCGGGAGGAGCACGGCGAGGGGCTGTGCAGAGATCGCGGGCCGGGACGAGCACGGTGAGGGGCTGTGAAGAGATCGCGGGCCGGGACGAGCACGGCGAGGGGCTGTGAAGAGATTGTGGGCCGGGAGGAGCATGGCGAGGGGCTGTGAAGAGATCGCGGGCCGGGACGAGCACGGCGAGGGGCTGTGAAGAGATCGTGGGTCAGGAGGAGCACGGCGAGGGGCTGTGAAGAGATCGTGGGTCAGGAGGAGCACGGCGAGGGGCTGTGAAGAGATCGTGGGTCAGGACGAGCACAGCGAGGGGCTGTGAAGAGATCGTGGGTCAGGAGGAGCACGGCGAGGGGCTGTGAAGAGATTGTGGGTCGGGAGGAGCACGGCGAGGGGCTGTGCAGAGATCGTGGGTCAGGAGAAGCACGGTGGCGGGGAGGGTAGTGTGAGGAGATCGTGGGCCGGGAGGAGCACGGTGGGGGGTCGGGGGGGGGGGCAGTGTGAAGAGATCGCGGGCCGGGAGGAGCACGGTGGGGAAGTGGCAGTGTGGGGGGATCGTGAGCCGGGAGGAGCACGGCGAGGGGCTGTGCAGAGATCGTGGGTCAGGAGGAGCACGGCAAGGGGCTGTGAAGAGATCGCGGGTCAGGAGGAGCACGGCGAGGGGCTGTGCAGAGATCGTGGGTCAGGAGGAGCACGGCGAGGGGCTGTGAAGAGATTGTGGGTCAGGACGAGCACGGCGAGGGGCTGTGAAGAGATCGTGGGTCAGGAGGAGCACGGCGAGGGGCTGTGCAGAGATCGTGGGTCAGGAGGAGCACAGCGAGGGGCTGTGAAGAGATTGTGGGTCAGGAGGAGCACGGCGAGGGGCTGTGAAGAGATCCTGGGTCAGGACGAGCACGGCGAGGGGCTGTGAAGAGATCGTGGGTCAGGAGGAGCATGGCGAGGGGCTGTGAAGAGATCGTGGGTCGGGAGGAGCACGGCGAGGGGCTGTGAAGAGATCGTGGGCCGGGAGGAGCACGGCGAGGGGCTGTGAAGAGATCGTGGGTCGGGAGGAGCACGGCGAGGGGCTGTGAAGAGATCGTGGGCCGGGAGGAGCACGGCGAGGGCCTGTGAAGAGATCGTGAGTCCGGATGAGCACGGCGAGGGGCTGTGAAGAGATCGTGGGTCAGGACGAGCACGGCGAGGGGCTGTGAAGAGATCGTGGGTCAGGACGAGCACGTCGAGGGGCTGTGAAGAGATCGTGGGTCGGGAGGAGCACGGCGAGGGGCTGTGCAGAGATCGTGGGTCAGGAGGAGCATGGCGAGGGGCTGTGAAGAGATCGTGGGTCGGGAGGAGCACGGCGAGGGGTTGTGAAGAGATCGTGGGTCAGGAGGAGCACGGCGAGGGGCTGTGAAGAGATCGTGGGTCGGGAGGAGCACGGCGAGGGGCTGTGCAGATATCATGGGTCAGGAGGAGCACGGTGGGGGGAGGGGGGTGCAGTGTGAAGAGATCGAGGGCCGGGAGGAGCACGGTGGGGAGGGGGCAGTGTGGGGGGATCGTGGGTCAGGAGGAGCACGGCGAGGGCCTGTGAAGAGATCGTGGGTCAGGAGAAGCACGGTGAGGGGCTGTGAAGAGATCGTGGGTCAGGAGGAGCACGGCGAGGGGCTGTGCAGAGATCGTGGGCCGGGAGGAGCACGGCGAGGGGCTGTGAAGAGATCGTGGGTCAGGACGAGCACGGCGAGGGGCTGTGAAGAGATCGTGGGTCAGGACGAGCACGGCGAGGGGTTGTGAAGAGATCGTGGGTCAGGACGAGCACGGCGAGGGGCTGTGAAGAGATCGTGGGTCGGGAGGAGCACGGCGAGGGGCTGTGCAGAGATCGTGGGTCAGGAGGAGCATGGCGAGGGGCTGTGAAGAGATCGTGGGTCGGGAGGAGCACGGCGAGGGGTTGTGAAGAGATCATGGGTCAGGAGGAGCACGGCGAGGGGCTGTGAAGAGATCGTGGGTCGGGAGGAGCACGGCAAGGGGCTGTGAAGAGATTGCAGGTCAGGAGGAGCACGGCGAGGGGCTGTGTAGAGATCGAGGGTCAGGAGGAGCACGGTGAGGGGCTGTGCAGATATCATGGGTCAGGAGGAGCACGGTGGGGGGAGGGGGGGGGCAGTGTGAAGAGATCGCGGGCCGGGAGGGGCACGGTGGGGAGGGGGCAGTGTGGGGGGATCGTGGGTCAGGAGGAGCACGGCGAGGGGCTGTGAAGAGATCGTGGGTCAGGAGGAGCACGGCGAGGGGCTGTGCAGAGATCGTGGGCCGGGAGGAGCACGGCGAGGGGCTGTGAAGAGATCGTGGGTCAGGAGGAGCACGGCGAGGGGCTGTGAAGAGATCTGGGTCGGGAGGAGCACGGCGAGGGGCTGTGAAGAGATCGTGGGTCGGGAGGAGCACGGCGAGGGGCTGTGAAGAGATCGCGGGTCAGGAGGAGCACGGCGAGGGGCTATGAAGAGATCGTGGGGCAGGAGGAGCACAGCGAGGGGCTGTGAAGAGATCGTGGGTCGGGAGGAGCACGGCGAGGGGCTGTGCAGAGATCGTGGGTCAGGAGGAGCACGGCGAGGGGCTGTGAAGAGATCATGGGTCAGGAGGAGCACGGCGAGGGGCTGTGAAGAGATCGCGGGCCAGGAGGAGCACGGCGAGGGGCTGTGAAGAGATCGCGGGCCGGGAGGAGCACGGCGAAGGGCTGTGAAGAGATCGTGGGTCAGGAGGAGCACGGCGAGGGGCTGTGAAGAGATCGCGGGTCGGGAGGAGCACGGCAAGGGGCTGTGAAGAGATCGTGGGTCAGGAGGAGCACGGCGAGGGGCTGTGAAGAGATCGTGGGTCGGGAGGAGCACGGTGAGGGGCTGTGAAGAGATCGTGGGTCGGGAGGAGCAGGGCGAGGGGCTGTGAAGAGATTGCGGGTCAGGAGGAGCACGGCGAGGGGCTGTGAAGAGATCGCGGGTCAGGAGGAGCACGGAGACGGGGTGGTGTCAGCAAAGATTGGTGACTGGAGGAGCGGGGGTGGGGGAGACCTCATGGTGGGGAGCAGACGCCTGGGGGGCGGAGAGTTGATTGGTGGCCTGGGGCGGGGGGTTGGTATTGGAGGTGGGGGGGGGCGGGGTCTCCGATCACGAGGGGTGGGTCGCGTAGGGACCCTAAATCCAGGGGGTAAGGGTAAAGGCACTTCCCTCCTGGATCCAGCAGTCCTCACCTTAGCTGGCGGGTTTCACAGGGCCTGCAAAACCCGACCAACTAATTACGGGCTGGGAGGCGCACGGTGGGTCGGGGACAGTGTGAAGAGATCGTGGGTCAGGAGGAGCATGGCGAGGGGCTGTGAAGAGATCGTGGGTCAGGAGGAGCATGGCGAGGGGCTGTGAAGAGATCGCGGGTCGGGAGAAGCATGGTGGGTGGGGGAGGGGGGCAGTGTGAAGAGATCGTGCTGGTTAAAACAGAGGCTTTCAGCCTCATTATAATATTTAAATAGATGACCCGTCTCCTGGCAGCAGATTGGCTGCCTGCCCTCATCCCGTCTTCCATCCCACCTCTGTTAAAACTGGAAGTGAGCGGATTGGAGGAGGGTTCAGGTCGGGATTCAGATTTTTAACACTTTCGCTTCCCACATGCCGCAATCCACCCTTTTTTTTAGGTTAAAATACCCCCTATTACACAGTCATCATTTCACCTTGTAGAGTTTAAAAACAATAGACTGGGTAAAGGTAGCACTGCTGTAGACACATTCCTGCTAGGTGCTTACATCTGCACAGGGAGCGCTGAAGATGAAGACGTACTCCATTTTGTTGTGCTAGGTTGTGTGCTGTAAATTCAGTTGGGTGCAGGTAACTCACCAGCAGAAAGTGTAGTTAAGGGCAAAGTTATGTGGCAGGCATTGGTTTTAGAGTCTAATATACAACAACAGTCCTGAGCCTTCTGCCGGATCCATGTTACGCTCTGAAAATACTATCTGTAAATTTCTGCTCACCAGTATCGAAATTAATTTTAATGGCAGAGAAGAGCCAATGGGACAATCAGTTCATTGCTAAGATTAGACATATTAAAAATGAAGTTTAAGAAGTCAATTGGGCTACCAAGGAACTTTTAAACTTTTGCTTCACACTGGTTGCAGCTACACTTTAGTGGGTGCAAAGCTGAAGCAGTGTTAAGTTCTTTTCATATCGGTGTGAGTCGGGTGCTTGTCACTGCCGGTTCCTGAAGCGTGTGTGTGTTTTACACACCTGGTGGCAACCCCAATGTGTATCTGCAAGATTCACGAACAATATGCTGAGCAAAATGAAAGTATTGCTATTGTCAGCCTGAAAGTTTCAGTGCTCGAGTAGTGCTGCTTGTGAAGCTGTTTGGTGGTATGCTTTTTGTTATTTTTAGCTAACAGCTATGTTTTAAAATAATTGATGCTCCGTTTGAACCTGTTGGTGGTCTAGTGCTGTATCACTGGGCTAGTG
Source organism: Somniosus microcephalus (assembly GCF_052327205.1). Taxonomy (NCBI): domain Eukaryota; kingdom Metazoa; phylum Chordata; class Chondrichthyes; order Squaliformes; family Somniosidae; genus Somniosus; species Somniosus microcephalus. The sequence continues at coordinate 83,479,229 of NC_140991.1, read as the reverse complement.
CAAAACTAGGTCAAAGGGTAGATCACTGATTGAGTTGTTTGATTCAGTGAGGACAAATGAATCATTGACCCTTGAACTTTTCATTAATTCCTGAGTCAAGTGTATAATATTCACACAGATCAGTAACTATATACATTGTGGGCTGCTGAAGTTTTGAAAATCTGAGAATGTTGTACCCAAAGATCTATACGGGACAAAATAAACTTCTATGTCATAGCATACAGCCTGTGTATATTTTGCCGTGGGGTTCTTGTATATGCATGCTGTAAACTGAGTATGTGTATGACCACTACAGCTGAGAAGCTGCTATTTAAGAGCAGGGAGAGGAACCATTTTTCATTCATGATCAACCAAATGTGTTAACTCCAAGTGATCAACTATGGATTATCACTCAATTAAGTTACTCTGATTATGTCTTTGTCAATAATGTCTCATTGTGGACATTATCACGTATATAATGACCTGGAGTGCTCTGGCCAGTCTTTCCTTCATATACAATTCACTTGGCTGGGAATTTCTTCGGAGCTGCTCCGACACTGTAACTTCACTGGAAGTACAGTAAACGGGAGCAGCTCCAAGGAAATTCCTGGTCAATGCTCAAATTTCCAATATGCATTCAGGCAAAGCTCTACGCCAAAAGGGCAAATTCGTAAAATCTACCCTTATGTCACATTGTTAATCAGAATAACTTTAGGGGGACTTTATGGTTGGGAAGTTCCTGGAAGCTGATCCGCCAGCACTGCTTCCCCGGAAGTGGGGCAGGAACCTTGTTTATGCGTGTAAATGCAGTTTCTGCATAATTTCCGGTGAAGTAATGCCAGCGGAGTGTGAGGAGCTCCCAGGAATTTCCCAGTCTATGTGTAGCTTTTTATTGTAAATATCTGCAGAGTTAAAAAATGAAACCACTGGTTTCAAGGTTTATGAAATTATCTTAACCCTACAATGAAATTGCTACCTTGAAATCACTTCCAGACATCAACAGTTACTCTATCCAGCATCTCAAATAGTTTCAGCAGTCAGATAAATGATCTCTATCTCTCATACAAATAGTGTGTATCTTCTGCTCCTGTATGACATGAATGTGTCATATATATCAAAGTTACACTTTATGCAATACTGCCCATTGTTTAACAACTCCTAGCTCTTGATGATCCAATACAGCTCCATCTGTTAGCTCCTACCAGTGGTTTTAGTTTTTAACTTTGCAGATGTTTACCAATGAAAAGTTATGCATAAAGTCCCCCCCAAATTTATTTTGGTTAGTGAAGGGAAGTGGAGAAAAAAATATGTAGGCAAATTTATGACATGAGTAAAATACATTGAATAATAATCATGGGCGATTTCAACTACCCTCAAAAAAACTGGCAAAAGGTAGGGAAAGGGGAAAAGGGAATGGAGTTTTTCCAGTTTTTTTCAGGACTCCTCTCTTACCCAGTATGTACGATGCCTAACAAGAGAGGAATCACTGCTGGATCTAGGAAATGAACCAGAGCAGATAAGAGAAGCAAGCATAGGGGGATATTGAGGCAATAGCGATCATAACATAATAAGGTTTAAAATAATGACTGAGAAAGACGTGAGTAAGAGAAAGACATGAGTAAGACAAAGACCAAAGTGATGCATTGGAAAAAAGCTGATTTTGAGGGTGTGAGAATGGAACCAGGGAAGGTAAACTAGAAAAACATTTTGACAGACAAAGAGATAGAACAGTAGTAGGAAATATTTAAAACGGTGATCAATAGAATTCAGAAGAAATATATTCCGCTAAAAAACAGAAACAAAAACAAACTAGCCAATAATGAAACACCGTGGATGAATATAGAGATAAGGGTAAAATTAAAACTAAAGAAAAAGGCATACATTAAGTACATCTATATATATAAATCGGTACTTCTGTCTGTCTGCAATTCTGTCTGTCTGTCATCGCGTATGCGTCTGTCGGGTATGCGCTCGAAAGTTACAGGGCGTATCTACGCACGCGTTACCTCCAAAGAAAGCTTACGCTTCCGAGACGGTTTTAAGCATATTTACGTTTCGGCCGGGCTAAAATCGCGCCCGCGGTATCCCAAAAACCTTCAACGTTCCGCTCATTAGCATCTCATTATCCGCTCATTAGCGACAGAGTGACCTCGAGCTCGACCAATCGTACGCCGGGTTGCTGGCGTGTGCCGCCGGGCCAATCGGTGCGTGTGTGGCCGGGCCTTATCGTTCTGAACCGAGGTGAGTCGCCGCCATCTTGATTCCAAACTTTTCCTTTCTTTTTCCCGCTTTCTGCGTCTTAAAAAAAAACGTTGCTTTTAAAACACATATTGTTTTAAAAAAAAATGATTTAGAAAGTAATTAACTTATCTAATCTCATTAATTTTCCTACCTTTCCCCGTTTTGCCAGGTAGGCCTAGAAGCCTCGGCGTCTCCTCCGCACCCACGCCCGAGCTAGGCACCTCCCGGCCCCACTCGAAGGCTGGAGGGCCGAGCCTCAGCCCAGCGCCGCTAGGGTGCGCGTGCAGCAGGAGCTGAGACGCGGCGTCTCTCTCTGGCTCGGCCAGGGGGCGGGGCTTGCTGAGCGTCAACGGTTACCTTGGCAACCGGCCCCGCCGGCCGTCTCGCACAGCTGCAATCGGCGGTCTTCACCTCGGGGGGGGGGGGCCGCGACCCTCGGGGGGGGGGGGGGCCGCGACCCTCGGGGGGGGCCGCGACCCTCGGGGGGGGGGCCGCGCGCGCAGCAGGAGCAGCTGAGACGCAGCGTCTCTCTCTGGCTTGGCCGGGGGGCGGGGCTTGGTCAGCGTCACGGTTACCCTGGCAACCGGGCCCGCCGGCCGAGCCAGAGAGAGACGCTGCGTCTCAGCTCCTGCTGCGCGCGCAATCGGCGGTCTTCACCTCGGGGGGGGCGCGCGACCCTCGGGGGGGGGGCCACGACCCTCGGGGGGGCCGCGACCCTCGGGGGGGCCCCCCACCCTCCCTTCCCCCCCCTTTTCCCCCCCGCCCTCCCCCCTTCCCCCCTCCCTTCCCCCCTCCTTTTCCCCCCCGCCCTCCCCCTCCCTTCCCCCCTCCCTTCCCCCCTGCCCTCCCTTCCCCCCACCCTCCCTTCCCTCCCCCCTCCCCTCCCCTCCCGTCCTCCCTTCCCCGCCCTCCCCTCCCCCTCCCCCTCCCCTCCCCCCCCGCCCTCCCTTCCCCGCCCTCCCCTCCCCCCCTCTCCCTCCCCCTCCCCTCCCCCCTCCCCTCCCTCCCCTCCCCTCCCCTCCCCCTCCCCTCCCCTCCTCTCTTCCCCCCAGTCGCTCTCTCTCTTCCCCCCAGTCGCTCTCTCTCTTCCCCCCAGTCGCTCTCTCTCTTCCCCCCAGTCGCTCTCTCTCTTCCCCCCAGTCGCTCTCTCTCTCTCTTCCAACAACAACATTCCCTCGAAAAAGCCTCGGCACCGCCGGGCACTTCAGCTAGCCTATATATATAAAGCAGTATGTCTGTATGTATGTCTGTATGTCTGTCTGTCCGCTATACACTCAAAAGTTATAGAGCGTACCTACACATATGTTATATCAAAAGAAAGCTGATGATCAGGGGAGTGTCATCGGTGTATTTACTTTTTGGTCAGACAAAAATTGTTCGGACAGTATACAAAACTTCAAAAATACGCTCATTAGCGGTTGACCAATCCTACCGCTCATTAGCATTGAGTGACGTGATGGTTGACCAATCCTACAGTTCAGTGACTTGATGGTTGACCAATCGGTGCATCACGGGCGGGACCTAATCCTGCAGCCTCCCGAAACTTCGCCGCCATTTTTCCCCCTGCTTTTCCTCAACAGCGAGCGGGGCAGCTGCGTCGGCCCGCCAGAGCGGGAAGTGAGTTGGGGTCACTTGGGCCGGGCCTCACAACCGCTCGGCCCGAGACACAGAGCGGGGGAGCGACAGCGGCCGCCCGTCAACCGCGCGGCCCTCTAAACTGCCCTGGCAACGCCAGGCCCCCCCTGCTAGTAAACAATAAAGGAGAGGATGACAAAAGGGAATACGAAGAGGTTAGGGAAGAAGTCAAAAAAACTATTAGGAAAGCAAAGAGGAACTACGAAGTTAAATTATCAAGGAATATAAAAAGAAATTGTAAAGTATACATCAGGCACATAAATAACAAAAGAAAAATTAGGATAGGGATAGGGCCACTAAGGGATGCACAAGATAAACTCGGAGGTAATGACAGAGAAATGGCAGAAATATTGAATAGTTATTTTACCTCCGTATTTACCAGGGAGACTAACAGCTGGACATGATATTGGAACAAGAGATCAAAAAAGATATAAAGACATTTAAGTTAGAAAGGGGGAAGATAATTGAAAAGAAGCTAGGGAAGAGATAGCAGAGGCACTATTACATATATATAAACATTTATTAGAAAAGGGAATAGTGCTAGAGGACTGGCAGACAGCTAATGTTATTCTTGTATTTAAAAAGGGAGATTGAACAAGTCCAGGGAACTATAGACCAGTTAGTTTAATGTCAGTGGTAGAAATGATAATGGAATCATTACTCAAAGATATCATAGTAAAACATCTAGAAACCTATAATATATTAAAGAGTAGTCATCACGGTTTTCAAAAGGGAAGGTCGTGCTTGACCAACCTTATTGAATTCTTTGAAGAAGTAACAGAAAGAGTAGACAAGGGTAATGCAGTAGCTGTAATATATTTGGATTTTCTAAAGGCCTGCGATAAGGTACCAAATAGTAGACTCATGGTAAGGTCAGAACATGTGGAGTAGGGACAGGTAGCAGAATGGATAGCAAGTTGGCTACAGAGCAGAAAACAAGAGAGATGGGGTTAAGGGTAGCTGCGGGGACTGGCAAAAGTTGGGAAGTGGTGTTCCACAAGGATCGGTGCTGGGACCACTGTCGTTCACAATTTACATAACCAATTTGGACTTGGGAACCGGAAGCACAATTTCAAAATTTGCGGACGACACCAAATTGGAGGTTATAGTAAATACCGAGGAAGACTGCGACAAAATAAAAGAAGACATTAATAAACTTGCAGAATTGGTGTGTAATTGGCAAATAGATTTCAATATAGCTAAGTATACGGTGTTACATTTTGGTAAGAAGAATAAGGAGGTCACATACTGCTTAGATAATAAGAGTCTAAATGGGGTCGAGGAATAAAGGGATCTAGGGTACACTGACACAAATCACTAAAAGTAGCGACACATTAGGCCATAAAAAAGCACTGGGGTTCATTTCTAGAGGGATAAAATTGAAAAGCAGAGAAGTTATGTTAAACTTGCATTGAACCTTAGATCAAACTTGGAGTATGGTGCACAATTCTGGTCTCCATATTATAAAAAGGATATAGAGCCACTGGAGAAAGTGCAAAAAAGATACACAAGGATGATAGCAGAACTGAGAGGATATACTTATCAGAAAAGGCTGAACAGGCTGGGGCTCTTTTCTCTAGAAATGAGAAGGCTGAGGAGTGACCTGATAGAGGTCTTTAAGATTATGAAAGGATTTGATAGGGAAGATGTAGACAAGATGTTTCCACTTGTAGGGGAGACCAAAACTAGGGGCCACTAGTATGAGATAGTCACCAATAAATCCACCAGGAAATTCAGGAGAAACTTTTTTACTCAGCATGGAAAGAATGTGGAACTCACTACCACAAGGAGTAGTTGAGGCGAAGAGCGTAGATGCATTTAAGGGGAAGCTAGGTAAGCACAGGATGGAGAAAGGAACAGAAGGATATGCTGATGGGGTTAGAGGAAGAGAGGTGGGAGGAGGCTCGTGTGGAGCAGAAACAATTTGGGCCGAATGGCGTATTTCTGTGCTGTAGACTCTATGTCATTCTGTGATGTGACATAAAGGTTAATTTTATAGATTTGCCCTGCAAGTATGGAGCTTCGTCCGCCAAGAATGTGCATTGGGAATTTGGGCACAGAATTCAGCAGGCCCCACAATATTTTCCATCCTGGATGCTAATCCTCCAGGCTGCCACTGACATCTGTGCCTGAATTCCTGATTTGCACGCTTGGCTGGCAAAGCTTTGCACCAGGTGTTAAACTTTGTGTAAAGTTTACTCTATTGTGCCTGGTGATGTAAATGGATTTATGAGTAAAGTAGTGTATAGTGTCCCCCAAGTCATTTTTGCTTTATAAGGGCTTTTTAGAGCCAAAATCTATTTTTTATCCAAGTGTTGATTAATCATCTGTAAAACTTTAGAGGAAGCTGATATAATTAAGTGAATCAATGAGTCGCATAATCAGCATGAATTAATAAATTTAGCGCTCACTAAGGTGAGAGACTGTAGCAGATTTAGTTTCTTTGCTGCCATAGCCTATAGCTATTTTCCACAGCAGGAGTTCAGCACTTTAACTCCAACAGCTGTTGATGGTTAATGCTTTGATCTGTTTTTTCCCAGCTGTCTGTGGGGCTACGTTTTTCTGTTCAGCGCTTGGAGAAGGCAGATGCCAGTATCAGCTTCGACCTGCAGATCAAAAGGTGAGTTACGAATTAGCCCAGATGTCATCGATTTAAAAAACATTTTTTAGAAAAGAGCAAAATGGTCTCCTCCAGTTGATTTTAGATGAAATCCATCAATTTAGCTCAACTTAATTTGAAGGAATGCCCTTCTGCACCCCACATATGATCAGCATGTTGCCAAGACAACAAAGACCTTTTTTTCGCAGCAAACAAAACAAGCTGTGTGCACAGAGCTGGAGTATCTGCTAAATGGAGTGACTTGTACAGAGTGGCAATGGGGATTTGGTGATAGTGGAAAAGAGTGGGTAAATAGTACAGATAGTGTGTTTTTATCAAATTGAAATTTAACATACTTTTCTTACTTTAAAACTTTACTTTAAAACTGTGAAACCCCGACCAATTAATAGGAAGCGGGCCTGATGACGTCATCAGCCGGTTTCCTTAAAGGGACCATGTCCACAATCATTTTAACAGTTGAGCTGTCAGTGTTCTACAGCATTGAGGTGCTGCAAACACTGACAAACACTGCACAAGGTACACGGCTGCACTCAGCCTCTCCCATTACTCCCTTCATATGCTTATGGAGGGAGTCACAGCATGCAGGGAGGTTCTCTTCCCTTCCAGTGGGTGGAAGAGACCTCCCCAGGAGATCAACGCAGCCTGGTTGCACATTGCACAGGAGGGCACGAGCAGGGATGTGGTCAGGAGGACCTGGCTGCAGTGGCGCAAATCTTTCAATGATCTCAGTAGATCACCAAACGTTACTGCAAAGCCATACACAGCCTCATCCTGCTGTGCCACTCATCACATCCCAATCACTCTGTTGTTTAAAACCCGACACACTTACCTGATGTGACCCCCGAGTGAAGTGAACCTCATGGAAAACTTGGGAAAATGCTTTGTACCTGGTAAAATGGTGATTAAATTGCTTTAAACATCCTCTTAACTATCTGAATTTCCTGACCCACTGCTTAGTGCCGGGTCTGCAAAGCGCAAGCCGAGCTGACACGAGGGAAACTCACAAGGAGATGGGTTCAGAGCGGGATCCCGCCCCTCTGTCAATCTTTTTGATTTTGACAGCGGACCCGCCTCCGAACCCGCTCTCTGAGCACCGGCAAAATTCAGCCCAACGTTTCTGGTCGATGACATTTCATCAGAACTGGAAAAAGTTAGAGATGTAACAGATTTTAAACAACTGCAGGGGCAGGGAAAGGGGGATGGGGAGGAAAGAACAAAAGGGAAGGTCTGTGATAGGGTGGAAGGCAGGAGAGATTAAATGACAAATCAATCATCCCTTTTGTCATTAGACTGCAGAGTGTTAATGCCATGCAACAGGACGGCACACAGCTGGAAGCAAGCTCTTCCATATTTCCAGCCATTTTGCGGAAACTCCTTGACAGGGTTTCCAGTACCTTTATATAATTGCTTGTGTGACCCAAGCAGTTTTCTTTCCAAGCCTGGGCCCCGGAAGTCGGGATCACTGTCCTGCTCAGCAGAGCTGGGAGATGATCTCGTCCTCTGGTGAGCCGTCTCCTAGGCTGTCCGTGCCATCACTACCTGCTCCTGCTGGGTGCTTCAGCAAGTGCAGACCCCTCTAATTCACTGTCTAACCCACCCAGGGTGCCAATCCTTTCGCCAGTGCTTTGGAGGGGTGGAACGTGTGATGGTTCATCCTCAGGTGGGTTGTCCTTCTCTGAGAGTTTTCCTGCTGATAAGGACATAGAGGAAAGAGAAAAGCGACGAGTTAGCATGGCACTGACAGGCTGGAGAGCAGCAGATGACAGGCTTCACAACGCAGCTTGAAGTTGCCAAGCAGACTGTGCAATTTTTTGAGGTACATGAAGGGGTATAAGTAACAGGCAGCGAACTTGCTCAGATAAGCCGCCAGCTGCACCACCTCCTATGCGCATCACTCTTGAAAGATAACTGACTTCCAGAGCTACCTGCTCCACCTGAGTCCTCATGCTAGATGTTCTTGCAGAAGGAAAGGGTAAAAGTTAGTGACTGGCTGTGAAAGAGAAAGCGCACATGTATGGGACTTGTGCATGTGATGCATATGCTGAGAGGGAAAAGAAGCAAGGTGCAAGCAGGATTGATGGAAAGCACATGGCTGGGGTGTGAAGTGAGGAATGAGATGTGAGAGGAGTTCCTGGTTCTGCAATTGCTATCATGTGAGAATGGAATGTTGTTAGTAGCTGCTGTGAAGGCAGCAAGCAGGAAATGAGTGTGTGTTTGGAATGAGGTGATAAAGTGGGGGGCGATTTTGTCAGCCCTGGGGAGGCGGGTAAGGAGGCGGGACTGCCGGGAAAATGGCAGAATCTGGGGACGGGTACCCATTCTGCCCTAACCCGCCTCCATGCCATTTTCCCAGGAGACCGGTACCCGACCCGCGCCGGGTCCCGTCTCCTCGAGGCGGGAAGGGGATTAGTGCCAATTAACTGCCTGTTAACAGGCAGTTTTTTGGAGAATTCCTATTTTCAGCCCTGAAGTGTGAGCTTCCCGATGGCTCAGAACCTCGCCAGGGTCAGCGAGGCGGGCCATCGGTCTGCGGGGGTTGGAGGGGCCGAGATGTCCGGTGTGCAGGTGAGTGTTGGGTGCAAGTGTGGAGAGGTGAGTGTGTGAGGTGAGTGTAAAGTGTTTTAATAAGTTTTACTTACCTTTACTTCTTCCTGCAGGCTTCCTCCCTTCAGTTCTCGGGAGTCCCTCAGCTCACCGGCACAGAAAGCAGAATGACCGCTGAACTGTCAAAAGCTGCAGCCTTCTGCTTTCTGCTCAGGAGAGATCTCTAACTGAGTCTGAGTGGAAGGGCTCAACATAGAGGACAGATTGTCAGTGTTTGACAGCTTCACAGAGCCGTCAAACGCTGACATTTCATCTGTCAAATGCTCTTGACAGATGAAACGTCACTCGCTGATGTCACCTGTAACCGGCTTTCCCTTAATTGGCGGGCTTATAGCCTGGGTTGGCCACAAGTCGATGGAGGCGGGACTAAAACCCGACAAGTCGGAGTCCCGCCTCCAAAAGCTCCCCGTTGAGAAAATCCAGCTCAATGTGACCATTGTGATTGCCAGTGAAGGATATGATGCAGGGGAGAAAGTTGTTCAGTGCTGGAGGTGGAGGAAGGACTGTTGCCAGATGTTATTGAGACAGATGGAGAAATAGAGAACCATACTCACCTTTGCGGCTTTTCAGGTCTTTGAAGTGTTTCCTACATTGAATCCAGGTCCTGGAATGTTTCCAGAACTGTATTTGGGAAAGAGATACGGGGGGATGTGAGGAAAAACTTCACCACACTTTAGGAAAGATGTGAAGGCCCTTGAGAGGGTGCAGAGGAGATTTACCAGAATGGTTCCGGGGATGCGGGATCTTAGCTACAAGGACAGGTTGGAGAAGCTGGATTTGTTTTCATTAGAGCAAAGAAGGTTAAGGAGTGATTTGATAGAGGTGTACAAGATTATGACGGGTTTGGATAGGCTAGTCGAGAAAGGCTGTTCCCACTAGTTGATGGTACAAGGACTAGGGGACACAGATTTAAGGTTTTGGGCAAGAGATACAGGGGGGATTTGAGGAAAAACCTTTTTACGCAGCGAGTGGTGAGGTCCTGGACTTCACTGCCGACGGAAGTGGTGGAAGCGGAGACACTCAATGTTTTCAAGGGGAGATTGGATAGGCACTTGAGGGAAATAAACTTGCAGGGCTACGGGGATAGAGCGGGGGAATGGGACTGACTGGATTGCTCTACAGAGAGCCCAGCACGGACTTGATGGGCCGAATGGCCTCCTTCTGTGCCGTATGACTCTATGGGAGAAAAATTCAGTTGTTTGTGCCTCCCGTTAGCGCCTTAAGAGGGCGCTAATGGGGCGCAAAGCAACTAGCGCCCGGGCGCGGCGATGTTTGCGCTGCTCGTGAAATTAACTAGACATTTTGCGGCGGCGGTAAACACTACCGCCATGATCTCCTGCGCCGGCAGATCGTGACGTCAGTTGAGTGCGCAACACCCCAGTAGCACCCCAGACCGGATATTGAGTGGCGCCCCCTGCCTTACCGCCTGCCGCTAGCAACGACAGGTTGAGGGGAACGTTTTGCAGTCAGGAAGGGACTGGGGGAGCGCTATTTAAAGGCAACTGCTTCCTGCCTTTTTTTGTTGGTGACATTTTTGAACCACGCATTCTGAGAGAGAGAGAGAGAGACTTCTGGAGAGATTCTACACTGTGTGAAGGAGTTTTGCATACTGAGCAGCACTTTGCAGGTTCATTTTGATTTGCCCTTCCTTGTATCTATTTGGAAGAGACTATGGGGGCTGCATTCTGAGCTCTTTCCCTGGGTCTCGCCATTGTTCTTTCCAGCAGATTTGATGTACAGGTCTCTCCAGGCCGAGATTCAAGGCTGCAATGAGCAGGATGTGGATGGAGTGCAAAATCAACCCTCCCTTTTAAGATAAAAACAGAAAAATACTGGAGAAACTCAGCAGGTCAAGCAGCATCTGTGAAGAGAGAAACAGAGTTAACGTTTCAGGTCGATGACCTTTCATCAGAACTCCCCTTTAAGAACTGGCCGGAGCCAGTGTGTCTGTGTTCCATTGCTGACTGACATCGCATGAGCTTCGCCAGCGCTCTGAGGTAGCGCCTCGCTCCTCGGCCTTTGCGCCTTAAGACAGGTGTGAAGCATCTGATTTAGTGCTCCAATCACCTCCAGGGGTGAAAAAAGCCAAGTTTGCGTCTGAGGCGATAATTAGTGCCAGGCGCTAAACTTTGCGCACGGCCGCTAATGGCGCCCCAAACGGGGCGATACTGAATTTTCCCCCCTATGACTCTATAACTGACTTTCTCTGCCACGTTTCGCCAAGCTTGGTGTATGTAGGTCTTGCCAATTGTCTTTCCACTTCTGGGAAACAGAATGACCCTCCTTGCCCTAATCTCTTCCACTAAGACCTACAGGGAGACATCAGAAAACCTGAGAGCACCATTGCTGATATTTTCCACTTTCCAGCAGTATCACAGACTAATCTGGCAGCAGTGAATGCAACCTCCCTTTAAGATCTTCTGTGTGACCGCGTCCTACGCCTTCTTCACCCTCTGGTGTGAGACTTTCCCTCTGCTTCACAGGAAGTACTTCACTGTGCAATTACATGAACAACAAGAATTTGCATTTATATAGTGCCTTTAACAAAGAAAAACTTCCCAAAGCCATTTACGATGAACTGCGAATCTTAATCTATAAATCTTGCTTTACGTCTTCTGCACTCTCTCCATTCTCACCCAAACTGCACACTCCACAGCTGTATTGGCCCATAGTGCACTATTTATACCTAGTAAGTGGCAATTTAGATAGGGGAAGAACATTCTTGTCGATATTTTCTAATTGGCCACTCAATGTGTGTGTTCTTTAGAGCTTATCCTAACACATCTGAACTTTCAGGACGATAGCAAAATACTGCAGATGCTGGAAATCCGAAATAACAACAGAAATTGCTGGAAAAACTCAGCAGGTCAGGCAACATCCGTGGAGAGAAATTTGAGTTGACGTTTCGGGTCGAAACCCTTCTTCAAAACTGGAAAGAAAATAAAATAGATCAAAGGCAGGGCTGCAATCGAACAAAAGAAGTAAAAGAGACAATAAAAGGTATTCGAAACCAGACGACATGGTAAGAGGCCAGTGGAGACAAAAGACAGCTGAGATTAGGTGTGAAGTGCACTGGCAGGATAGGAGACAGCTGCCAGGTGGGAGAGAGAAACAAAAGGAAAGGGGGCGGGGGGGGGGAAAGGAAGACCCAAAACAAAGGGGTGGAAAAAATTATAAGTAAAAAAGTAATAGGGGCCGAGGTTATGATCTGAAATTGTTGAACTCGATATTGAGTCCGGAAGGCTGTAAAGTGCCTAATCGGAAGATGAGGTGCTGTTCCTGAAGTTTACGTTGAGCTTCCATGGAACAATACAAGAGGCCAAGGACGGTGAGGTCCGAGTGGGAATGGAGCGGTGAATTAAAATGACAGGCGACCGGAAGCTCGGGGTCACCCTTACGGACTGAACGGAGGTGTTCCGCAAAGCGGTCACCCAATCTGCGTTTGGTCTCCCCAATATAGAGGAGACCGCATCGTGAGCAGCGAATACAGTATACTAGATTGCAAGAAGTACAAGTAAATCGCTGTTTCACCTGGAAGGGGTGTTTGGGGCCCTGGACAGTGGGAAGGGGGGAGGTATAGGGGCAGGTGTTACATCTCCTGCGCTTGCACGGGAAGGTGCCAGGCGAAGGGGAAGGGCTGTTTGGGGTGATAGAGGAGTGGACTAGGGTGTCTCGGAGGGAACGGTCCCTACGGAATGCTGAAAGGGGAGGGGAGGGGAAGATGCATTTGGTGGTGGGATCACTTTGGAGGTAGCAGAAATGGCGGAGGATGATCCGTTGAATGTGGAGGCTGGTGGGGTGAAAGGTGAGGACAAGGAGAACCCTATCGTTGTTCTGGGAGGGAGGGGCAGGGGTGAGGGCAGAAGTGCGGGAGATAGAACGGACACGGTCGAGGGCCGTGTCAACCACGGAAGTCTACAAGAGTAAAGTTTGGCGTCCTGTCAATATGTATTAAAAAAGGCAGTCAGCGGCGAAAGGACCTCGAGGGAAGCTGCACACAAAGTTTTAATTGGCTCTAGAGCGCAGAGTTCCTCTTCCAACATCGGTTTCAGTTTGGTGCCTTCTACAGGGGATCTGTGGCGTCCAGCAACAGGGCAGGCAGCAGGCAGGCTGATCAGCCAATCAGACTGAAAAATTCTCACAGACAGCAAAGCAGGAAGTAAATAGCAGAGAATATAAATCACATTTAAATAATTGTACAGAAAGCAAAATAAAGATTGGAACATGCACATGGGGTTAAGGGAGAAACGTAAATAGCAGAACACAAACTTTAAAAAAACATTCTTTTTTAATTCTGCAATTTTTAAATGTTCTTCTGAGGGAATGAGACTCCACACTTGTAAAATTAGTTTTTCAGGGCCTGAGAGGTTGTTTAGCAATACTTATGACTTAGTACACTGTTAAAAACTCAGTTACTCCTGATTGAACAAAGCTTAACTTTATCGAGGGTTATTACAGCGAGAGGAGTGCGTAAATAAAGTTCACGTCACATCAGTGATATCTAATGATTTCATCTGGGAAGATGGCAATAGTGCAACCTGTGGAGGAGCAGGGTATCACTGTTAGCAACTCCTGGATTTTTATGTTTAACTGCGCATGTGTGGATGCCAAAATATGCTGTCAGTTTTATACAGTAATGACGGCAAGCGCTGACAGCTTTGCCGTTATTACTACCGCAAATTCCGGACCATTAATTCTCATTTCATACATTGCTTGTCCGCTAAGGGTAATTTAACCATCTTCATCACCTGCATATCTGATTTTGGATGTTTAGTGAACTAGTTTTATTTTTAAGTATGGTACAGGAACCTACTGCCCAGTTAAAAGTTTCTTTGATTCCAAAATGCCTCGCTTAAATGATTATTCTGAGTGCAAGGATAAAACAGGAGTTGTTCATTTTGCAGCTGAACCTCTTTATAGTCTGATGGCATTTTTCCATGAGTCAAAAAGGAATGGAAAAATAAGGGTAGGTTGAAAGATAAACTGATTCAAAAATGTCAAGATCGGAGGCAGTCTGTAACTGCAACCTGTTTCAACCTTCATATTTTTAGTTTCTGATGTATAACAAATTACCAAAGTAAATACACCAAACAATAAAAACAGAGTAACTCGGTCATCTGTCATGGAACATGTTCTAACATTCCTTTTAAGGATATAAGGGAGCTAAGTTGAAGTCTGGCCATTGTTTTTCTTTCTTTACCTCAATAAATATCAGTGACTTGTATTGCTATTTTGGTTCTTAAAACATTCTTTTACAAATATTTGTTTGACGAAAAGCACTTCATCAACTGACAATTAACTCTGAGGTTTTTAAAGTTTGTGTGCAGTATTAACAATAAAAAATATCATGCAAGGTATAAATCCTGCAGCATATGTTTTAAACATAGAAACATAGAAGATAGGAGCAGGAGTAGGCCATTCGGCCCCTCGAGCCTGCTCTGCCATTCAATGAGATCATGGCTGATTTTTAATGATTGCTCCAATTCCGATTTCTACGTTACACGTTTTTCCTCTCTTGGACTAGTATTTTTCTGACTTACATTGCAGTTCTAATAAGGATAATCCAAGCAGCAACCTCGTCCAACTGCAGATCAACATCAGCGCAGTCGCTCAGGTTGATATCCGAGGGTAAGTGTACTGTTTCTGTCGTCACCTATATGGAAACTAGATAAAGTACATCTTGATCTCAATAGTTTTGGTTATAACTGTTGCCGTGCATTCGCACTTTGTCTGAATTTCTTTGATCAAGAAAACGTTCACCTAGATCTAGGCCAATGCTGCTCAGTGTAAGATTGACTCAGATGACCTATTCCTCCAGTTTTCCCCTTCTTTCATTGCTTAAACTTCACCAGGTCTCAGAACCGGGAAAACAAAATGACAAATCCTGCTTTAATGGTTGTGTAATGTGCTGCTATGGGCCTCTTCTGACTTGTATCTGCTGCCTGCGCCTTCCTGCTTTTTTCCTCTTCCTCCATCACTGTTTTCTGTCTTTTTGATGACCTGCTTTGTGGACTCCTTCAGCAGCCTACCAGTCTCTTTACATGACATCATGAAAACTGCAGTTAATAGGGACAAACAGTTGAGTGAGTTAAAGCAGACTTCCATTGAAATCAATGGAAAGAAAAATTAGGCGAGTTATATAATGGGTGGCTGATCTGATATCGCCCATTTTCCACTATTGCCAAAAGTTAAAATGACCCTCAAGATATCAATTCATCTAGCGACGGAGAATATAATAAAAAATAGTCAGCACTTTCATTTCTAAAAGGCAGGCCATGTTTAACCAACCTTATTGAATTATTTGAAGAAGTAGCAGAAAGAGTGGGCAAGGCAATGCAGTAAATGAGGTAGACATGGATTTCCAGAAGGCCTTTGATAAGTTGCCATATAAGAAATTCATGACAAAGGTCACGGCATGTGGAATCAGGGGCCAGGTAGAAGAATGGATTGAAAGATGGCTACAAAACAGAAAACAGGGAAGTTTCTTAGACTGGTGGGATGGTGTTCTGTAGGGGTCTGTGCTGGGATCACTGTTTATAACATATAAATGATGTTAACTCAAGAATTGCAGGTATGATCAAGATTTGCAGATGATAAATTTGGGGGGGGGGTATAGCTAATAATTTGGAAGATAGCATCAGAATACAGGAAGGCAGAAACAGGCTTGAAGAGTGGGTGGATAAATGGTAAATGAAATTCAATATAGTGAACTGTGAGATTGTTCATTTTGGCAAGAGGAATAAGGAGACCACTTATTTTCTGGAAGGTAAACTAAATGGGGCAGAGGAGCCAGAGATCTGGGAATAGATACATAAATCGTTAAAAGTAGCAACACATGTTGATACTGCCATAAAGAGTGCAAAAAAATACTGTAGTTCATTTCCAGAGGAATCGAATACAGAAGCAGGGAGGCCCCGTCATTTAATATTAAGTGAGGCACAACAGGAAATACGGAGAGTAAAATGAGACAAAGACAAGCTGTAGAGAGAGATAACTAGCATACAAAAATAGGAAATTAAATTCAAATGCTATGTTAATCACACATGCACTTTATTTGAATTGCTGCAGTAGGTGCTAAGGATTTCGGTGCATACTTGCTTTATGTCCATAACCAAACCTCCTTCTTAGGCAGTCCCTCGGAACCGAGGAGGACTTGCTTCCACATTAAAAATGAGTTCTCAGGTGACTGATGAGTCCAATGCGGGACCTACAGTCTCTGTCACAGGTGGGGCAGACGGTGGTTGAAGGGGTGGATGGGTGGGGTGCTTAGGCTGACGTGCGCTGCTTGCGCTGCTTGTGCTTGGCTTCCGCTTGCTCCTGGCGAAGAGACTCGAGGTGTTCGGCGCCTTCCCGGATCTTCTATATAATTATAATATTGAACATTAATCTTACGAATTGCATCAGAAGTGCATATCAGGAATTTAGAGATCAGTGTCCAATAACTAGTAAAATGTACCCTATTTCAAAAGTCATCCCTAAACCAACACCACCAAAACAGGTTAATTAGTCATCCATTTCATTGCTGTTCGTGCTCCCTTGCTGGGCACAAATTAGCTGCTGCATTTGCCTACATAACAACAGTAACTAAAAAGCAATTCGTTGGCTGTGAAGTGCTTTGTGACACCCTGAGGACATGAACCGTGCTATATACATCCAAGTCCTTTATTATTTCATCTTCTGTTCTGAAGATATTCAAGTGTTGCAGTCATTAAGTTTCTGTTTAAATATTTGTTCTTAGAATGTGTGCTGCAACGGCCAGGCTGCATTTATTGCCCATCCTTAATTGCTGTGCAGAGTTGGTGGTGGGCCTTCGAGCAATTGTGTGTACAACTGAGTGGGTTACATGGCTACTTGAGAGTGATGTTTAGGGCAGACCAGGTATGGGGAGGTGGTGGGCTCCCTTTGACTTACATTGAAAAAACTTGAATGTCTCAGACATTTGATATTAACAATAAAAGTGTTAGTGCTCCACAAAAAAAAATCTCTAATGGGACCAAAATATACATGAACAGCTGATCCAATTAATTTAACACAGCAACTGAAACCCATAAAATGTGATTAAGCACAAATATATTTTTCTATGTGTAGTGATCAATAGCATGTCATTCTGTAGTGGACACTAGGTGGAGCTGTGTAGAGCTGTATATAGCTGTATGTTTAAGACTACATTACCCATGAGGCACTAGGCTACCCAGAAAGCAACAGTCAAGATGGCAGCCTGCACACAGGAGCACACATGGAAGCCTCTACAGATACTGTACCTAGAGAACGTGTACTGAATAAATAACTAGCTAGAAGCTAGCTGTGTTCATAATAAGAATGTCTAGTTATTAATGAACATAACACTATGTTTTACAGTAGCTATAATCTATTTATTTTAATTTAAGAATTTAATTTTTCATTATTGCTGCACTTACGGGAGGCGGTGGCATAGTGGTTATGTCACTAGACTAGTAAGCCAGAGGACTCAGTCAAATGCTCTGAGGATATGGGTTCAAATCCCACCATGGCAGCTGGTGGAATTTAAATTCAATTCAATTTAATTCTGGAATTAAATGTTAGTCTTAGTAATGGCGACCATGATACCATTGTCGACTGTTGCAAAAACCCATCTGGTTCATTAATGTCCTTTAGGGAAGGAAATCTGCCGTCCTTACCTGGTCTGGCCTACATGTGACTCTTAATGCCCTCTGAAATGGCCCAGCAAGCCACTCAGTTGTAAACAACCGCTACGAAAAACAATAAGATGGACTGCAGCGGTTCAAGAAGGTGGCTCACCACCATCTTCTCTCAAGGGCAATTGGGGATGGGCACTAAATGCAGGCCTAGCCAGCCAGCGATGCCCACATCCCATCAATGAATAAAAAAAAAGAGCAGCTGAGAATATCAGCAATGTTATTCGTGGGTTCCTATCATTCACAGAACTGGAAACCAACAAAACAACAACTTGTATTTATATAGCGCCTTTAACGTAGTAAAACGTCCCAAGGCGCTTCACAGGAGTGTTATAAGACAAAATATTTGACACCAAGCCATATAAGGAGAAATTAGGGCAGGTGACCAAAAGCTTGGTCAAAGAAGTAGATTTTAAGGAGCATCTTAAAGGAGGAAAGAGAGGTGGAGAGGTTTAGGCAGGGAATTCCAGAGATTCGGGCCCAGGCAACAGAAAGCACGGCCACCAATGGTTGAGCGATTTATAATCAGGGATGCTCAAGAGGGCAGAATTAGAGGAGCGCAGATATCACCGGGGGGTGGGGTGGTTGTGGGGCTGAAGGAAATTACAGAGATAGGGAGGGGCGAGGCCATGGAGGGATTTGAAAACCAGGATAAGAATTTTGAAATCGAGGCATTGCTTAACCGGGAGCCAGTGTAAGTCAGCGAACACAGTGGTGATGGGTGAACGGAACTTGGTGCGAGTTAGGATACGGGCAGCCGAGTTTTAGATGACCTCAAGTTATCGTAGGGTAGAATGTGGGAGGCCAACCAGGAGTGCGTTGGAATAGTCAAGTCTAGAGGTAACAAAGGCATGGATGAGGGTTTCAGCAGTGGATGAGCTGAGGCAAGGGCGGAGATGGGCGATGTTACAGAGGTGGAAATAGGCGGTCTTAGTTATGCCATGGATATGTGGTCGGAAGTTCATTTCAGGGTCAAATATGACACCAAGGTTGCGAACAGTATGGTTTAGCCGCAGACAAATGTTAGGGAGAGGGATGGAGTCAGTGGCTAAGGAACGGAGTTTGTGGCGGGGACTGAAAACAGTGGCTTCGGTCTTTCCAGTATTTAATTGGAGAAAATTTCTGCTCATCCAGAGCTGGATGCCGGACAAGCAGTCTGACAATTTAGAGACTGTGGAGGGATCGAGAGAAGTGGTGGTGAGGTAGAGCTGGGTGTCGTCGGCGTACATGTTCAAACTGACGCTGTGTTTTCAGATGATGTTGCCAAGGGGCAGCATGTAGATGAGAAATAGGAGGGGGCCAAGGATAGATCCTTGGGGGACACCAGAGGTAATGATGTGGGAGTGAGAAGAGAAGCAGTTGCAGGTGATTCTCTGGATATGATTAGATTGATAAGAATGGAACCAGGCGAGTGCAGTCCCACCCAGCTGGATGACGGTGGAGAGGCTTTGGAGGAGGATGGAGTGGTCAACTGTGTCAAAGGCTGCAGACAAGTCAAGAAGGACGAGGAGGGATAGTTTATCTTTGTCACAGTCACAAAGGATGTCATTTATGACTTTGATGAGAGCCATTTCGGTACTGTGGCAGGGGCGGAAACCTGATTGGAGGGATTCAAGCATGGAATTGCGGGAAAGATGGCCAAGACCAGGACAAGAAAATACGCAAGAATATGGCAGTGTAGTGGTTATATGACCCAGCCCCATGTATTTGATATAACTACATCACTTATTCAAGCATGTTTTATTTTAGCAACGTTTTTAATTACACTAAGGTAATTCAAGACAAAGTTGATCCATTTCACTCACTATTCTTTCCCTTGTTCTCTACAGGTTGATCTTTGCTCTATTGCCATTGTTATCTTGGGGGGAATTATTGGCCCCGATATTTACGGGGATGAAGTGGGGGAGCACAGTTGCGGGGGTGGGGGAAACCCAGAAATCCCAGGAACGTGGAGGTCCTGCCGAATTTAACAGTGGGACCCCATTATCATTTTTTTACTCTGTTAACAGGCTGGCTGGCCTAAAATTCCCCCCATAGCTTTAAGCACCTATTAATGTATTTGGGCTAATTTATTGGCATCACTTTTCTCTCATTAGTATTTTTAATTCACATTTCAAATGGCTGTTCTAATTCATTTTGAGTGAGCTCTAACTTCAGACTTCCAAGATGTGTGCTGGTTTTGTTTCAACAATGAAGGGAATAGGACTGTTTCAGTAAATGTTGACGCCTGATGATTGATTATGCCGGGGTGGGTTGGCCATTGATGGGCAGTTTCCTTTTCCTTTATCTGATTGCAGCAAAGCAAAATTAGATACGATTACACAGTTTTCCCTTCCCACGTTGTTTTAAACCAAATCATAACCCAATACTTTGCTTCCACTCAGTCTGAGCAATCTGTCAGATAGGTGCACCTTTTAATTATTTTATTTTGCAATTGAGTCCAGTACTCCAATATATCCTGCAAAAGGTTTGTATTACATGTGAAAACTGTTTTTAAAAGACTTGGGTTATAAAATGGTGTGTGACTTGGAGGGGACCTTGGAGGTGGCGGTGTTCCCATGCGCCTGCTGCCCTTGTCCTTCTAGATGGTAGAGGTCGCAGGATTGGGAGGTGCTGTCAAACGCCTTGGTGAGTTGCTGCAGTGCATCTTGTAGATGGTACACACTGTAGCCATGGTACGCCGGTGGTGGAGGGAGTAAATGTTTAAGGTGGTGGATGGGGTGCCAATCAAGCGGGCTGCTTTATCCTGGCTGGCGTTGAGCTTCTTGAGTGTTGTTAGAGCTGCACTCATCCAGGCAAGTGGAGAGTATTCCATCACACTCCTGACTTGTGCCTTGTAGATGGTGGAAAGGTTTTTGGGAGTCAGGAGGTGAGGCTTGCCGCTGAATACCCAGCCTCTGACACGCTCTTGTAGCCACAGTATTTATGTCATAGAGTCATAGAGTCATAGAGTAATACAGCACGGATAGAGGCCCTTCGGCCCATCGTGTCCATGCCGGCCATCAAGCCCTGTCTAATCTAATCCCATATTCCAGCATTTGGCCCGTAGCCTTGTATGCTATGGCATTTCAAATGCTCATCCAAATGCTTCTTAAATGTTGTGAGGGTTTCTGCCTCCACAACCCTTTCAGGCAGTGAGTTCCAGACTCCAACCACCCTCTGGGTGAAAAAGTTCTTTCTCAAATCCCCTCTAAACCTCCCGCCCTTTACCTTGAATCTATGCCCCCTAGTTATTGACCCCTCTACTAAGGGGAAAAGCTCCTCAGCATCCATCCTATCTATGCCCCTCACAATTTTGTACACCTCAATCATGTCCCCCCTCAGCCTCCTCTGCTCCAAGGAAAACAAACCCAATCTGCCCAGTCTCTCTTCATAGCTGAAGCGCTCCAGCCCTGGTAACATCCTGGTGAACCTCCTCTGCACCCTCTCTAACGCGATCACATCTTTCCTGTAGTGTGGCGACCAGAACTGCACACAGTATTCCAGCTGTGGCCTAACCAGTGTTTTATACAGCTCCATCATAACCTCCTTGCTCTTATATTCAATGCCTCGGCTAATGAAGGCAAGTATCCCATATGCCTTTTTTACCACCTTATCCACCTGTTCCGCCGCCTTCAGGGATCTGTGTACCTGCACACCCAGATCCCTCTGACCCTCCGTCTTGCCTAGGGTCTTTCCCTTCATTGTGTATTCCCTTGCCTTGTTAGACCCCCCAAAGTGCATCACCTCGCACTTTTCCGGGTTAAATTCCATTTGCCACTGTTCCGCCCATCTGACCAACCCATCTATATCGTTCTGCAGACTGAGGCTACCCTCCTCGCTATTTACCACCCTACCAATTTTAGTATCATCCGCGAATTTACTGATCATACCCTTTACATTCATATCCAAGTCATTAATGTAGACCACAAACAGCAAGGGACCCAGCACCGATCCCTGTGGTACCCCACTGGCCACAGGTTTCCAGTCACAAAAACAACCTTCGACCATCACCCTCTGCCTTCTGCCACTAAGCCAGTTTTGTATCCAATGTGCCAAGGCACCCTGGATTCCATGGGCTCTTACCTTCTTGACCAGTCTCCTGTGCGGGACTTTATCGAAGGCCTTACTGAAATCCATGTATACCACATCCACTGCGTTACCCTCATCCACACACCTAGTCACCCCCTCAAAAAATTCAATCAAATTAGTCAGACATGATCTTCCCTTGACAAAGCCATGTTGACTATCCCTGATTAATCCTTGCCTCTCCAAGTGGAGACAAATTTTGTCCCTCAGGATTTTTTCCAGTAATTTTCCTACCACTGATGTTAGGCTCACTGGCCTGTAGTTCCCCGGTTTTTCCCTACTACCCTTCTTGAATAATGGTACTACATTAGCGGTTCTCCAGTCCTCTGGCACATCCCCTGTGGCCAGAGAGGTCCTGAATATATGTGTTAGAGCCCCCGCAATCTCCTCCTTTGCCTCACACAGCAGCCTGGGGTACATTTCATCCGGGCCTGGGGATTTATCCATTTTTAGGCCAGCTAAAACCGCCAATACCTCCTCCCTCTCGATGTTAATATGTTCGAGCATATCACAGTCCCCCCGCCCTATTTCTATGTCTACATCGTCCTTCTCCATAGTGAAAACAGATGCAAAAAATTCATTTAGAACCCCTCCTACATCTTCCGGCTCCACACACAGATTGCCACTTTTGTCCCTAATGGGCCCTATTTTTTCCCTAGTTATCCTTTTACCCTTAATATACTTATAAAACATCTTCGGATTTTCCTTTATTTTGCTCGCCAGTGTTATTTCATGGCCCCTCCTTGATCTCCTAATTTCTTTTTTAAGTATCCCCCTGCACTTTTTGTACTCCTCTAGGGCTTCCTCCGTCTTTAGCCTTTTGTATCTACCAAAAGCCCTCCTTTTTTTCCTAATCCATTCCCGTATATCCCCTGACATCCACGGTTCCCTGTGGTTTTTGGAACCACTCTTGACATTTATGGGAACATGTTGCCCTTGTATGATCTCAATCTCCCTTCTGAAAGCCTCCCATTGCTCCGATGCGGATTTTCCTACAAGTAGCTGATCCCAGTCCATTTTGGCCAGATCCTGCCTTATCCTATTAAAATCGGCCTTCCCCCAATTTAGAACCTTTATTTCCGGCCCATCCCTGTCCTTTTCCATGACCACCTTAAATCTTACCATATTATGGTCACTATCACCAAAGTGCTCACCTACTAGCACTTTTTCCACTTGGCCGGCCACATTCCCTAGAATTAGGTCCAGTACCGCCCCCTCTCTTGTAGGACTTTCTACATGCTGGCTCAAAAAGCTCTCCTGGATGCACTTTAAGAATTCTACACCCTCTGAGCCTTTCACACTTTGACTATCCCAGTTAATATTGGGGAAGTTGAAATCCCCCATTATTATTACCCTATTATTTGCACATTTCTCTGAGATTTGCCTACATATCTGTTCCTCTATTTCCCCCTGACTGTTTGGAGGCCTATAGTACACTCCCAGCAAAGTGCTTGCCCCCTTTTTGTTTTTAAGCTCCACCCATATGGCCTCATTAGAGGACCCTGCTAATATATCATCCCTCCTTACTGCAGTAATTGACTCCTTAATTAATATTGCGACACCCCCTCCTCTTATACCTCCCCCTCTGTCTCGCCTGAAGATTCTGTACCCCGGAATATTGAGCTGCCAGTCTTGCCCCTCCCTCAACCATGTCTCCGTGATAGCAACAATATCATACTCCCATGTGTTTATCAACACCTTCAGTTCATCCACCTTATTTGCAAGACTCCTTGCATTAAAATAGATGCCATCCAGCCTTGCCCTTATATATTTGCCCTGTCTACCAAGCTGACTTGTTTTTTCCTCCATAATTGGCAGCACATCCCCCCCTATTTCAGCTTCCCTCTGTATCCCATCCCCCTGCCAAGTTAGTTTAAACCCCCCCCGACAGTGCTAGCAAACCTCCCCGCAAGGATATTTGTCCCGCTCTGGTTCAGGTGCAACCCGTCCGACTTGTACAAGTCCCACCTTTCCCAGAAGCAGGCCCAGTGATCCAGGAAAGTAAAACCCTCCCCCCTACACCAACTCTTTAGCCACGCATTCATCTGCTCTATCCTCCCATTCCTATACTTACTAGCACGTGGCACTGGGAGTAATCCAGAGATTACACCCTTTGAGGTCCTGCCCTTTAATCTGTTACCTAGCTCCCTAAATTCTTGATGTGGCTGGTTCAGTTATGTTTCTGGTTAATTGTGACCTCCAGGATGTTGATGGTGGGGGATTTGGCGATGGTAATGCCGTTGAATGTCAAGGGGCTGTGGTTAGACTCTCTCTTGTTAGAGATGGTCATTGCCTGGCACTTGTGTGGCGCGAATGTTACTTGCCACTTATCAGCCCAAGCCTGAAATCCTCCCTTGTTATAGTTGTCTTTTCCTGTTATTAACCTACCTGGAACTTTTTTTAAATTTTTTTTTTTTAAAGAGTGCTGAGGTTAGTCATTCTTGTAGCACAATACTGGGAGATAGGAAACCAGAATACTAAAATAGTTTTACCTGAACAGAATGTGCCAATTTGATAAGGGAGCCACTGAAATTTCAAAATCTTTACACAACCTGAAAGCCCATTGTTCTCCTGTTCTAACTAGGAATGAAGAATTTCTGCAGTTTGCTAATCACAGATCAGAATAAGAAGAATATTCCTATCACAGAAGCTAATGATTGCCTGGTTGTCAGGTGATTAGCTTTGTGTGCTTACTGTAGGTTAAATTCCTGATGGAATTTTTTTTTTTGTCACCATTAATCCATAAACAAGTTTTGGTTGTTTTTAACAATTGCACATTTAGTTTCAAAGACATAAATATATTAAGGCCGATTTTAAATCCTGGCGGGAAGCCGGAGAGAGCGGACAGTGATCCGGCGCGGGAGGCTTTATCGGCAGACTGTCGGATTTTAAATGCCGGGCCTCATTTGAATGCGATCAGTCAGCTGCTCATCTGTTCTGAAAGTGGCAGCAACAGATTGGGAGAGGGGAGGAGGAGAGGCCACCCTCAGGCACCAAGAGAAGACTGCTGGCAGCAAGCTAAGTCCAGGAGGGGGGATGTTTTGAGGGTTCCACGGCTGGGGAGAGGGGAGGAGCCCGAACAGCAGAGGCCCAGACGTTCCTTGTGGGGCCTGGAGGAGCACACATGATTGTCCTGGTCCCACTCAGGAAAGTTTCTTAACTTAGCTTAGAGGACCTTGCTGGCTTCCCAACAGCTTTACCTGGCGGGGTGGCCGCGGCGGGCTCCCCACTCAGGAGTGGGTTAAAATTAATTGTTAAAATCCCGCTAGACTCCAGTGGGAGCCTCATCTGCCGTCAACGCCAGCGACCTTAAAATGGGTAATTGGTTGGAACGGAGCGGGAAATGGAGCCGCTCCATTTTAACTGCTCCCCCACTCTTTTCCTGCTGACTGAATAAAGTTAAAAATTCCTCCTATTATTCAACTAGGTGACAATTTGGATACACTTTCCTCCATTCATTAATTTTAACAAATAAGTAAACATGAGTATAAAGTCAGCAACACTGGCTACACTTTCATTAAGATTAAGAAACTAAGAAAAATACACCTGTTTTTTATTAATTGTAATGCGGCTTTCCTATTCAAAACTTATTTATTCTGGACCATTATTAATGTATATACAACCACTGTTAACAGTAGAGTGACTGTATTGAGCCAAGGATGAAAATGCTTCTCTATAGAAATTCCCTATAACTGCATAAATAATCTGAATGCGAGTTCTTCTTCTTAGGCAGTCCCTCGGAACCGAGGATGACTTGCTTCCACATTAAAAATGAGTTCTCAGGTGACTGATGAGTCCAATGCGGGACCTACAGTCTCTGTCCCAGGTGGGGCAGACGGTGGTTGAAGGGGCAGGTGGGTGGGGTGCTTGGATTGACGTGTGCTGCTTGCGCTTGGCGAAGAGACTCGAGGTGTTCGGCGCCTTCCTGGATGCGTCTCCTCCACTTTGTGCGGTCTTGGGCCAGGGATTCCCAGGTGTCGGTGAGGATGTTACACTTTTTCAAGGAGGCTTTGAGGGTGTCCTTGAAGCGTTTCCTCTGCCCACCTGGGGCTCTCTTGCCGTGTCGGAGTTCCAAGTAGAGCGCTTGTTTTAGGATTCTCGTATCGGGCATGCGGACAATGTGACCCATCCATCGGAGCTGATTGAGCGTGGTCAAAGCTTCGATGCTGGGGATGTTGGCCTGAGCAAGAACACTGACGTTGGTGCGCCTATCCTGCCAATGGATTTGCAGGATCTTGCGGAGGCAGCGTTGGTGGTACCTCTCCAGAGCTTTGAGGTGCCTGCTGTACATTGTCCATGTCTCTGAGGCATACAGCAGGGCGGGTATCACTGCTGCTCTGTAGACCATGAGCTTAGTGCCGGGTTTGAGGTCCTGGTCTTCAAACACTCTCTTCCTCAGGCGACCGAAGGCTGCACTGGCACATTGAAGGCGGTGTTGGACTTCGTCGTCGACGTCTGCCCTTGTTGACAGTAGGCTCCCGAGGTATGGAAAGTGGTCCACGTTGTCCAAGGCCTTGTTGTGGATTTTGATAATTGGGGGGCAGTACTGTGTGGCAGGGGCAGGTTGATAGAGGACCTTTATCTTACGGATGTTTAGTGTGAGGCCCATGCTCTCAGACGCTTCGGTGAAGGTGTTGACGATGGTTTGGAGTTCGACCTCCGAGTGAGCGCAGATGCAAGCGTCGTCTGCATACTGTAATTCGACGACAGAGGATGGGACGACCTTGGATCTGGACTGGAGGCGACGGAGGTTGAACAGTTTCCCGTTTGTTCTGTAAATTAGCTCCACTCCAGCGGGGAGCTTACTGAGGTTGAGATGGAGCATTGCAGCAAGGAAGATCGAGAAGAGCATTGGTGCGATGACACAGCCTTGCTTGACCCTGGTTCGTACGTGAATTGGGTCTGTGGTGGAACCGTTGGTCGGGATCACGGCTTGCATGTTGTCATGAAGCAGGCGGAGGATGGTAACAAACTTTTGAGGGCAGCCGAATTTGAGGAGGACACTCCATAATCCCTCACGGTTGACCGTGTCAAAGGCCTTTGTGAGATCAAAGAAGACCACTCATCTCCAGACCTCATCATAGCCATAATCTGCATATGCACAGCAGAGTTGAATGCCAGAGGGGAGGTGAGAATAGCTACCCTTGATATCAAGGTGGCATTTGCCCAAGTATGATACCAAGGAGCCCTAGAAAAACTGATATCAATGGGGCTCAAAAAGAAAACACTTCAGTGGATGGAGTCAAACTTGACAAAAGCAAGAGGTTTGTGTTTGTTGGAGGCCAATCATTGAAACCCAGGACATTGCACCAGAAGTTCCTCAGTGCAATATTCTCAAACCAACCATCTTCTGTTGCTTAATGAATGATCATCGCTCCATCATAAGATCAGGCGAGGGGCTGTGTGCTGAGAATTCCATAGGATTCAGCTCCATCCACAACTCCTCTGTTAATGAAGCAGCCCATGCCAGATTACAGCAGGACCTGGATAACATCGCGCCTTGGCTGCTAAGTGGCAGTTACCGTCAGTGTTCTCGCTCAGGCCAACATCCCCAGCATCGAAGCTTTGACCACGCTCGATCAGCTCCGATAAATGGGCCACATCGTCCGCATGCCCGATACATGACTCCCAAAACAAGCGCTCTACTCGGAGCTCCGACACGGCAAGAGAGCCCCAGGTGGGCAGAGGAAACGCTTCAAGGACACCCTCAAAGCCTCCTTGAAAAAGTGTAACATCCTCACCGACACCTGGGAATCACTGGCCCAAGATCGCACAAAGTGGAGGAGAAGCATCCGGGAAGGCGCCGAATACCTTGAGTCTCTTCGCCGGGAGCAAGTGGAAGCCAAGCGCAAACAGCGGAAGGAGCGCATGTCAACCCAAGCACCCCGTTCACTCGCCCCTTCAACCACCGTCTGCCCCACCTGTGACAGAGACTGTAGGTCCCGCATTGGACTCATCAGTCACCTGAGAACTCATTTTTTAATGTGGAAGAAAGTCATCCTCGGTTCCGACGAACTGCCTAAGAAGAAGAAGAAGAATTGTCATTACCATGAAATTACCATCAAGAAGAACTCAGCCGCCTACCCCTGATTTTCAACACCATCATCACCATCAATATCTTCGGAGTAATCATTGACCAGAAGCTTAATTGGATCAGCCATATCAGCATTGCGGTTACAAGAGCAAGACAGAGGCTGGGTACTCTGCGACAAATAGCTGACCTCCTGACCACTCAAAGTCTCTTCACCAACGACAACAACATGCATTTATATAGTGCCTTTAATGTAGTAAAATGTCCCAAGGCGTTTCACAGGAGTGATTATCAGTCAAAAATTTGACACCGAGCCACATAAGGAGATATTCGGAACAAATGCTTGGACAAAGAGGTAGGTTTTAAGGAGCATTTTATAGGAGGAGAGAGAGGTAGAGCAGAGAGGTTTAGGGAGGGAATTCCAGAGCTTAGGGCCTAGGCAGCTGAAGGTAGAGCCGTCAATGGTGGAGCAATTAAAATTGGGGATGCACAAGGGGCCAGAATTAGAAGAACGCAGAGATTTCGAAGGCTTGTAGGGCTGAAGGAGGCTGCAGCGATAGGGAGGTGGGAGGCCATGCAGGGATTTGAAAACTAGGATGAGAATTTTAAAATTGAGGTGTTGGTGGACTGGGAGCCAATGTAGGTCAGCGAGCACAGGGGTGATGGGTGAACGGGAATTGGTGCGAGTTAGGAAACGGGCAGCAGAGTTTTGGATGAACTCAAGTTTATGTAGGATGGAAGATGGGAGGCCAGCCAGGAGAGCATTGGAATAGTCAAGTCTAGGGGTAACAAAGGCATGGATGAAAGTTTCAGCAGCAGATGAGCTGAGGCAGGGGAGGAGTCAGGCAATGTTATGGAGGTGGAAGTAGGCTGTCTTGGTGATCGAGCGGATATGTGGTCGGAAGCTCAGTCATGTAGGATGTCATTTGTGACTTTGATAAGAGCAGTTTAGGTACTGTGTCAGGGGCATAATCCCGATTGGGGTGATTTAAACATGGAGTTGCGGGAAAGATGGGCACGGATTTGGGAGGCGACAACACGTTCAAGGACTTTGGAGAGGAAAGGGAGGTTGGAAATGGGGCGGTAGTTTGCAAGGACAAAGGGGTCAAGTGTGGGTTTTTTGAGGAGGGGGAGATGACGGCAGATTTGAAGGGGAGGAGAACAGTACCTGAGGAGAGGGAACCGTTAACAATGTCAGCTAACATGGGAGCCAGGAAGGGAAGTTGTGTGGTCAGTAGCTTGATGGAACTCGGGTTGAGGGAGCAGGCGGTGGGTTTCATGGGCAAGATGAGCTCAGAGAGGGCACGAGGGGAGATTGAAGAGAAACTAGAGAAAGATGCGAGTTCAGGGCTAGGGCAGGGCATGGGGTGGGGAAGAGAGGGAAGTTGAACGGATGGTCTCAATCTTTGTGACAAAGAAGTCCATGAGCTCCTTGCACTTGCTGTTGGAGGTGAGGGTGGAAAAGGCAGGGGAGAGGGGTTTAAGAAGGCTCTACAAGGCTCAATTCAGGAATGTGATGGAATACCTACCACTCGCCTGGATGGGAGCAGCTGCAACAACGCTCAAGAAGGTGAACACCATCCAGGACAGAGCAGTTTGCTTGATCAGTGCCCCTGGCACTGGACTAAATATCCACCCCCTACATCACTGCCACACTGCAGCTGCAGGATGCACTGCAGCAACACATTAAGGTTATTTCAACAACACCTTCCTCCCCTGTGACCTCTGCCACTGAGAAGGACAATGACTGCAGTGTTATAGGAACAGCATCACCTCAAAGTTCTCCTCCAAGTCATGCACCATTCTGACTTGGACACCTATCACTGTTCCTCCATTGTTGCTGGGTCAGTATCCTGGAATTCTCTATCTAACATCATTGTGCGAGCATCATCACCACAAAGACTGCAGCCGCTCAAGAAGGCAGCTCACCACCATCTTCCCAGGGCAACTAGGGATGGGCAATAAATGTGACCTTGCCAGCATTGGCCACATCCTGAGAACAATTTTTTAAAAAGCATATTGGTTTTCAATAATGAGATATCCCTTAATTGAAGGAAATATATTAGAATCTGTAAAACATCATTTTTTTGGTATTATTGCTGTCAAAATCTATGCCATCTATCAGTTAATGAACAAACTTACAAAGCTATTGTTCACATCAGTGGGCTAACCTAATATCTGTGATACTGACTGGTTTCTTTTCTGTTTCATCTTGAGTTGGGATTATCAAACTGGAAAAACTATTCTTTTTTGGAAACTCAAGGTTGCTGCAATACTAGAAACTTCTGTTTTAAATGTAACATCCATTAAGAGCTGAGACATTCCACACAGATTAAATCACTTCAAAATGTTAAAATACCATTCCCCAGTATATTGTATAAAAGGAAGCCTCCTCTATATATGTATTCAACTATGCACATTCACAATCACATTACATCACTTATCCAACTACCTCTTGAATGAGTCTAAGGTTTCCACTGCACTACATTACCTGGAAGTTCATTCCAAGTATTGGTCACTGTTATGATGAAGAAGTTCTTCCTGACATTTGTCCCAAACTTTCTTTTCACCAGTTTTAGCTTATGCCCTCTTGTTCTAGTGGATGGACATACCTTGAAGTTGTGCTCCGAAAATATTTTGTGCGCCTTTTAATATCTTGTATACTTCTACAAGGGCCCATCTCTGTCACTTCCTTTCAAGGTTAAAAAGACCCATTCCCCCAGTCTTTCCTCATATCTCAAGCCTTGGACACTAGGCATCAGGCTTTTGGCTCTTCTCTACACTACTTCCATAGTCTGAATGTTTCACTTCTGTCTGAACTCTGAGGAAAGACTCGTGACCAAAATAGTACTCAAAAGTGCAAACTGACTAGTGCACTGTACAATTTTAACATGACATCCTTAGGCTTATACTGAACTGACCTGGCAATATAATTAAGCTTTCTGTTCCCTTTGTGTATTGCTGTATGCAGTGATTTGATATGTTAACTGGCATTGCACCCATTACTTCCCATACCTTGAAATCACTTCTCTAACCAGGCTTTTACCAATAGAATGTTGAGAATTTTGCAATGTTGTTCCAATCATTTTAAAAACAGAGGTTTGAGACGTGCCACAAATGTATTGCTCCAGAAATGAAAATGTAACAACATTACAAAAAATGTGAACTTTATAAAATCAGACCACAGAATCTTAGAGCAATTGTTGACTTGATGTATAACAATACCCGGAATGGTGGAAAACTCTAAATCTGATGAAAGACTGAAGCTAAAGATTAGGAAATAACAAAGAGAAACAAACTTCTCTTCACGAGATGACTGCAGGCCAGGACCATTGGGAAAGCGTTGCCATCACTTTAGCAGGAAGGAAATACCATAGGAATTACACCCACATATACAACCAGAGCATTTATTAGCTGGTGAGTTTCAAAACCATCAAAGGCACATAATTCATTGTGTGACATTAAAACCAAAAAGAGAAATATAGCACCCATAACAGTCTGGAAGTTTCATTTAACTGACAAGTGACACAATGTGGGTGATTTTCTGAAAAATGAACTACATATAGTTTTGGTTACTGTTTAGTAGCAAGAGAACACATTATTCCTTCTAAGAAATTGTTTGCTTTGCTTTCTGAAGACGGCAAGAGGGATGGAAGGAAAATGTGTTTTTCTCCATCTGGTTAGTCTGATTTTAATTAGTTGAATTGCATAGTTGAGAATAGGAAAAAAATGTAATTCCCCTAACAGTCTTTCACCTTCTATAATTTGGGTTTGGATTAATGAAAAATGTTTTCTTTTTAATATAACATTAGGTGTGATGTTCTCTATTGTTTCTTCCATTAAAGGGTCCCAGTTGAGGCTCATCCTGAGTTTGTAATTGCATTTTTCCACCTTTTGTTTGAAGCATCGATCTAGTCTATCTTATTTTCCTTTGCTTCTCACATGCTTGACTTTTTTTTTCTTGTGTTGCTTTAAAGTGTACGACTGAACATGATCTGTGCAGCTTAACCACAAAGACTGAGCCATTGTGTTCTTGTACTAGGGTGTCCCATCCTGAGCAAATCTTCCTGCCCATCACTGACTGGAAGATTAAAGAAAGACCTAAGAAAGAGGAGCACATTGGACCATTAGTCCGGCATGTTTATGAAGTGAGTTTAAAAAAAAACATGTTTCTTATATTCATTTTGATAAATGCTTGAAAGAATAATTATAAAGTTATGAAATAGAATATTTGGTGACAAAAGACTAGTTTTTCAGTTTTAAATCAATAGAACAGTATGAACATATGCGTGACACATGTTAAATAATTCATTCCAGATTCAATGTTGCAAGTTTTTTTATTAATGATTATAGAGAAGCCTTCATGGTACATATGAAAAAACTTCCATCAGTTCCCTCTTTAAAATTCACTTGCAAAGAATTCTCATGAACTTCAATATCATTTTTTTTTAGTTCAGCCTATCCGTTGGTAGTTGAAGCAGTATTGCTATTAATATAATTGTGATACAAACTTGAAAGGGATACTTTCTGATCATGTAAAGGAGCTAAATTAATATGAAGGGAGATGAATATCAGACAATTATGGACCTGCAAGGTCTGATTTGCCATTTTGAGATTTTCTTGACCATTTTTCCACAATAAGAATTTTGAGAAAGAATTTTTTTTTTAAGCATTGGGGTTTTATACCAAAGTGTCTTTTGTGCAAGTTTTTTTTTAAAAGGCAGTGAGGAAATAGGTGGTTAAAAATTCTAATGAGCTAAATTTTGATGTTATTTCCCCATAGACTGTAAATAATAATCAATTTATTACCTTGTTTTGGCAATCAATAGACATCTCATGCCCATTATGTAGGGAAGTCCTTGGTCTCGTCTAGCTGTGAAAACAGGGTAATAAAAAAGAGAAGTAGAGCCAATCAGTCAGATCTTCCAACAAAATGCTGTGAATGCAAGTTTTGGGCAGGCTCAAAATTTTAGCATGCAAGTGGGTAGTTAGAAGTTATTTTGTTTAAGGCAAGTAAGATGGCCCATTGATATGGGGAAGCATAGCATGTCAATATTTAGCATTATTACGCAAAGACAAGCTTTACTGTTTAAATATACTCATAATTGTTGCTTTGTTGCTTCAATCACTGTGGAATAAAACAGCTTAATGATTCGTATCTGGCTTTGCCTTATCAAGTGCTTCCTCGGTCCAGCTTTAAAGAGCTTGAAGATGAACATGTGCAAAAGACACAAATATCAAGTTCAGATCACAGGGGGATACTATTGCTACACCCGTGTGTTATGCTATTGTACAGTTAGATATTGGGTAGTTCAAACTACTCATAGAAGTGACTAGCAACACTATCCTTGAGAGAATATCTAAGGAGAGACCCTAAATTTGTAACATATTGGGAAGAGAGCCACTCCAGGCTGTTTGTTGCATCTCCTAGTGGCATAGACAGAGGTATGGGAGCTCATCCACTCAGCTAGAGGTGATGCACAGTGCGGGAAGAGGATGAAAGTAATGAATTACATTTTGTAAAGTTATTAATTGTATTAGTGTGTGCCGCATATTAACTTTTGGTCAAAACTTTTGTTATGTCTATATTCATTTGGTCAAGGAGCAGTGAAAAATATAAGTGGTCCTCATTGAATAACAACCAATTTATATCATCTAATGGATTAATAATATATTTGAACTTTCAGTGGATAGGTGGACTTCATGTTATGTCTATATTAATTTGGGAATCCTTTACCATACTACACTTTCAAAAGCTTCTTGGGGTGACATTACTTCACTGCTCTGTGAAAAGCAGTCATGTTGGCTGTCTGTAATGTATGTTATTGACATCCTGCCTTTAGTTATTAACAGGAAGACCTGCAATATTATCTTGTGTTTTTGTTAAAACATTTGTTCAGCTGCACAACAGTGGGCCGAGTGCAATCAGTGCTGCCGTCATGGAAGTGGGTTGGCCTAGTCATTACCGAGGCGAATATCTACTGTACATCTTGCAGATACAAACAAATGGGCCTTTACACTGCCGCATGAATGCTACAATTAATCCACTACAGCTAGAGGTAGGCATCACTTTACTATTTTCTATAAATGACTGCTGTAAAAGTAATTGATTCAAGTCTGCAGAATAAAACCTAAGGTGAAATCAAGCACTCAGTGTCTTCTCAAGTGAGTTGGTCAACCAAATCTTGAAAAATGATTATTTCTGTGATCTAAATATTGAAAAAATGACAACTGCAACGAATCCAGCCGATTAATATGATTTTTTTTTTAAAAACAGTTAAGTACACACTTGCCTTGAGAGATAAAGGAGAATTGTTTTCCATCTGTAGCAGCAGGAGTGCACAGTGTGTAGGCTATACAGGACTGAGAAACTTTCTATGGTCAGTTGTACAGTCAATGCAGCAGATTTATACTAGTAACAAGTTCAACAGGATATAAATCACGTTAAATTGATTAGACACTGTTCATAACACATTTTGCATACTTATCATATAACATGGTAGAATGCAGTGATAATATATTGGTTCAGTTCAGTGGTGAAGATATTTTTCAGACTTGAGTCATGATAAAAGACCAAAGACACCAGATGGCATTTTGCCCAACATAAATTATGTTGTTATTGCTAGCTACACTGTCATTAATTAATTTTTAATTGCCATTGTCATAACATATAGGTTTGATAATTTCCTGGTTCTCCTGTAAAAAAATATAACCTGACTGATGGATGTATACATTCCAATTAGTTAATAATGTGTTAGTGTTTTAATGTGTTAAAACATAAATGTTGCTGGAAAATGAAAATGAAATGTAAGGTGCTCATTTGCTTAATCACACAAGCAGTGATACTTAACTGTTTTTCGGACAAAAAAATAATAACGCGGTTACAAAGTGGCTAGTTGCTAGTAACTAGGTAGATTTTTGAGTAGTAAGCATCTTCTGGGGAGAGTGTAGAGAGGAGAACTGGACGGGGAGGATTGCATGTCTGTAACAGAGCCTGTCTGATATTCCTCTCTGTGTCTTGCCCAGGTGATGTTTAATATCCAGGTGGTAAAATCCAAAATCTACCCCAATAAGTTTAGCCTGGTAATTGTGTATACAGAATATAGGTCTTTTTGTTTGAACTGCTTACAGTGTGATGTTTTATCAAACATCCTCTATTGTGAATAATAAAGACAACACTTGCAGAGAATAATGTTGAGGAAATTGTAAAGATAAGTTCACATTCAGTTTAAGGATTGGTAATACTATAAGGACATACTATAAATGAAATGATTCACTGGCTGTTTCAAACAGCTCCAAATCATAAAAGATAGATACAGATGAGGAAATCCATTCAGGTCAGTCATCCAGTAAAGTCCCACAGTACCCCACCCCCTCCACATCCTATCATAGAATCCAACTATTTATTAAATGATTCCAAGATTATTGCCTCCGAGATTGATTCCCTGTATTGGTCGCTCTTTGTGTGAAGAATAATATCCTTATATCAGTCCTAAATTTGCCTTTTACTCGTCTGAGTCCATGGGCTGGATTTTGATACTGGGGCGGACTGGGGTCGTGTAATCCGCATTTCATGTTAGCCACCCGATTCTAAATCGATGTGGGAAAATGATGCCATTTTAACTTAATTGGCCAATTGAGTTCCAACGTGTGGGAACCCATGGCCAATGAGTTTTTCCAGTCTGAAAGTCGCCTCCAATGACGTCATCATTGCTGCTGCATTTAAGGTCTGCAACAAGCCTTTCTTCTTCTGCAGACTGCCAAGCTTTTTGCCCTTGCATGTTAGAGGCACCTGCAGGCAGAATGGCCAGCGATAGACCTAGGTCTGCACCCCGCTTTGATGACATTGCCCTGCAGGCTTTAGTAGAGGGAGCAAGAGCAAATAAAGAGGTGCTCTTCCCTTCTTCAGGGAGGAAGAAGCCTCCCCAGCAAACCAAGGCTGTGTGGATCCAGGTGGCAGAGGAGGTCAACTCTTTGTCAATAACCCGCAGAACCTGGCTTCAGTGCAGGAAGAGGTTTCATGACCTTCTGCGCACTGGAAAAGTGAGTATGAATTTCCCATCACCCTCAATCTGATCCCCATTGCCTCTCCTCACCAGCACTCAGCTTTAGCAATCTCTTCCTCCACTTCCCACTTGACACTGACATCCATGTACCCTTACCCATTCCCTCTCTCTCTATGGTCACATTCACCTAACTATTCGACTATGCAGCCCTCACACTCCCTATCACTGTGATGCAATTACAACTTAGAACACACAGGGAGGGCCCTTGGTCTTGCCACCTCACTCCATTTTTGTCTCCTTCTAAGCATCTATGCTATGGATTCTCTACACTCACTCCTTCATTCTCACTCAAACTCCACTTGTCTCCCTCATTGTAGGAAAAGAGAGCTCACAATAAGAGGGAAAGAGTGAGGACAGGCGGAGGGCCACCCTCAGTAGCCCAGCTCACCACCTGGGAGGAGGCAGTCCTGGAGATTGTGGGAGTGGAGGAAGATTCCCAAGTGGGGGACGGACAGATGGGTGCATCACAGCAAGCTGGTGACAGAATAGTTTTCCATCTCTCTCATTGACATTGCATGAGTCGCTGATAATGATTCTGAAGCTCTAACAGATGGACTTATGATCATCTGCAATATGCAATGTGCATGTAACCTTGGCATCACATCTCTGACTCTTTCCTTTACTCCCGCACAGGACCATCGCAAGCACCCGTCCCCACTAGCCAGGAGGAAGAGCCTTAGCATCCAGACTCCTCAGAGGAAGCTGCAACCTCTGAGGGCGCAGCGTCAGCAGAATTCAGCGCACCCAGCACCAGCGCAGACACTCGCACCTCGGTGGGACCTTTGCGAGATAGAGTAGTGTTGTCACCTGGTGTATCACAGCTCACAAGTGAGCATCAGCAGATTGTGGAGACAGGGACAGCAGTGGAGAGTCCTAGTCAGAGGGTGCAGGACTCTGCCAGCTCGGCTTAGCTGCATGTCGACCCTCTGCCTCTGGGTCCATCCATAAGATCAGCGGTGCTGGAACTCCAGGAACGGATGCAGGAGTCTCTGGCAGGTTTTGTCTCCAGGGTTGCTGCGAGTGTGGAGCGAATGGAGGAGTCCATTGCGAACATGAGCAGAGCCTTTGTGGAGTCATTGGCGCATGAACGCATCACCATGGAAAGGATGGCAACCTCCATGGAGGTGATAAGTCGCCAGAGTGCAGAAAACATGGTGAGTGTTCTGAATAGAATGACATCTCTGGAGGAGCGATGGTCATCTATTGAATAGAGAAACCAGACCTTCATGGAAGTCCTTCTGAGTAGGACTGCCAGTGCAGATATGGGTCCCCATGGCCCCCCTGATGTGCAGCAAGGTGCTCTCAAGCCACTTGCAAGCGCTGAGGGGGACCTGACCCATGAGAGGGAAGTTGGTGGCAGACATCAAGGAAGTGGGTGCTCCTCTCCAAGCGCTTACACTTCCATGTCACTGCAGAACCCTCGGTCAGAGCCCCACCAGAGTCCACACCCAACTGAGATTGGTGTCTCAACCCCTGCACAGCCGCAGGAGCAGCAGACTGTTGGCGAGCCCTCACAGGTTCGCAACCCCAGAGGACGCCTGCCAAAGGTGTCGAGACAGGAGCAGCAAGAAAGTGAGCAAGGAGTCTCCACATCTGCTGAAGCCACAGGGAAGCACCACGTAGGAGAATGCGTAAGAACATAAGAACATAAGAAATAGGAGCAGGAGTAGGCCAATCGGCCCCTCGAGCCTGCTCCACCATTCAATAAGATCATGGCTGATCTGATCCGAACCTCAAATCTTCTATCACTCTGCATCCACCCGAACCCATGTGATCTCCCGGGAGAGGTGAAAAACCAGATAAAGACCCAATGGCCAATTTGGGAGAAAAAAATCTGGGAAATTCCTCTCCGACCCATCTAGGCGATCGAAATTCTTCCAGGAGATCACTCTGTCCCTATATTTTCTACAGTACTTACCTTCTGTAAAGGCGATCTCCACCCCAGCCAGGAACAGGAATAAAACCATCTCCTGAAATCTAACAGAATTAGAACACAGTAGGAGCAGAACAAGGCTACACGGCCCCTGGGCCCGCTCCACTACCCACAGGGCCATGACCATTCCGAACCCAGACTCATGTCCAATTTCCTGCCCGCTCCCCGTAACCCTTTATTCCCTTTACTTCTAGGAAACTATCTATTTCTGTTTTAAATTTATTTAATGATGTAGCTTCCACAGCTTTCTGGGGCAGCAAATTCCACAAACCTACCACCCTCTGAGTGAAGAAGTTTCTCCTCATCTCAGTTTTGAATGAGCAGCCCCTTATTTTAAGATTATGCCCCCTAGTTCTAGTTTCACCCATCATTGGGAACATCCTCACCGCATCCACCCGATCAAGCCCCTTCACAATCTTATATGTTTCAATAAGATCGCCTCTCATTCTTCTGAACTCCAATGAGTAGAGTCCCAATCTACTCAACCTCTCCTCATATGACCACCCCCTCATCCCCGGGATTAACCGAGTGAACCTTCTTTGTACTGACTTTGTAAGAGAAAGATACTGCACAAATAGTCACAAGGGAAGTCACTTGGGTGAAATTTGATGTTTAATATTAAAAAACTATCAGATGGTTACTGTAAATAAAAAATCTGATGGCTACTGCTGCAGTTGTGGCGTGTGTCATTTCGCTAATGGGACTTCCACATTGCAGGCTTAGGATTACTTGGTATATGCCTCAGTTGAGGAAGCGCTCAGTGAAGGTGGCGAGAGGGGTTTCCCAGGAGGTCACACTGGAGATGGGTGTCAGGCTCCAAACTTCCACAGCTGTGGTTATGCCTTCTAAAAGTTCCCCCAGACCTGAGACAACAAAGTCCTGCCACCTGCAAATGATGGCTGATCAAATCTCCTATTTAATGGTTGAGCTGCAGCTGATAGTCAGCAATCCAATTGTGCTACCACCAGGTTTCACCGTCATGTTTCAGAACAGGCGGGCTTCACGTGGGAAAAGGGTTAAAATCACAAAGGCCTATCAAAATGGCATTATAGAGGCAATTTAGTGCTTGTTAAGGGCCTTAACTGCCTATCCCGCCTCTTGGAGGCGGGACGGAGACGGGACCAGTAGACACGATTTCATGAAAATTGCTTGGAGGCGGGGTTGGGCCCGCCCGCCAGTTTTTGCAATTTTAACCCCCCACATGCCTCCAATCCCGCCTCAACGGCCCGATGAAAATCGAACCCCATGTCTTCTTGTCCTTCTGGCACAGATTAATTTGAAGCAATATTCTGGATCTACCTTCTTCATTAACAATTTACAATTTTACATACCTGTCAAAAAATCACTTCACTTTTACCTTGTTTCATGGCTGAAAAGTCCAAGGCCCTCAATTTCCTTGGACTTTCTGTCACTGCACCACTATCTTTGTCGGAAGTGCGGTGGAAACACTGTTTATGCATGAATGGGGTTTCCTCCACACGCACTTCCGATGAAGTTACTGCGGCGCAGTGGCAGAAAGTCCAAGGAAGTTCAGGGCCCAACTTCATTCGATCTTTTCAGATAGGTCTTTGACACTAGGAATCAGCCTTGTGGATATTTTATGACCTGCCTCCAGGGCTTGAATGCCTTTCTTGTGTTGTGCAGATAAAAACTAGACACAGTATGCAAGCTGTGGTCTGACTAGAGCATTATACAGTTTAAGCATGAGTTGTACTCTACTATTTTACCCATATAATTTAGCATTCTATTTGCTTTGTTGATTTCGGCTGCGTAGTGACTGGACATGTTGAGCATTGGGTCTGCTGAACCCCTAAACCTCTTTCAACTTCATCCGCAGCTATTTCAGCACTATTCATGGAGTATGTGTGTTGCCTATTGTTCATTCCAACGTGCAATACTTTACATTTGTCTGCATTAAATTTCATCTGCTATTAGTCTTCCCACACATATTTTATCTGACTCATTTTGTGGTTCCCCAGGTACCTCCTCAGATTTAACTGACCCTACTGATCTAAATTAGGGCTATTAGGGGTGCAATACCGTTTTTGATGCACCCTATTCAGCACTGACCCACATCCCTCCACCCCAACCCCAACCCCAAATAACTCCCTTAACAAATTTCAGATGATTGCTTATTTATTCCCAAGTTTTATCCTGAAACCCCATCAATTTAAGTTTAAATAACCTTTTCTGTAAAGCAGATATTGCCCAATCTTGTATATACTCACAATGAGCAAGGAAAAAACAGGTCACCTCTGGGCTGCTTTCCATATCTCCTCGTGGCCTGTTTCAAAGCGATATTGGCAGACGCTTGGGAATAGGTTGTTCATGTGTTTTCTCATTAGGTATAAAAATAGGATGCGGGGAACAGTGACTTAAGGATCATTCTCCCTATGATTTTCCTACTCTCTGCTGAGAACCACATGGCCTGTTTTGTATTTCCCCATAGCAGTGCAAGTTAGATAATGAACCTAGCGGATCGGAGTATCACTGGCTTCAACACATACACTGTCATTCTATAACATCATATGTTGGTATTCTAATGCCCAGTACTGCTACAAAGCATTTTCACTTTCCTCAAATGTGTCCTTTAATTCCTCCATCTTCAGAATTCCTGGGTTACACATCCATCTCCAGCCAAGAGGGCAAGCAGTTAACATACTGCGAAATCTTTGCTAATGTTGCTTTTAAGCCTGAGGCTTTTCATACCTCTTCTGTGAGGAGACATTTTTTCCTCGTCGCTATGATTCTACTAAAAGCATGGATAAGATCAGAAGCCCAGTATGTGAAGAATCATAGGATGAAACCATATTCTACCAGTGGATGAGATGGTGAATTGGCACCAAAATCACTATCAACTTCAAACTATCATGCAGCTTTTGTTCTTTTGTGAGATCAACAACGCAGTCTTGTCACTGAGCTACTGCTGCTTTTCCAGGCATGTGGTACAGGTGGTGAACTTAAATTGTCTATATGGTTAGAAATTTTTGAGAAATCATTAACAAACTTTTTTCAACAGGCAATAATTGGGCATTGCTTACTACTTCTGGCTAAAATAATGCAGCAATTAAAATAACAACATAGGATAGACTTATTTTCCTTCTTCACTTTACCCACTGTATATGTTTTACATTTGAAAGATCAAACAAACTAAAAGTGATTTTCCTATATGGGAACACAGCAGCATTTCCCCCCCCCCAGATCATTTACATCACCTAGGAGAGCTCCAGGCACAGGCCCAGGCTGTAGCTGTGCCTTGTGTCTACAAATCAGTGAGGAAATGTGAGTGTGGCTGGGGAGCATCAACCAGAAGGCCATAGTACTTCCAGTCGTCCCAGGGGTGTCCTCGTGACCCCTGCAGACCTTTTAGTCCATGGGTTCTAGAGGCAGGTCCTTACTCCAGCTTTCAACAGGCTCCGATGCGGCACCCAACAAGTGATTGTGAGGAAAATGAGGTGGGAAGCGGAGATTGTTTCCTTCCAACTCATTTAAAAGTGAACGTCCACGACAGGTACAAGCCCACTTGCACCACAGGAAGGGTGAAGACCTGATGTAATGGGTCTTTGCCTCATTTTCCTCTTCCCTGTGCCTCGGGTTTTGACCAATGGTGTTCAAACCCAGCCACCAAGAGACATAGGAGAGTAGCCAATAACATAAAAGAAATCAGAATAATAAAAGGCCATTTGGACAATCAAGCCCATATCTTTCCACAGACCACTATCATGGGCTCTATGCAACCCATTTAATTTGTTGACAAAAGGCTTTACAAAGTATCCTCCTTACAATGGTAAATGAAGCAAAGATATCAGAATGCCTTTTGAGTATATTGACCAGTTACATTCCTTGGCATGACATTTCCATGGTCTTATCAGTCCAGGAGCCATTATCTTCCAAAGACATGTCAATATAAATCTAAATTTTATACCTTGTACCATCCAGCTTTGAAAAGCTCAACATGTATGACATGAATCAGTCATTCATGAAAGAAAGACTTATGAAATAATACTGAGCGACCTGCGGGTGGCGCTGTTCAGGGAGAGTATAACTACTTGGGCACGGGCCCAGCTTGCGCAGGACTTTCTTAACAGGAACTAGTGAAGAACACAACTAGACCTCCATGTTGTAAAACAGTTGATTAAAGCTTTGTTTAATGCTTAGACCAAGTGCCTAGTAGTTTTCTTACGTCAATGTATTTGTAATGCGATGCAAACTATGCAGCCTTGAGTCTTGAGCTGCAGACTGTGCTTCCATTACAGACTTGGCCCCAAAGTTAAACATTAGGCTTCTACAGCTAAAGTGGAAATATAACAAATGTCCTCAGATCTGTCAAGTCGACCTTAGGAATCTCACTTACATCTCTTAAAAAATACTCCCATTTTAATATGTTCCGCACCAAACAAAGCCTAAATGACTCTTCTGCTTTAAAGTGGCCTGAAGGTGTGGGGAGAACGGGAGGGAAGCTGATTGCAGGTTGGCAGCAACCCCTGGGAGTAATATGGAGTCG
The DNA here is from genome assembly GCF_052327205.1 of Somniosus microcephalus. Classification (NCBI taxonomy): domain Eukaryota; kingdom Metazoa; phylum Chordata; class Chondrichthyes; order Squaliformes; family Somniosidae; genus Somniosus; species Somniosus microcephalus. The sequence goes on along the minus strand of NC_140991.1, from coordinate 83,436,873 downwards.
GGATGAGCATTTCTGCTCCTCCTGGTTCCATATCAAACCTAAAAAGAAACTCATCATTTTTGGTGGCAGCCACTTGCTAGACTGCATCCATACCTGGAAAACCTGAGCGGTGCAGGCCCAATGCCCAGCACGGACACACGGGATATCGGGCCCTTTGGAGCCGACCTCTGTAATACAGCACTCTCGCAACAAAACATAGCGTATACGCAAAAGCAAAATACTGCGGATGCTGGAAATCTGAAATAAGAACTAAAATGCTGGAAATACTCAGCAGGTCAGGTGGCATCTGTGGAGAGAAGAACAAAGTTAACACTGAGGTCTAATTTTTCTGCTTTTATAGCCTCTGTGCATCCTTTTTTGTGTAGTTTTGCACATTTTTAGCTGCTTGTTGTCTTCAATTTTTGAACCTTTTGGGTCCAAGACCTCAGTGAAAATAAAGTGTAAACAGCATAACCTCTCCAGAACATTCAGTCATCACTGAACAATCTGAAACATTTGCAGTCAATTAAAATGATTTCAGCAACACTGATCAGGAAATACTAAGCTGCTTTTGGGCATTTGGTCATTACATGCTATAGCACATTTAGCTAGAAAATGTTTAACTGTTTGAATGCTGAAAGACCATTTTACCATTCAAAATGTTCAAAATTGTTTAAATCTTTCATACAATCACAAAAATTAACTGCAAACTTCTAGCATTAATGTTATAAAGTAAGATTGGAGAAGTGTCCGCAGTTGTTTGTGTCTTAAATAGAACCTCTGATTGAACTATGAAACAATACATCTCCTCTTGAACCAACCAAATCCTACTATCTCGAAAAGCAAGGCAGAACCAAATAAATGAGCTGAAGATACCTACATCCAACAAAGAAAGATCTTAACTATGCAGCAATTACTGAAGACCAGCAAAAACTCAGCAGATACATAATAACAGAAGAAATAGGAGCAGGAGTAGCCCTTCGACCCTGCTCTGTCATTCAATAAGATCATGTCTGATCTTGCACCTCAACTCCACCTTCCCGCACTATCCCCCTATCCCTTGGTTCCCTTAGTATCCAAAAATCTATCGATCTCTGTCTTGAATATCCTCAACGACTGAACATCCACAGCCCTCTGGGTAGAGAATTCCAAAGATTCACAACCCTCTGAGTGAAGAAATTTCTCCTCATCTCAGTCCTAAATGGCCAACCCCTTATTCTGAGACTGTGACCCCTAGTTCTATACAAAACCATTCGGGATCCCACATTGAGTGCTCAAACCAGGAAAAAAAATAGTGGGAACCCCAACCTGATCAGACTAGGCTTCTCTAAGGGCCACCAGCACTGGGAAGAAAAGTCTATAATTTAAGTCAATGGGGACCCATGTTACTGCTGCCAAAAACTGGGAAAATTCCTAACATTGTGAAGAATAGAAAAGCTTAGTGTTTACCACAAACATCAAAGGACCGATTTTTAACTCCCGCCCTCCCAAAGCCAAGCACCATTTCCATGGGTCCCTGGCGGCAGCCTGGCTTGCCCCCACCCCCGCCCCACACTAATTTTTCGTCCTTCCCACTAGTGCTGACGTTATTCCCACTGGCTTCTGGTAACAGTCTGAATTGGGGCATAGAAATGAGGCCTTGGAGTTAAAACCTCCCTGGCCACACGCTCCAGGGGGCCAGACAGTTCACCGCCCGCTTCACGGACCGCAGGCCCCATTCGCACCCCAAGTAAAAATTGGCTCTCAAGTTTCTTCATTCACAATGTGGCACAGTATATCCCTCCCTCAAACTGCTGCTCAAAGCAACAGGAAGACCCTAGGACAATGAGCCTGAATCTATGCGCCACCACTAAAATCAAATTATAATCCTGTTGATAAGCCTTCTCAATCAACACAAAATTATAAAACCAGTATTGAGGACCTGTCACTGCATCCTGGTGCAAGAGCTTCTCGCTCCTCACCTGGATCTTCATCCAAACCTGGAACACACCAGTATTTTCTGATTCAGATTAGAGGATTCAGGGTTGAAGCAAGTAGCAAGTAAGCCTGCCCAACAGTTGAAATATAGACAATATTTCTCAACAAACCTAAAGGCCTAGAAACAGCAGAGATAGGAATCTGTGAGCGATCATCTCTTGAAACTCAAATAACGATGTGCCACATGTTAACAGGGACCAAATCATTGTTCACGAACTTGATAACCTCAACAACTGCAGCAGAACGTGCATGGTTAATATCTTTTGAGTGAGGGAAATGGCAAAGGAACCTTCACCCAGAATCTATTTGGTAAAATATATACGGACGTACATCTCCCTCGTCTAATGAGCCAGCTCTTAGCAGTATGGGCAAGGCAGATACATATCCATATGTAGAAATTTGTCTTCAGAATTACTGAATATACAATGGAATTTTTAATGGGATAAAAGAGAATATTACAATCGGACAAAAGGAGAAATTCTACGACCCAGCGTTCCCAGCCAGGTGCTGTGTTCGGCAAGTCACACTTCAGAAGGAAGTGTCTTTTGCTTTTTATTTCCTTTGCATACAGTATTTTTGGCATGAGACTGCAAAGCACATTCCATTGGCATTTGGAAGTTGTGACTCCTTTCACTCCATTGGACTGGCTGGCAAGCCGCGAAGGTGGGAATACGTCAAGACTGGGGCTGCTCTCACTCTTTACAAGCTTTTCCTAGGCATTGTCGAATTGATGCTGGCTCTGATCTACCAGTTTACCATGGTGTACAATCGGACAACTGAGCTTCGGCCATGCCTAAATGGCAATAAAATTTAATGTGGAACCATAAGAGAGCTCAATAAGGACTTAAAGGACCCAGTCTGAGTGGAAGACACACTGTAGAAAAAGGAGCTTGAGACAAGATATTGCTGAAATCAAATCAAAGGTGTTGCTACGGGTACCCGCATGGGTCCTAGCTATTCCTGCCTTTTCATGGGATATGTGGAACACTCTTTTTTTCCAGTCCTACTCCCTCACCTCTTTTTCCGGTACATTGATGACTGTATCGGTGCCGTTTCCTGCTCTCGCCCTGAACTAGACACTTTCATTCACTTTGCCTCCAATTTCCACCCTTCCCTCACCTTCACATGGTCCATCTCCAACTTTTCCCTTCCCTTCCTCAACTTCTCCGTCTCCATCTCTAGGGATAGGTTATTGACCAACATTCACTACAAACCCACTGACTCCCACAGCTACCTGGACTACACTTCCTCCCACCCCGCCTCCTGTAAGGACTCTATTCCATTCTCCCAGTTTCTCCATCTCCACCGCATCTGCTCCGACGATGCCACCTTCCACACCAGTGCTTCCAACATGTCTTCCTTTTTCCTCAACCGAGGATTCCCTCTACCGTGGTTAACACAGCCCTCGACCGTGTCCATTCTATCTCCCGCACTTCTGCCCTCACCCCTGCCCCTCCCTCCCGGAACCACGATAGGGTTCCCCTTGTCCTCACCTTTCACCCCACCAGCCTCCACATTCAACAGATCATCCTCCGCCATTTCCGCCACCTCCAACGTGATCCCACCACCAAATGCATCTTCCCCTCCCCTCCCCTTTCAGCATTCCGTAGGGACCGCTCCCTCCGAGACACCCTAGTCCACTCCTCTATCACCCCCAGCACCCCTTCCCCTTCGCCCGGCACCTTCCCGTGCAAGCGCGGGAGATGCAACACCTGCCCTTATACCTCCCCCCTTCCCACTGTCCAGGGCCCCAAACACCCGTTCCAGGTGAAACAGCGATTTACTTGTACTTCTTGCAATCTAGTATACTGTATTCGCTGCTCACAATGTGGTCCCCTCTACATTGGGGAGACCAAACGCAGATTGGGTGACCGCTTTGCAGAACACCTCCGTTCAGTCCGTAAGGGTGACCCCGAGCTTCCGGTCACCTGTCATTTTAATTCACCGCTCCATTCCCACTCAGACCTCACCGTACTCGGGCTCTTGCATTGTTCCACGGAAACCCAGCGTAAGCTCGAGGAACAGCACCTCCTCTTCCGATTAGGCACTTTACAGCCTTCCAGACTCAATATCAAGTTCAACAATTTCAGATCATAACCTCGGCCCCTATTACATTTTTACTTATATTTTTTATCCACACCTTTGTTTTGGCCCTTCCCCCTTTTTTACTCTCCCACATGGCAGCTGTCTCTCATTCTGCCAGCGCATTTCACACCTAATCTAGAGCCGTCTTTTGTCTCCACTAGTCCTATCACCATCTCGTCTCATTTTGAATACCTCTTAATGTCTCTTCACTTCTCTTTTGTTCTTTCATCCCCATTTCCCAGCCCCCAAACTGACCTTTTAATCTGTTTCATTTCCTGTGTTTTTTCAGTCCTGACGAAGGGTTCCGACCTGAAACGTTGACTCTATTTCTCTCTCCACGGATGTTGCCTGGCCTGCTGAGTTTTTCCAGCATTTTCTGTTGTTATTGCTGAAATTAATGTGTTTTTAAAAGTAGACATAAACTGTTGAGACTGTATTGTGCTTTTCCTTTCCATTATCAAGGTTAATGTTTCCGGTAAGAACCAAGTGAGGGCAAGACTGTTGTCCCTAGTGTCAGGAATATTGGAAGTGGCCCTAACAGAAAAGTAAATCCATGGGCCAGAATTTGCTGTAGCAGGGCATCTAATGTCATCTGCCGTTAGTTAGACTTCCCCTTCACCCTTTAGCTCAAAACATTTTTGCCGATAAAGTTGCTGAAATTGCAAGCTGATAACAGCGCAGTGAGAGAAACAGGACATCTGGGACCCGAGTGAACTGAGCAGCCAACAGGGTATCTCCTTAACCAAAGAGATTTAAGGATTGGGAACTAAACAGCGGAAGGTCTGAGAAGGAGGGTGAATTAAAGGGGGTTAATTCAATGTCAAATCGGGTACAGAAAGATAATAAAGATATGGAAGAAAGATTGGATTAAGAGAGAGAGAAAAAAAGTCAGAAAGGAAAAGTTAAGAAAAAACTATTTTAAATGTGACATTTTTGAATATCCCCAAAATATTCAAAACCTGAAGGAATGAGACGCCACACTTGTAATAGTTAATTTTCTGTGCCAGAGAGGTTAATTGGCAGACATTAACATTTATCACATCATTTAAATGGGTACTTACGCTTGTAATGACAAGACTTAATTTTCTGTGGGGCGTTTAAGCGGCAATTCATGGGCAAATACAACAAGTTCCTAAAATAAATGGGGAGGCTCAGGCCGAGATGCCGTTTTCGTGAAGCTAATGGCAAAGGGGCGCAACTCGGACAGCAACTTTTGAATATTCACATTTAACCACGCATCTGTTCCTCGCCTGAAGTTTCTGTACCATTTACCCATAAATAACGGCAAGCACCTTGCTGTTATTTTGACAGCAAATTCTGGCCCATTCGGAGTATGTGGGGATGCATTTCTTTTCAGAAGAAACAGTTTTTAAAAAGTTATAACCTTTTGGTGTTGCAGTTTTTTTGGGGGCAGGAATGCCTAGGTTTACATACTATACTGCATTAACTTATTAAAGAGAATGATGGATGGCATCAAGCTGTGCTGTATGTTGCTGTGCATTCATGCTGCTGGACGGGGTTAACTTGTGTAACAGTTTCAATAGACTGATTCAATTTACAGGAACAATATGCCATTAAATCTAAAGACAGTGCCTATGAAAGAGGTAAAGTTTCATGATTTCATGGTTTCACTAGTCATCAGTCAGGTTTTTCTCATGGGTGTATCATTTTTCTGGTTGTAGACTGCTGACCCATCACCTGTCGGAGAGCATATCAGCTTGCGGGGCCCTTCCACGACCACACATCACATCACAAGACGAGAAGTGAGGTTGCCACAGCCGCTGAAACAATATCATACAAGAATACTGGTAAGGAAAAGACAATGCCAATTGTGAAAATGATTTTCCTTTATTGATCCTTTTAGAAAATACATTATTCCTATAACTATTGTGCACTCCCAACAGTATATGGTAAGTGAGGCCGGAATTCCTCATAGGTAAGAACAGGTGGGTTGGAGGCATAGCAGGGGGGGGGGAAGTGAAAGTTGTGCAAATGTAAAACCCGACCCCAACCCACCCACTTTCACCTTTCACTCAGGTGGGACGGGGTGGGGGGGGTTGCAGGCTGCCAACCCGCTGCCAGGAGGCGGGTTGGCAATCCAAATATGATAATGAGGCCTGAAGCCTCTACTTTAACGGCAGGCAGCCAGGGATACCGGGGCTTGGAATTCCCGGTGGCTGCAACGAGGCAGCCTCAGCCTTGGGGAGCAATCCTTGTGGGTCAGGAGGTGCAGGAGTGCTTCCTCCCGGCCCCCCAAGCTCCCCCACCATCAGCCCGCACCCCCTGGCACATTTTGGGAGCACAGCCTCATTATTTGCATCCAAACTGCCTTCGGAAAATTGGGTGGGACACATAATTTACCATATTTTCAAGACATTTCCCGTTCTCTCTTTTTTTTCCTTCCATTTTCAAACTACAAACTTCTAGTTTTACAATAGCAGGAAAATTTCAGAAGGTCACATAGTTAACTGCAAACTCCCAGCAGTACACTTGGATCAACAAATGGGACACATATGTCCATTTCCTGTAGGTCGGAGATAACAAATAACAAAGAACATAGAATCAATTTTGGATTCCACCTGTATAGCCGATAGTTTTTCGTCAATAATTTAAATTTGTTTTGTTTTACTCCTTGCTGAAGGAACCTTCTTACCTATGAAGGACATACAATAAGCAATTAGCTTCATTTTTGGGGGGAGGTATGTAAACTTCAACATGTAAACCGTCAGGTAAATGACTTAAAACGTATAAGCGGATTAAAAAAAACCCGAGATAAATAGTGGCAAGAATTAGCAGACGATGAAAGCAGAAATTTGCCAACTTTTTTAGGGTTAAGGTGGCTCCAAGATGACAACCTAGCTGACGTGTTAATTCGATGCTGGAATCAGTAATATTCTAGGGTACTGTTGATAATTGACCAGCCATGCTGGCTCACTAATGGAACCTGGAGGGATAGACTTGTCGCTGAGCATTAGGATTCTTTACAATCGGCTCCAGATAACAGTTTAGGTCAATGGCCGGCCTAAAGGGGATAGAGTGATCCCCCATTGAAGAAGCGAGACAAGCAGCGGGAAGCTTATCAGTGCCCTGTGCTGGTAGGCCACATGGTTTTAGCTATTTAAACCTCAGCAGTACCTTTGAGCACACCTAGAAATCCTTGGCCCAGAAATTAGATGATGCCTGCCAGTTTTTCAGGCACAAAAAGGGTGCCTACCCATCCAAAATGCTGGTGGGGTGGTGTGCTCATTACGCGACGTAAATGCACCACCTGCCATATTAGTAAAGGCAGAGAAAGAGGCGTCCAGGGCCCGTATCTGAAACAAGCATTCGGCCCTTCGCCTAATGCCTGTTTGAGGCCCCCTTTGCAAAATTGGGCTGCTCTAAATGTACCTGGCCAGGCGCTGGGCCGCTGTGTTCAGGATAACATGGTCTACAGGCGGCCTAACCAGCGGTCCTTAAAGGGACCAGCAAGGTAAATTTAAAAAAATACTTACCTGAATGTGGAGCTGGGAGGTGCAGGAGTGCTCCTCTCACTCCTGAAATTGAAATTGTTTTCTCCAGTGAGCTGCCTGGATACCAGCGGGTTTCCGAAACTCGTCCATCTCATGTAAACGAGCTTCGAGGCCCAATATCGGGTGTGCCTCGGGCCTATCTGATCAGGTACTGGGATCGTTCTCTGCCTGCAGTTCTCGTCGGCAGGCCGCTGCAATCCAATTTCTAGGCCCTTATGTCTTGGCTCTGCTGACATGCGCCAAAACTTTCTAGACTTAGTTATGTGTGGTGTGCCCCTTCTGGGAAAGAATGTGCTCTCCATATTGGGGGCAAACAAAAACTCTACTTCTGTGGATATCTCAGTAGCTTGGTTTGGAAACCCCCTTTTTAAAACTTTTTTTGTGTGTTTTTCTAGTTGAGGGCACATTTTACTAATTGTAATGCTTTGGAAAACTGCTTGAGAGCATTGAGCTATTCATGGTAGCTACTCAGCAAATCAGAAGAATATGGCATTAATTGAGAATGTGCCAACTGGTGCACACTTCCCTTCCACCACTTCAAAAGGATTGGCTTCCACTGCAAGCATATTTATATCAACTAGCACTTGGAGATTGTCAGGGGCTTATTTATATTGCTGCTTCCACCAGTGCTAATGCAGATCCTGTTGTTATTATATGCTATCTTTTTCTGTGGAAGTGACAGAAGTAGACATTATTGGCAAGACTCATGTAAGTTTGAATTACGTTTCCTGTAGGGTCATGGCATCCACAATACAAGTGTTTTTGATCCTGTTTAAAACAAAAACCTTCATTATAACATTTTTACATAATTCTATCTGTATCAACATAGAGCTAACTATAGTTTGCAATGACAATGTTTGCAATACCTTAATCCATCAGACTGAAAAATGTGAATATAGTGCATAGTAAAGATTGCAGCAGTTCCAGTTTCCCATCACTTTGGGGCCTGTCCTGAAGTGTAGTACTTCTTTCTCACATTCTTCCATATCCTTTTGTTTTCTGAGGCATTATTGATATATTCAGTAACCTGTACCTGAATTTGGTTATTGGTCTGCACTCTGGTCCTGAAAAGGTTATTTTATTTCTCAGCCATCTCTTCAAGGAAGACAGTGAAACCTCAGTCAGAAAAGCAGGGTTTTTGAATAATGTGACCAGCCATTGGCTGTGCATTCTGATTTCCCTGCTTCATTTACGACAATCACAAACAAAACAGGTGAATTGATCATTTCTAAAGTAGAAAAACATACCTGAATTGTTGGATCTAAAATTGTTAACAGGCCTTTTTTGTGAAATAATTTCTGTGAATAAACTAGAAATATTCAAATACATTGTTGGCTATTTATAACATTCGCCAGCCTTGGATTTCTCTATCTTTAATGATTGACTGTAAAACATTAGCTGCCAGCCTTTCCTAATGTGACCTTGCCTTATTTTTGTCTGACCTTGCCTTTTTGTAATTTGTTTGTAGGGGATAATAAACAGGACAAAGTCTAATCAGCTTGATGGATGGTCAATGAATAATTTAGTTATTTCTGGAAATGAGCTTCCTTGGTAACCTTTTAAGTGCCAGATGTCCTTTGTACATTGCAGAACATACACAAGATATTTGTAATATAATTTCCTTAAAATGATCTTTAAAATATTAATGTTGACTATTATAAATAAGTGAAGAACATAACAGCCCTTTATAAAGCTGCACTCTAAGTAAATGAAGTGCAGCAATTATTCTGTAGATTTTAAAAGGTTAACGACTGTGAGGACTGAGGTTAGCTTTTATTTGCCGTAGTTTCTAGAGGCTTTGTGCATGTATTATAATATATATTCAACTCTTAATACCCTCAGAAATTTTCCTTGAAAATGTAAATTAATCCCATTGTGACTACCGGCAAAACAAGTGGCAATGATGTTCCGCTGCTAGATCATAATAGTTAGTATATTTAATTCATGGACTGTTAACATTAACCTAATTTAATAACTTAATTCAGAAGTGGGGTCAATAAAGCTATCAAATTATTTTGAATCGCAATGTGATGCAACAATAAGAAAGAACTGCACAACTCCATTAGAGCTAGTAGGTTATTTTTAAAATAAAATGTGTTTGAGAGGAGTAAGGTATGGCCACCGAACCTCCAGCACCCCCCATCGCCCCCTTCCCGGTGCTGACAATGGACAAGCTATCATTGCTTACGTCATATGAAGTCAGGAATCCAATGAGAAACAAAAATCTAAAATCAGAAAGAAAATGTTCAAATCAGTCATATAGTTCATGGTGCAAAAGCAGCATTCCTTTAATGCTAAAGAATAGGAGGTGCTGCTGCAGGAATCGCACCAAAGTAGGGTGATGTTATTTGGGGCTAAAGACTACTCTCCAGTAAGAGCGCAGGTGCCTGCTGAATAAAAGGAGGTTGCCAAGTGTGGTTACTTAGGCACCTCACACAAGCCTGCAAATGAGGAAGAAAATTGCTGGTTTCAGGAGCAAGGGGAAGGTAAAGCCTGCCTGTACATTTGCACACACATTCTGTGGGACCCATCAACCCTAACACAAATCTAGACTGGTAACTGCTCCGCCCTCTGGGAGATACTGCAGCATTTTTGCACACAATCTTTTATTGTGCCTAAACTGCATGGAACATTTTTATTGATGGTGGCGATGGCAGCTGAGGAACAGCCAACAGATGTTGGCGCATCTGGCCAATGATGCTCCTCTGGTATTAGTGGATTTCTCCGTATGGTCAACTGCCATGGATAGCCCTGTTCTCCTAAAACCCAGTGTTACTTCTCTTTGAAATAATATGGGAACTATGAAGGGTAATATGGCTGCTTCCTAGATAATGGTCACTCATCTGCATGATGATGTTTCTGTAGTCACATGCCATTTCAACAGTAAATCAGTGTAATACCTTTCCATTCAAAAAACCATGGGGTTGCTGAGAATAGCATTGATGCTCACATGGCCTCATGTGACACATTGCAGTCGAGAAAACCCCGTCACCCACTGAAAGCTGTACACCCCATCCAGTTGATGCTTCTTTTCTACAGGAAAGGGCCCTTTCAAGCATAGTGTTTGCCACTTGCTTGATATATATGTGTGCACTCCAGATGGCCTATTCATAGAATCATAGATATTTACAGCACAGAAGGAGGCCATTCGGCCTGTCGTGCCTGTGCTGGCTCTTTGAAAAAGCAGTCATGCTTAATCCCACACCCCCGCTTTTTGTCCGTAACCCTGTAAGTGCCTCATCCTCAAGTCCTGTCCAACTCCCTTTTAAAATTATCTATGAAATCAGCTCCCACCACCTTTTCAGGTAGAGCGTTCCAAATCCTGACAACGCTCTGAGTGAAAAAAATTCTCCTTATCTCCCCTCTAGATCTCTTGCCAATGATTTTAAATCTATGACCTTTGATTATTGATCCACACGCCAGAGGGAATAGTTTTTCTCTATCTACTCTATCAAAGCCTCTCATCATCTTGAAAACCTCTACTAGGTCACCCTTTAACCGTCTCTGTTCCAAGGAGAACAATCCTAACATTTCCAACCTCTCCTCGTAACTGAAGTCCCTCATCCCTGGTAGCATCCTGGTAAACCTCCTCTGTACCCTTTCTAAGGCCTTTACATCTTTCCTGAAGTGTGGTGCCCAGAATTGTCCACAATACTCCTGCTGAGGCCTAACCAGTGATTTATAAAGTTCCAGCATGATCTCTTCGCTTTTATATTCTATTACTCTATTTATAAACCCAAGGGGCCCATATGCTTTTTTAATCACCATATCAACTTACCCTTCCTCCTTTAAGTATTTGTGTATATGGACACCAAGGTCTCTGCTCATCTACACTTTTCATAATCCTGCCATTTATAGTATACTGTCTTTCCATATGAGTCCTCCCGAGGTGCATCACTTCACACTTCTCCACATTGAACTCCATTTGCTATGCTTCTGCCCATTTCACCATCCTGTCTATGTTGTCCTGAAGCCTATAACTATCCTCATCACTATCTATTACTTTGCTGAGTTTTGTATCATCTACAAACTTTATAATGCTGCTCTCTACACCCGAGTCTAGGTCATTTATAAAAATTGAAAAGAGTAATGGACCCAAAACTGACTCTTGGGAACACCACTGCAAACCACCTCCCAATCTGAAAAACATCCATCCACCGCCACTCTTTGCTTCCTGTATCCATACTGTCACGTCTCCCTTAATTCTATGGGCTTCCATCTTGTTAATAAGCCTCCTGTGTGGCACTTTGTCGCATGCCTTCTGAAAGTCCATATGTACAACATCAACCTTGATCAACCTTCTGTTACCTCATCAAAGAGTTCAATCAAGTTAGTCAGACACGATTTGCCTTTAACAAATCCATGTTGGATCTCCTTCATTAACCCATGCCTTTACAAATGAAAGTTTATTTTGTCCCTGATAATGATTTCCAATAACTTTCCCACCATGTTAGGCTGACTGGCCTGTAGTTTCCTGGCTTATCCCTCTCCCCTTTCTTGAATAGTGGTATAACATTAGCAAACCCTCCAGTGCTCTGGCACTACTCGTGTGTCCAATGATGATTGAAAGATTGTGACCAATGCCTCTGCTATTTCTACCTTTGCTTCTATCAGCACCCTAGGATGCATTCCATCTGGACCAGGTGACTTACCAACTTACAGTAATGCTATCTTTGTAGTACGTTTTCTCTATGTATTACTATCCTATCCATAACTTTCCCCTGCTCTTTTAATGTAACCTTCACACCATCTGCTTCCTTTGTGGAGACAGATGCAAAGTACTCAGTTAATACTTCAGCCATGTCCTCTGCCTCAACATGAAGATTTCCCTTTGGGTCCTTAATAGGCCCAACTTTTTCCCTAGCTAACCACTAACACTTTATAGGTTTATAAAATGTTTTAGGGTTCACTTTAATGTTGCCTGCTAATCTTTTCTTGTAACCTCTCTTTAACTCCCAAAAATAACTTTTTCAATTCCCTCCTGTACTTTCCATAATCTTCCTGGTTATTAATTTAGTCTTGTTCCTGACATTTGTCATAAGGCTCCTTTTTCTGCTTTAGTTTAACTTTTATTTCCTTTGTCATCCAGAGCATATTAGCTTTGGATGCTCTACCTTTTCCCTTCAAATATTCCCTTAAGGCATATGTCTAGTTTGTACCTGAACTATCTCTTCCCTGAATGCCCTCCATTACTCCGTTACTGCTTAACCCTGCAATCACATTTTCCAATTTACCTGTGCTAGTTCCTTCTTAAATCACTGAAATTAGCTCTTCCCCAGTTGAGCATTTTTACCTTCACTATTTTCTGGCCTCTTTCCATAATTACTTTAAACCAAATTATGTTGTGGTCACTGTTAGCTGGATGATCTCCTACTGTAACACGCTCCACTTGCCCTACTTCATTTCTCAGAATCAGATCCAACACTGCTACCTTGTTGGACTGGAGACATATTAATCAAGGAAGTTCTCCTGTACACATATCAGAAATTCCTGTCCTTCGCTACCCTTAGCACTATGTTTTTCCTACTCTATATCAGGGTAACTAAAGTCTCCTAATGTTACTACTCTAATTTTGTTGCACACTTCTGAAATTTGCCAACAAATTTTCTCATCTCCTTCTCACTGTTTGGAGCTGTATAAGAAAACTCCCAACAATATAACAGCTGTTGTTGCAGATGTCTCCTTGGGTAACTTGGAAAACTTCATGCTTTAGTAACCTTCACATATGCGTGAAGATGAGTTTCTAATCCAGTTGTGGTCTGCATATCATTGTATACCAGCAGAGGCGATGTAGACAAGAATTAATACATAATTTACATCAAATATACATTCCTTTAAGGCACAAAAAACCCACAGGAAAAGTGCTCCAACTGTGCCTAACAAGAGAAGTTAAAGATAGTATTAGATCAAAGGAAGAGGCTTATAATGTTGCCAAAAGAGTAGTAAGCCTGAGGATTGGGAGGATTTTAGAATTCAGCAAAGGAGGACCAAGAAATTGACAAAGAAAGGGAAAATAGAATATGAGAGTAAACTAGCAAGAGACATAAAAATAGACTGTAAAAGCTTCTATAGGTATGTAAAAAGGAAAAGATTAGCAAAAGTAAATGTGGGTCCCTTACAGGCTGAGACAGGAGAAATTATAATGGGGAATAAGGAAATGGCAGAGAAAGTAAGTAAATACTTTGGCCGCAATTTTGTCAATGGATGCGGGTTTGGAGCAGATCAGGTGGTTTCCAACTTCCAGCCCTGCCCCCAACTGCATGCGGCCCACGGACGTGACTTTACGTTGTTAAGCCCGCCCTGCGGGCTTGCCGGTCAATTAAGAGGAAGCGGGTCAGATGACGTCATTTGATGATGCATCATCTGTCGGTTTTTTTAAAGGGACCACGCGCAATTTTTTTTTGACAGCTCATTTCTCAGTGTTTGACAGCATTGAGGTGTACAAAGGCGTACTTGCACCCAGGCTCTCCAATGACTCCCTCCATAGGCTGGAACAGAGGGCAGCTGCAGGTCAGGTGACAGAAGCGATCTGTCACTGGTGAGAGAGGTTCTCCCAATCAGGTGGCACTAGACATAATTTTCAAAACTTGTTACCTAAAGAAATGTGTAAATGCATTCAAAATACATTTCCCAACATTTTCTTACTTCTGAGACTCACCAGTGCACCATTGGATCCTTCACACCATTTCTGCAGCTGACATCAATGCAGAAACATTACAGCAGACTTACAACACGCCACACTTACCTGGCGTGGTGTCCAGACGTCGGGAAGCCCGAGGCAGAAGCGGCAAAATTAAAAAATAGCCTGTCAACTACTCTCAACTACCTGTTAACAGGCAGGTAATTGGCTTTAATCCTCTTCCCGCCACTAGATGTCGGGTCCATGCGCAAATCAGGGACCCGACACTTGGGAGAATTGTTTGGAGGCGAGTTGACAGCGGGATCGGACCCCGCCGTCAATCAAAACGATTTTAACCTTTGACCCACCTCCAAACCCGCCCTCTCAGTGCCGATAAAATCGTGGTCTTTGTGTCTGTCTTCACGGAAGAAGACGCAAAAAACTTTCCGGAAATAGTGGAGAACTGAGGCTCAAGCGAGAATGAGGAACTGAAAGAAATTAGTTATTAGTAAAAAATATAGTACTGGAGAAATTAATGGGACTGTAAGCCGATAAATCCCCTGGGCCTGATGGCCTACATCCTAGGGTTTAGAAAGAGGTGGCTATAGAGATAGTGGATGCATTGGTTGTCATTTTCCAAAATTCCATAGATTCTAGAACGGTTCCCGCGGATGGATTGAGGATTGGTTAATGGACAGAAAACAGAGAGTAGGAATAAACAGGTAATTTTCAGGCTGGCAGGCTGTAACTGGTGGGGTACCACAAGGATCAGTACTTGGGCCTCAGCTATTCACAATCTACATCAATGATTTGGATGAGGGGACCAAATGTAATATATCCAAGTTTGCTGATGATAGAAAGCTGGGTGGGAATATAAGTTGTGAGGAGGATGCAAGGGCGCTTCAAAGGGATATAGACAGGCTAAGTGAATGGGCAACAACATGACAAATGGAATATATAATGTGGATAAAAGTTATCCACTTTGGTAGGAAAAATAGAAAAGCAGAGTATTTTTTAAATGGTGAGAGATTGGGAAATGTTGGTGTTCAGAGGGACCTGGGTGTCCTTGTACACGAATCACTGAAAGTTAACATGCAGGTACAGTAAGCAATTAGGAAAGCAAATGGTATGTTGGCCTTTATTGCAAGAGGATTTGAGTATAAGAGTAAAGATGTCTTACTGCAATTATATAGAGCCCTGGTGAGACCACATCTAGAGTATTGTGTACAATTTTGGTCTCCTTACCTAAGGAAGGATATACTTGCCATAGAGCGAGTGCAACAAAGGTTCACTAGACTGGTTCCTGGGATGGGTGGATTGTCCTATGCGGAGAGATTGTGTAGACTAGACCTATATTCTCTAGAGTTTAGGAGAATGAGAGGTGATCTCATTGAAACATACACAATTCTTACAGGGCTTGACAGGGTAGATGCAGGGAGGATGTTTCCCCTGGCTGGGGAGTCTAGAACCAGGGGTCACAGTCTCAGGATAAGGGGTTGGCCATTTAGGACTGAGATGAGGAGAAATTTCTTCACTCAGAGGGTGGTGAATCTTTAGAATTCTCTACACCAGAGGGCTGTGGAGGCTCAGTCATTGAGTATATTCAAGACAGAGATTGATAGAGTTTTGAATATTAAGGGAATCAAGGGATATGGGGATAGTTCAGGAAAGTGGAGATGAGGTAGAAGATCAGCCATGATCTTATTGAATGGTGGAGCAGGCTCAAAGGGCCAAAGGGCCAAATGGCCGATTCCTGCTCCTATTTCTTATGTTCTTCTAACATGTCCAGATACATGTAGAAGAGTCTATAAATGCAACTGCCAGGTTAGTAACAGATGTGGCCAAAATGCTTCAGGTTTCATTACTCCTGCATTTGTAGACCCCTCATGAATTTGTCTTTCTCATCTCATTTATGAAATGTGGTCAGAACTTCCACAAAGGACTACTCTTTGCCTATTTGTATGGTGGAACTTAAATACCGGCAGCAACCAGGAATATGAAAGAAAGGTTCACCAGGGGGAAAAAAAGACACTAAATTGCAAAAACAAGCGATTGCATGGAGTAAAATACATCAGGAGGAATTTGAAAACCAAACTTCTACCTGAAACATAAACCACCATCTCACTTTAAGAGGCATACTTGAGCAGGCCAGGTCCCAGGATTTTAAATGCGCCCAGTTTTTATGGAGGAAGCTCGTGCTGTGGGCAGAGCCTCGCCTGAAGACACAACAGTTTCCATGGGACTTTTAAACATATGACTTACATATTGAAATGAAGCTGGAAGCAGAAGCGTGGTATCAGTTTTTGACCCAAAATTAACCATCGGGAAATCAGGCAGCCTGTAAGTTGGCCACATGAGGTTGGGTGCCCAATTTTTCAAACCACACCTGTGCCACCTGCAAATTCTCACAAAAAGGACCCCCTTACTCTAACTTTATCCAGGTTTGTATATAATTTGAAAAAGTGCCTTAAGTTTCAGAAAAATGACTTCCATCGTCAATGTTTGTACTTTTGTTCAAAGGCAATCACAGGATGTGGTGTGGTGAAGTCATAAGGTAATATTACCTGAGGCATCGAGCTGAAGCCTGCCGCATTGATTTCATTAGAGAACTGGCATGATGCTTGCCACAATCTGCTGTAACTTATTAACTTGTAACTAATGCTTGCATTTATGTAACACCTTATCATCTCGAAAGATCTTGCAGTGCATTGCATAATGAATTACTTTTGAAGTACTGTTATGTAGGCAAAAACAGAAAGTCTGCTAATCACTTGGAGAATATTCCTTTAAGAATCAGTCCAGATAAACAGTCACTGAGCTTGTCTTATTAATATACAATCAATATCTTTGCTAAAAAATGTTTGTCTTCAGCAATGTCATTACGTGCACTCACGCAGCAGTTCACCACATCAAGCAGCAGAATGACGTGATGTGAAACTAGTTGGGATTGGGGGTTCACCACAAAAATGTTTACAAGCCTTTTTTTTGATAATGCAAATAAAAAACACATTTTAAAAGAGTCATGTGCAAGGCCCTGTTTTGAGTTTGTTTTTTAAATTTATGATTGCCTGTGGGGGGGAAGGAAATCAAAGAACTGTGTGAAGACAGTTAAATTGTATCCTACAGTTAATAGAGTTTCTTATCATTGACCCCTTTGTGTTTTACAGAATTGTAGCAACATTGAATGTACAAAAATAGTTTGCCATGTTGGTCGACTGGAAAAAGGGCAAAGTGCAGTGCTGAAAGTGCGGTCTCGAATCTGGGTTCAGACCTTCCTAAAGGTATTGCACAAAATAGTTAATTATGAACTTTATATTCAATAATCTATAAAATAAAAAGCCATTTTTGGATGAACTTCTGAAATAAAAATCACATGATATAATCTGGGTTAGATTGGTTAGAGTGTGCACATTCTCTTACATCGGCTTATATCAGAACCAACAATGTATTTAGAAAAATATATTTATGAAATCTAAAATAATAAGCAGTATCATTGCAAATTACATAATGCATTAACTAGGGCAAATATTGACTGAATATACTATATATCTTAATGGTTTGTTTTACTTCTGTGCATTTAGAAATATGCATGTTCGTTCAGTTTAATAAGGGTTCACAGTTTGCTTAATCCTGCACGAATTACTCATAAGATTTTTGTCATATCTATAAGTTTGTCAGCAATCAGCAGAACACTTATTCTGTACTACATTCCACCTTTGTTTATAAGTGCCAGCTCTCTTGTTGCTACTGGATCTTTACTTCTGACTCATTCATCTTATCTCTTCTACCATGTCATGAGGCAATCACTATAGCATATATCGCCTAATAACACAAAAAGGATTGGTTCTTATGAAAGTACAGTATATTCCATGCTGTTCGTTGGTAGGGGGTGGGGCGATGGGGGCGGTGGTAGAATATCTTTATGGTAAGATTCTTTATCAACTCAGATTAACAAACGTGCATTTTATTATGTAATTGTATTTGGATGGTGTAAAGGGGGGCGATTTTCCCAGCCCTGGGGAGGCGGGTATGGAGGCGGGACTGCCGGGAAAATGGCAGAATCTGGGAGCAGGTACCCATCCCGCCCCCCACCCGCCTCTGGGCCATCTTCCCAGGAGGCGGGTACCCGACCCATGCCGGGCCCCGTCTCCTCGAGGCGGGAAGGGGATTAGTGCCAATTAACTGCCTGTTAACAGGTAGTTAACAGGCAGTTTTTTGGCTAATCCCTATTTTAAGCCCTAAAGTGTGGGCTTCCCAATGGCTCCGAAACGCGCCAGGGTCAGCGAGGTGGGCCATGGGTCTGCGGGGATCTGAGGGGCTGAAATGTCCGGTGTGCAGTTGAGTGATGAGTGCAAGTGTGGAGAGGTAAGTGTGTGAGGTGAGTCTAAAGTGTTTTAATAAGATTACTTACCTTTGCTTCTTCCTCCAGGCTTCATCCCTTTGGGCTGCGGAGCTGCCTCATCTCACCAGCAGAGAAAGCAGAATGGCCGTTGTATTCTTAAATGCAGCAGCCTTCTGCTTTCTGCTCAGGAAAGCTTACTAAGTGAGTCTTCAGTACAACTTAGAAGACAGATTGTCAGTGTTTGACAGCTTCACAGAGCTGTCAAATGATGACAATTCACCCGTCAAAAAATCTTGACAGATGAAACGTCATTCGCTGACGTTCTCTGTCACCGGCTTTCCCTTAATTGGCCGGCTAAGCCTGCTGGGTGGGCTTAACAAGGCCAATCAAGGGAAAATAGCGTGGGTTGGCCAGACGTCGATGGAGGCGGGACTAAAACCCGACAAGCAGCTTTCCTGCCTCCATCACATCCCCATTGATAAAATCACCCCAAGCTGTTAGCTAGCTGATGTGATGCAGGATTGAAATGCAAATCTCCACTGTGTTGGAAACTTTTTGGCTGGTCTTCCTGCATTTCTATCCCATAAAGGAGCTCATTTATTGCGCTTTATGTGAGCTAGTGTTAAGGCAAATACTGACTTTGTGAAAAATTCCTCAGTATACCAGAGCACAAAAATCATAAGATAATCATTCAAATTGTTCATTAAAAAGTCTCGAGTTTGTGGCTAAAAATCAGGAGATTTTTCAGTCACCACGAGAATCTATGCCTAGTTTAACAGGGACCACGTTCACTTTCTTTTTACTTCTTATTTCATTTAGACATTTGTAATCACAGCTCTATAACCTGCAGCTACAAAAAGAGAGGCAGCCCCAGAATGACACTATTTCCGATTTTCCCTATGGGAAAGCATCTAAACTCTAAATTGCTAACATGTTGTATGGAGCAATTGCAGCTAAAGATCCATGACCTAAGTTTTTCTCCAGAACGCTGTCAGATTTAATTACACTAGGGTTGCCAACTCTGGTTAGATGTATTCCTGGAGGTCTGATCACCTGATATGATATTTGATCATGCAGCATTTGATCACGTAATTTGCAAGTGTTATTGTTATTTATAAAAGGTGGGTCCTCTGTAGTTGAGTGTCTTTGCACCCACAGAACTATCCCCAGTTAGAGTTAATGGACTATAAATTTGGTCATGCAGCGCCCGTTTTTCAAGCACTAACTGGCCTACTCAGCGGGCAGGCAGGAAGTACGTGGACATTTACGGCTGGAAGTACATCATCCGCTATATTGGGAAAGAAATAGGCATCCTTTACCCATGCCTGAAGCAGGTGTGAGGCACTTTGCATATCAAATAAAGGGCCTAACGGCCTATTGTCTGCTTGAGGCCCCCTCTGCAGGATTAGTTTATTTCCTAGACACGTTGACTCCTGGACCCACTTACCTGAGGGCCACTGTGACACTAGCAGCGGCCTGATATTACACAACTCTTTGACGGCGGGCTCCAATGTTACGTCAGCACCATTCTAATGAGACCAGACTGGCCAATATCTGGAGAGCCTCTCGCCTCACCATTCCCCGAACTTCTGCACAGTGTCTTCAAGAGGGGGCAGGAAAGGGAGGGAATAGGAAAAGAAAAAAATGCAAATTTGAGCCCTAATGTCCTATAATCATGAACAGAATGAAATAGCTATCTTACTATACGTCTGTGCCACTTCAGTCAGGATTCTTGGGCTACTATTTTTTTTAAGTAGTTATACAGCACCTGTTAGATAGGGACCTGCAAAAAGACAGGATTTCTTTTTAAACTAATTATGCATTTATGTGTTAGGGATTCCTGCTACTTCTGTCACAGTCAATAATAGAAGTGCCTCAATGACTCTGATGTTTCTTTTCTTGTTCTTGATCATTTCGGGGATGTGTTCAGGTAGCTCAGTGAAGGCATTTCGGACTGCAATAGCTTTGAGCCTTGGTAGGCAAAAATTTCCACCTTGCTGCTCTGAGCTAAGGGAGTGTTTGGATCAGGGAGCAGTTGGACGTGGAGTCAAACCTACGCTTTTTCAAAAAAAAGTTTTGTGACCTGAGGCTCTATTGAGAGAGCAATGCCTAGAAATTCGACCGCCCAGCACTCTGAACGAATTTCTTACTCTTCTGTTTTGCCTCTGCAGCTATGCTTTTGTTCTAGGTCTCTCTTTGCTCTCCTGATCACCCTTTTAATATATTCACCCCATCCCTTTTCTCCCTGAAGTATTTGCAGAAGGCATTTTTCCACTTTATTTCACTTTCGATTTGTTTATTAATCCATTTAGTGTCATGCCTGTTTAGTCTGAGCTTGCTGGTTTTAGGTATGATCAACAATATACCTTTAAAGGCATTCCACATGTCCTTTACCGAGGTGTTGTTAAACAACCTCCTCCAATCAATTTGCTTAAGTTGTTCCCTCATTTCTTAAAATTAGCCCATTTAAAGTTATATACCCAGCTCCTGGCCTTTGGTTTTGTTCTTAATCCCAGATCATGTTGAACTTATTCATTCTGTGTTAGCTGTATCTCAAGGGTGCCATAACCTCCATTTTCTGTATGTTGTTTGGGTCATTTGCAAACACCAGATCAAGATGAGCAATATTTCCTGCAGCTTCTCTAACGCACTGGGTCAAGAAGCAGTCATGCATTACATTTAAAAGAAAAGAAAGACTTGCATTTATATAGTGCCTTTTGCGACCACCGAACGTCTCAAAGCGCTTTACAGCCAATGAAGTACTTTTGGAGTGTAGTCACTGCTGTAATGTGGGAAACGCAGCAGCCAATTTGCGCACAGCAAGCTCCCACAAACAGCAATGAGCAACAAATTAGGTAAGAGTAACATAAATAATGAACAAGAATGTTTAAGAGCAGGAAAAGGCAATTAGGTCCAACTAGCCTGTCCCAGCAATGTGCAAGTCGAGCCAAAAATCCAGCCAGAATCAAGATACTCGTAATGATATTCTGTATGTTGTTAAGTCCAATGTTAAGAAATATGGACTATGCAGTGTATGTGTTCAGTTATATTACAATATACTCAGTAATGTAGTTTAGAGAACAACTCAATGTTTTTTTAGGTATGTACATTTAAATTTTGATTGTTTACTCATAAATACTTACAAAGCACTGTTGAGTGCCTTTCTTAAAAATGAAGCACAGGCCTGAGAGAGAATGAGTTGGAAGAACAAGTTCAGTAAAGGATTGTAAGCTCCAAGTGACTCGACTCCCAAACAAGTACTGGTGGTTTGCAAAAATAAAGCAAAATGTCAAAATTCATTTTTAAAGCCAGATATTCTTTTGAAACATTGCTTTTACTGGGATACCGTGCAGAAAGTAATTTCTGCACAGCTCTTTCAGTGATCACAGTGAAGGCTGCAGTTTGTGGTAGCTTAATGAGGGAAAATAGCTCCTGGGCTATGAGTGGGGCCAGTATTTGGAACTGATACTGTCATTCACCGTGTAACGTGCAAGATTCTAAGTATGTGCAGTAACTGCAATGAAACATACACGAAACTCTCGATTTACCGGCACCCAAACAACCGGAAATCTCGGTTAACCGGCAAAATTCAGGAGTAGGTTCAGTTAAGTTTTTCTTCATATTAGTGGCCGTTTCTTGATTCTTGGCTGTGTAATCGGGGGTGTCTGCACTTGTTGCTAAGCAACAGGGACGCTTGGTCTGTGGCCGGGATTCTTGCAGCTGTTGCTAAGCAACAGGGAAGCTTGGATTTGTTGCTGTGTACGGAGCTCTCGTACCTTTTAACTATAACTCTCTGTAATCTGGACTTTTTGATAAACCGGCACCACGCCGGTCCCATCGGTGCCGGATAAAAAAGAGTTTCCTGTAATTTCAAACTGTCAAGTACTTCAAATAGATTTGCAGCAGTAACAGTGGATCGTATCAATTACTGAACTTTAACATGCCAAAAGTTCTTTCATGACTAAAAGTGAGTCATTACATCTATACAAGTGAACAAAAAGATGACAGCAAATTGCATTTATATAGAACCTCCGATCCCTTTAGGCGGTCCAGGAGACCACTCTGGCCCTGATTAATGTTATGGAGTACCTACTTCTTGTATGAGGTGATCTTCGGCCCAGCCAGAGCCAAGACCATGAAGAACTTTTGATTTCAGATGCTGGGGAACCGGGAACTAATATAGGTCAGCAAGGACAGGGATGATAGGTGAGCAGGATCTGATGTGAGCTAGGATAGAGTTTGAAATGAGCTGAAGTTTAGGGCGCATGGAGGGTGGGAGACTGCGCAGGAAAGCATTGGAATTGTTGAGACTGGAGGTGAAAAGTCATGATGAGGGTTTCAGCAGCAGATGGCCTGAGGCAGGGTTGGAGGCGGGCCACGTTATGGAGCTAGAATTAGGTGGTCTTTGTAATGGAGAGTATACAGGGTCAGAAACTCAGCACAGGGTCAAATAGGATGCTGAGACTTTGACTAGTCTGGTTCAGTCTGAGACAATAGCTGGGGAGGGGAATGGGATCAGTGGCGAGGGTATGGAGTTTATAGTGGGGACCGAAGACAATGGGCTGGATTTTCATTGAAGAGGCGGGTAGGAGGCGGGACTATAACTTTCGGGGTTGTAGTCCCGCCTCCATCGAGTTGTAGCCAACCCACGCGATTTTGACTTGATTGACCTTGTTGAGCCCGCCCAGGCCAATTAAGGGCCACCCGGCAACAGGTGATGTCACAGATTGATATTTCATCTGTCAAGACCTTTTGACAGATGAAATATCAGCGTTTGACAGCTGTTTGAAGCTGTCAAACACTGACAATCTGTACTCCAAGTTAATTCCTTCCTCTCAGGATGATTTAGAGATCTCTCCGGAACAGAAAGCTGAATGCTGCAATTTTTGACAGCTCGCGGCCTTTCTGCTTTCTGTGCCGGTGAGATGAGGGACTCCTGAGACCTGAAGGAAGGAAGGCTGTAAAGGTAAGTAAAACTTCTTTAAAAACTTTAAACTCACCAAACACACTTACCTCTGCACTCATGCACCCATCACTCACCTGAACACCGGACATCTCGACCCCTCCAAGCCCTTCAGCCTGACAGCCCGCCTCGCTAACTTGGCGTGGTTTGGAGCTGTCGGGAATCCCACACTTCAAGAATGAAAATAGGGATTAGGCTAAAAACTGCCTGTTAACTACCTGTTAACAGGCAGTTAATTGGCACTAATCCTCTTCCCACCTCGGGGAGGCGGGTCCCAGTGCGGGTCGGGTACCCGCCTCCTTTGAAACTGGCATGGAGGCGGGATGGGTTCGTGCCCCCCCGATTTCGGGATTTTAACCCCCCACACGCCTCCAATCCCGCCTCCACGGCCCAATGAAAATCCTGCCCGATGACTTCAGTATTCCCATTGTTTAACTGAAGAAAATTGCAGCTCATCCACGACTGGACATTGGACAAGCAGTCTAACAATACAGAGGAAATGGAGGGGTTGAGGCTGGTGGTGAAGAGGTACAGCTGCGTGTTGTCAGTGTAGATGCGGAAGCTGACCCCATGGCAGTGAATGATGTTGCCAAGGGCAGCATGTAGATGAGGAAGAGGAGGGGGCTAATGATGGATCTTTGGGGGGCTTCGGAGGTAATGGGGTAAGGACAGGAAGAGAAGCCATTGCTGGTGTTGCTTTAGCTGAAACCAGACAGGTAAGAGTGGAACCAAGAAAGAATAATCCCACTGAACGGGACATGGAGGAAAGGCATTGGAGGAGGATGATCTGTCGCCCATTTTAAAGGCTGCAAAGAGGTTAAGGAGGAATAATGCACCACAGTTATGGTCACAGTCACAGAGGATGTACATTGTTAGAGCCATTTCGGTGCTGTGGCAGTGATGGAAACCTAATCGGAGAGATTCAAACACAGGGTTGCAAAAAAGATCGGCACGGATTTTGGAGGCGACAAAATATTCAAGAATTTTGGAGAGGAAAGTGAAATTGTGAATGGGGCGGTAGTTTGCAAGGACAGAGGGGTATAGGGTGGATCTTTTTAAGGAGGGGGTGGTTATGGTGATTTTTAACGGGAGGGGGACAGTATCTGAGGAGAGGGAACCATTTAGAAGGGATCATTTTAACCCTACCCGCATGGGGAAAAAAGGGTGGGCGGGCAGTTAAAATCGGCTGGTTAATGTACCCACCAACATCCCGCCATCTTCAATTTTAAACTGCTCTACTGAAAAGGGCATTGATTATTGGTCCACAGGTGGAGTCCAAGGTGGCAAAGGTTGGTGGGGTGACTGGGACAGGAAGGAGGTTAGCCCCCAGTGGGCACGCTGGGCGGAAGGTCAATGAGAGAGGATAATGGAGTAGTTTGGGTCTCTGCTCAAAAGGGTGTCTTGATGGGCTCTTTGGAGAATGCGAAGAGAGGCACAGAGGGTAGCTGTGGGCTTGTCCAAGAGGCATTCAAGCCTGGAATGGTGGAAAGTGAGTAGAAAAGCAGAGGAGCAGTGATGGGTTGGGGTTGTGATTGGGGGAACAAAGTACCCCTGAGAGGACAATTAAAGGGTGGCATGGCGGGGCAACAGGAAGGGGTCGCAAAATACGGCCCATTGTCTTGTAAATATGAGGTGTAATCTACTTATTCCTTAATAGGTTTTGGTGCTATAAATAAATAAATTATGTTCAGTTCATGCATAATTCGAAGTTCTCTTCTATATCTTGACATACAAATCTACTTGGTTAATTCAAGGGCCCACCATTATAATTCAAGAGGAGGCAGTGCACAAATAAGATGATGAAATAGTAACAAATTAGCCAGTGAACACAATATGAAGACGTAAGTTTCTGGGCCCATACTGGTGACTGTACTATTGAGCAGTGAGAGATCCACATGTGGCAGGCAACTCTGGATTGTGGAATAAAACAGTTGGCCACCAGTACCGTCACCACGTATCAAAAACATGCCAGAAGAAGCCATTCAATGTACAATATGACAAACTGCTTCTCGCAGTCCTGATGCAGAGCTACTCTGAGTCTTTGTCAGACTAGTCTGTGAGGATTGTGTGGCCAGCATCAAGTTCTTCTGTTGCTGATGTGCTACCAGACCCAGAATGTGACTCTGTGGAGAGTTCTTCAATTAATATTGGCCCAGAAATTCGGGTCGGAGGCTTCCCGCGGGTGTAAGCCTCCAACCTGCACTTACCTAGCGCGCTGACCGTTGAGCTGTGGGCCCGCGTGGAATTCCAATCCTGGGCCTGCTCCAACTGCCGGCACGCAGTGCTTGCGTATCCCAGGGGCGCAGTTAGTTCGATGCGTCCCCTGGGATCATGTGGGACATGGAGAGCCAATGGTAGTAGGGAAATGCCCATTCATAAAATTGACAGGAAGAGCTGTCAAAACTGTAAATACTATAAGCCCCAAAACATCACTAAAACTTCAAATACATTTTTTTCAAAATCACATTTTTAAAATAACTATAAATTACATATAACTATTTTAAACAACAATTTAAATTTTTGAAAAATTAATTATATTTTCTAACGTGGCTAAAAATAAACTTGCCTTTCTTTAAAGTATTTAAAAATAATAAACCTGTGGAAAAAATGTTTTAATTTTAATTAATTTACCACTTACAGTACCTTGTTAAAAGCTGGCCTTGCACCTGCTTTTTATATGTGTAACTCCTGGAGACTTACCCTCCCAGAGAAACCTGCAAAAAAAATGTAAGTTCCATGCACACGCGCTGCCTCTCCGGCGTACGCGTTCGACCTCTGAACCCCTTCCTTTAAGGGAATGGAAGTTCCGGTTTCCCGCGCATGCGCAGTGCATTCACGAAACCGGCACTTTCGTTGGGTCTACGGGTGAGTATCCTGTGCGTACTCACCCGTGGAGACCCGAATTTCTAAATAAGTCCTTCATTATTAGATCATTAGCGAACCTTTCAGATAATCTCAAAATAGAACTAATATAAATCACTTTAAAATATAATCATGTAAAGAGCCTGAACAAATTCACATGTACAGATTCTATTATTTGTACCTCAGTTAATTTGATATATCTTTGCAGAAGTGGGCAGGATAACTTGGAGGAAGGCAGAGTTTGCAAAGGGTGTAGGACTGGAGGAGGTTACAGAGATAGAGAGGGGCAAGGCCATGAAGGGATTTGAACACGAGGATTAGAATTTTACATTAGCATTGGTGGACCAGGAGCCATTGTAGGACAGGGGGGATGGGTGAGCGGGACTGAGTGCGGGCTAGGATACAGGCTGTGATGAAATATTCCATTCACCACTGCCTGTGACTGAGATCGGTTTCAGTGTCATTTCCCTTCCCCCAGACTTCATTGTATTGTGTACTGGAATGTGCTGTATTGTATACTGGAATGTGCTGGAATGTGCTGTGTGTAGGGCTCCGCCCATACCTGGCCCCGTTTGTAAGCTAGCTTCAGTCTGGCCTCAGTCTCCAGAAGGAAGACATCTCTCTCTCTTACGTGTTACTTTCTAAGTTAATAAAAGCCTTGTTTTTGTTCTGCTAACTTCGAGTCTCGGAATTATTGAGGCACATCAATTTTATTAACTTATTTTTCAACACTATGGATCAACTCCTGAAACCCGAACGTTTGGATTTGGATCAACATGCTCCGGACGCATCAGCATGCTTCGGACACTGGTTTGAGTGTATGGAATTCTTCCTGGACAATTCCGCAGCCGTCAAAGACGCTACGGACGCTGCGAGGATGAGACTCGGAATTCTGCGGAATTGGGTAAGCCACCGGGTTTACCCCCTCATCCAAGACGCCGAGACGTACCTGGCCGCCTGCGACATCTTAAAGGCGCATTACCAGCAGCCTACGAATGAGGTGTATGCTAGGCACCTGCTCGCTACCCGCGCACAGCGACCTGGGGAATCGGTGGAGGAGTTCCTGAGCACCCTGAAAATGCTTGGCAAAGACTGCAAGTGCCGAGATGTAAAAGCCGCAGTGTACACTGACGAGCTTGTTCACGATGCCTTCATCACAGGCCTCAGCTCCACTTACATCCGGCAAAGACTGCTGGAAAAAAACGGGGTTGGACCTGAAACAGGCTGCGGACACCGCGCGATCCCTAGATGTGGCCCAGAGAAACTCGGACGCCTACTCTTCAGCCTGCGCCGTCCATGCCGCCACGTGTGCACCGAGGGCGCCGCCATCTTGGAAGGCATCTTCCCTGCCCGACAGCCCGACACCGGCTGGGCCCCGCTCTCCCCCCCAGAAGCCCTACGACAGCCGCGACGCGTCAGGGACCCAACTGCTACTTCTGCGGGCAGCCAAAGCACACCAGAAACCTGTGCCCGGCGAAAGGCACCACCTGCTTTAAGTGCGGTAAGAAGGGGCACTTCGGGAAGGTGTGCAGAGGGAACCCCGCCGGAAAACCCGCCACCGCCGCGTGTGCGCCGTGGGAGCGGCCATCTTGGACGCCATCTTGCCCGACCTCGTGGGGTCCGCCATCTTGTGAGCAGACAGCGTGGATGCCATCTTGTATCGATCAGGGCCCTACAGTGGCATCGGTCACAGTGGACCAGACCAGGCCGCACCCGCTATCCAGATCAATGGTGGACATCGAGGTAAACGGGTGCCGGGTTAAATGCTTAATTGACAGTGGAAGCACGGAGAGCTTTATCCACCCAGAACTGGCACAACAACTCTCCCTAAAGGTGGTCCCTACTCAGGGTACCATCTCTATGGCTGATAAAACCCAGACATCGACCATTCTGGGTTACTGCACGGTACAATTGTGCGTTAACGGAACTGTATATGATAATTTTAAAGTATTAATCATGAAGAACCTATGTGCAAGCGTGATCTTGGGCCTGGATTTCCAGTGCAACCACCAAAGCATCACGCTCAAGTACGGTGGGTCCCAGCCGCCCCTCACAGTGTGCGGTCTGGCTACCCTGAAGGTAAAGCCGCCTTCGCTATTCGTGAACCTTACCCCTAACTGCCGGCCAATAGCAACCAAAAGCAGGAGGTACAGCTGGGAGGACAGGCGGTTTATCGCGACCGAGGTAGACAGGCTCCTGAAAGAGCGCATTATTGAACGCAGCAACAGCCCGTGGCACGCCCAAGTGGTAGTGGTAAGGGGTAGCGAGAAGAAACGGATGGTGATCGACTATAGTCAAACGATCAACAGGTACACCCTACTAGACGCCTACCCGCTACCCCGCATATCAGAAATGGTGAACCAAATCGCCCAATACCGGGTGTTCTCCACCATCGACCTCAAGTCAGCGTACCACCAGCTCCCTATCAGACCAGAGGACCGCCCGTACACCGCCTTCGAGGCGAACGGACGCCTCTACCAATTCCTCAGAGTCCCCTTTGGGGTGACGAATGGGGTCTCGGTCTTCCAGAGGGAGATGGACCGCATGGTCAATGACCACCACTTGCAGGCAACCTTCCCCTACCTCGACAACGTCACCATCTGCGGTCACAACCAGCAGGATCACGACTCGAACCTCGAGAGGTTCCTGAAAACCGCACAAAAACTCAACCTCACCTACAACGAGGACAAGTGCGTTTACAACACCATGCGCCTCTGCATACTAGGCAGCGTGGTGGAGAATGGGGAAATCGGGCCAGACCCCGACCGATTGCGCCCCCTACGGGAGCTGCCCCTGCCCAACACTCCCAAAGCCCTGAAAAGGTGCCTGGGGTTATTTTCTTATTATTCCCAATGGGTCCCCAACTACTCCGACAAAGCCCGCCCCCTCTTGAAAGCATCCTCTTTCCCGCTCTCTGCTGAGGCCCACGCCGCCTTCAAAAGCATTAAGCAGGATATTGAGCGGGCCACGCTACAGGCAGTGGACGAGAACACTCCATTTCAAGTGGAAAGTGATGCGTCTGACTTCGCCTTGGCGGCCACCCTCAACCAGGCGGGGCGGCCCGTAGCTTTCTTCTCAAGGACCCTCCAAGGGCCCGAGATCAGACACTCCTCCGTGGAAAAGGAGGCCCAAGCCATCGTGGAGGCAGTGCGCCACTGGCGCCACTACCTAGCCGGCAAACGCTTCACCCTACTTACCGACCAGCGGTCGGTAGCGTTTATGTTCAATAATAAACAGAGGGGGAAGATTAAAAATGATAAGATTCTTAGGTGGCGGATCGAGCTCTCCACCTTCGAGTACGACATTATGTACCGGCCAGGGGCCCTTAACGAATCCCCTGACGCCCTCTCACGAGGGATGTGTGCCAGCGCCACCGGGGATCGGCTACAGACCCTCCACAACGCCCTCTGCCACCCAGGGGTCACGCGGCTGTTCCACTTCATAAAGTCCCGTAACTTACCCTACTCGATTGAGGAAGTTCGGTCCCTGACCAGGAACTGCCGCACTTGTGCTGAGTGCAAGCCTCGGTTCTACCGCCCAGATAGAGCCCACTTAATCAAAGCTACACGGCCCTTTGAGCGGCTCAGCTTAGATTTCAAGGGCCCCCTCCCGTCCGTCGACCGCAATGTTTACTTCCTGAACATTGTGGACGAATACTCCCGGTTCCCATTCGCCTTCCCCTGCCCAGACATGACCAGCGCCACGGTCATTAAATGCCTCAACAGCCTGTTCTGCCTGTTCGGTATGCCGAGCTACATCCATACGGATAGGGGGGCGTCCTTCATGAGTGAAGAGCTACGCCAGTACATGCTGTCCAAGGGGATCGCCACGAGCCGTACCACCAGCTACAATCCCCGGGGTAACGGCCAAGTGGAGCGAGAGAACGGGACAGTATGGAAAGCAGTCACTCTAGCTCTAAGGACCAAGGGCCTCCCTATCTCCCGCTGGCAGGAAGTCCTCTCGGATGTGCTCCATTCGATACGGTCGCTATTGTGTACGGCCACTAATACCACGCCTCATGAACGAATGTTTGTCTTTCCCCGGAAATCCACCTCAGGCGTATCCATGCCGTCATGGCTCTCCACCCCAGGTCCGGTACTCGTGCGAAGGCATGTGAGGGGCCACAAGACGGACCCTCTCGTGGAGCCAGTACACCTACTCCACGCCAACCCCCAATACGCATATGTCTGGCACACCGACGGAAGGGAGGACACCGTGTCCATAAAAGACGTCGCCCCAGCCGGCATTGACAACAACCACGGCAATAGCGGCAACGACGATCACAGCAACTCTTACCCACCCACTACTCTTTCATCACCCCCGGAAGAACACCGACCAACGGCACCCCCACCAACTACCCCTCCAACAACCCTGGCGGCACCCCCGGCAGAGATCCAGGAGGCTACCGGGGACACCCAGCCGACACCCGCGGCACCGCAACAGCCACGTCGGTCGCAGAGGACTATCAAACCCCCAAACAGACTAAATCTATAGAAGGGGTGAATGTGATGAAATATTCCATTCACCACTGCCTGTGACTGAGATCGGTTTCAGTGTCATTTCCCTTCCCCCAGACCTCATTGTATTGTGTACTGGAATGTGCTGTATTGTATACTGGAATGTGCTGGAATGTGCTGTGTGTAGGGCTCCGCCCATACCTGGCCCCGTTTGTAAGCTAGCTTCAGTCTGGCCTCAGTCTCCAGAAGGAAGACACCTCTCTCTCTTACGTGTTACTTTCTAAGTTAATAAAAGCCTTGTTTTTGTTCTGCTAACTTCGAGTCTCGGAATTATTGAGGCACATCACAGGCAACAGAATATTGGATGAGTTAAAGTTTATGGAGGGTGGAGGTTGGGAGTCTGGCCAAGAGAACGTTGAAATAGTCGAGTCTGGAGGTGACAAAGACGTAGATGAGGGGCAGCCAATGGCCGCAGAGAGGCAGGAATCTAACCCTCAAAATACAAATAAGTGGACTGGAAACTCAAATTGCAAATGCCTGCATCAAATCCTCAAACTTTCTTTCACTTTTTCCCCCCTCATCCTTCACTGCATCTGGACAGGCCTCATGCCCCACACTTTGAGAATCACCGGTTTACAGTACTCCTGCTCACTTTGAAGAATTTTTGAAACTTTTCGCTTTCTGTGCTATCATGGTTCCAGACTTCTTCCTCCCGATTGGGAGATTGTATTCTGGAGAAAGTATTGATAAATTGTTTGAAAAAATATAAGCAGCTCAGCTTCAGAAAAAAAAATCTTCAACTTTGTACTTTTGCTTTGATCTCTATTTTAATCTTATGTGGCTACGCACCCACCCCCCTCAGTGGGTCATGACACAAGGTGTTAAAACTTGCCATATTTTCCAGTCATGGGCTGATGACCTCCAGCAGGTAAGATTTGGAATCAGGTGCCTTCAGTCTTTTGAGCAGTGTATGTCAGAAGGAAGGAAGGTCACTTTGGCAACAATTTGTCTGTTATTGACAGAATTTGAGCATCCCTCCCCGATCAGTGAATTTAATTGCCATTGCAAGGACTGACCTGATGCCAAAGAAATACTTGCACTATCATGCTAACTGTCCTTCACAGCCACTAATGAGCTTATCCAGCTCTCAAACTAGAGGGAATTTTTATGCTTAGTTATATCTAACATTGATTCATCTGATCACCAGAAAGGACACAACAGTGCAATAGTTGACAGATTTTGGTCTGTATCCAAGCAGCCTTTTATTGTTATCTTGGTGTATCTTGAAAGGAATAGAAATTGCAGTGTTTGGCTTCATGAATTGGAATGGCCTCAGACAGGAAGCTGATACCTCAGTCTTGCATTCCAACTGCTTATTTAAAAAAAGCAGACTTCATTCTGGCTCAGACATGGATATTGTATCTAGTGCCGTATCCCATCCAAACAGCTATGTATTTGCATTGGCTCACAGACTTGGTTTAACGAGAGATACACGGCGACACTTGCCAAAAAGCAGAAATACATTGGGAAAGATCATATGAGTACAGTGTATGCTTTTCTGTCCTTTTCGGTCATAAGCCTCAGTATGAGAACACCCTGACCTGATCTTGCCAAAGGTACAAGTCTCAGATTAACTACACATTACCTGATGTTCAGACAGAAAACAAGGAAGATATTTAGATTTGCTTCCGATGTTGGAGCCATTCCACTTCTCGAGAAGGACAGTCACATTCCACTCTGGGATGGGAAAGGCACAAGCTGAGCTCTATATTTTGCAGAAATGTGATCTGAGCTCTCATGTCAGCTTTCAAAAGTTGCATCAAAGTTCAGCAACTCAATCGGCCAAATCAAAATCTGGCACAAGCAACATTCAAAAGCTTTATCTGATTCAGATTGTTGATTTGATCGCCCAGATGTTTGGCTTTTCAAACCTAATCAAACTTGTTGGCGGCTAAATTGGATATCCCCCGAAAGCGGGTGCGGGGATCACGATGCGCAATTAACCTGTGCCCATTGATTGCAATGCAAGCTGCATGTCAACTTTGTGCTGCCTGCTCATTTGAATGATCTCTGTGTCCAGCCAGCGAATGGTTTTGATGGAGTAAATAAGGAGAAACTGTTTCCAGCAGCAAAAAGGTCGGTAACCAGAGGACACAGATCAAAGAAAATTGGCAAAAAAAACAGAGGTGAAATGAGGAGGTATTTTTTATGCAGCGAGTTGTTATGATCTGGAATGCACTGCCTGAAAGGGTGGTGGAAGCAGATTCAATAATAAGTTTCAAAGGGAAATCGGATAAATATTTGAAGGGGAAAATTTTGCAGTGCTATGAGCAAGGAGCAGAGGAGTGGGACTAACTGGATAACTCTTTCAAAAAGTTGGCACAGGCACGATGGGCCAAATGGCCTCCTGTGCTGTATAGAATCATAGAATGGTTACAGCACAGAAGGAGGCCATTCGGCCCATCAAGCCCATGCCGGCTCTCTGCAATAGCACTTCAGCTAGTCCCGCTCCCCCGCCCTTTTCCAGTAGCCCTGCAAATTTTTTTCCTTCAGGTACTTATCCAATTCCCCTTTGAAAGCCATGATTGAATCTGCCTCCACCATCCTTTCAGGCAGTGCATTCCAGATCCTAACCACTCACTGCATAACAAAGTTTTTCCTCATGTCGCCTTTGGTTCTACTGCAAATCACCTTAAATCTGTGTCCTCTGGTTCTCAACCCTTCTGCCAATGGGAACAGTTTATCGCTATCTACTCTGTCTAGACCCCTTGTGATTTTGAACACCTCTATCAGATCTCCTCTCAGCCTTCTCTGCTCTAAGGAGAATAACCCCAGCTTCTCCAGTCTATCCACATAACTGAAGTCCCTCATCCCTGGAACCATTCTTGCACCCTCTCTATGGCCTTCACATCCTTCCTAAAGTACGGTGCCCAGAATTGGGCACAATAGTCCAGTTGAGGCAGAACCAATGTTTTATCAAGGTTCATCATAACCTCCTTGCTTTTGTACTCTATGCCTGTATGAAGCCCAGGATCCCGAATGCTTTTTTAACCACTTTCTCAACCTGCCCTGCCACCTTCAACGATTTGTGCACATATACCCCCAGGTCTCTCTGTTCCTGCACCCCCTTTAGAATTGTACCCATTAGTTTATATTGCCTCTCCTCGTTCTTCCCACCAAAATGTATCACTTTACACTTTTCTGTGTTAAATTTCATCTGCCACGTGTCCGCCCCATTCCACCAGCCTGTCTATGTCCTCTTGAAGTCCATCACTATCCTCCTCACTGTTCACTATACTTCCAATTTTGTGTTATCTGCAAATTTTGAAATTGTGCCCTGTACACCCAAGTCTAAATCATTAATATATATCAAGAAAAGCAGTGGTCCTAGTACCGACCCCTGGGGAACACCACTGTATACCTTCCTCCAGTCCGAAAAACAACCGTTCACCACTACTCTCTGTTTCCTGTCACTTAGCCAATTTCGTATTCATCCTGCCACTGTCCCTTTTATTATGTATCATTCTATGATTCTATTTTATGATACCACCTGA
Source organism: Somniosus microcephalus (assembly GCF_052327205.1). NCBI lineage: Eukaryota > Metazoa > Chordata > Chondrichthyes > Squaliformes > Somniosidae > Somniosus > Somniosus microcephalus. Next base: position 83,402,523 of record NC_140991.1, on the reverse strand, counting down.
CTCAGGGGCGCTACGGCCACCCTGCAGTAGGCCTGGGGGAGGATTGATGCGGCCATAGCAACGGCGGGAATGGTGTAGTAAGTCAGTCCCTAATATTTTCAGGATGCTAGCTACCCTATTTCCACCAGGCTGAAGGCCTGAAAATCTACCCCTACGGATTTTGAGTAAAATTCTGGTGGGACAGAAGTTGTGTATGGAGATGTTGGCCTAGGAATTGATTCACGCCAACAGGCCAACGCGAACCGGATGCAAGAGCCAGTCACTGTGCCAAAACAGGTAGGCCTGCCACACAACCGATACTGGGCCTCAGACCTCATTTACATGAGGCCGGTGAGCTGCAGATATCTACATCCCTAGCATCCCCAGACAGCTAGCTGGCAAAGAGCACCGCTGGTTAGAGCGCACATAGACCACATTTTCCTGAACACAGAGCAGCCCAATTTAGCAAAGGGAGCCTCAAACAGGCATGAGGCCCCTTACTTACATATGAAAAGGCCCTAAAGCCTGTTTCAGGTGTGGGCCCTGGATGCCTCTTTTTCTGCCTTTGCCAATATGGCGGGTGGCCAACTTCGGGTACGCAATGAGTTTGTGTGCCCCGTCTGCCCGCCCGCTTAGTCACTGTTTTGCGCTTGAAAAATGGGCGCAGCGCCATTGAGTTTCTAGGCCATTGTTCTTGGAAAGGTGTGGAACTTACATTCATTGGGTAGCATGAATGGGAACTTTGTGAGTTTTGTACACAGGGCCTATAGATGGTACTTGTGGATGAAAGAGGGAAGGTGTACACAAGATGTATGAGAGAACCATGAATATCTCTTGTAGCTGGGATAAAATGTGGGTGCATCATTGCTGAGCAAGCAAGCAAAGCCTGCTCAGTTGGGCTTCAAGCTAGTTTTCAGTTGTATGGGCTGCGGTTTCAAGGTATTTTTTTTATCTGGCAACATTTTGTAAGTTATGCTTGGATCATTGTGCAAAGATTTTTTGCTTCACTGGTTCTGCCATTTTGTAAAATTCCTTTGCTGTGCTGACTTGGGCTGAAAGTTGTAAGTCGCTGTAGCGATACAAGTCACACTGGGAGGGTGGAATTTTCTGTCTCAATTGCCACACAGCTGGATAATTTAATAAGGAGAACCACTTTCTGAAAAGATACCTCAGGCATGATGTGCCACTCCAGGACCATGCCACTTCTGCCTGGGAATGTCAGAGGATACCTGTCTTTGGGACCTCCACTTTACCGCAAACAAAGTGACCAGTCTAGGCCATCTGCTGCAGCCTGACCTAAAGGCATCGTCAAGAACTGGGACAGCTCTTGTTGCTGTTCAGTTTATCACAACATTAGCCTTCTATGCAACAAAAAGCTGTGTTACTTTCAAGGGATATGGGGAAAGTGGAATTGAGGTCAAAGATCAGCCATGATCTTATTGAATGGCGGAGCAGGCTCGAGGGGCCGAATGGCCTACCCCTGCTCCTAGTTCTTATGTTCTTACATCCTCTCCTGTTCCCTTCAGTCCTCTGTCTCTGACCTTTTGTGCATTCCACCCCTTCATCCCACCATTGGTAGCAGAGTCCTCCCCTGCCTCGGTCCTACTCTCTGGAACTCCCTCCCTAAACTCCTAACCTATTTACTTCTGCACCTTTAAAACCTACTCAAAACACATATTTTCAACAAAACTTTTGGTCACCTCTCCTAAATTGTACAGCAGAGCTCATTGTTTGCTTCTTAGTTCATTTTCTTTCTTTATTTCTTCTCCACATCTACCCCCCTCATGTAAAGGGCCTTGGAATGTTTACTGCATTAAAAGCCCTATTTAAATGCAATTTGCTGATGCAGGAAATACCATCCATCAGTGGAGGCTGCACAAAAGCACATCATCTGTAATCATGCTGACCTGGCAGATTGCCCACCATTCACAATACTTATTACTTCATCTGCTCCCTATCCCCTAACAGCATTGAAACACCAGACGAAGGGGAAATAAGTTGTCTAATTTATCAATGTGCCTATACAAAAGTGAAGTGATCTATTTCCTCCACTCATGCTTCCATTTGGTAACTCTGAATTTCACACAATCTGCTTCTTAACCTTAACTTTAAACTGTGCAAAATTGCTTCCCAGTTGGGGGATGGGAGGCGACTGTGGTGACAGGTTGAAGTGTGTTGCTGTGAGCCTGCCGGAATGCCATGGCCTTGATCCTCTGGGTCCAGGGAACTCAGATGTCCCTATAAACAGTTGTGATAACACAGTCGCTGCTCACACCTGCCTGCTCGTCGGCACCCACTCAGTCCTTTGGGCCCTTGCTAAAGTTGGAGGATGTGTGGCTACCTTGGGAGGAAGCCATGCCAGTGGTGCTGGCACTGCAGCTGGAGCTTGTATTAGGACACTGGTGTCTTCAATGTTGGTGAAGCCAGCCGTCCCTGTTCTTCTCAATCTTCTAGTCTTTCTAAGTTGACGGTATTAGAGTATTTGGATGCCCAAGGTCTCCAAGGTGCCTGTTACAAATTTCATGAGAGAATGCTGTAATGTATGTAATGTATATATACCTTAAGGGAGAGAACTACTTTTTACAGCTCCTGTATACTGTAGTACCGGCAGTGACCACACCTGTATATAAACCCTGAGTAGTGATCTGTATAGTTAGTTCTAGAGTAACCCTCATTCAGTAAACACCTGTTCAATCGTTCCCTGCAGTCTGTTATCTGATTATTGAAGGACACAACATTAAGATACACGGACATAACATTGGCGACGACGCAGATTCGAACCTACCTGCAACTCTGTATCACCTCCCAGGGATTCGCTCCTGGAGAACAGTGGAAGGAGGTCGAGTCCAGAAGCACGGGCGTCGACCACGGGCAACCGCCCAGTCATCCAGCGGAGATTTGAGCATCGTAAGGGAGGCTATCGAGAGCCAGGCTTGGCTTTCCAGTCACGGTGGTCCAGCGAAACGGGCTGGCAACAGGTACTGCGCAGACCCTTCCCGGACAGCGGCGGGCTTGAGCCCGACTAAGCGGCACAGAAAAAGGCCGAGCAGCGTCGACAGGGGAGAGAGAGAGGGCAGAGCACACAGGGCGCAGCCGGTGTTCAGGACCGAGTGGCGTCAACGGGGGAGAGAGACGAGAGAGAGCAGAGCGCAGCCGGTGGTCAAGGGCCGAGCAGCGTCAACGGGGGAGAGAGGCGCGCAGGAAAACGCGAGGCGCTGCCATTGCCACGAGGACCGCCGAGAGCGGCGTTGGCAGCAGCGTGGGAGACGCCATTTTAAGCCGCAGCGGGGAAGAAAGGAAAGCGCGGGAGACACCATTTTAAGCCGCAGCAGGGAAGAAAGGAAAGCGCGGGAGACGCCATTTTAAGCCAGTCTAACCACACCCAAAAATGCCGAAGGTGGCAGTATCACAGCGTTCGACAATGAAGTCGAAGATTGGATGACATATGTCGAACGCATAGAAGTATACTGCAAGGCGAATGAAGTGCCAGATGACAAGAAAGCGCTGGTATTGTTGAATTCAATGGGTGCAAAAACGTATGGCTTACTACGAAACCTAGTAACCCCAGAGAAGCCAGTAGAAAAGGATTTTGAAAACATAGTGTCAATCCTACAGGATCACTTAAACCCCACACCGCTGCTGATAGCAGAAAGATTTAAGTTTCACAAAAGGAACCAGCATAAAGATGAAAGTAATGCTGAGTATTTAACGGAACTACGCAAGCCATCGAAACACTGCCAGTTTGGAACGGGACTTGCAGATACTTTAAGGGACAAGTTTGTGTGTGGGCTTCAAAGTGAAGGAACCCAGAAACAGCTTCTATCAGAAAAGGATCTTACGCTGGACAAGGCTTTCAGCATTGCAGTATCACACGAAGCAGCAGCACGGGGCGTTGCAGAGATACAACGGAGACCGCAAGAATATGGCACAAATGAAATGTCATACGGAACAGTGAAGTGCTATCGCTGCGGCAGAACAACACACGACCATAATGATTGCTGGTTCAAGGACAAAGTGTGCAGACAGTGTGGAAAAGTAGGACACATAGCAAGAGTCTGCAGGTCGGGAAAGAAAACCAGCAGCAAGAAATCTCCACAGGAGAAGTACAAGAAGGTACATAAGGTGACGGAGAGTAGTTCAGACGAACAGAAGAGTGATACAGACTCCGGATGCAAGGAGCTGGGTTGTCTGAAACTACATAATGTGATCAAAACGGAGGATCACCAAACTATCTGGGTCACGCTCAAGATAGCAGGAGTCCAAGTGAAAATGGAATTGGACACAGGATCAGCCCTAACAGTCATAAACCGAAGGGACTACAAGCGGCTATTCTCACATATACCCTTGTGAGATACAAAGATTGTCTTGAAGACGTACAGGGGGCAAAAAGTCTACCCCAAAGGAAAAATAAGGGTGAACGTTATATATAACGGCAAGGAAACACCAAAAATGGACCTATATGCATTGCCATATGGAGGACCACCACTACTAGGACGTGAATGGATCCAGAAGATACAGCTAGATTGGCATTCCATACAAGCGCTGACTGTAGATGCCAAAAAGAACGACGATGTCACACCTGGACGACTGTCAAAAATGCTAACTGACGCACAAGAAGTGTTCCAGCAGGGACTCGGAACACTAAAAGGCATAACAGCGATGATCAAAATAGAGGAAAATGCAAGCCCAAAGTTTTTTAAGGCCAGACCGGTACCTTATGCGATCCACCCAGCCGTCGAAGCAGAGCTGGAAGGTTTGGAACGTTCAGGAGTACTGTCCAAAGTGGACTGAAGCGAGTGGGCTACACCCATCATTCCTGTAATGAAGAGGTCATTGAGTAATACGCCTGGGGAACCAAAGAAGGTTCGCATCTGTGGGGACTTTAAGGTGACAGTGAACCCAGTCCTTCACACTGTACAATATCCGCTTCCGCGGATTGAAGATATTTTCGCCTCGCTATCTGGAGGGAAACGCTTCACGAAGATTGATCTGGCCCAGGCGTACCTGCAAATGGAGGTAGAAGAAGCCTCGAAACAGTACCTCACGACCAACACTCATAAAGGCCTCTACCAATACAACCGGCTGGTGTTCGGGGTAGCATCAGCTCCGGCTATTTGGCAAAGGGCAATGGAACAAGTCCTGCAAGGGATTCCAGGGACCCAGTGTTATTTGGACGACATCCTGGTCACGGGCGAAAATGACAGTGATCACCTCGCCAACCTGGAGCAGGTGCTCACTAGATTGAAGGAATATGGGCTCCGAGCTAATCGCCACAAATGCGAGTTTTTCCAGAAGCAGATCTCGTATTGTGGCCACGTTATTGATAAAGAGGGGTTACATAAGTCCCCTGAAAAGATTGAGGCAGTAGTCAAGGCTCCAGCACCGGAAAATGTGTCACAACTGAGGTCGTTCCTCGGGCTGGTGAACTACTACCATAAGTTCTTGCCGAATTTGTCTACCATACTACACCCACTGAACACCCTACTGCAAACGGGGGTACCATGGAAGTGGAGTGACGAATGTAAACGAGCTTTCCAGAAGAGCAAAGCATTGATCACATCAAAAGAGGTGTTGGCTCATTTCAACCCAGCACTACCAATTCAGTTGGCGTGTGATGCATCACCCCATGGCATTGGAGCGGTGCTGTCGCACAAATTCCCGGACGGCTCAGAGAGGCCAGTAGCCTTTGCGTCTCAGTCACTAACCTCAGCCGAGCGTAACTACGCCCAGATTGACAGGGAGGCCCTCAGCCTAGTGTGGGGAGTGAAAAAGTTCAATCACTATCTGCACGGGCAGAAGTTCACCTTGCTGACTGACCACCAACCACTTGTCTCCATCTTTAATCCAAAGAAGGGCGTTCCGGTGATGACTGCGCAACGGCTACAAAGATGGTCCCTTTTTCTAGAGGTGCACCAATATGAAATCGAGTATAAGGGCACGAAACAGCATGGAAATGCTGATGGGCTATCACGCCTGCCACTGCCTACTGCGGAGGAAGCACCAGCAGTGGATCCTGTCAAAATATTTCATTCGACTATAATTGAATGCTTGCCAGTAACTAACGCTGGTATAGAGAAGGAGACCCGAAATGACCCGACACTGTCTCGGGTATATGATTTGACGGTGAAGGGATGGCCAGCACATGGCGACTCACTGTTGCCAGCATTCTCATCCAGAAGAGAACAGCTGTCAGTATGCCAGGGGACCTTGATGTGTGGATCCCGAGTGGTAATTCCACCCAAGTTAAGGGAGAGAGTGCTCAATGAGCTTCACGAAGGTCATCTGGGAGGGGTGAAAATGAAAAGCCTTGCTGGGGCTTATGTGTGGTGGCCGGGGATCGATCAGCAAATCGAGGACCTGACAAAGAGCTGCTCAGGATGCCAGAAGGTCCAAAATGCACCACCACATGCCCCTCTACACCCATGGGAGTGGCCCTCATCTCCATGGCAACGGGTGCATATTGATTTTGCTGGTCCATTCATGGACTCCATGTTTTTAATAGCCGTGGATGCGCACTCGAAATGGCCCGAGGTGATCAAAATGTCCTCCGCCACCACGGAGAAAACTATTGCAGTCCTACGGACCATTTTTGCCAGGAACGGCTTGCCAGAGCAGATTTGCTCTGATAACGGACCACAGTTTGTGTCCGAAGAGTTTCGAAGATTTATGAATAGGAATGGGGTAAGGCATTACACATCCGCCCCGTATCATCCAGCCACAAATGGATTGGCTGAGAGGTTCGTACAAACCTTTAAAAAAGCAGTAAAGGCCATGTGCGATGACGACATTCCACTGCAGTATAAGGTGGACAATTTCCTGTTAGCCTACAGAAATGCGACACATGCAGTCACCAACCAGGCCCCGGCCATGATGTTCTTTAACCAAAGGTTGAGATCTCGTCTGGATTTGCTCAGACCAAATGTACGAAGAGATGTTGAGAGTAAGCAATTCCAGCACATCAATGAGAAGCCGACAAGGAGCTTCAATGTAGGGCAACCAGCCTTGGCCCGCGACTACCGAACAGAGAAATGGCAACCAAGAACGATATGCACACGGCAGGGGCCACTAATGTACACAGTGGATGTTGGGGAGAACATTGTGAGACGCCATGCTGACCAGATCCTAGAGTCACAGGAACGAGTCAACCCCATGCCTCGGCCATACGTACCTGGTGAGGAACCCGACGTACAGGCCGCATCTACCTCAGAAACAGTAGCATTGGAAGCTGATGAATCAGCTGACGACAGGGTGCTAGAATCGCCTCCGCAGCAAGAGAGAGACACTCGGGAAAGGCGTTATCCAGAAAGAATCAGGAGCCTCCCCAGAGACTGAATATATGAATGGACTATTTTCATATAACATTGTATATTAAAAATGTTAATTGTTAAATGAGTATTATGGTACTGTTAATCTAAAAGGGGAGGAATTGTAATGTATGTAATGTATATATACCTTAAGGGAGAGAACTACTTTTTACAGCTCCTGTATACTGTAGTACCGGCAGTGACCACACCTGTATATAAACCCTGAGTAGTGATCTGTATAGTTAGTTCTAGAGTAACCCTCATTCAGTAAACACCTGTTGAATTGTTCCCTGCAGTCTGTTGTCTGATTATTGAAGGACACAACATTAAGATACACGGACATAACAAATGCTATTCTGTATTGGTCCCTGACTGCTTTGGGGCTTCCCTGCAGATGGTTGTAAAGATGTCATTCACTCCATAGGACACTATGGATTCTGCAGAATCCTCCTACAGTACGACAATGATGTCCTAGGTGCTCTCTGCACATTCTCGGACAACTGCTGCATCCTGTTCATGGCAGAGACTGTGTTTGAACCTAATGCTTTGTTCTCCTACATCATCTGACGACTGATGTAGGATACCAATCCCTTTTCCATGCACTACAGACATGGCCTAGCCTTGCAGCCTGCTCTGATTTATCCTCTTGCTCTCCTGCCCACTCCACACTTCTCCATACTTGTAAATAATGCTTCATCTGGTGCAAAATTGCCTGCTCCGTGGTGCTAATAGCTGGGATGATGCTGGGCAGGGGGAGTGCTTGACGCAATATGTTATGATGTGTAAGTGGCCATGATGCCACTGTATCCTGGATTCTCATCTTGGGAAGAACCTATAGGAAGGGAAAAGCTCAGCCCGTTACAAGGGGTCCCTAAGATAATGCACTCAAAGGGATGCTCTTTCAGACCATAAGACATTTTGTGCATGTTACCACTGCTTAGCAAGTGTAGCCCCTGGGGCAGAGGAAAACAGGAAGTATGGAAAGGATATCTAAAAAGGGAGATGCTTGTTGGGTGTGTCACTGCGTCTCTGAACTTAGCCATGCCAGTGTCTCCCACAGTTTCCCTGGGGAACAGCGTGGGGCTCATTACGTCATGCGGAGTCAGATCTGGAGAGGCGTTGTCGTTCTTTTCTGGTGTTTATGTGCAATCCTGGCCAGCACAGAGAAGACAATAAAGAATATTCGAGCAATTCATACAGCACCACATACAACACTCATGTGACCACAACAACTCGCTCCTGGGGCCAGCACTTTCCAAGTCTTTTTAGTGGTGGTGCTGAGTTGGAGCAGAACTTGTAAGTACTAAGTGAAATCTGTAAGGCTAGCACCTGCAAATGTTTCCCGCACCTTTTATTGCATGCAAGAGTGTTGTAGAAAAGGAATGTTCTCCTCATCCTATAACCCTGAAGGGGCCGGGGATTACATGCTGCGTGCCACGCCTTCCACAGAGAAAGAGACAGCAAGTATGCGAAGGAGAATCAGCTTACCCTTGGCAGTTTTGTTCATCCCTGAAAACCTCTACAACATTTTCTCCCAAATCTGGCAAACCCGGGAGATGGTATTGAACTGCTGCACACTCCTTTCAGGTAGCTTGTGTCACTGTCTTAGAAGGAGAGTGGCCCTCTGTTACAAAAAAGGCACCTTCTTTTGCTGCATTTCCCACAGTGGAACCTCCAGGGCTCCATCTGTAAGTGGGAAGTTTTCTCCACTTGCAGCTTCCAACTATTCTTCCGCAGAGCAAATGTTAGCATTCCACGGGGAAGAAAAATGTCTCCTTTTAAATGTTGCTGGCTATCAAACAGTCTGTTGGTCGACTTAACTCCCTGTACATGCACTGGAGCCTAAGCAAATTAGGTGGCAAGCCTTGAATTGCAAAATTCGGCAGGTCGCAACCAATCCCCTGCACTGCATGTACCTGTATGCCTGCACCACAGGTATGCACAGTCTCAATTTTAGCAAAAAATTGGCCTATTATGTTAACTCCCTGCACCACTGAATCTGCATAATGTTTTCTTCTAATCTCTGACTCTAGGGCCTGGATTTTGTCAATGGGGAGCTTTTGGAAGCGGGACTCCCACTTGTCAGGTTTTAGTCCCGCCTCCATCGACTTGTGGTCAACCCATGCTATTTTCCCTTGATTGACCTTGTTAAGCCCGCCAATTAAGGGAAAGCCAGTTACAGGTGACGTCAGCGAGTGACGTTTCATCTGTCAAGAGCTTTTGACAGACGAAATGTCAGCGTTTGACAGCTCTGTGAAGCTGGCAAACATTGACAATCTGTCTTCTAAGTTGAGTCTTTACTCAAGACTCAATTAGAAAGCCTTCCTGAGCAGAAATCAGAAGGCTGCAGCTTTTGACAGTTCAGTGGCCATTCTGCTTTCTTTGCCGGTGAGCTGAGGGACTCCTGAGACCTGAAGGGAGGAAGCCTGCAGGAAGAAGTAAAACTTATTAAAACACTTTACACACACCTCACACTTACCTCTGCACACATGCACCCATCACTCACCTGCACACTGGACATCTCAGCCCCTCCGAACCCCGCAGACCAACAGCCCGCCTCGCTGACCCTGGCGAGGTTCAGAGCTGTCGGGAAGCCCACACTTTAGGTATCAAAATAGGGATTAGCCAAAAAACTACCTGTTAACAGGCAGTTAATTGGCACTAATCCCCTTCCCGTCTCGAGGAGACGGGACCCAGCGCAGGTTGGGTACCCGCCTCCTGGGAAGATGGCATAGAGGCGGGTTGGGGGCGGGATGGGTACCCGCCCCCAGATTCTGCCATTTTCCCAGTAGTCCCGCTTCCAAACCCGCCTCCCCAGGGCTGGCAAGATCGCCCCCAACAGAACAGCAAACTACATGAACTCACTTATATAAAAAAATGTTTCCTCAACTGCAGTTGTGATGTGTTCGCATTGCTGATGTGTTAATCAATATACATCTATTTATTTCAGTGACCTTTGTTACAAATGTCTAGTGTTATTTTTTGAGCTTCTACAGTACTCCGGAAATAGGGTGTGCCAAATTTCCTGACATAAATTATTTCCAGAGAGAAGCCTGTTGTCATGTGCCATGACTCCAAAAGCCTTTTTCGGGATTTCCTGTGGGAATTGTGACATTCTTAAAACTACGATAGGAGGGGGGAGAGCTAAATCTTTTTAATCCAAGATAAGAGTTAATTGAGTTTGCATTTCTCATAGAGATTGTCTCAGTTAGTGTACTGTATTTAGCAGTGGTATGCCTTATATTTTTGTAAGTTATAATAAAATTGAAAATAAACAGCCGGCATAACAATAAAATGATTTCCATTTGACTCCTTTCAAACAAATACAAACTCCATACAGCATGGTTAGTACGACATCTGTTCTGATTAGCACTTTGGGGGTTAAATATTTTAACCGAGCAATTTGAAATGTTTTTACAGTTCAGCTGCGGTGTCCCAAATTCAAATTGTTTCCTTCCTCCATTGCGGCCATTAGCAATTACTAATGTCATTTTAGTTAGCAGTATACTAATTCTCCAACTTATGTTAACGTTACTCACTTCAAATCATTATGAGTCAAGTAATGTGAATTTCCTGGGGGCTTCTCCTGTTCTGTCGACGGAACTTCGGCGGAAGTTCAATTGAAACCCCGTTTACGCACATGAACAGGATTTCCACTTAACTTCTGCCAAGGTTATGGTGGCAGAGCAGGAGAAACCCCCAAGATATCCATGGTGATGTTTTCTCAGTGTTAAAAATAGGTTATAGCAAAGTTAGCTGGGGCAAGAATGGTGAGATCATTATAATTCTTGGTTGAGGGACAAATCTTTGTGAATATTAGTTTGCCAGCCCTTTTTATTGGGCAGAGGAAGGAAAGGAAAGAAGAGATCGAATATTCATGCGTCCTTTTTTATCTCACACTTTTTCATAAAGAAGGTGTCCTTTTAAAATAAAGCCTTGTAATGACTGGGTGATTATATACAACTTCATGGAGATGAAAAGCACAAAAAATTCACAGAAGCCAAGTGTGTTGATTAATTCAAATTCTTTTATTAACACTGATTTACTGTATTTGGTTAAAGTATTAACATTTTTATCACATTGAATTACATGGAAACTACAGCACAGAAAGAGGCCATTTGACCCAACTGGTCTATGCCGGTGTTTATACACCATACGAGCCTCCTCCTACTCTAATTGCCTCTTCCTACCCTGCCCTTTCTCCCTCATGTACGCATCAAACCTCCCCTTAAATGCATCAATGTTTCAGCCGCTCCATGTGGCACCAGTTCAATACTGTATTTTAAGTCATCTCCCTAAAGCCTTTCCACCATCTACAAGGCACAAGTCAGGAGTGTGATGGAATACTTTCCACTTGCCTGGATGAGTGCAGCTCCAACAACACTCAAGAAGCTCGACACCATCCAGGAAAAAGCAGCCCGCTTGATTGGCATCCCATCCAGCACCTTAAACATTCACTCCCTCCACCACTGGCAGACTGTGGCTGCAGTGTGTACCATCTACAAGATGCACTGCAGCAACTCGCCAAGGCTTCTTCGGCAGCACCTCCCAAACCCACAACCTCTTCCACCTAGAAGGACAAAGGCAGCAGGTGCATGGGAACACCACCACCTCCAAGTTCCCCTCCAAGTCACACACCATCCTGACTTAGAAGTATATCGCCGATCCTTCATCGTCGCTGGGTCAAAATCCTGGAACTCCCTCCCTAACAGCATTGTGGGAGTACCTTCACCACACGGACTGCAGCAGTTCAAGAAGGCAGCTCACCACCACCTTCTTAAGGGAAATTAGGGATGGGCAATAAATGCTGGCCTTGCCAGCGACGCCCACATCCCATAAAAACAAATTTTTAAAAATGTTGTGCTCTTTAGTAATTTAGGCCATTTGTGTCCTTTCCTAAAATTGCTTTCCCTTTCCTTTTTAACAAATTTACAGATTTTTTTTTCCCCCATCCCCATTACTGTACAAGTTTCTTATATCAGACTGGTCCTGTAAAGTCTGTGGGTTATATGGTGAATTAATACACAGACTACAAGAGTAACTTTACAGGACTTTACTATTCGAAGGTCAGGGCGAATCTGCCCAATAAATCCTTACACAGCACTTATATACCGGTGTGGTCACTCCCGGTATTACAGTATACAGCAGCCAAGATAAAGTAGTGCAACACCTAAAATAGTTCTCTTAAAGGTGGACGGTTACATACAATAGTTCTCTTAAAGGTAGAACGGTTACATACACTACAATCCTCCCTTTTTAGCTTACAACATACTTATTCCCCATTAAACATAACATATATCCAACTTCATGTAAAAACAGTTCACAGATGTAGTCTCTGCGGAAACAGTTCACAGATTCAGTCTCTGCGGGAAAACAGTTCACAGATTCAGTCTCGGTGTAGTCGGTTCACGTTGCTGGAGTGACTCAACCAATAGTCCTTCACTGGACTTAACAGCTTGAACTTCCGTCACTTCTGAACCAGCATTGTTGACTTCTAAAAGCTTGAGTACCTTGGGAAGTTTTTCTACTTCCAAACTGATTTGGCTCCGTACGGAGAGACCACGTGCGTGACCTGGTAGAGGTGATAATGGTTCAGATGGTCATCATCTTCTGCTTCGTCTTTTCCTTTTCTGCTTCTTGGAGACTCTCTGGGCTCCACTGTCAGCTGCCAGCTGCATGCACCGTTCCTCCTTCTCGTCCTCCTTTTTCCGTAGTAGCGCCACCATCTCCCGATGTTCCTTAGACTTTTGGTGATTCTTCATGGTTTCTGCACTTTGGGAGTTTTCATCACAAGCTGGGCAGAGCAGGTCATCGTAATATTCGGTGTCGTCCAACAGGTCATGGTAATATTCGGTGTCGTCCTGAGCTAGGCCAGCGAGAGGGTCTTCTATTTCCTCCATACCCAGCTGGACGTTAGCCAGCTTTTGTTCCAAATCCAGACATCTTTCCTGAAGAGACTTCTTCATGCGTTCAGTTTCATCCAGCTTTTTCTGGGCTTCCTGCAAGTCTTTTACTAATGACCTCATTCGTGATTTCAATACTTCAGCTTCATTGGGAGATTGATTGATTGTATTATTCAATCCCTCTACTGGAGCAGCTGTTTCAGCATTCTGTTGTTCAACATTGACGTGAATCAGCGTACTTTTGGCATCCAAGGTTTGCTCTGCTGCCATCTTCTCAGTCTGTGTTGCAACCTCAGCTATTCCAATAACTTTTGGAAGCTCCAAACCCCTCTCCTTTGAAGATTTAGACTCCTGTCCAAATTGTTCCCATTTCAGATTCTTGTCCCTCAGCATATAAAGGAGTTGGCTGACCGTTGACTCTTCTGACCTCATCCGTTTCCCAGTAGCTGCAGGGCTGTTTATAACCTTGCCCTGGGGCTCCTTTGCTGTTTCTACTTCACCATCATCCGCAGCCTCCACCATTCGAATTTCCACAAATGAATCGTCCGGTGATGCTGCACCCAACTTCAGTAGGAGCTCGGAATTCATGGCGACCAACTCAGCCTTTTCTGCCTGCAATCTGCTAACAAGCGCCTTCAGTTGTTGAACATCTTGCTTCACCAGATTAGAGCACGCACCTTCAGAAACCGAATCAGCTTTGATTCGTTTGGCCTCCTTGCGCAGACGGTTTGTGTGCTCCTGCTCCCTTTTCTCCCTCAGCTGTTTCTGTTGTCTTTCCAGATTCTCCCACTCTGTGTCAAAGAACGTTTTCATTGCTTTTATCTCTTGCTCGAGACGGCAACTCAATTGTTCTAATTGCTGTTGTAATTTGAAATGGAGTTGAGTTCGAGCCCGGTGTTCCTCAGACTTGTGCATGTCTGTAAACTGGACAGACTCAGAATTCTCTGCCAAACTATGTTGTTGTTCAGTGGAATTCTGTTCTGAAACTTTGTTCTCCTTTGAAGCATTAGTATTTATGCACTCCTTCGTTTTTCCAACCTTAGTCAGCAAGTCCATTTTAGACTTGTCTTTCGCACCTGGGCTGGTCTTGTCGTCATCCGTTTCAGAGTCTGAGCTGATTGTCTTCACCGAGTTCTCACTCGTTATTGCTTTTAGGTAGTGCCATTCCATGTTTATTTCCCTGATCCACTCCCGTCCCAGAAGTGGTGGACCTCCCTCAGGTAGTACATATAAGTCCATTCCTTGGTGTTCTTTGCCCCTGTCTCTCACCTTGACTTGTATCTTTCCCATGGGGTATACTTTATGCCCCGTGTATGTCTGCAATACGATCTTGGTATCTCTCAAGGGTATATGTGAGAATAGCCGGTTGTAATCCCTTCGATTTATGACTGATAGGGCTGATCCTGTGTCCAATTCCATTTTCACTTGGACTCCGGCTACTTTTAGTGTGACCCAGATAGTTTGTAGGTCAGCTTCCTTACTCACATTGTAAATTCTCAGACTACCCAGTTCCTGGCCGTTCGGGTCTGAATCCGAATTCTGTTCATCTGAACTCTTCTCAGCCACCTTGTGTACCTTGCTGTACTTTTCCTGCAGTGACTTTTTTCTGTTGTTGGTCTTCTTTCCTGACCGGCATACTTTAGCTATGTGACCAAGCTTGCCACATTTTCTACATTCCTGGTTTTTAAACCAGCATTGGTTCTGGTCGTGTGTTGTCTTCCCACAACGATAACATTTTGTTGTACCCGAAGTCATTTGATCCACGCTGAGTACCGCTGCCTTCAGCTGCATTTCCGCAGTGCCTCTCGCGGCTGCTTCGTGTGATGCTGCAATAAGGACAGCCTTGTCAAGTGTAAGATCGTTCTCTTCGAGCAGTCGCTTTTGTGTTCCTTCCTTCGACAACCCGCACACGAACTTGTCTCTCAATGCCTCTGTCAGATTTTCCCCAAACTGGCAGTATTTCGCTAGTCTACGCAGTTCGACCAAGTATTCCGCGTTGCTTTCCTCTTTCCATTGCGTTCTCGCATAAAATTTGAATCGTTCCGCCAACATCAGCGGTGTGGGGTTCAAATGATCCTTCAGGACAACAACAATATCAGCGAAAGTCTGATCCGCCGGTTTAGCTGGTGATAGAAGATGCTTCAATAGCCCGTATGTCTTCGCCCCCATTGCGTTTAATAAGGTGAGAGCTTTATCATCATCTGCTATTTTATTGGCCTCACAATATATCTCGATGCGTTCTACGTACATGGCCCAATCTTCCACCTCGGAATCGAAGTTGTTGATGTTACCATGCTTAGGCATCTTCACTATCTTTTTGAGAAACCACAACGAATTTGTTCGTTACTTTTTTTTTCCAAAAATGGCGGTTTCCCGCGCTTGTCTTCTTCCCCACCCACTTTCAAAATGGCGGTTTCCCGCTTCTGTCTTCTCCCCCGCCTACTGGCGGCTTCCCGCGTTTCTTCCCCTGGCGGGAGGGGTAAGCTTTCCTTCGGGCGACAACCGCTGGCTTTCGGAGTTCGCAGCCTGCGCGCCGGCTTCAGTGCGTTCCTTGTTCCCTTTTCTCGGCCGGCAACCGGCGCTGGGGACAACCCGTTGGCGGCGAACAGTTCCAGCCGCTGGGCGGAATCTCGCTCGGTCTCCCTCGCTCGGTCCCGTTCCCCCTTCACTCGGGCTCTGTCTCTCCCTCAGCGGCTTCCAATCGCGCCTCCCAGCCCTCTCGCAGTCCGGTCCTTTCCTCCCCTGGCTGCGGCTGAGTTCTCCGCGGTTTTATTTATTTTTATATCTTCCCGCGCCTTACGATCCCGGTCGCAGCGCCTCGTGGCCTCGGTAGCTGCCCGGCCTTTTTCGCCGGTCGCGGTCTAGCTGTCTCACGACGCTGTTGCGTCTCCCAGCCCGCTTGTAGCCCGGTCTCTCACACCGGCTGCGTTCCCGCTTGTAGCCCGGTCTCTCACACCGGCTGCGTTCCCGCTTGTACCGCGGCTTCCGTGCCCTACGCTGCCCCAGTCTCAGCGCCTCTGGGCCCGACTTCTGTCCGGCTCCTTTCCCCCGACCGTGGTCGAGTTCACCGCCCTTATCCTCCGTTTCTTTTTATTTTCCCCCTACTCACAGTCAACGTGGCCGACTTGCTTCTCTTGGCTGATCGGCTCACTCACCGCCGTGGCAGAAGGGACAATAACAGCCTGTTGCTGATGGAAGGCTTCGTGTCTGAATCCTTCCTTCTTCCTTGCTCTGCAGACTCGAGTCTTCTCTCAGCAGAACGACGGGGGCGGGTGCCTCTTCTCGACGCTCGTTACCTGCTTCGGGCGTGTCGCTGCCGCAGGGTAAGATCGAACCCGTCGCCACTGTAAAGTCTGTGGGTTATATGGTGAATTAATACACAGACTACAAGAGTAACTTTACAGGACTTTACTATTCGAAGGTCAGGGCGAATCTGCCCAATAAATCCTTACACAGCACTTATATATCGGTGTGGTCACTCCCGGTATTACAGTATACAGCAGCCAAGATAAAGTAGTGCAACACCTAAAATAGTTCTCTTAAAGGTGGACGGTTACATACAATAGTTCTCTTAAAGGTAGAACGGTTACATACACTACAGGTCCTCACTATTCTGATTTGACTTGTTTAACCATTATCCATTATTATCAGGGTAGGGTAAGTGACTATCCACTGCTGCTTATTCTGAATCTTCAAAGAGGCCTTTAAAAAAAACCCAGGGAGAAGCTCAGCGGTTTTTTTTGTTTGATCAGTCAACGGATGTAGAATATCTAGTCATAAACCATCAATAAACTACAAACTTGAATTAAGAGCTCAAGTTCTGAAAGAAGCAACATGTGCCACTTCATTAGCACCATAGAAAGGAAACTGATTTCAGAACATTTACTTACAGTCCAGTTAAGTAAATAAATGTCTGGGTGAGCTAATATTCCTATCCAGTATAGAAACATGCATTATTTCTAATACATTTGGTTTGGGAAAACAGATTTTTGCCAATTTACCCAATTGTTCAGCCATGGTAGAGCAATCAAATTCAAGCTTCAGCTAAAAAAATCTAGAAAACCGAACACTAGGAATTGTGTTTCTGTTTCACTTCTTTAATATGTAGTTCATTTTTCTACTTTTTTTTCTTGACAGAGAAGAAACAACCATTACTCTCTGCAGCCTCTGGCGTCATTTGAAGTGAAGGAAATGCCATACAAAATCCAGCCAGAGGAATTACCCAGTGCAAGTACTGTGGTAAGTGCCTTGAGGGAAAACACATTTTATAAACATGAGTCTTGCTTAGATAACATTAAGCGGATGTATACAGTCTCAGGAGCCAGAGAGAAATTACCAAGACACAACTTCCTTCTGCTCAGGCTGACTGCTTCTTTCCCTGGTTGTGCACCATAGTATGTCTTAACACAGCTTTAGCAGAAATGCAATACACTCAGGAGAAGCACCAGATTTATTGCTATAAGCTACAACTAAAATGTGCACGTTTATTTAAAGAGACTTTGGGGGGGAAATTTGGTTGCTTTGCACCTCCCATTAGCACCCTAAGAGGCGTAAAGCAACTAGCATCCGGGCGCGGCGTCACCGGGAGGTTAACGGCTGCGGTAACCATTAGCGCCCCACGGTGCTGCGCTGCCAGCGATGACATCATCACTGTGCGCAGCTCCCTGCTCGCGCCCCAGCCGCGATCTTCGGTAGCGCCCCCTGACTTACCACCGGATGCCATGTCCGACAGGATCAGGGGGGCCAACCTGCAGCACTATTTAAAGGCAAGGTGCTGGGTGGCCATTTTTGTTGCTGGCTGCCTGCCAGCACCTGCCCGCTATGCTGTCCCCGGCCACCTGACCCGCCCCCCCCCCCCCGGCGGAGTGCCAGCTGCGCTCCATGAGCCCGACACTTCTCTTGTGTGCGGGCTTTTTTGCTGGCACTCTGATCCCTGGTGGCCCAGCTGGGCCCCGGGTCGTGCTGTGCAAGGCCCCGCCCCTTCCTCCCCTTTAAGAAGGGGAGGAAGGCCTGCAATGCCACGGTATATAGCGCCACGATATTCCCTTGCAGCGCCCCAAGAGGGAGGCGGGGTGCTTCCAGTAGTGCCCCGCTTCCCTCTTGGGGTGCTACCACTCAATCTTGGCTTTGGGGGCGCTAATTTTTCCGGGGCGCTCAAAGTAGCGCCCCGGCGAAGTTAGCGCCACAAAGGGGGCGCAACTCAATTTTCCCCCTTTGTTCTTACCTAATACTATATTTTCGAAACTTTGTTTCAAAATTTTTGGAATTTAAATTTGTAGTCCATAATGTCTTAGTTTGATTTTTTTTGACAATTTTTCAGTTAGAATGTATTGGGATCACATGTAAATGATATCCCCAAAATCCGGAATATATGTTTCTGGTGCAGGTTGCTTCTCGTAATGGACTTCACATAGCTCATCCCATGAGTCTAATGTGTCACAGAGCTCATTCTCTAGACCCCATGGGGGAAAAATTCAGTTGGTAGTGCCACCCGTTAGCGCCTTAAGAGGGCGCTAAGTGGGGCGCAAACCAACTAGCGCCCGGACGCGGCGATATCTGCGCCTCTCGCGAAATTGACCGGACATTTTGCAGCAGCGCTAAACAATACCGCCACAGTCTCCTGCACCGGCAGATCGTGACATCAGTCAAGTGTGCAACGCCCCGGTAGCGCCCCAGACCGGATATCGAGTGGCGCCCCCTGCTTTACCACCTGCCGCTAGCAACGACAGGTTGAGGGGAGCATTTTGCAGTCGGGAAGGGACTGGGGGAGCGCTATTTAAAGGCAACCGCTTCCTGCCTTTTTTTGTTGGTGACATTTTTGCACCATGCATTCTGAGAGAGAGAGAGAGAGAGAGACTTCTGGAGAGATTCTACACTGTGTGAAGGAGTTTTGCATACTGAGCAGCACTTTGCATGTTCATTTTGATTTGCCCTTCCTTGTATCTATTTAGAAGAGACTGTGGGGGCTGCACTCTGAGCTCTTTCCCTGGGTCTCTCCATTGTTCTTTCCAGCAGATTTGATGTACAGGTCTCTCCAGGCCGAGACTCAAGGCTGCAATGAACAGGATGTGGATGGAGACCAAGATAAACCCTCCCCTTTAAGGTAAAAACAGAAAATGCTGGAGAAACTCAGCAGGTCAAGCAGCATCTGTGAAGAGAGAAACAGAGTTAACGTTTCAGGTCGATGACCATTCATCAGAACTCCCCTTTAAGAATTGGCCGGTGCCAGTGTGTCTGTGTTCCATTGCTGACTGACATCACATGAGCTTCGCCAGCGCTGTGAGGTAGCGCCTCGCTCCTTGGCCTTTGCGCCTTAAGACAGATGTGAAGCGCCTGATTTAGCGCTCCAATCACCTCCAGGGGCGAAAAAAGCCAAGTTTGCAGTTGGAGGCGATAATTAGCGCCAGGCATTAAACTTTGCGCCTGGCCGATAATTGCGCCCCAAATGGGGCGATACCGAATTTCTCCCCCCATATCTATAGCTTCACACACTCACTCTCTAGTTCCTGGTTACACGAAACAAGTATTTTCACATCCTGTGTTCTACAAGTATACCTTTGCACCACTGAGATAAGGACAAGTAGTATAAGTGGCACCAGTGTAAATCTCAAAGTCTCAGATTACCGTTACATGTACTAATTAACCAGGAACAGCAGCTCACTTACCTTTTATTGATCTGCGATAAACATTTCCTGTAATGGCATTTATCAATGGCCCAATGTTGAGTCATTTCATCCATTACATTTGATGAGCAGACATACTGTAAAATCTAGATTGTACATCACACTGACGTATCAGCCATGATCTCATTGTATGGCGGAGCAGGCTTGAAGGGCTGAATGGCCTACTCCTGCTCCTATCTTCTATGTTTCTATGTATAGCCAGCCCTCTCCTTTTACAATGACTGTATTGGTTTCAAAACAAAACAAAATTAATATACTAGCGCAAGGCCACTCATTTGCATTTGTCAGGGGCCATAATCCCAATCTCTCTTTTCCGCTCTGTTTATATTATATCATTGCCCTAGTATTGCTGATTGGACCATGCTAACCACATGGTATTATCGGTCACATGACCATCACGGACCAGTCATTTACAAAGAATCACTTTGAGAAAAATATACAATGCACCCACATGCCCACCTCTGTTCCCTTCACTTCATGGTTGCCTATGCCATACTTTGCTCCCCGGCCCACCCGTGCTCTGCTCAATTCCGGCACAGCTCTACTTTCAGATCCCAAGTCCTTCTCCCTCCCACTCTGTACTCAGTCCTTGCGTCTCCAACTCTCTGACCGCCCTTTTCCCTTTCTTGCCGCTTGCTCCCTGCTGTATCTTGAAGCAAACCACCTGGTCACTACTGGGGTTTTCCTCTTAAGAGTGAAGTATCACTGTGGGAAACATACTAGTTGTATTTAACAATGAAGAATAATACACACAATAAGCCTCAAGTTCCTTACAATTAAATCAAAGGAAAATATCACACAATAACCCCATAATTTATAATACAGCGCACATTCCTGGGCTAGTGAAGAATCAATTAGGAAGAATGAAAGGATTTCATAAGTAAAATGAATGAAGCTGCAGAGCGATTCAGTCAGTAGTTTTATTCATGCATATTACTGTATCTTTTTCAAAAAGGGACAAGCTTTTTGCTGCAGCAGCTTACTTTCAATGATAATGTGATGAATTTGTCGCTGATTTACTGAGAACGGCTAATCCAATTCATATTTCATTTTCTTGCACTCTGATACAGAATATTCCAGTCTGACATACTTAATCCCTTTCCCCTGTTCTGAAATGTTGAACACAGTGTCAATGCCATAAAATGTAACATGATATTAATTTGTGACTACCATGAAACAACTTGGACACAATTATGTTACACAAGCATTTAACTGCAGCAATAATGAGAATTATATTCTATGCTTAGATTTTTTGAGGTATTTTATGCAGAAACCTAATTTGCCATGTTTTTCTTGCCCTAGATAAGGACCTCAGTGATTTGGGCCACACCTGATGCTTCACTTGCAATTCCCCTGTGGGTCATAGTTCTAGCTGTACTGGTTGGTTTGCTAGTTCTGGCTATTTTGATCTTAGTCATGTGGAAGGTACGTTTTCAATTTCTCATTCCTCTCCAATTACACCTCATGAGCAATACACAATGTGCTCTAATTAAAATAAACCAATTGTTAACCCATCAAGTATCTGACTGGATTCAAAGGGCCAGAAATTCGGGTCACCACGGGTGAGTACGTGCTGGGCACTCACGCGTAGGCCCAACGAAAGTGACGGTTTCGTGCATGCACTGCGCATGCATGGGAAACCGGAACTTCCGTTCCTTTAAAGGAAGGGGTTCACAGGTCGAACGCGTGCGCCGGAGGGGCAGCGCATACGCCTGGAACTTCCGTTTATTTTGCAGGTTTCTCCGGGAGGGTAAGTCTCCAGGAGCTATGCTCCAGTCGTAAGGCCTGCTTTTAACAAGGTAAGTGGTGAATTAAGTAAAATTAAAACATTTTTTCCACAGGTTTATTATTTTTAAATACTTTAAAGAAAGGTAAGTTTATTTTTAGCCCCATTAGAAACTGTAATTATTTTTTTCAAAAATTTAAATTATTGTTTAAAATAGTTATTTTATGTAATTTATAGTTATTTAAAAATTGTGATTTAAAAAAAAATTTATTTGAAGTTTTAGTTATGTTTTGGGGCTGAATTGTATTCATAGATTTGACTATGAATAGAGATTCCCTGCTACCATTGGCTCTCCATGGCCCACGTGATCCCAGGGGACTCTTTGAACTAACTGCGCCCCTGGGATACGCAAGCACTGCGCACCGGCAGTTGGAGCAGGCCCAGGATCGGAATCCCATGAGGGCCCACAGCACAACGGCCGGCGCGCTAGGTAAATGCAGATCGGAGGCTTGCACCCAAATTTCTGGATAAACTATCATCTGCAATATATTAAGGGTCAAATTTTACAATTTACGATTCGCCGCCGTAACTTCAGTGGAAGTTCAATGAAAACGCTGTATATGCGTGTAAACTGAGTTTCAGTTAACTAAGGCCACTCATTCAGTGTTTTCATGGAAAATGGACAAGGCTGCAGAATCTAATCCCCAAGTCTGAGAATACCTTGAAATAAAAAACTCAAGCCCTGTCTTTGTGGAGAGGTAGCTGCTCACATTTTTCCTCACGCAGGACATGCACATGGCCCAGGGGAGCTCTAGCCGCAGGCCTGCCCCCTGACTGGGCTTTGCAGCTGCAACACAGGAGTCCTCTCGGCCTACAGCTGTGCATCGGGCCTCTGAGCATTGCCAATATCTCGGGGTGGGTTGAAATGAAGATCTCGCGCTGATCCAAATGTCTTTGGCCTGCCCCTCAGGAGTCCAGAAAGAGCCAAAGCACCAAGTTTCGCTGGGTGTCCCTGAGTTGTGTGACAAAATTGAAGCGTCCCGGCTCATGAGAATAACAACACTGGACCTGTGCCTACCAGAGGCACAAGACGCAGTTGTGCCCCATGTGGCAACCCCATAAATTCCTGGTGGGATGAAAGGAAGGTGGAGACGTGAAGTAACCAGGTCTCTAACCCCTTTTCATCTGCCCTACCCTGGGGAATGCCAAGGTGCAGGGTAGAATGGTGGCCAATTTATTCAGTTCCCACAAATAGGTGGCTGTGATAATCCCTATTGTTATAAAGTAGTGCATCGTCCAACTCAGCATGAACATGGGGGATCTGCCAGTATACATATATAGATCTACAAAACCACTGGGTGCTCTGACAGTGCATTCAAAATACAATAATTGAAGCCTCGAAATTTCTGTTGCCCACAGACAGATTTCTACAGCACATTTCTTTGTTGTTTTACTAGAGACATTGTGGGGAATTTTTCAGGAGGTCACTGTTCGGTGGCGGGTCGGGTGGGGAAAAAATGTTTTCGGTAGCGGGTCGGGACCCCACTGTCAACCTGCTGCCATGCGACTTCCCCAGATGTCAGGTCTGTCAGGGCTGAACAGACCCAACACGCAGCGGCGGGGGAGGCAATTCAGGTCATTATGACCTTGTTAATAGCCCACTAAAAAGTATTTTGAGCTCACCTTACCATTTTACGAGGTCGCCCACGGGGTCCACGCTGCTCGGGGGTCACGTCAGGTAAGGAGGTCGGGAGTTGTATGACCCTGGAATCAACTCATTACTTGACAGCTGCAAATGTGCTATAAAAGCTCCCGTCTCACAGCTGTTCACTTTCCAAGCTCAGAAGCTGTTGCTTACTGCATTTGGAAGACAGATGGAGCTTTTTGGAGGTTGCAAGTGTTTGGAGCAAACACTCTATCCAGTGTCACCTGATTGGAATAACCTCTCTCACCATTGACAGATCGCTTCTGTCATCTCAAGTTTACCAGCCATCTATTTTTTTAATATTCATTCATGGGATGAGGGTGTCGCTGGCAAGGCCAGCATTTATTGCCCAACCCAAGTTGTCCTTGAGAAGGTGGTGGCCTTCTTGAACCGCTTCAGTCCGTGTGGTGAAGGTACTCCCATAGTGCTGTTAAGGAGGGAGTTCCAGGATTTTTACCCAGCGACGATGAAGGAACGGCGATATACTTCCAAGTCAGGATGGTGTGTGACTTGGAGGGGAACTTGGAGGTGGTGGTGTTCCCATGTGCCTGCTGCCCTTGTCATTCTAGGTGGTAGAAGTCGCGGGAGGTGCTGCCGAAGAAGCCTTGGCGAGTTTCTGCAGTGCACCTTGTAGATGGTACACACTGCAGTCACGGTACGCCAGTGGTGGAGAGAGTGAATGTTTAAGGTGGTGGATGGGGTGCCAATCAAGCGGGCTGCTTTTTCTTGGATGGTGTCGAGCTTCTTGAAGCTGCACTCACCCAGGCAAGTGGAAAGTATTCCATCACATTCCTGACTTGTGCCTCGTAGATGGTGGAAAGGCCTTGGGGAGTCGGGAGGTGAGACACTCGCCAAAGAATACCCAGCCTCTGACCTGCTTTTGTTGCCAGTGTATTTATGTGGCTGCTCCAGTTAAGCTTCTGGTCAATGGTGACCCCCAGGATATTGATGGTGGGGGATTCAGCGATGGTAATGCCATTGAATGTCAAGGGGCGGTGCTTAGATGCTCGCTTCTTGGAGATAGTCATTGCCTGGCACTTGTGTGGCGCGAATGTCACCTGCCACTTATCAGTCCAAGCCTGAATGTCATCCAGGCCTTGCTGCATGTGGGTATGGACTGCTTCATTATCCGAGGAGTTGCGAATGGCACTGAGCACTGTGCAGTCATCAGCGAACATCTCCACTTAATAATAATAATTCAACTTTATTGTCATTGTACAAGTACATGAACAACGAAATGTGATCTTGCAAGCTCCCATGAGTCCAGTACAAATAACATTAACATTAAACGTAAATAGCACCGTCCTGGGAGAAGCAAAGCCGCTGCATCTGTGCGCGCCGCCATTCCATTTCCACCATTCCTCCTGTCCGACAATCTTCAGCCCAACGCCCAGGCCTGCTCACCAGCCGCCCCTCGCGGGGCTCCTTTCGTGACCTTCTCACCAACCGCCCCTTCTCAGGGCTCCTTCCGTGACCTTCTGCACCTGGTCTTCCCTGATGGTCACCCCTCCAGGTACTAACCAGGCCTGGCTCTGCTTAGCTTCCAAGCCTTGCCAGGAACCCTGTCCCTAGTCCCAGGAACAGGACCTTATGATTCAGGGAAGGTCATTGATGAAGCAGCTGAAGATGGTTGGGCCTAGGACACTGTCCTGAGGGACTCCTGCAGCGATGTCCTGGGGCTGTGATGTTTGAGCTCCAACAACCACAACCATCTTCCTTTGTGCTAGGTATGTCTCCAGCCAGTGGAGAGTTTTCCCCCTGATTTCCATTGACTTCAGTTTTATTAGGGCTCCTTGATGCCACACTCAGTCAAAAGCTGCCTCTCACCTCACCTCTGGAATTCAGCTCTTTTGTCCATGTTTGGACCAAGGCTGTAATGAGGTCTGGAGCTGAGTTGTCATGGCGGAACCCAAACTGGGCATCAGTGAGCAGGTTATTGAGAGTAAGTGCTGCTTGATGGCACTGTCGACGACACCTTCCATCACTTTGCTGATGATTGACAGTAGACTGATGGGGCGGTAATTGGCCGGATTTGATTTGTCCTGCTTTTTGTGGACAGGACAAACCTGGACAGTTTTCTACATTGTCGGATAGATGCCAGTGTTGCAGCTGTACTGGAGCAGCTTGGCTAGAGGCGCGGCTAGTTCTGGAGCACAAATCTTCAGCACGACAGCCGGGATGTTGTCGGCGCCCATAGCCTTTGCTGTATCCAGTGCGCTCAGCCATTTCTTGATATCACGTGGAGTGAATTGAATTGGCTGAAGACTGGCTTCTGTGATGGTGGAGACCTCAGGAGGAGGCCGATATGGATCATCCACTCGGCACTTCTGGCTGAAGATGGTTGCAAATGCTTCAGCTTTGTCTTTTGCACTCACGTGCTGGGCTTCACCATCATTGAGGATGAGGATATTCATGGAGCCTCCTCCTCCCATTAGTTGTTTAATGGTCCACCACTATTCACGTCTGGATGTGGCAGGACTGCAGAGCTTTGATCTGATCCATTGATTGTGGGAGCGCTTAGCTCTGTCTATAGCATGTTCCTTCCGCTTTTTAGCATGCATGTAGTCCTGTGTTGCAGCTTCTCCAAGTTGGCACCGCATTTTTAGGTTCACCTGGTGCTGCTCCTGGCATGCTCTTCTACACTCCTTATTGGACCCCTGGCTTGATGGTAATGGTAGAGTGAGGGATATGCCAGGCCATGAGTTGCAAATTGTGGTGAAATACAATTCTGCTTCTGCCGATGGCCCACAGTGCCTCATGGATGCCCAGTTTTGTGCTGCTAGATCTGTTCTGAATCTATCCCATTTAGCACGGTGGGAGTGCCACACAACACGACGGAGGGCATCCTCAGTGTGAAGATGGGACTTCGTCTCCACAATTACTGTGCGCTGGTCACTGCTACCAATGCTATCATGGACAGATGCATCAGCAACAGGTAGATTACATCAGCATTGGTGCCCTTGAAACTATCTCACCTTGGTCCTCAGAATCCCACCATGATCTGCCCCAACACCAGCAGCACCAGGCACACCCGCAGCACCAACAACAACACCAACCTTCTCCGCAATCAACTGACGCTGCTGCACAGGGCATCAGCACCCGACCACATTGCTGCCCAAGTCGCCAGGGATGGCCTCACCATGGCCAGATTTACTTCACTTGACACTGTACACCCTGGCTGACACATTGACGTAATAAAGACTCACTACGCACTTGGTTGTACATAAAGCAAGGCTTTAATCGACTTGTAACAAAACATGGAGGTCTTGTTAGTAGTCACTAGCTTCCTGTTTCCAGATTGTCTCTGGCCAAGTTGGGCCCACGCCCGAGTGTTTATACTCCTCGGACGGTGCCCTCAGCTGGCCGTTCAGTAGTACTTCCTGAGTTACTTCTTGTAGAAGTTGCGATTTATGACACACATGATGTACCAGGTTGGCACCATCCCACACCAACACCATAAAGCATCCCTACAATGCCCAAGCCATTCCTTTCACACTCATCACCATTGCGGGGGGTACCATTATGTCTCGCCTTTCACTGCAACTCACTAAGCCACTTCCAAAGGTGCACACAACTCTGTGCAAGAACGCAAAGTGTTGAAAATAAAGGTTTCAATGTTTGACAGCACATTAACAGAAACATTACATGAACATTGGCTAAAACACCGAAGTGCCTACCCTTGTAAATGCCTACCCTTGTGTGTTGTTAGTGGCTATGATTGGACTAGGATGAGGGTGAGTGTGAGGGGTGGCTCGTGAGAAGGGGATAGAGAGGGATGGGTGGAGGTGCAAGGTAAGTTGGTGTGAGTAAGGATGTGCAGGAGTAGGGTAGGGCAGAGTAATGGGGATGTGATGAGTGGCACAGCAGGATGAGGTTGAGTGTGGCTCTGCAGTAATGTTTTGTGATCTAATGAGATAATTGAAACATTTGCGCCACTGCAGCCTGGTCCTCCTGACGACATCCCTGCTTGTGTCCTCCTGTGCAATGTGCAACCAGGCTGCGTTGGTCTCCTGGGGAGGTCCCTTCCACCCATTGGAAGGGAAGAGAACCTCCCTGCGTGCTGTGACCCCCCTCCATAAGCATATGGAGGGAGACATGGGAGAGACTGGGTGCAGCCGTGCACCTTTGTGCAGTGCTTGTCAGTGTTTGCAGCACCTCAATGCTGTAGAACACTGAGAGCACAACTGTCAAAATAAATTTGTGCATGGTCCCTTTAAGGAAACCAGCTGATGGTGCGTCATCAAATGACATAATCAGACCTGTTTCCTTCAATTGGTTGGCAAACGCGCTGGGTGGGCTTAACAAGCCCAATCAATGTAAAATCATTCTACACAGTGGGCTGGAGCCAGCAGCGGGGTCAGGAACCTCCACCAACGTCGCCCGCCCTGGACCCGCCGAGGTAGGGGAAATTGTGGACATTAACTCATTTAAATAAATGGCCTAAATGCCTGCATTAAAATAGTAGAGAGAGTAATGTCATATGGATACATTGAGCATTTCTCTGCTAATATTGCTAACAGTCATTACTAGGCTTATAAGATTGCAACAGGACTGCTGGTGAATATATACCTAGTTTCTTGCTATTCTCGTTACCCTGTTATGTCGTGTCCCTTCATGTATTACTTATAGTATTACATTTACTTCTAATATACAGCACAGAAACAGGCCATTTGGCCCAACTGGTCCATGCCAGTGTTTATGCTCCACACGAACCTCATCCTCTCCCCTCTTCATCTAACCCCATCAGCATAACATTCTATTCCTTGCTCCCTCATGTATTTAGCTAGCTTTGCCTAAATGCATTTATGCTATTCACCTCAATTACTCCCTGTGGTAGCAAGTTCCACATTCTAACCACTCTCTGGGTAAAGAAGTTTCTCATGAATTCTCTATTGGATTTTTTAGTAACGATCTTATATTAATGGCCCCTAGTCTTGACCTCCCTCACAAGTGGAAATATCTTCTCTTCGTCTACCCCATCAAACCCTTTCATAATTTTGAAGACCTCTATCAGGTCACCCTCAGCCTTCTCTTTTCTCGAGAAAAGAGCCCCAGCCTGTTCAATCTTTCCTGATAGGTATATCCTCTCAGTTTTGCTATTATCCTTTTTGCACCTTCTCCAGTGCCTCTATATCCCTTTTATAATATGGTGATCAGAACTGTGCACAGTACTTTTAAGTGTGGTCTAACTAAGGTTTTATACAAGTTTAACATAACTTCTCTGCTTTTCACTTCTATCCCTCTACAACTTAACCCCAGTGCTTGGTTTGCTTTTTTATGGCTTTATTAACCCATGTTGCTACTTTTAATGTCTTGTGTATCTGTACCCCTAGATCTCTTTGCTTCTCTACCCAATTTAGACTCTTATTTTCCAAGCAGTATGTGGCCTCCTTATTCTTCCTACAAAATGCACCACCTCACATTTCTCTATATTGCAATTCATTTGTCAATTACATGCCCATTCTGCAAGTTTATTAATCTCTTCTTGCATTTTGTCGCATCCAGCAATAGGATATACGGCACAGAAACAGGCCATTCGGCCCAACCAGTCCATGCCGGTGTTTATGCTCCACTCGAGCCTCCTCCCGTCTTTCCTCATCTAAATCTATCAGCATAATCCTCTATTCCCTTCTCCCTCATATGCTTGTCTAGCCTCCCCTTAAATGCATCTATACTTTTCGCTTCAACCACTCCCTGTGGTAGCGAGTTCCACATTCTCACCACTCTTTGGATAAAGAAGTTTCTTCTGAAATCCCTATTGGATTTCTTGGTGACTATCTTATATTGATGGCCTTAAGTTATGCTCTTCCCCACAAGTAGAAACATTCTCTCTGTATCCACTCTAGCAAAACCTTTCATAATTTTATAGACCTCTATTAGGTCACCCCTCAGCCTTCTTTCAAGAGAAAAGAGCCCCAGCCTGTCATCCTTTCCGGATATGTATACTCTCACATTTCTGGTATCATCCTTGTAAATCTTCTCTGTGCCCTCTCCAGTGCCTCTATATCCTTTTTATAATATGGTGACCAGAACTGCACACACTCTCCTAAATGTGGTCTAACCAAGGTTCAATACAGGTTTAGCATAACTTCACTACTTTTCAATTCTATACCTCTAGAAATAAATCCTAGTGCTTGGTTTGCTTTTTTTTATGGCCTTGCTAACCTGTATCGCAGCTTTTAGTGATTTGTATATTTGTACTCCGAGATCCCTTTGTTCCTTTACTCTAGCTAGACTCGCACCCTCCAAGTAATAAGTGACCTCCCTATTCTTCCTACCAAAATGTAATACCTCACATTTATCTGTGTTGAACTTAATTTGCCAATTATATGCCCATTCTGCAAGTTTATTAATGTCCTCCTGTAATTTGTTGCAGTCCTCCTCAGTATTGACTATTCCCCCCCCAATTTGGTGTCATCTGCAAATTTAGAAATTGTGTTTTTGATTTAGAAGTCTAATTCGTTAATATAAATTGTGAACAACAGCGATCCCAGCACTGATATTTTTTTAAAAATTCATTGCTGGGATGTGGGCGTCGCTGGCTAGGCCTGCATTTAGTGCCCATCCCTAATTGCCCTTGAGAAGATGGTGATGAGCCGCCTTCTTGAACCGCTGCAGTCCATATGGTGTAGGTACACCCACAATGCTGTTAGGAAGGGAGTTCCAGGATTTTGGCCCAGCGACAGTGAAGGAACAGCGATACAGGTCCAAGTCAGGATGGTGTGTGGCTTGGAGGGGAACTTGTAGGTGGTGATGTTCCCATGCGTCTGCTGCCCTTGTCTTTCTAAGTGGTAGAGGTCGCGGGTTTGGAAGGTGCTGTTGAAGGAGCTTTGGCGAGTTGCTGCAGTGCATCTTGTAGATGGTACACACTGCAGCCACAATGCGCCGGTGGTGGAGGGAGTGAATGTTGAAGGTGGTGGATGGAGTGCCAATCAAACGGGCTGCTTTATCCTGAATGGTGTCGAGCTTCTTGAGTGTTGTTGGAGCTACACTCATCCAGGCAAGTGGAGAGTATTCCATCACACTCCTGACTTGTGCCTTGTAGATGGTGGAAAGGCTTTGGGGAGTCAGGAGGTGAGACACTCGCCACAGAATTCCCAGCCTCTGGCCTGCTCTTGTAGCCACAGTATTTATATGGCTGGTCCAGTTCAGTTTCTGATCAATGGTAACCCCCAGGATGTTGATAGTGGGGGAGTCAGCGATGGTAATGCCATTGAATATCAAGGGGAGATGGTTAGAGTCTCGCTTGTTGGAGATGGTCATTGCCTGGCACTTGTGTGGTGCGAATGTTACTTGCCACTTGTCAGCCCAAGTCTTAATGTTGTCCAGGTCTTGCTGCATATGGACACGGACTGCGTCAGTATCTGACGAGTCTCGAATGGTGCTGAACAGTGTGCAATCATCAGCGAACATCCCCACTTCTGACCTTATGATGGAGGGAAGGTCATTGATGAAACAGCTGAAGATGGTTGGGCCTAGGAAACTGCCCTGAGGAACTCCTGCAGTGATGTCATGTGATTGAGATGAATGACCTCCAACAACCACAGCCAACTTCCTTTGTGCTAGGTATGATTCCAACCAATGGAGAGTTTTCCCCTTGATTCCCATTGACCAGTTTTGCTAGGGCTCCTTGATGCCACACTCGATCAAATGCTGCCTTGATGTCAAGGGCAGTCACTCTCACCTCACCTCTTGAGTTCAGCTCTTTTGTCCATGTTTGGACCAAGGTTGTAATGAGGTCAGTAGCTGAGTGGCCATGGCGGAACCCGAACTGGGCGTCAGTTCGCAGGTTATTGCTGAGTAAGTGCCGCTTGATAGCACTGTCGACAACACCTTCCATCACTTTGCTGATGATTGAGAGTAGACTGATGGGACAGTAATTGGCTGGGTCGGATTTGTCCTGCTTTTTGTAGACAGGACATACTTGGGCAACTTTCCACATTGCCGGGTAGATGCCAGTGTTGTAGCTGTACTGGAACAGCTTGGCTAGGGGCGCAGCTAGTTCTGGAGCACAAGTCTTCAGTACTATTGCCAGAATGTTGTCAGGGCCCATAGCCTTTGCAGTATCCAGTGTCTTCAGCCATTTCTTGAACACCACTACCCACCTTCTGCCACTGTGAATAGCTACCCTTTACTCCTACTCTCTGCTTTCTATCTTGAAGCCAGCTAGCAATCCATTCTGCTACTTGTCCCCTGACTCCGCATTCTCTGACCTTGTTCATCAGTCTATAATGGGGTACCTTATCGAAGGCCTTTTGAAAATCCAGATAAATTACATCCACTGCATTACCATTGTCTACTCTCTCTGTTACCTCTTCAAAAAATTCAATGAGGTTGGTCAACCAAAATTTTCCTTTTGAAATCCATGCTGACTATTCATTACTATGTTTTTGGTTTCTAGATGTTCTTCTATTTTGTCCTTTAGTAGGGATTCCATTATTTTTCCTACCACCGATGTTAAGCTGACTGGTCTATAATTCCCTGGACATGTTCCATCCCCCTTAAATATCGGTTTTACGTTAGCTATCCGCCAGTCCTCTGGCAGTACACCTTTTTCTAACAAATTATTAAATATGTGTAGTAATGCCTCTGCTATCTCTTCCTTAGATTCTTTTATTAAAATGCGTGAATTCAATCCATCCAGACCAGGGGTTTTATCCTCTTTGATTTTGATTAGTTTATTTAATATATCCCCTCTTTTTATTTTAAATGCGCTTATCTCATTACTCATCTCATCATCCAATGTCATGTCCACCTGTTCTATCTCCCTGGTAAATACTGAAGCAAAATAATTATTTAATATTTCTGCTATCTCTCTATTGTTATCTGTGGTATTAGTCTGTCTATCCCTAATGGCCCTATTCCCATTCCAAAGTTCCTTTTTTTATTGATGTGCCTGTAAAATATTTTACTATTTTGTTTTATGTTCCTTGATAATTTAATTTCATAGTTCTTCTTTGCCTTCCTAATTTTTTTTGACTTCTCTCCTAATCTCCTTGTATTCTCCCTTATCATGCACTCCCCTGCTGTCTATGTACTTAAGGTATGTCTCTTTCCTTACCCTCACTTGTTCCTTTATGGCTTTATTCATCCATGGAGTCTCATTAGTGTTTAGTTTGTTCTTTCCTTTTTGCAGAATATATTGTTCCTGCACTCTGTTGAACATCATTATAAATGTTTCCCATTGCTGTTGTACATCATTGTTTGCCAATATTGTTGCCCATTTTATTTTCCCAAGTTCTATTCTCAGCCCCTCAAAATCTATTACCCTGGTTTTCGTCATACTTATGTCCTTCTCAATTATCATCTTAAAGCGTATTATATTATGGTCACTATTAACTAGATGTTCCCTACTTTTACTTCTCTTATCTGCTCTGGTTCATTCCCCATTACTAGATCCAATAGCGAATCCTCCCTTGTTGGGCTTTTTACATATTTTACATATTGGGTTTGAAAGGAGTCCTGTACACATTGTAGGAACTCCATTCCCTTATCCCCTTTACCTACCTCTTCTGTCCAATTAATATCGGGATAGTTGAAATCCCTCATGATTATTATTCTATGTTTTTTTTAACTAATTTCCCTAATTTGTCTGCATATTTATTCCTACAACTACCTTCCACTATTAGGTGCTCTGTAGACTACAGCTATTAGTGTGATTGATCCTTTATTATCTATTATCACTATCCATATGGATTCTATTTTTGTCTTGCTGATAGCTGCGTCACTTTTTTCTGCTGCCATTATATTATCCCTAATAAGTACAGCTACTCCACCTCCCCTTTTTCCCCCTCTATCTTTTCTAAATATGTTATACCCTGCAATGTTTAATTCCCAGTCCTGTTTTTTCTGTAGCCATGCCTCAGTAATCCCTACTATGTCTGATTCCTCGCAACTTATGATTGCCTCCAGCTCTCCCGTTTTATTACAGACACTGGGCTCGATTTTGTCAATGGGGAGCTTTTGGAGGCGCGACTCCCACTTTTTGGGTTGTAGTCCCATCTCCATCGACTTGTGGCCAACCCATGCTACTTTCCCTTGATTGACCTTGTTAAGCCCGACCAGCTGGCTCAGCAGGCTTATTAAGAGACACCTGGTTACTGGTGACATCAGCGATTGACACTTCATCTGTCAAGAGCTTTTGACAGATGAAAAATCAGCGTTTGACGGCTCTGTGAAGCTGTCAAACACGGACAATCTGTCTTCTAACTTGAGTCCTTCTACTCAGACTCAGTTAGAGAGCTCTCCAGACCAGAAAGCAGAGGCTGCAGCTTTTGACAGTTCAGCGGCCATTCTGCTTTCTGTGCCGGTGAGCTGAGGGACTCCCGAGAACTGAAGGAAGGAAGCCTGCAGGAAGAAGTAAAGGTAAGTAAAACTTATTAAAACACTTTACACTTACCTCACACACTTACCTCTGCACACATGCACCCATCACTCACCTGCACAACAGACATCTCGACCCCTCCAACCCCTGCAGACCGACGGTCCGCCTCGCTAACTTGGCGTGGTTCGGAGCCGTCGGACAGCTCACACTTCAGGGCTAAAAATAGGGATTAGGCAAAAAACTGCCTGTTAACTATCTGTTAACAGGCAGTTAATTGGCACTAATCCCCTTCCCACCTCGGGGAGGCGGCTCCCAGCACAGGTCGGGTACCCGCCTCCTGGGACATTGGCACGGAGGCGGGTTGGGGGCGGGATGGGTTCCTGCCCCCCGATTCTGCAATGTTCCCACCACTCCCGCCTCCAAACCCGTCTCCTCGGGGCTTGGAAAATCGAGCCCACTGTGTGCATTGCTGTTCAGACAGTTTAACTCATTTTTAATAGGATTTCCTCTCACTTTATGTTTAACCATCTTTTTAGACTCCTGTTCTATAACTCTATTTATTCCCTTGCCGTCAATGTCCTCCCTTACTTTATTCTTTCCTATGCTCTCTCTTCCTGTTTTGTTTATATTTAGGCTGGTTACGTTTCTTGTAGATCCCTCCCCCATCTTTCTAGTTTAAAGCCTTTGCCACCTCCCTATTTACCCTTTCTGCTAGGACACAGGGCCTGTCCCATCAGTACAGCTCCTTCCTGTCCCAGAACTGGTGTCAGTGTCCCATGAAAAGGAACCCCTCTTTCCCACACCAGCCCTTTAGCCACGTATTAATTCTCCTGATCTATCTGCTCCTGTGCCAATTTGCACGTGGCTCAGGCAATAATCCAGAGATTATTACTGTTGAGTCTGTGTGTCCCAGTTATGTGTAGGATCAATCACTGGACACAGACAACAAGAATAACTTTTAACAGGTCTTTACTATTCGGAGGTCAGGGCTGAACTGCCCAGCAAATCCTTACACAACACTTATATACCGGTGTGGTCACCACCGGTATTACAGTATACAGCAGCCAAGAGAAAGTAGTACATCTCTTAAAGTAGTTCTCTTAAGGTGGAACAGGTTACATACACCACAATCCTCCCTTTTTAGCTTAACAGTTATATCCCCATTTAACATACATAATAACATATATACAACTTCATGCAAAACAGTTCAAAGATTCAGTCTCTGAGGAGGCCTCCTGATTCGAGTGGGATAACGCCTTTCAGGGGTCTCTGATTCTCGTTGTTGGGGTGACTCATCTAGTTGGTCTCTTATGGATTGGACATCATCATCAGGTACATTCACTTCTGAGGTAGATGCTTCAGGTTCACTAACTTCTTCCACGGTTGTCTCTGCCGTAACCATGGGTTCGACCCTTGTTTTCGATTCTACCAGTTGGTCAGCATGACGCCATATTACATTTTCACCCACATCTACCGTGTACATCAGGGGTCCTTGTCTGGCCCGAATTGTTCCAGATTGCCATTTCTCGTTTTTATAATCCCGGGCTAACACTGGTTGTCCTATTTCGAAACTCCGAGTGGTCTTGTTATTTATATGCTGGAACTGTTTGTTTTCAACTTCCCTCCGCACATTTGGTTTTAACAAGTCCAACCTGGACCGCAACCTCCTGTTATAGAACATCATGGCAGGACTTTGGTTTGTCACTGCATGGGTGGCGTTTCGATATGCCAGTAGGAATTTGTCCACCTTGTGTTGTAGTGGAATCTGATCTTCGCTCATGGCCTTTATCGCTTTTTTGAACGTTTGTACAAATCTCTCGGCCAACCCGTTTGTAGCCGGATGATATGGGGCAGAGGTATAATGTTTCACCCCATTCTTCTTCATGAATCTCTGGAATTCTTCTGACACGAACTGCGGTCCGTTATCTGAACATATTTGTTCTGGCAATCCATTTCTTGCAAATATCGTTCTTAACACCGCGATCGTCTTTTCCGAGGTAGTGGCAGTCATCTTAATCACTTCTGGCCATTTAGAATGTGCGTCCACCACAATTAAAAACATGGAGTCCATGAAAGGACCAGCAAAGTCAATATGTACACATTGCCATGGGGTTGAAGGCCATTCCCATGGATGCAGCGGTGCAATCGGAGGTGCATTTTGCACTTTTTGGCACCCTGAGCAGCTTTTCGTCAGCTCCTCTATCTGTTGGTCGATACCCGGCCACCACACATAAGCCCTAGCAAGGCTTTTCATCTTGACTCCCCCCAGATGACCTTCATGCAGTTCCTTTAGAACTCTCTCTCTTAACTTAGGAGGAATAATCACCCTTGTTCCATACATCAATGTTCCTTGACAGACGGACAGCTGTTCTCGTCTTGCTGAGAATGCCGGTAACAGTGGATCACCATGTGCTGGCCATCCCTTCACTGTCACTTCGTAGACCCTGGACAGTGTCGGGTCGTTCCTGGTTTCTCTTTCAATACTTGCATTGGTGACTGGTAAACATTCGATGATGGTCGAGTGAAATAACTCAACAGGGTCAACCGTCAGTGCCTCCTCCTCTGTAGGTAGTGGCAGGCGCGACAGCCCATCAGCATTACCATGCTGCTTTGTACCTTTGAATTCTATCTGATATTGATGTGCCCCTAGGAAAAGGGACCATCTCTGGAGTCTCTGTGCTGTCATCACCGAAACACCCTTCTTAGGGTTAAAAATGGATACCAACGGCTGGTGGTCTGTCAGAAGCGTAAACTTTTGGCCCTGCAGGTAATGATTAAACTTCTTTACACCCCACACAAGGCTGAGAGCCTCCCTATCTATCTGAGCATAGTTGCGCTCAGCGGAGGTCAATGATCTGGATGCGAACGCAACTGGCCTCTCCTGGCCATTTGGCAACTTGTGTGAGAGTACTGCCCCAATACCATATGGAGAAGCATCACAAGCCAAACGAATAGGCAGCGTTGGGTTGAAGTGAGCCAACACTTCCTCTGAGGTGATCAATGCCTTGCTTTCGCGAAAGGCCCTCTTACAGTCCTCGCTCCACTTCCATGGTACTCCCTTCTGCAAAAGAGCGTTCAGCGGGTGCAGCACCGTGGATAAATTTGGCAGAAACTTATGGTAATAGTTAATCAACCCTAGAAACGACCTCAATTGGGATACATTATCCGGAGCGGGAGCCTTCACAACAGCTTCGATCTTATCAGGAGACTTATGAAGCCCCTCCTGGTCAATGACATGACCACAGTACGAGATCCGCTTCTGAAAGAATTCACATTTCTGGCGATTAACTCGAAGACCATACTCTTTCAATCTGGTGAGCACCAGTTCCAAGTTTGCAAGGTGTTCCTCGTCATCATCTCCTGTAATCAGAATATCGTCCAGGTAACATTGTGTACCTGGAATTCCCTGTAATACCTGCTCCATGGCCCTCTGCCAAATTGCTGGAGCTGATGCCACTCCAAAAACCAGTCTATTATACCGGTACAAGCCTCTATGCGTGTTGATCGTAAGATACTGGCGTGACTCTTCCTCAACTTCCATCTGTAAGTACGCCTGCGCCAGGTCTATCTTGGTGAAGTGTTTCCCGCCAGACAACGAAGCGAAGATATCCTCAATCCGCGGAAGCGGATACTGCACCGTGTGAAGCACCGGATTAACAGTGATCTTGAAATCTCCACAGATGCGAACCTTCCCCGGTTCCCCCGGCTTGTTGCTCGATGAACGCTTCATGACGGGGACAATGGGCGTGGCCCACTCACTCCAGTCTACCTTAGACAGTACTCCTGAACGTTCTAGCCCTTCCAGCTCCGCTTCCACAGCAGGTCGTATTGCATAAGGTACCGGTCTGGCTTTGAAAAATTTCGGGTTTGCATGTTCTTCAACCTTGATGTTTGCCGTAATTCCTCTCAGTGTTCCCAGTCCCTGTTGGAACACCTCTTTAGCATCGTCCAATATTCTGGACAATCGTTTAGGTTTGACATCTTTTGTACCGGAATCTACCGTTAGTGCTTTTAAGGAATGCCAGTCCATATTCATTTTCCTAATCCACTCCCGTCATAGTAGTGGTGGACCTCCCTCAGGTAGCACATATAAGTCCATTCCTCGGCTTTCTTTGCCCTTGTGGACCACCTTTACCTCTATCTTCCCGATGGGGTATACTCTTTGCCCCGTGTATGTTTTCAATACAATCTCCGTATCCCGTAGGGGAATATGTGGGAATAACCTTTTGTAATCTTGCTTATTCATGACCGTCAATGCCGATCCAGTGTCCAATTCCATCTTCACTTGGACTCCTGCTATCTGAAGTGTGACCCAAATTGTTTGGAGGTCTGCTTCCTTACCAACATTGTGTACTCTTAGACTACCCAGTTCATTACTGCTGGAGTCTGAATCTGACTTCTGTTCGTTTGAACTGTTCTCTGTCACCTTGTGTACCTTTCTGTACTTTTCCTGCGGTGACTTTTTGTTGCTGGTCTTCTTTCCTGACCGGCATACTTTAGCTATGTGACCAAGCCTGCCACATTTTCTGCATTCCTGATTTTTGAACCAGCACTGGTTCTGATCGTGCGTTGTCTTTCCACAACGATAACATTTTACTGTACTCAAGACCATTTGATTGGTGCAGAGTTCCGGTGACCGTAGCTGCATTTCCGCAGTGCCTCTCGCTGCGGCTTCTTGCGATGCTGCAACAGTGACAGCTTTATCAAGCGTAAGATCATTCTCCTCAAGCAGTCGCTTTTGTGTTCCTTCTTTTAACAATCCACACACAAATTTATCTCTCGGCGCATCTGCTGGTCCTGTTCCAAACTGACAGTACTTCGATAGCTTACGTAGTTCAATTAAAAATTCAGCGTTGCTTTCGTCTTTCAACTGCATTCTTCTGTAAAATTTAAATCGTTCCGCTATCATCAGCGGTGTGGGGTTTAAATGATTTTTCAGGACAGTAACAATATTCGCGAAAGTCTGATCCGTCGGTTTATTTGGTGATAGAAGGTGCTTCAATAGCCCGTATGTCTTCGCACCCATTAGCTTAATAAGGTTAGTGCTTTCTCATCATCTGGTACCTTATTTGCTTTACAATAAACTTCCATGCGTTCTACATACGTGGTCCAATCTTCGATATCACTATCAAAGGTATTAATGCTCCCATGTTTAGGCATCCTTGCAAGTTTTTAAATTTTTCTTTTTCTCAAAATGGCGGCTTCCCGCGCTTGTCTTCTTCCCCCGCCTACTAAAATGGCGGCTTCCCGCGCTTGGCGGTCTTTCCCGCGCTCGTCTTCTTCCCCCGCCGACTACAATGGCGGATTCCCGCGTTTGCCTTCTTCCCCCGCTGGCTGCAATGGCGATTGCCTTGCTGCTGCCGTTCTCGCCTCCCCAGCGGTTCTCACTCCCCGACGTTGCTTTGCCTCGCAGCCCCGCTTGCAGCCTGGTCCTTTACACCGGCCGCGTTTGAATTCTCCGCAGCTCTCATGCCTTAAGCTTCTCAGCTCCCCGACGCTGCTTTGCCTCGCAGCCCCGCTTGCAGCCCGGTCCTGTACACCGGCTGCGTTTGAGTTCTCCGCGGCTCTCGAGCCTTAAGCTGCCCCAGTCGCTGCGCCTCTCGGCCTCGATTGCAGCCCGGCCCTTTCTACCGGCCGTGGTCGAGCTCTCCGCCCTTATTCCTCCGTTTTCCCTCCCCTACTCCACAGTCAACGCGGCCGACTTTCTGCTCGTGTCGCTGATCGGCTTACCCACCACCGTGGTAGAAGGGATGATCACTGCCTGTCGCTGATGGAGGGCTTCGTGGTCAGAATTCTTTTTCTTTTTAACCCGGGTTCTTGATGCCTCCCGTGCGATGGTGCTCAGCAGGATGATGAGGGCGGATGCCTCTTCTCGACGCCCGTTTTGAGGACGAAGCTGCCTTGGATGTAAAATTGCCGCAGGGTAAAATCGGACTCGTCGCCACTGTTGAGTCTGTGTGTCCCAGTTATGTGTAGGATCAATCACTAGACACAGACAACAAGAATAACTTTTAACAGGTCTTTACTATTCGGAGGTCAGGGCTGAACTGCCCAGCAAATCCTTACACAACACTTATATACCGGTGTGGTCACCACCGGTATTACAGTATACAGCAGCCAAGAGAAAGTAGTACATCTCTTAAAAGTAGTTCTCTTAAGGTGGAACAGGTTAAATACACCACAATTACCCTCGAGGTCCCGCTTTTTAATTTAAAGCCTAACTCCTGATACCCTTTCAGCAGGACTTTCTCCCTGTTCCTACCTATGTCGTTTGTTCCAACATGGACCATGACAACTGGATTTACCCCCCCCCTTTCCAAGTTTCTGTCCAGCTGCCATGAGATATCCCTTACCCTGGCACTGGGCAGGCAATACACCCTTCAGGATTCTCGTTCTTGGCTGCAGAGGACGCTATCTATCCCCCTAATTATAGAATCCCTTATCACTACCACATTTCTATTCTGCTCTTCCCCAGCCCCCCCCCCCCCCCCTTGGACAGCCTTCTGAGCCACGGTGCCTTGGTCTGTGTTATGGCTGTCCTCTCTGCTGTCTTTCTCCTTGTACTCATAGGTAGCGAGTACATCGTACCTGTTGGACAGGACCAGTGTCTGTGGGACCTCCTTCTCAACCTCTGCTAAATCCCCGCAACCCGGCTCCCTAGCAGTCACTCCCTCCCCTTCCTGAATCTGTACTTTCCTCTGGGGTGTAACTGCATTCGGGATAAAACTGTCCAGAAATTCCTCTCCCTCCCTTATGTGTCAGAGTGTCTCCAACTCGCACTCCAGCTCAATGACTGTGAGCCAGAGAGATTCAAGATGGAGACATCTCCTGCAGACGTGTTCACTTGGGACAGTCTCGCTGTCCACAAACTCCC
Source organism: Somniosus microcephalus (assembly GCF_052327205.1). NCBI lineage: Eukaryota > Metazoa > Chordata > Chondrichthyes > Squaliformes > Somniosidae > Somniosus > Somniosus microcephalus. Next base: position 83,362,025 of record NC_140991.1, on the reverse strand, counting down.
ACCTACTGCAGCCCAGACACACAATCTGCCCTGTTATATCTTAGTCTAGCTTTATTTTATTTATTTAATCAGTTAAAGACTTTATTCAATGATTATTTATAGTTATATTAATTAGTTTAACTAGTTAAGCAATAAATTTAATGCAGTACTTTGTAGTTTCCTGCAACTAGTTTAAACCACTGTTCTAGGTTAGAGAGAAAAGAGAGAAAAAGAACCTTAATACTCACCAACCAATCACTTGCCTGCTGCCTTTTTTTTATTCATTGATGGGATGTGGGCGTCGCTGGCTGGCTAGGCCTGCATTTAGTGCCCATCCCTAATTGCCCTTGAGAAGATGGTGGTGAGCCGCCGCCTTGAACCGCTGCAGTCCATATGGTGTAGGTACACTCACTATGCTGTTAGGAAGGGAGTTCCAGGATTTTGGCCCAGCGACAGTGAAGGAACGGCGATACAGGTCCAAGTCAGGATGGTGTGTGGCTTGGTAGGTGGTGATGTTCCCATGCGTCTGCTGCCCTTGTCCTTCTAAGTGGTAGAGGTCGCGGGTTTGGAAGGTGCTGTTGAAGGAGCTTTGGCGAGTTGCTGCAGTGCATCTTGTAGATGGCACACACTGCAGCCACAGTGCGCCGGTGGTGGAGGGAGTGAATGTTGAAGGTGGATGGAGTGCCAATCAAGCGGGCTGCTTTATCCTGAATGGTGTCGAGCTTCTTGAGTGTTGTTGGAGCTGCACTCATCCAGGCAAGTGGAGAGTATTCCATCACACTCCTGACTTGTGCCTTGTAGATGGTGGAAAGGCTTTGGGGAGTCAGGAGGTGAGACACTTGCCGCAGAATTTCCAGCCTCTGGCCTGCTCTTGTAGCCACAGTATTTATATGGCTGGTCCAGTTCAGTTTCTGATCAATGGTAACCCCCAGGATGTTGATAGTGGGGGATTCAGCGATGGTAATGCCATTGAATGTCAAGGGGAGATGGTTAGAGTCTCGCTTGTTGGAGATGGTCATTGCCTGGCACTTGTGTGGTGCGAATGTTACTTGCCACTTGTCAGCCCAAGTCTGAATGTTGTCCAGGTCTTGCTGCATATGGACACGGACTGCGTCAGTATCTGACGAGTCTCGAATGGTGCTGAACAGTGTGCAATCATCAGCGAACATCCCCACTTCTGACCTTATGATGGAGGGAAGGTCATTGATGAAACAGCTGAAGATGGTTGGGCCTAGAACACTGCCCTGAGGAACTCCTGCAGTGATGTCATGTGATTGAGATGAATGACCTCCAACAACCACAGCCAACTTCCTTTGTGCTAGGTATGATGTCACTCCTTGTTTTTTTTAAATCGTTGAAGGTTCGGCCGCCGCTGATACCGCCTCCAATTAGGTCCGCGCTGCCTGGTCTCCCGCTGTTTAAAGTACCGCCGCCGCTGATACCGCCTCCAATTAGGTCCGCGCTGTCTGGTCTCCCGCTGTTTTAAGTACCACCGCCGCTGATACCGCCTCCAATTAGGTCCCCTACAAGTCAATAGAAATAATTTGTTGCTTGTTATGGAAGTAGGAGCACCATTATAAACTGATAAGAATAACCTTTTTCGTTTAAATCCAGGTTTTTGATGTTTTTACAATTTGTTTCTTAATTTTACTTATTTTGCAGTCCCAAAAAATAATCTGGGTCAATCCTATCTGAACTAGTGCAGTTTATTAGTATTAAGCCAGAGCTGAGATCTGCTAGTTTTGAATTCAAAGATCTCAGATTTTATTACAAATTGAGGTGCAAGTTTTGAGTTGAGCTAATTTGCTAATGAGCTGAAGGAACCATTACATGTTCAGAATTAGCCTGCTTTTGGCTTTGATTCAATATGAAGACTGAAGGTCAGAGGCTGGGTATTCTGCGGCGAGTGTTTCACCTCCTGACTCCCCAAAGCCTTTCCACCATCTACAAGGCACAAGTCAGGAGTGTGATGGAATACTCTCCACTTGCCTGGATGAGTGCAGCTCCAACAACACTCGAAGCTAGACACCATCCAGGACAAAGCAGCCTGCTTGATTGGCACCCCATCCACCACCTTAAACATTCACTCCCTCCACCACCGACGTACCGTGGCTGCAGTATGTACCATCTACAAGATGCACTGCAGCAACTTGCCAAGGCTTCTTCGGCAGCACCTCCCAAACCCGCAACCTCTTCCACCTAGAAGGACAAGGGCGGCAGGCGCATGGGAACACCACCACCTCCAAGTTCCCCTCCAAGTCACACACCATCCTGACTTAGAAGTATATCACCGATCCTTCATCGTCGCTGGGTCAAAATCCTGGAGCTCCCTACCTAACAGCACTGTGGGAGTACCATCACCACACGGACTGCAGCAGTTCAAGAAGGTGGCTAACCACCACCTTCTCAAGGGCAACTGGGGATGAGCAATAAATGCTGGCCTTGCCAGCGACGGCCTGATCCCATAAACTAATTTTAAAAAAGTCCTCAAACAAGCCAAAACTACATTAATAGTGCAAAATGTAGAAAATCACTCACTGTAGAACGTTACAGTGCAAAGGTGACCATAGTATGGTACACTATGGGCACAATGAGTTAATATTTGTATTGGAAAAAGTATTAGTAGGATTAGTAATTAATTTATTCAATTCCTGATTTGAAGAAAATTTGGAAGAATCAGATATTGATCACTGTTTAGCACATTTTATCCAGATTTTCTGATCATTAACAATGAATTGGAAAATCTAGCCGATGAAATGCTCAAGGTGATATAAATGTAATAATGATATTTTAAATCTGCCGTTACCCCTCCAGTAATTGTTCAGATATCACTGCTACTCATGACTATTGTGCCACCTAATGGTTACATCTGCATATGCAGAGGGAAAAAAACAGGGCCATTTCCTGTTACTTAAACTTGAGACCGTTTTATCAATTAGGGCCTAATGTTGTGAATTTGGAGACATCTTTTGAAATATTGTCAATTTTTATTTGAGCTTCTTGAAAATTTAATAGCAAGTGAGAGTGGATTGGAAAGTATTAAACAATGGTATTCAAACAAAATAACGTGAGCAAAGAAATGTAATAAAAACTCCTTCTGAAAGTTTTCATACCCAGCTGTTGTGCATTATTGTATTGTAAGATTGTCTTTGTTATGAGCATTTAAGCAATATTTAATTTGTTTGATGTTGAGAAAAAAATATCTGGCTGTGTCTAGACATTCAGTCATAAACTAGAGTTTACAGTTCTTGTACTTCTAGTGTGATTACTTTGTTGTGGTGCAAATTTATCATTTATTCTGGCACTGCTTCCATAGTTTGGCTTCTTTGATCGAGCTCGCCCACCTCAAGACGACATGACAGATCGAGAACAGCTTCACCCAGAAAAGGCTACAGATGCCTGAGGTCCGACTGCAGCTGCCTTAATCCACTAAACAGATACTTTAAAGACATGTCCACGCCACTGAAAATTACTTCCATATATTTGCTTTTGGTCAATGTGAAGAAGAAAATATTAAGAGCAAATGAACTTTTGAGCAAGACAATTTAACAGGGAAAGTGCCATTGTTGACTGTGCAATCATCTGCAATTTACTTTGCAGCTTGCATTCTGCCAGGATAACACAGTAAAATTTTTCTCGATGCTGTATAGGGGTACAGGGTGGGACTGTTGTTTTAAGTTACACTGTTTGTCTTGAAGTATATTTTTTAAGTGCAGGTGCTGTGCACTTTGTAAATTGGATAAAATTGTGTCTTATTCCAAACAATTAGCAGAAGTTTTCGCTTATAGTCAGAAACCTTTCATATTACTGTACATTAGTGTCATGGGTGCAGCGTTTTAAATGCACTACCATATTTCATGAATTACATATTTCCTTCCTTGTTGGGCAACTGATTTGAAATGCACAGGGTGGTAAGGAACATGACATCTTGTAAAGCAATTGTAGTGTTGATTTTTCTTGTTTGTATTGAGCTATTACTTAAGATAGTACTAAAGGATAAGGGATTTTCACTGTAAGATGAAAGGTATATCTGTGAACAAATTATTTTGTTTTTAAATAAATGGGAAGTAAATCCAAACAAACAGGACTAGCTAGGAAGGAGGTATTTGGAACATAGATGTGGTACTTCATTATGTGGCTTTACAAGGAACCTGCTCTCATGATGTTCAGACATTTTCATGTAAAACAATTTGAAGTATGGTGTCACCCTGCACTGGTAGTGGGAGTAACAGATTTTTAAACGTGCAATATTTTCTATATGTATTTATAAGTTTCTGAAGCATGTTTACACTGGGATTTAGCCATATGTGGAATTTTCATTGAAAGTTTTTCTAGCAGTTTTGTGTATGTTTTATGGCGATGATGATCTTTCAACTGTACAGAGTACTGATGAGGAATTGCATAACCTCTTTGCAGTTATCAGCAATCAATCTTCAGATGTACCGTAGTTTTTCATTTTATACAAGTGTTAATGTTACTGATATTTACAAAATTATTTAGCTTCTGTATAAAAGCTAGATTTGTATGTTATGTACCATTTTGGAATATTTCTGATTTAAGTGAAAGGTATCCACTCTAGCATCAGATAATGTTGTATGATAAATGCACATTACAAATGCATAATCATGTTGGTACGCCTTTGTATAGCTGATGGTGCGAGGGTTTCATTAGACTCAACAATGCAGGATCACTTGTTACTGATGAGGTTGTACATTTTTTGACATTTGGAGCAAGGTATCCAATTCTCCCGATGTTACATTTTTAAATTTACTTATATATGTATATCTGATAAACTTGTGTCATATACTTTTCATTATTCAAACCCAATAAAACTGAACAGTTAACACTGGGGTGTGTTTTACCTTAATTACTAGATAGATGCATTGTTGATGAAGAGTGAGCTTTACTCTACATCTGATCTATGACGCACCTATGACTACTGTGGATCCTTCTCTATACTGTTGGGCATCTGTCCCTGTTCTTGGTGTCTCCAAGAATGTTGTTGGATGCTTTTGTCTGCTGCTGGATGCCCCTCTACTGTTCAGGGTATTTCGAATTTGGGGATCCCTCTCAGCCTTTCTGTTGTTGCTGGTATCCCTCTAATGTTTCACTCTCTCTGCATTATCATTCTATTGGCCAGGAACACACACAGGACAAGCTGGTTAGGGAACAGTTTGCATCAGCACAGCTGAGTCCGTGCGAAGAGCAGGAATGGCCTCGGCAGCAAAATCTATGCAGAACCCAGGATATTCCGAGTGTGCTGCCAAATCATACTGGTGGCCTGGAAAATCGTACTGTCGTGGGTAAGAGTTGAAAATTGCAGGATTGGTCATGGGGTGTTTTGCTGCACAAATCCCTTGCCCGAGTTAGACCTGACCTGACCTGACCTGATGAGGAACTCTAATGATATGGCAATAATTAAGGTCAAGGGACAGGACCTGAGGAGTGCCAAAGTCAAATACATGAAACTCTTGAGGGTATCTAAGATTAGAAACTATTGTAGATGACATTTTAGTTTGTTGGGAAGAAGCTGATCTTGAGAGTACCATAGTGAATTATAATAAGATTCCCTGCAGCCTGCACGTGAAAGCCTGAGGTTAAATAAGAAGTTTCCTATATAGACCAAGGGGGTGTAATTCGCTCAGGCCCAAAAACAGGGTGAGATTTGCTCACGCCCATTTAGTTAATTTGGTGCTGCCTGCTCATTTTAATGATTTTAGCGCACAACCCAGCGACTATTGCGCTGCTTCAGGCTGTGCACTCAGTAGGAGGCCAAATGTCACATTGCTGTAGCGAAACTGCATTTTCTTAAAGCAAGGCTGTCAGTTTTCAAAGCAGTCTCAAGCTCTTAAAGGTGATCTGCTTTCTGAAACAAAAAAATAAAATCATTCCAAACTAAGCAGTCTGCAGCTCCTAAAGCTGAACTGCCTTCTGCACATAAAACTGGTTAGTGTGTTTCAGCACTAATACAAATGGCTCAACAGGCCAGGGAAGGGGCACCCAGGGTCTTGGATGCAGCACACCAGCTTTGTGCAAGGGGCCAACACTGGAAGAGAGGTCTTCTGCCCATAGGGAGGCAGGAGGCCCTCCAGAAAGAAGGATGTGGGACCAGATTGCTGAGGCTGTCACTGCCAGCAGTGTCACGCCCAGGACCTGGCTCCAGTGGCCAAAGAAGTTTCATGACCTCAGACGAGTGATCAAGGTCAGGGAATGCATCTTCAAACGCCATCTCCTACCAACTGCACCACAAGCCTCACACACTGCTCAATGCACAACAGCCCCCTTCCCACCTCCTACCCCATCACTCACCTACCAACAATCTCGAACAAACACAAGGCACACCTCACATTCATAGATTCACCTCACCCCCTTGGAGGAGATGGTGCTGGCCATTCTTGGCAGGGGCATGGCTGAGCCCTTGGCCAGCAGTGGTGCTGAACGAATGCAAGATGCTGCTTTCCTCATATGTTATCCTACTTCTCACATCCCTTTTCTACCTCATCCCACAATCTCTTCTGATTTACAAGCTGCACTTGGTATAAGCTACACATCTTGCTTTGCTGCCCTCCCCTCACCACAACCCTACCCTTGTGCCTTCCTCATTTCAGACACTCAAGAAATCCAGCCTGCCCAGTGTAGGGGTTCGCAGAATCCCCTAAATCCCTGACGATCGGAAAATATTGGTCCACATCGTGGATGAAGAAATTGTGTGATTTGAATTGTCTCTGGGTAGGACAATGTTTTAAAATATACCCAGGACCGCAAAAGGCTGCGTTGCAGCATATGGACAACACTGGAATCGAGGAACTTCGTGGAAAAATTCGCACACTTTAAGACAGTACATTTTAATAAAATTGTTCCCTGGAGTTTGGTAATTGTAAAAGGGGTTTAAAAAAATGGTCGTCAGAAAGTATGGCCAAAAGACAAAGCAGCTCGCAGCTTGGAGTATGTCTGTGAAAAAGTGGGAGGATCAAATACAGTGGCAGTCGGACCTGCCAATCAAAGGGAGTTCCCTTCTCAGAAGCAATCGATGTTTGTTTCTTGACTTAAGGGATTAACCCACTTGAACTAAACCATAGAACAATCGGCTCTGTTTACACAGCAATCTAGCCCCATTTCAACACCACTTACACACAATGGATACATCTAAACCCCGGAAAAAGGACTTTGATAGGGGACAGATCAGTATGGATCGGTTTGAATCACCCATCACTCAGAACAATAGGGCAGTTGGATTCCCTTTTGTTTTAGCCTAAGTGAACTCCGGATGTGGGCGGGTACACTTCAGCCCCAGAGTGCAGACACATTAAACCACTCCAACCACTTTGAATCAGCCAATCATAGTCCTTCTCTTGTATATTGGAACTTTTGGGCGCGAGTTTTGCACACAGACTTTTTCAGCGCCAAACAGGAGTTGGCAGGATATAAAAGATAGCTCCTGAGAAGCGATCTCTCTCTCTTACTTCGCTGGACCCCAGGTGAGCAGGTTTCTGACTCCTCAGCAAGGCAACCTAGTCAGGAGTTGGGGGGGTGGTGATTTAGGGGAAATTGCTAAGATTGTTTAATCAACATTGTAGCCATTAATCCCTAATTTTTGCCATCTGCCTTCCCCCATTTAAGCAATTTTACTGTAATTACTGTGTTCGTGTGGTATAGTTTAAAATTTGATTGTAGTTTTCTTTAGTTTAATAAAGTTGATTTTCTCACATCCAGACCAGTTGTCTGTTTAATATATCATTAATTATAAGTCTTTCAGTCAGAACTGGAAAGTGGGGTTAGCGATTTGAAACCGCTGTTTGGAAATTGGTTTGCAGTGTAGCAGCAAAAGGCTGCCTGACCAGGTGAATTACCGTAAACCAGGTAAAAGATTGGAATTGGTCAGAGTACAGGCAAAGGCTGCTGACCAGGTAAATTACCATAAACCATGGAAAAGATGCCCCCCTACACCAGCCAATGGTTGACCAAGAAGAGGGAGAAGAGAGTGAAGAAGAAGAAGATACATCATCACTTGATTTGACATTCCCAGCCACCAACTCCTCGAGGTTGTCCTGCACTGAAAGTCAGCAGCCTTTCACCAGCCATTCTGCAGCCACTGGGTAGCACTGCATGACAGCACTAGGATAGGCAAAGACACATTAAAGAAAGATACTAAGGGAATGCACAAGGGTGATTAGTTGATTTTTTGATGCAATATTGGATGCATATATGGATAAAGTTGGATTGGAATGTTTGCTTTGTGGTGGCTTTTATTTCAGCATTGTGGATAAGAGGGCACTGTGACGGTCAGTAACAGAGGAAAGGTTAGGTGTGGGGCTAATGTTGAAAGGGGATTGGGGTTGTGGTCACTGGTACTGCAGGCAGATAATTCCATCCCGGATATCCCACCCAGAAAGGGGCTGTCTGGGTTGCCTCCTTCCTTCCATTTATCCTCTTCCTGCTTCCTCCTCTTCCTGCTTCCTCCTCTTCTGCTTCTTCCTCTTCTGCTGCTTCCTCTTCCCTCTGCGAGCAGCTTGTCCCCTTTGTTGCCTCTGCTTCATCACCATGTGATGTTGCATCCCAAGGGGGACTGCAACTAGAGCCCCCAGGACTGTGAGCAAGTGGTGTTCTCAGTGGCCTTCCTTTAACATCCAAAGCCTTGCAAGCATCCAGCAGCACTTTCTGCACATTTTAACAACTTATTAAATGTATTGCACTAAGCCACTACTCCAATAAAATGTAAAAAAAAAGCAATCCAAAAGCTGAAATGGAAACTTGCCTGAAAGATGTGTCTGCCCCTTTAAGAAACACTGACAGTGTCTCTGTAGAACTGCTGCACGCACGTTCTTCCATGCGTGGATAGGAGAGGGCGGTATGGAGAGCAGCGACATCCCAAACCGCAGTTGTGCATCAATTCAGGCATTGCACGCCAATTGACATCATGATCTGCATATTTACATGGGAGAGGTGAGAGCAGGCAACTGCAGCGCTGCCGAGCTTTCCAAAATGATGGGATGTGGGCGTCACTAGCAAGGCCAGCATTTATTGTCCATCGCTAATTGCCCTTGAAAAGGTGGTGGTGAGCCGCCTTTTTGAACTGCAGCAGTCCGTGTGGTGAAGGTACTCCCACAGTGCTGTTAGGGAGGGAGTTCTAGGATTTTGATCCAGCGACGATGAAGGATCGGCGATATACTTGTGTGACTTGGAGGAGAACTTGGAGCTGGTAGTGCTCCCACGCACCTGCTGCCCTTGTCCTTCTAGGTGGTAGAGGTCGCGGGTTTGGGAGGTGCTGCCGAAAAAGCCTTGGCGAGTTGCTGTAGCGCATCTTGTAGAAGGTACGCCGGTGGTGGAGGGAGTGAATGTTTAAGGTGGTGGATGGGTGCCAATCAATTGGGCTGCTTTGTCCTGGATGGTGTCGAGCTTCGTAAGTGTTGCTGGAGCTACACACATCCAGGCAAATGGAGAGTATTCCAGCACACTACTTACTTGTGCCTTGTAGATAGTGGAAAGGCTTTGGGGAGTCAGGAGGTGAGACACTCGCTGCAGAATACCTAGCCTCTGACCTGCTCATGTTGCCACAGTCCAGTTAAGTTTCTGGTCAATGGTGACCCCCCAGGATGTTGATGGTGGGGGATTCGGCGATGGCAATGCCATTGAATGTCAAGGGGAGGTGGTTAGACTCTCACTTGTTGGAGATAGTCATTGCTTAGCACTTATGTAACACGAATGCTACCTGCCAGGGGGAGGGGTTCAAATTCCTGGGACATTGGAACCGGTTCTGGGGGAGGTGGGACCAGTACAAACCAGACGGTTTGCACCTGGGCGGGACCGGGACCGATGTCCTAAGGGGAGTGTTTACTAGTGCTCTGGGGGAGGGTTTAAACTAAAATGGCAGGAGGTTGGGAACCTGAGCAGGGAGGCAGGAAAGGGAAACAAGGATAAAAGCAAAAGATAGGAAGGAGAAAAACAAAAGTGGCAGTCAGAGAAATCAACAGTTTAAATCAAACATGGCCATAGTAAATAATAATTCTAATAGGTCTAAGAGCATTAAAAAAACAAGCCTGAAGGCTTTGTGTCTTAATGCGAGGAGCATTCAGAATAAGGTGGATGAATTAGCTGTGCATAGAGGTAAACGAATATGATTTGTTTGGGATTACGGAAACATGGCTCCCGGGTGGCCAAGGCTGGGAACTCAACATCCAGGGGTATTCAATATTCAGGAAAGATAGGCAAAAATGAAAGGGAGGTGGGGTAGCATTGCTGGTTAAAGAGGGGATTAACACAATTGTAAGGAACGATATTAGCTCTGATGATGTGGAATCTGTATGGGTAGAACTGAGAAATACCAAGGGGCAGAAAACGTTAGTGGGAGTGGTATATAGACCTCCAAACAGTAATGCAGAGGTTGTGGATGGCAAGGGAAATTAGAGAAGTGTGCAATAAGGGCACAGCAGTCATCATGGGTGACTTTAATCTACATATAGATTGGGCTAACCAAATTAGTAACAATACTGTGGAGGAGGAATTCCTGGAGTGTTTACGGGATGGTTTCCTGGACCAATATGTCGAGGAACCAACTAGAGATCAGGCCATCTTAGACTGGGTATTATGCAATGAGAAAGGATTAATTAGCAATCTAGTTGTATGAGGCCCCTTGGGTCGGAGCGATCATAATATGATAGAATTCTTCATTAAGATGAAGAGTGAAGTAGTTGACTCAGAGACTAGGGTCCTGAATTTAAATAAACGAAACTACGATGGTATGAGGCACAAATTGGGTAGGATTGATTGGGGAATGTCACTCAAAGGGTTGACGGTGGATAGGCAATGGCAAACATTCAAAGACTACATGGATGAACTACAGAATTTGTTCATCCCAGTTTGGCATAAAAATAAAACAAAAAAGGTGACTCAACCATGGCCATCAAGGGAAATTAGGGATAGCATAAGATCCAAGGAGAGGACATATAAATTGGCCAGAACAAGCAGTAAACCTGAGGATTGGGAGCAGTTTAGGATTCAGCAAAGGAGGACAAAGGGATTAATTAAGAAGGGGAAAATAGAATATGAGAGTAAGCTTGCAGGGAACATAAAAACTGACTGTAAAAGCTTTTAAGAACATAAGAACATAAGAAATAGGAGCAGGAGTAGGCCAATTGGCCCCTCGAGCCTGCTCCGCCATTCAATAAGATCATGGCTGATCTGATCCTAACCGCCAATCCACTATGACAGGACTATCTCCTGAATCTAACAGAATTAGACACACGAAACAGGAGCAGGATCAGGCTACACGGCCCCTGGGCCCGCTCCGCTACCCACAGGGCCATGACCGATCCGAACCTAGACTCATGTCCAAATTCCTGCCTGCTCCCCGTAACCCTTAATTCCCTTTTCTTCTAGGAAACTGTCTATTTCTGTTTTAAATTTATGTAATGATGTAGCTTCGACAGCTTTTTGGGGCAGCATATTCCATGGACCTACCACCCTCTGAGTGAAGTAGTTCCTCATCATCTCAGTTTTGAAAGAGCAGCCCCTTATTCTAAGACTATGCCCCCTAGTTCTAGTTTCACCCATCATCTGGAACATCCTTCCTGCATCCACCCGATCCAACCCCTTCACAATCTTATATGTTTCAATAAGATCGCCTCTCATTCTTCTGAACTCCAATGAGTAGAGTCCCAATCTACTCAACCTCTCCTCATATGTCCATCCCCTCATCCCCGGGATTAACCAAGTGAACCTTCTTTGTACTGACTCGAGAGCAAGTATGTACTTTCTTAAGTATGGACACCAAAACTGTATGCAGTATTCCAGGTGCAGTCTCACCAATACCTTGTACAACTGAAGCAATACCTCCCTATTTTTATATTCTATCCCCCTAGCACTGAAAGCCAACATTCCATTGGCCTTCTTAATCACTTGCTGCACCTGCATACTAACCTTTTGAGTTTCGTGCACCAGGACCCCCAGATCCCTTTGTACTTCAGTACTCTCCAGTTTCTTGCCATTAAGATAATAACTTGCTCTACGATTTTTCCTGCCAAAGTGCATAACCTCACACTTTCCAGTATTGTATTCCATCTGCCAAATCCCTGCCCACTTACTTAGCCTGTCTATGTCCCCTTGCAGGTTTTTTATGTCCTCCTCACTCACTACTTTCCCTCCCATCTTAGTATCATCTGCAAACTTTGATATGTTACACTCGGTCCCCTCCTCCAAATCGTTAATATAGATTGTAAAGAGTTGGGGCCCCAGCACTGACCCCTGCGGAACACCACTGGTTACTGATTGCCAGTCTGAGAATGAACCGTTTATCCCAACCCTCTGCCTTCTGTTAGATAGCCAATCCTCTATCCATGCCAGAATATTACCCCCAATCCCGTGATTTTTTATCTTAAGCAATAATCTTTTGTGTGGCACCTTGTCAAATGCCTTTTGGAAGTCTAAATACACTACGTCCACTGGTTCACCTTTATCCACCCTATATGTTACTTCCTCAAAGAACTCCAGCAAATTTGTCAAACATGACTTCCCCTTCATAAAACCATGCTGACTTTGTCTTATTAAATTATGATTATCCAAATGTCCTGTTACCGTCTCCTTAATAATGGACTCCAAAATTTTACCTACCACAGATGTTAGGCTAACCGGTCTATAGTTTCCAGCCTTCTGTCTACTGCCCTTTTTAAATAAGGGTGTTACATTAGCAGTTTTCCAGTCTGCCGGGACCTTTGCTGAGTCCAGAGAGTTTTGGAAGATTATTACCAATGCATCCACAATCCCTACCGCCACTTCCCTCAAGACCCTAGGATGTAAGCCATCAGGTCCAGGCGATTTATCTGCCTTGAGTCCCATTATTTTACCGAGTACCACTTCCTTAGTGATTTTGATCGTGTTTATCTCCTCCCCCCCTATAGCCCCCTGCTTGTCCAGTGTTGGGATATTCTTGGTGTCCTCTACTGTAAAGACTGATACAAAATATTCATTCAGTGTTTTTGCCATCTCCATATTTCCCACCATTAATTTCCCGGTCTCATCCTCTAAGGGACCAACATTTACTTTAGCCACCCTTTTTCTTTTTATATAACTATAAAAGCTCTTACTATCTGTTTTTATATTTTTTGCTAATTTACTTTCATAATCTATCTTCCCTTTCTTAATCAATCTTTTTGTTATTTTTTGCTGTCTTTTAAAGTTTTCCCAATCCTCTATCCTCCCACTAGATTTGGCTACCTTATATGCCCTTGTTTTTAGTCGAATACTATCCTTAATTTCTTTACTTAGCCACGGATGGCTGTCTTTTCTTTTACACCCTTTTTTTCTCAGTGGAATATACTTTTTTTGGAAGTTGTAAAATAACTCCTTAAATGTACACCACTGATCATGTATCGTCTTACCCTTTAATCTATTTTCCCAATCCACTTTACTCAATTCCGCTCTCATACCTTCATAGTCTCCTTTATTCAAGCTTAGCACGCTTGTTTGAGATACAACCTCCTCACCCTCTAATTGAATATGGAATTCAACCATGTTATGGTCACTCATTCCAAGGGGATCCTTTACTAGGACATTTTTAATTAATCCTGTCTCGTTACACAGGACCAGATCTAAGGTTGCTTGCCCTCTGGTCGGTTCAGTTACATACTGCTCAAGAAACCCATCCCTAATACACTCAATGAACTCGTCCTCAAGGCAGCCCTGCCCAATTTGATTTGTCCAATTAATATGATAGTTAAAATCCCCCATAATTATAGATGTTCCCTTATTACAAGCCTCAACTATTTCCTGATTGATACTCCGTCCAACCGAGTTGCGATTGTTCGGAGGCCTATAGACTACGCCCACTAGTGTTTTTTTCCCCTTATTATTCCTTATCTCCACCCAAACTGTTTCATTATCCTGATCTTTTGACCCAATATCATTTCTCTGTATTACAGTGATTCCTTCCTTTATTAACATAGCCACCCCACCTCCCCTTCCTTCCTGCCTGTCCTTCCTGATTGTTAAATAACCTGGTATGTTTAATTCCCAGGCATTGTCACCCTGCAGCCATGTTTCTGTAATGGCCACAAGACCATACCCATATGTAGCTATTTGTGCCATTAACTCGTCTATTTTGTTACGAATGCTATGTGCATTCAGATAGAGAACTTTCAAATGTGTTTTGTGACACTTAGTTCCTGCTTTTGCCCTTTTTATTACTTTACCTTTTACTCCATACCTTCTGCCCCTTCCTGACACGTTCTGGTTTTTAATTTCCCCACTGCTACCTAAGTCTATGGCCTTCTCTGTTGTCATTTTTATTATTTGTTCTCTAGGAACCTCCCCCCCCACTAGTTAGTTTAAAGCCCTCTCTACAGCCCTAGTTATATGATCCGCCAGAGAAAAAGATTGGTGAAGTCAAGCGTAGGTCCCTTGCAGTCAGAATCAGGGGAATTTATAATGGGGAACAAAGAAATGGCATTTACATATTTTGGTTCTGTCTTCACAAAGGAGGACACAAATAACCTCCCAGAGATGTCGGGGAACATAGAGTCTGATGAAAAGGAGGAACTGAAAGAAATCAGTATTTGTAGGGAAATGGTGTTAAGGAAGTTGACAGGATTGAAGATTGAATCCCCAGGGCCTGATAATCTACATCCTAGGGTACTTAAGGAAGTGGCCCTAGAAATAGTAGATGCATTGCTGATCAGCTTCCAACATTCGATGGAATCTGGAACAGTACCCATGGATTGGAGGGTAGCGAATGTTACCCCACTATTCAAAATAGGTGGTAGAGAGAAAACGGGGAATTACAGACCGGTAAGCCTGATATCGGTAGTGGGGGAAATGCTAGAGTCCATTATAAATGATGTAATAGCAGAGCACTTGGAAAACAGTGACAGGATCAGACAAAGTCAACATGGATTTACAAAAGGTAAATCGTGCTTGACTAATCTACTGGAATTTTTTGAGGATGTAACTGGTAAAATAGATAAGGGAGAACCAGTGGATGTGGTGTATTTGGACTTTCAAAAGGCTTTCGATAAGGTCCAGCATAAGAGATTAACGTGTAAAGTTAAGGCACATGGGATTGGGGGCAAGGCATTGACTTGGATAGAGAACCAGTTGGCAGACAGAAAGCAAAGAGTTGGAATAAACGGGTCTTTTTCCGAGTGGCAGGCAGCGACTAGTGGGGTACTGCAGGGATCGGTCCTTGGACCCCAGCTATTTACAATGTATATTAATGATCTAGACAAGGGAACTAGAGGTAATATCTCCAAGTTTGCAGATGACACAAAGCTGGGTGGGCGTGTGTGCTGTGAGGAGGATGCAGAGAAACACCAGGATGATTTGGACAGGTTGGGTGATTGGGCAGAAGCATGGCAGATGCAATATAACGTGGATAAATTCAAGTTTATCCACTTTGGTGTCAAAAGCAGGAAGGCAGATTATTATCTGAATGGCAATAGATTGGGAGAAGGGGAAGTGCAACGAGACCTGGGTGTCCTTGTGCACCAGTCGCTGAAGGTAAGCATGCAGGTGCAGCAGGCGGTTAAGAAGGCAAATGGTATGTTGGCCTTCGTAGCGAGAGGGTTTGACTACAGGAACAAGGATGTCTTGCTGCAGTTGTACAGGGCCTTGGTGAGACCACATCTTGAGTATTGTGTGCAGTTTTGGTCGCCTTATCTGAGGAAGGATGTTCTTCCCATGGAAGGAGTTCAGCGAAGATTCACCAGGCTGATACCTGGGATGGCAGGAATGACGTATGAGGAGAGATTGGGGCGATTGGGCTTATACTCGCTGGAGTTTAGAAGAATGAGAGGGGATCTCATTGAAACTTATAAAATTCTGACAGGGCTGGACAGACTAGATGCAGGAAGGATGTTCCCGGTGGTCGGGGAGTCCAGAACCAGGAGTGTCAGTCTAAGGATAAGGGGTAAGCCATTTAGGACAGAAATGAGGAGGAATTTCTTCACCCAGAGAGTGGTGAACCTGTGGAATTCTCTACCACAGAAGGCAGTAGAGGCCAATTCATTAAATATATTCAAGAAGGAGTTGGATATATTTCTTAAGGCTTAAGGGATCACGGGATATGGGGAGAAAGCAGGGACCGGGTACTGAATCTGGATGAGCAGCCATGATCGCATTGAATGGCGGAGCAGGCTCGAGGGGCCGAATGGCCTACTCCTGCCCCTATCTTCTGTGTTTCTATGTTTCTATGCCACTTATCAGCCCAAGCCTGACCGTCGTCCAGGTGTTGTTGCATGCGGGCATGGACTGCTTCATTATCTGAGGAATTGTGAATGGCGCTGAACACTGTGCAGTCATCAGCGAACATCTCCATTTCTGACCTTATGTTGGAGGGAAGGTCATTGATGATGCAGCTGAAGATTGTTGTGCCGCGGACACTGCCCTGAGGAACACCTGCAGCGATGTCCTGAGGCTGTGATGATTGACCTCCAACCCCCACAACCATCTTCCTTTGTGCTAAGTATGACTCCAGCCAGTGGAGAGTTTTCCCCCTGATTTCCATTGACTTCAGTTTTACTAGGGCTCCTTGATGCCACACTCAGTCAAATGCTGCCTTGATGTTAAGGGCAGTCACTCTCAGCTCACCTCTGGAATTCAGCTCCTTTATCCATGTTTGGACCAAGGTTGTAATGAGGTCGGGAGCCATGGGATCCTGACGGAACGCAAACTGGGCATCAGTGAGTAGGTTATTGGTGAGTAAGAGGCACTTGATAGCACTGTCGATGACACCTTCCATCACTTTGCTAATGACTGAGAGTACACTGATGGGGCGGTAATTAGCTGGGTTGGATTTGTCCTGCTTTTTGTAGACAGGACATACCTGGGCAGTTTTCCACATTGCCGGATAGATGCCAGTGTTGTAGGTATACTGGAACAGCTTGGCTAGAGGCGCGGCTAGTTCTGGAGGACAAGTCTTCTGCATGATAGCCAGAATGTTGCCGGGGCCCTTGCTGTATCCAGTGCGCTCAGCCATTTCTTGATATCATGTGGAGTGAATCGAATTGGCTGAAGACTGGCTTCTGTGATGGTGGGGACCTCAGGAGGAGGCCGATATGGACCATCCACTCGGCACTTCTGGCTGAAGATGGTTGCAAATGCTTCAGCCTTGTCTTTTGCACTCATGTGCTGGGCTCCACCATCATTGAGGATGGGGATATTCATGGAGCCTCCTCCTCCCGTTAGTTGTTTAATGGTCCACCGCCATTCATGACTGGATGTGGCAGGACTGCAGAGCTTTGATCTGATCTGTTGATTGTGGGATCGCTTCGACATGTCTATAGCATGATGCTTCCACTTTTTAGCATGCATGTAGTGCTGTGTTGCAGCTTCCCCAGGTTGGCACCTCATTTTTAAGTACGCCTGGTGCTGCTCCTGGCATGCTCTTCTACACTCTTTATTGAACCGGGGTTGGTCCCCTGGCTTGATGGTAATGGTAGAGTGAGGGGTATGCCGGGCCATGAGGTTACAGATTGTGGTGGAATACAATTCTGCTGCTGCTGATGGCCCACAGCGCCTCGTGGATGCCCAGTTTTGAGCTGCTAGATCTGTTCTGAATCTATCCCATTTAGCAAGGTGGTCGTGCCACACAACATGATGGAGAGTGTCCTCAGTGTGAAGACAGGACTTCGTCTCCATAATGACTGTGCGGTGGTTACTGCTACCAGTAGTGTCATGGACAGATGCATCTGCAACAGGTAGATTGATGAGGCGAGGTCAAGTAGGTTTTTCCCTCGTGTTGGTTCTCTCACCACCTGTCGCAGGCCCAGACTGGCAGTTATGTCCTTCAGGACTCGGCCAGCTCGGTCAGTACTGGTGCTACCGAGCCACTCTTGGGGATGGACATTGAAGGCCCCTACCCAGAGTACATTCTGTGCCCTTGCTACTCTCAGTGCTTCTTCCAAGTGGTGTTCAACATGGAGGAGTACTGATTCATCAGCTGAGGGAGGGCGGTAGGTGGTAATCAGCAAGAGGTTTCCTTGCCCATGCTTGACCTGAAACCATGGGACTTCATGGGGTCCGGGGTTCAATGTTGAGGACTTGCTGGAGCCATTTCTTCCCGACTGTATACCACTGTGCCGCCACCCCTGCTGGGTCTGTCCTGCCGGTGGGACAGAACAAACCCAGGGATGGTGATGGAGGAGTTTGGGCAGAAGCGAGACGGCAGCCATTTTTTCAACAAAACTGATCTTAACGGCCAGTGCTACAACCCTGAATTTCACGGCCCAAATGTTAATAGCTTGCATGAAGCCATAGGAAAAGAAAGTTGAATCTATTTTGCAGTTAGGTCCAGTCACTTGCCCCTTGGGCACGGTGAACTATACCTAAATTTCTGCTACAAGACTCCAAAAGGAATATTTGAGAGAAAGTTTGTAATTAAAAAAATCAGTTTAAGACTAAATGTTATTTCAATTTTTTTTGAAAGGCCGATGTAATGATATTTGTATAAGGTAGACAGACAGGAGCCGGGGAAACAGCATGTATTGTTCTGGCTGCCAGAGTTAAATAGCTAGAAAATAAGGTCAGCCACATGCTTTGTTGGTTACATAACTGTGTAGAAATTAGAGAGAAAAAAGGAATACTCTGCATTTGTAAATATTGAAAATGACCATGTTTTAAAAACGGTTGAGTTTCTCTTTAATTAATTGTATTCTGGCCAATATTTTCAAATGGCACAAACTTCACATTTGGAAGCTATTGTTTATATAACATTTATTTAAAATAACATGATTGTTACATATTTTTCTCTGAACCAAAACAGCACATTTCTTACAAAATCAAGAGAAGTTAACCAAGCATTTATTTCCTACCACATTGTTCCATTATATCTGGATACTTCTTTGACTTTTTTTTAAAGATAAACATTTTTTCTTTTTAAATAAACTAACCTTGAGGAAAAATATGGGATGAAAGCCAGTTGGCTTTTAACCTTCAGCACAATATTTCTCAGTGATAGCTTTACAAACTTGCTTATAGAAACATAGAAGATAGGAGCAGGAGTAGGCCATTCGGCCCCTCGAGCCTGCTCCGCCATTCAATGAGATCATGGCTGGTCATCCAAACTCAGTACCTGTCCCTGCTTTCTCCTCATATCCCTTGATCCCTTTAGCCTTAAGAAATATATCTAACTCCTTCTTGAATATATTTAATGAATTGGCCTCAACTGCCTTCTGTGGTAGAGAATTCCAGAGGTTCACCACCCTCTGGGTGAAGAAATTCCTCCTCATCTCTGTCCTTATCACCACCCCTTATCTTTAGACTGTGACCCCTGGTTCAGGACTCCCCCGCCATCGGGAACATCCTTCCTGCATCTAGTCTGTCTAGTCCAGTTAGAATTTTATAAGTTTCAATGAGTTCCCCTCTCATTTTCTATACTCCAGCGAGTATAAGCCCAATCGAACCAATCTCTCCTCATACGTCATTCCTGCCATCCCAGGTATCAGTCTGGTGAATCTTCGCTGCACTCCCTCCATGGCAAGAACATCCTTCTTCAGATAAGGCGACCAAAACTGCACACAATACTCAAGGTGTGGTCTCACCAAGGCCCTGTACAACTGCAGCAAGACATCCTTGTTCTTGTACTTGAATCCTCTCGCTATGAAGGCCAACATACCATTTGCCTTCTTAACCGCCTGCTGCACTTGCATGCTTACTTTCAGTGACTGGTGCACAAGGACACCCAGGTCTCGTTGCACTTCCCCTTCTCCCAATCTATTGCCGTTATTTTTCATAGATGTTGGCTAATGTTCATACTAAATAGATTTTCTCATTGGTACAGGAGCGTAGCACTGGTCAGTAGTTTACAGTGACTTCATTTAAATAAGATTCCATTACCTTGACGCCATAGAGATGGTCAGTGGATTCCTCTTTCCATTGAAATGGTACAGCAATGATTTATTCTAGCAATTATGTTTATTTATTTTGTGTACTGTGTGTACAACAAATTTAATCCACAACTTTTGACCTCTGGCTAGCATGAACATGGAAACTAACACAACATCTATATTTCATTTGATAGCAAAATACTGCAGATGCTGGAAATCCGAAACAACAACAGAAAACGCTGGAAAAACTCAGCAGGCCAGGCAACATCCGTGGAGAGAGAAACAGAGTTAACGTTTCAGGTCGAAGACCCTTCGTCGGAACTGGAAAAAAAGAGGGAAACGAGATAGATTTTAAAGCAAGTGGGGGCTGGGGAAAGGGGGAGGGGATGAAAGAGCAAAAGGGAAGGTCAGAGATAGGATAGAAAGCAGGAGAGATTAAGAAACATTGAGAGACATTAAGAGATATTCAAGGAACAAAAGATGGCTCCAGATGAAATGTGAATGGCGCTGGCAGAATGAAGGACAGCTGCCATGTGGGAGGGAAGAAAAAAACCCCGACGAAAGTGTGGATCTATATTTATATTTCATTGGTTGGAAGTACTCCTCAAATTTACTCTTGACGGTGATTTCCATTACTTTACATAGAATGGAGGTGAGACTGATGGGTCTGTAGCTGCCTATGTCCATTTTATCTCCCATCTTGAATCTTTTTTATATTATGTTACAAGTAGCCAATTTAAAAAAAAATTGGATCATAAATAGACATAAATAATTGCTGTCTTCAAGTTGGAGTTTGCAATTGCAATTTATCATTTGCATCTTGAAATGCAGTGTGCAATTGAATTAAATTCCTTTGTTTACTTTAGACAGCTTAACATCATTTAATGTTGCACAGCATAATTTCAAAGCCATTATGAGTTCCTGATACTGGATGGATACACTGAGGAGAGGGTAATTGAAGGGAGAGCTTCACTCAGATGGCTCGTGCACATCCCCTGGTGGCTGTCCAGGTCAGAACACATTGGAGGAGTTTGGGAGCAGAGCAACCATTAATCTCTTGGCGGAAGTTGGGATATAGTGTTGGAAGATCAGGTAACAAAAAAGGAAAGGGATTATTGAAAAGAGAAGGGAATTTTACCACCATATTACAAACTAGAACGAAAGTAGCACAGTCAGTAGCCTGAAAGTAGGGCGCCTGCTCATTCTTTTTTTGCAGGATATGGTTCAAGTGGACTTAAACGAGGGGAAGGAAATTATTTTTTAAATGGAGTAGAAATATAAATAAAAAGATATTTGGACATAATTTTATTCTGAAAAGAATACAATGCTTTATTTGAAAATACATACTTATGTTGTATGAGAAATGTCTTAATAAAACAAGTTATAAAAATAATTCAAAATTGTAAAAGTAAACAAAAATGAGCTGAAGACAAACAGGAAGAAAGAGATTATTTTTTAATTATTACTTTCATTTAAACTGGTAAGAGTGGTATAATGTGGTTTCTGCTGGGCTAAAGGGACATGGGAGCACCACACAGGGCGTGGGAAAGGGGAAGATGACATGATGGAATGATACAATGCATTCTTAAAGGGACAGACATTAGAAAATGTCCCCCCATGGGAATTAGGCTTTAGATCATTATCCATGGTATGGGAAAGAGACCTTCATTTCATTATCAGCAAGCAATCTGCCCCATGCAGTACTTTAGATCATTGCATGCATTGCTGTGGCTTCATTTGAAAAAACAGTAATTCACCGGGTGGTATGATAATTGCTTTTTGTGTTCTGATATAATAGAATTGCAGTTTTTTTCTACATGTATTACATGTAAAATAGATCAAAAAATTTGCTAAGCGCTTGCATACTTTGTCTGATCTCACCCTTGGCTTTATCACTTGATTACTATACGGCTCTCCTGACCAGCCTCTCATCCTCCACCCTCTGTACACAGCAGCTTATCCAAAACTCTATTACTCATAGCCTAGCCCGCACCAAGTTCCACTCACCCATCACCCCTATCGCCGCTGACCCACATTGATACCCAGTACCCCAAAACCTCAAATTTAAAATTCTCATCCTTGTGTTTAAATTCCTTCAAAGTCTCCTCTCTCTCTAAACCCCTCCGACTTTCCACCTTCCTCTCCAATTTTAAGACCCTCCTTAAAACACACCTCTTCGACTACACTTCAGGTCATCCCTCACAATATCTCATTCTTTGACTCTGGTGTCCATCTTTTCCTTATGCCTCTGTGAAGCACCTTCGGAAGTTTTTTCCTACATTAAAGATGCTACATAAATGCAAATTTTTGCTGTTATTCCAGGATTGCACCAAGAAGATTTTTTCAGTTTTTTAATCATTACATGGGGCTTTTGAAGTTAAGAAATGTACATATGATGCCAAACAGGATTTTTCTAACAAAGTGTGGCAAATATACAAAAGTTGTGGGGGGAATAGTCACATGAAAAAAACGGGTGGGTTGGAGGTGGGGGGAAGTGAAAGTTTAAAAAATCTAAATCCCAACCCCAACCTGCCTCCAACTCGCCCACTTTCACCTTTCACTCAGGCGGGACGGGGGGCGGGCAGCCAACCCGCTGCCAGGAGGCGGGTTGGCATTTTAAATATTATAATGAGGCCTGAAGCCTCTGCTTTAACCTGCTGTACAGGTTCAACTGCAGGCGGCCGGGGATCCCGGGGCTCGGGATTCCCGGTGGCTGCAGCGAGGCGAGAACAGCGTCGGGGAGCAATCCTTGTGGGCCGGGAGGAGCAGGAATGCTTCTACCCGGCATCCCAAGCTCACCCACCAGCAGCCTGCCCCTCCCCAGGGTCGAGGATCGGACCCATCCAGGATCGCGACCCCAGGGTCGGGGATTGGACCCCCCGGGGGATACCCCCCCCAACACCCCCGCCCCCCCCCCACCCTTGGAGCCAGCACTTACTTGTTGCTGCAGGTCCTGGTCAGCCTGGTCAACCAGTGTTCCCTACCCGACTGGAAGCTAGCCAGTCCCCCATTCCGGGCGGGTGGAAAACAGCAAAATCCCGGCCTATGTGTGTGTGTCCCATTAGCTTCCTCCGACAGCAGAACAGAATATTATATTTATATAAAGGAATAAGGATAACAGCTAATGCCATGAACTAGTGGTAACATGCAGGTTGGCAGTGAGTGTAAAAGACAGAGGAAGAAGGAACTCTCCTTGTGAAATATGAAGAGTGATCTGTCCTGGGCCCCCAGCTGTTCACAATTTACATTAATGACCTGGATCAGGGAGTCGGATGCAGCATTTCCAAATTTGCAGACGACACTAAACTAGGAGGTGGGGTGGGCTCAGAGGAAGAGACCAGGAAGCTCCAGAGCGATTTGGACAGACTGGGCGATTGGGCGGATAAATGGCAGATGCACTATAATGTGGACAAGTGCGAAGTTATCCACCTTGGGTGCAGGAACGGGAGGGCAAATTATTATTTAAATGGCAATAGATTGGGAGAGGGGGAAGTACAGAGAGACCTGGGTGTTCTTGTACACCAGTCACTGAAGGCGAGCATGCAGGTGCAACAGGCGGTCAAGAAGGCAAACGGTATGCTGGCCTTCATAGCAAAAGGGTTAGAATACAGGAACAGGGATACCTTGCTGCAGCTGTACAGGGCACTGGTGAGACCACACCTCGAGTACTGTGTACAGTTTTGGTCGCCTCATCTGAGGAAGGATGTTCTTGCCATGGAGGGGGTGCAGCGGCGATTCACCAGGCTGATACCAGGAATGGCGGGAATGACCTATGAGGAGAGACTATGTAGTTTAGGGATGTACACACTGGAGTTTAGAAGATTGAGAGGGGACCTCATAGAAGTGTATAAAATTCTGACAGGTCTAGACAGACTGGATGCAGAAGGAATGTTTCCCTTGGCGGGTGAGAACAGAACTAGAGGACATAATTTAAGGATAAGGGCTAAACCATTTAGGACAGAGATGAGGGGGAATTTCTTCACTCAGAGAGTGGTGAACCTGTGGAACTCATTGCCACAGAGGGCAGTGTACGCCAGCTCATTAAATATATTTAAGAGGGAATTAGATATATTTCTACGGGCAAAAGGGGTTAAGGGTTACGGAGAGAAGGCGGGGACGGGATACTGAATTAAAGGATCAGCCATGATCTCATTAAATGGCGGAGCAGGCACGAAGGGCCGAATGGCCTACTCC
This sequence comes from Somniosus microcephalus, assembly GCF_052327205.1. Classification (NCBI taxonomy): domain Eukaryota; kingdom Metazoa; phylum Chordata; class Chondrichthyes; order Squaliformes; family Somniosidae; genus Somniosus; species Somniosus microcephalus. Next base: position 83,338,041 of record NC_140991.1, on the reverse strand, counting down.
TGCTCCTATCTTCTATGTATCTATGTATCTATGTAAGCACTAAGCGTTTGGTCTTTGAAACTATTGTGCCTGCCATCTGCTATTCCGCCCCTAACTATTGGCCCTGAAATTAGGATCGGGAGCTTGCCGCGCGTGCAAGCCCCCGATGTGCACTCACCCTGCGCACCGACATCTGAAGCCCGGGCCTGCTTGCATTTCCTGTCACTGGCCCGGTTCAGCTGTCGGCGCGATGTGCTTACCTGATCCAGCGGCGTAGTTAGTGCGATGTGCCGGCTGGGATCAGGTGAGCACTGTGCAGCCAATCAGGGAAGGGGAAACTCATTCATGAGTTTGACAGTAAGAGCTGTCAAACTCATGAAAACTCCTGGCCCCAAAACACCACTTAAACCTGAAAGAAAATTTAAAAAAAACATTGCACTACTTAAATGAACAATAAAGAACTCTGAAAAACTAATTTAAACAATAATTTTAAAATTTGAAAAAAAAATTTATATAAAAAATCGGGGCTAAAACTAAACTTACTTTACTGTAAATTCTTTAAAAATAATAAACCTGTGAAAAAAAAATTCTCAATTGTACTAAAAGCCCACTTACCTGAAAAACTAAATACTTACGTCTGGTTTTTCCACGCGTAAAGACCGGAGGCCTTTACACACACGCAACTCTGAAAAAAAAAAGGAATTTCACTGCGCACGCGCTGCCTGTGCAGTCGCGCGTGCTCTGCCTCTTAACCCCTTGTGTCAGAGGACAGGAAATGCCGGTTTTCAGCGCATGCGCTGTGCATGCTGAAAACCGGCAATTCCTCCAGGCACACGCGTGAGTACCCCGTCCGTACTCACGCGTTGTGCCAGGAATTACTGGGCCATTATCTTTCTTGTTACTCTCAAGGGGCCATTGGATTAATCTGGGTTTTCCAATTGGGATCCAATCTGGGATCCAACGATCTCTTTTTTTTAAAAGTATCAGCAGCCTAGTAAAGAATATTATGAGATAAAGGCATAAAATACTGGAAATGCACAGCAGGTCAATCAGTATCTGAAAAGAGAAAAGGCAAGTTTTGATCTTTTGGGTACGTACCCTTGATCGAAAGTATTGCATTGTCCTTTGGTCTGGTTACCAGAGAATTGTCACCTTAGCAAAGAATACGGTCATATTTAGGTACCACAGGAGATGGAAGAATGTCCCAGCCCTCAAAAATCCTTAACAATGGCCCAGAAATTCAGGTCCCAATGCGTGAGTACGCATGGGGTTCTCACGCGTAGGCCCAACGAAAGTGCCGGTTTCGTGCATGCACTGCGCATGCGCGGGAAACCGGAACTTCCGTTCCCCTGAAAGAAGGGGTTGACAGGTGGAACACGTGCGCCGGAGAGGCAGCGCATGCGCATCGAACTTATGTTTTTTTTCCAGGTTTTTCCGGGAGAGTAAGTCTCCAGCAGTTACACTTTAAAAAGCAGGCGCAAGACCTGCTTTTAACAAGGTAAGTGGTGAATTAATTAAAATTAAAACATTTTTTCCACAGGTTTATTATTTTTAAATACTTTAAAGACAGGTAAGTTTATTTTTAGCCCCGTTAGAAAAAGTAATTAATTTTTTCAAAAATTTAAATTATTGTTTAAAATAGTTATTTCATGCAATTTATAGTTATTTTAAAAATGTGATGTTTTAAAAAAATGTATTTGAAGTTTTAGTGATGTTTTGAGGCTTATAGTATTTATAGGTTTGACAGCTCTTCCTGTCAAACTTATGAATGAAGCATTCCCTGCTACCATTGGCTCTCCATGGCCCACGTGATCCCAGGGGACGCATCAAACTAACTGCGCCCCTGGGATACACAAGCACTGCGCGCCGGCAGTTGGAGCAGGCCCAGGATCGGAATACCACGCGGGCCCACAACTCAACGGCCGGCGTGCTAGGCAAGTGCAGGTTGGGGGCTTGCACCCGCGGGAAGCCCCCGACCCGAATTTCTGGGACATTAACACTTACAAAATATGAACCAGGGCTCCCTTTCCTATAAATCTCAGCATTAGTTTATTCATGCAGTATCATGGAAAATAATGCATCTTGTTAAGAATTTTGGACTGACTGAGCCTCACAAGATCATTTCTGGTCGCTTAGCACACAAGTCCTGTGGATAATTTGCCTCCTGCTGTGCATCATCTGGATTCCCAAGAAAGTCTCCCCGACCCAGGCTGAGGACTTGCTAGCTTTAATCATTATATGAGCTTGTAAAACTCTGACCCATCCATTCTGACCTCAATGCTTCCAAGTGTCAGTGGGTGGAGAAGGTCTTGACATATTACCCTGAGTGAAAGTAAACTTTAAGTACTGGTGACAACTTGTGCAGTCATCAATCAATATTTTTGACTCTCCAGTGTTGGTTCTCCAGTGTGGTGCACCACAGATTGGTAGATGTGAGTTTACGTCCCCAGTTTCTCAGAAAGAGTGAGGTGAAATCAGAATACTAGTTATCTCATTATACCACTTAAAGCCCTGTCCAACAACTCAGAATGCAAAGAGTTGCATCAAAGGCTTGACAGACGGAAATAAGATATAGATGAATTTGCATCTATAAAATAAAATGGTTTATTCTGTGGAGAACCAAGATGGTTTAATTGAATTAGTGGGTCTGTAGTGAATAGCCCAAAAGGACCTAGAACTCAGGCGTTTCAATTCAAATCCCACCCCCACCCCCCAACACACACACAATGCAATTGAGGGGTGCAGTTAGAACAGGGACACACAGTTCATGCAATGGAGATCGGTGGGATATAAAGAGAGAAAGACCAGACAGAGAGGGATCAAGGATGGAACAACAGTGATCTGGCAGAGAGAGAAAATGAAAGCAAGGTCGAGGAGAGATAAGTCAGGCATAGAGAGACAGATCAAGTGGATAGAGAATCACTGGGGGCTTCAAAGATCAGGGGGTGGACAGAGAGAAACAAAGATTAAGGGAATAGCCAGAGGTCAGAACGACAGAGACACATACACACACTAAATCAAAAGGGAAAGATTCTGGAATAGTTCCCATGGATTGGAGGGTAGCTAATGTAACCCCACTATTTAAAAAAGGTGGTAGAGAGAGAACGGGGAATTATAGACCAGTAAGCCTGACATCGGTAGTGGGGAAAATGCTAGAGTCCATTATAAAAGATGTAATAGCAGAGCACTTGGAAAACAGTGACAGGATTGGACAAAATCAACATGGATTTACAAAAGGTAAATCATGCTTGACTAATCTACTGGAATTTTTTGAGGATGTAACTGTTAGAATAGATAAGGGAGAACCAGTGGATGTGGTGTATTTGGACTTTCAGAAGGCTTTCGATAAGGTCCCGCATAAGAGATTAGCGTGCAAAGTTAAAGCACATGGGATTGGGGGTAAGGTACTGACTTGGATAGAGAACTGGTTGGCAGACAGGAAGCAAAGAGTTGGAATAAACGGGTCTTTTTCCGAGTGGCAGGCAGTGACTAGTGGGGTACCGCAGGGATCGGTGCTAGGACCCCAGCTATTCACAATATATATTAATGATCTAGACGAGAGAACTAAAGGTAATATCTCCAAGTTTGCAGATGACACAAAGCTGGGTGGGCGTGTGTGCTGTGAGGAGGATGCAGAGAAACTCCAGTATGATTTGGACAGGTTGGGTGATTGGGCAGATGCATGGCAGATGCAGTATAATGTGGATAAATGCGAGGTTTGGTGGCAAAAACAGGAAGACAGATTATTATCTGAACGGCAATAGATTGGGAAAAGGGGAAGTGCAACGAGACCTGGGTGTCCTTGTGCACCAGTCGCTGAAGGTAAGCATGCAGGTGCAGCAGGCGGTTAAGAAGGCAAATGGTATGTTGTCCTTCATAGCGAGAGGATTCGAGTACAGGAACAAGGATGTCTTGCTGCAGTTGTACAGGGCCTTGGTGAGACCACACCTTGAGTATTGTGTGCAGTTTTGGTCACCTTATCTGAGGAAGGATGTTCTTGCCATGGAGGGAGTGCAGCAAAGATTCACCAGACTGATACCTGGGATGGCAGGAATGATGTATAAAGAGAGATTGGATCGATTAGGCTTATATTCGCTAGAGTTTAGAAGAATGAGAGGGGATCTCATTGAAACTTATAAAATTCTAACAGGACTAGACAGACTAGATGCAGGAAGGGTGTTCCCAATGGTGGGGGAGTCCAGAACTAGGGGTCACAGGCTAAGGATAAGGGGTAAGCCATTTAGGACTGAGATGAGGAGGAATTTCTTCACCCAGAGAGTGGTGAACCTGTGGAATTCTCTACCACAGAAGGCAGTTGAGGCCAACTTATTAAATATATTCAAGAAGGAGTTAGATATATTTCTTAAGGCTAAAGGGATCAAGGGATATGGGGAGAAAGCAGGGACAGGGTACTGAATTTGGATGATCAGCCATGATCTCATTAAATGGCGGAACAGGCTCGAGGGGCCGAATGGCCTACTCCTGCTCCTATCTTCTATGTTTCTATGTTTCTAAGACACAGGGACAAATAGACAGAAAAAATCAAGAACAGACAGAAATCACAAGCCAAAGAAAGGAAGACTAATGCACTTACAAATGCACAACCCCATCTCCAATACTCCCACACTCCAAAAGCACCACACTTGCAGATCTCATACACCCATTGCATTTAGTGCACATCTCAACACCAAACTCCTACCAGTACTTCGCACTCACACACTACTCTTACATTGTGACTTTCACTCCCACCTTTCCTTTCCAGACCTTACAAACTCGCATCCTATGCTCCAAAATATCCCTCCATTTCCCATGCTCTCACTACTCTTTGCTACTCCACTGTGAATGCAAATGTCTTCCAAGTCCTTCTCACTCATTGCTCCCTAATACAGCCCCCTACCCGGACACCCATACCGTCCCCCCATTCCCTCGCTCTTTTGCCCTATTTTGCAGCTTCCATGGTAAGCATCAAATTGCACTCACCACTTGCCATTCATTCCTAATATCTGCTGCAAGAATTACTCATATTTTCCAACCCCTCCTCCAGCTCTCTCCAACCACCTTTTGCTTCTCCCATCCTGAATGCCCATTGCTCTCCTCCACAGTACTTCCAAGCTCCAGCACTACCCCCCAGTATGAGCAAATCCAGCATGCCCCTCTACCAAATCCAACACCATCCCTCCAAGTACTATTAAACTGAACACTCACCACCCCAATTCTACCAAATCCAATACGAGTAGCTCCCTGAGCCTAGATACAAAAACTCCTCAATATTGCAAAACCTCAAGTCCACCCTTGACCCATTCTCCACTATTAGTGCACCCCATCTACCTATCTAGACTGCCAACATCTTCCTACCACCTTTTCTATATCTTCAGTTTTAGAGATTGTGAGGGACAAACATTAAAGGGTCTTTTAGAAGCTCCTTTGTCAAATATCTTTCCACTTCTCTTTTAAAAGCTATAATGGATTTTTCTTCCACCATCCTTTCTGGTGGGGCATTCCATGTCCTAACAATCTTCCGCTTTAAAAAAAATTCTCCTAACCTTCCCCTTCATTCTTTTGGTGGAGATCTTAAATTTATGCCTTCCAGTTATTGACTCACTGACCAGTGGAACTGGTTTTTAACTATTTAATTTATGAAAAGCCCTCAGGATTTTGAACACCTCTATCAGATTTCCTTTTAACCATCTCTGTTCTGGTGAAAAGAATCCCAGTTCTTTGCTTTTTAAAAAATCTATAGCTTTATTTTTAAAACAGATTTATCAGCTTGCCCTCCCACTTTTAAAGAATTATGAATCTCCAAGACTCTCTGCTTTTATGTTTCTTTAAAAGTTTTACCATTTGTGTCTATTTCCTCTCCTTATTTGTCCTCCCAAAATGTATCACCAGATATTTCTTTGTATTAAATTTCATCTGACACCCATCTGCCCAATCTATTAACCTCCTTACATCTTCTTGAAATCACTTACAATCCTCTTCATAGATAACCATGCTCCCTATTTTTGTGTCATCAGAAAATTTGGATATTGTGCCCCAATCCCCCAGTCAAAATCATATATACAACAATGATCCTAACACTGATCCCTGGGGACACCACTGTTTATATCCTTCCAAGGCCAAAAAATATTCATTAATCATTGCACTGTTTTCTATCCTTTAACCAACTTCTTATCCATGTTGCCACATTCCCTTTAATAACATGCACCTTAACTTTAACAATGCACTTCCTAAGTGGCATCTTAACAAACATAGTTTGAAAACCTATATGCTCAACATCCACTGCATTTCTTTTATCAATGCATTGTTACTTCCTCAAATTATTCTATTAAACTTGTCGGACAACATTTACCTTTTACAAACATGAATAAAGAAATAAGGGCAAATATGAATACAGATATAAGGGCAAAATTGAAACTAAAGAAAAAGGCATACACTAAGTACATAGACAACAAAGGAAAGGATGACAAAAGGGAATACGAAACAGTTAGAAAAGAAGTTAAAAAAAAATTAGCAAAGCAAAGAAAAACTACGAAGTTAAATTATCAAGGAATATAAAAATAAATAGTAAAGTATTCTACAGACACATAAATAACAAAAGAAAAATCAGGATAGGGTTAGGGCCACTAAGGGATACACAAGCTAAACTCACAGGTAAAGACAGCGAAATGGCAGAAATATTAAATAATTACTTTGCCTAATATTTACCAGGGAGCCTAATATGGCGGACATGACATTGAAGAGATCAAAAAAGATATAAAGACATTTAAGATAGAAAGGGGTGGGGGGAGGGAGATAATTGATAAACTAATCAAACATAGAGAGGATAAAACCCCTGGTCAAGATGGATTATATCCACATATATTAAAATAAGTTAGGGAAGAGCTAGCAGCGGCACTATTACATATATATAAAAAATTATTAGAAGAGGGACAGTTAATGTTATTTCTATATTTAAAAAGGGAGACAGAACAAGTCCAGGGAACTATAGACCAATTAGCTTAATGTCAGTGGTAGGAAAGATAATGGAATCCTTACTCAAAGATGTAATAGAAAAACATCTAGAACTGAAAATAAGGCCCTAGAAAAGAGAAGACTGAGGGGTGACCTGATCGAGGTCTTCTAGTTTATGAAGGGGTTTGATAAGGTAGACATAGAGAAGATGTTTCCACTTGTGGGCAAGACCAGAACTGGGGGCCTGTTTCTGTGCTGTAAATACTTCCTGACTTCGTAAATGTGTGCTGATCACATATTCCATGTCTTTCTCAATAAGCATTAATTTTATCCTAAATTATGGCTACTAGAAGTTTACCCACTAGCCATGTTAGGTTGACTGTCTACAGTTGCTCAGTTTATCCTTTTTTCTCTCCTTTATCAGAGATACAACATTGTCAATTCTTCAGTCCTCTGATCCAAGCATTTCTGAAAGATTATGGTCAAAGCCTCTGCAATTTTTTCCCTTACTTCCTTTAGTGTTCTAAGATGCATGCCTTCAGGACCTACTGTTTTTTCCACTTTGAGTTCCACCAGCTTTTTCAGTACTACTTTTTTACCAATAGTTATCTTATCCTCATCCTCCTTCTGTATCAGTTCATTCCTAGTATAACACTGTTCTTTGAAAATCGTGGCAAAGTAGTAATTTATTATCTCTGCCATTCCTTTATCCACCACAAGAAGATTTCCTTTTTCATCTCTAATTGACCCTTTCTTTAAGTATTCTTTCTCATTTTATGGGATAGAATGTCTGTGGGGCTTCTCCTGAACTCCCACCCTAACTTCAGCAGAAGATTGTTTACACCATTTCCCCAGGGTTTCCGCCAATCTTCTGCTAAAGTTACAGCAGGAGATTGGGAGAACCCCTGTGGAAATTCTACCCTGTTTGTGTATAAAATCCTTTACTATTTCCTTTGATGTTCCCTGCCACTGATTTGCTTCTAATCTATTTTGCTCCTCCTCTATATTTTCTATTGGATTTTCTTTTTATTATTTGCCCTAGATATGTCATATGCCTCTTTCGAGACTCATTTTAACTTTAATTTCTCCACTCATCCAAGAGTTCCTGCTTTTCCTGCATTCCTTTTATATCTTGTGGGAATATGACTAGTTTGAACTCTAATCATCTCCTGTTTGAAAGTTTCTCCTTTCTAATTACTATCCAGTCGGTAAAATATTTTAGAGGCTATGGGCATTGATTGTATTCTCCCTTGTTATTCAGTCACTATGGTGATTGCCATTTTTTGTTTTCTGAACCATGATATTTAAGTACATTTGATGCTGGTTTAACCATGGGGAGTGTAAAGATTGACATTATATACAGTCTTTTGTAAGGCAAAGAAGGAACCAGTGTATAACATTTTTGTAAGTGAATATCGAGTCTGAAGTACTAGACTTTCTAAAGATTATTTTTGTATTAAAATGCCTACAATAACCATATATGTGTCGAACATCCCAAAGCTTTTTGAGACAATGTTTATTAACCTCAGTTACTGTTTACAGTGATGAATGACTGGAAGCTGTATGCTACACATCGCAGACATAAAGTTAGCTTCCTTGTACTTAAAATGCTGTGTACTGTGCAGTGCTTGTAAACTGAAGCAGATGGCTAAAGGCTTGTGCAGCTGCAATGCCTCTGGTTGAAATTGTAAGTCACCCAAAGAGATTATAGGATTCCAATATTTTCCCCTGTAAAGTTTATTTACTCTGTGGTTCCTAAATGAAATCCTAGCATTTTAAAACCATAGATCTCAGTTGCATTTTCAAGCTCTTATTCCAGTTATTTATATAATAATTGTATATAGTTACAGTCATACCTCGGGTCTGAGGAATTATTTAAATGCTATTTACAGCATCTAAATATGACAAGCTAAAATTTTGTAATGAGTCCAAAGACAATGAAATAACGCATATATGTTTGCCGGCTTGGTGGCAGAACTCCTCTTCCCCTTCAGCCAGCTGATTCGTTTTCTATTCTGCTTATAATTCACCTGACATGAGCAGATGCTTTTGATAGTCGACATATGCTATTCTAACTGACTAGCCCTTAAACAAAATGCTGGAATTTAAAAAAAGAGAGAAATCTTATACCATAGCACAGATTGAATACAAGCTTATTTTTTCCCAGTAGCCATTTTTGCCTGCTGAATGTAATTGCAAGTGGCCAAATTGGATGTGTTCAAATTGGATGTGTTAGTAATAAACCAGCTGAGGTTCCAACTGATGAAAGGAAATCTTCCACTCTCCAGCCAATGACTAATGACGCTGTAGACTTTTCATCTATTGTATACCCTCATGGTAAAATAGCCAGACTTGATTAGAGGCAGCCCAGTTAATCATTCTCTCTGGAAGCTGCTCATTAAATGGCAATACTCTGCGAGAGTTAGCAGTTTTCCCAGTAGAAACAATTACAAGGTAAAAGTTAGCAATTAGACAAGCACTAAATTTGAACATAGCTATATCAAATATATTTTGTTTCTTTTATTAGACTTGCAGTACAATAAGAAAATGCGAGAATAACTTCACAGTGTAATGGAGCAAGCTCTATTTGGGTCTACAACAGCAAAGCAGTGTTATGTTGCAATGTTTAAAAAAGGAGGTAACTTTTATTGTCTAAGTGTTGAATCTCATCCACACTGATCTGACCATCTGCTAGTTTGCTCACTAACTTGATTTCACTAGGTTTTATACAGCCTTATGTAATTACTTTCAAGTGTCAGCTGTGGCTCAATTGGTAGAACACTCACCTCTGAGTCAGAAGGTCGTGGGTTCAAGTCCCACTCCAGAGACTTTGAGCACAAATATATAGGCTGACACTCTAGTGCAGTACTAAGGGAGTGCTGCACTGTCGGAGGTGCTGTTTTTCAGATGAGATGTTAAACTGAGGCCCTGTCTGCTCTCTCAGGTGGATGTAAAAGATCCCTTGGCACTATTTCAAAGAAGAGCAGGGGTGTTATCCTCAGTGTCCTGGCCAATATTTATCCCTCAATCAACATCGCAAAAAACAGATTATCTGGTCATTATCGCATTGCTGTTTGTGAGAGCTTGCTGTGTGCAAATTGGCTGCTACGTTTCAACAGTGACTACACTTCAAAAGTACTTCATTGGCTGTAAAGCACTTTGGGATGACTGGTGGTTGTGAAAGGCGCTATATAAATGCACGTCTTTCTTCTTTCTAGTGCTTAAGCAACATGACAGCCCTTCAGGGGTCAGTGTTCATAGTGGAGCCAGGTTTGATTGAGGTTCAAACAGCAGACCAAAGTCAGAAATAACAGTCACAAACACAGGCAATCAATTCATCCCATATTACATAAGCACTAGGAAATCCTGTGACACACATAGCACAAAATACACCTAGCCCCAAGTTAACTTAATACAGCTACACTTACATCAGACACTGACCATTATGATGCCTGGCATGCGTATTTCAGTGATTAATTCCTTACTTCATTAGGTGCTGCACAAAGAGCAAGGCGTAACAATGCAAAGATGTGAACAACCCTGCCTGCCTTCCCATTGTACCGTGAGAAGCATACTTTCCCTCTGTGTCCCTTTAATACTCACTATAGTTGATCCTTGGCAATGGTTTGGACAATTTCTTTGTTCGGTCTTGTGGTCCCCTTTCCCCACCAATCATATCCAATACTGATGACTGTCCTGGTAGAATGAAAGAGAAACTTCTTATGCTCACTGTTGTTTTTGAGGGAGTTGTAATCTGCTACCAGAGGTTGTATTGATTTCTTTGTGGGTTCAATGACGAGACATTTATGAAAGAGAATGTCTTTTAATCTAAAGTCTGTTCTGTAAATTAACTGCATCACAGGAGACATCATGCTAGTGATCCATCTAGAACGAAACTGAAACTAAACCAAACTCTGACTGCACTGCTTGTCTCTGTCACATGCCCTCTGCTGGTCAGGCACAAGCAATCAATCAGGCAAACATGCTGGTAAGACATGATAATCAAACAGGCAAATAACATCACTATTTGCTGATATCATTACATCTCCCTTTCTTAAAACAAAAGTATTTTACTTTTAACTAACAACATGTTTTCTTTGTATTAATCTGCATTTTAACTGTAACACTTAATGAACTTACATTATCATTATCATGATCAAGGTTTTTTAACCTTGCTTTGTGTGTTCACATGAAATATGCCAATACACTAGAACTTGAAGAAAGAATAAGATAACATTACTTCCTTCTATAACAATAGTCCTTAAATTTGCTCAATGAGTCTCTCAGGAGGCTTCACGTGTCTTGAGGATTTTCTGATTGATTGTCCTTGAATCTGAGTTGTTGCCTCAGATGATGGTTTCTCAGCTGTGTGATCAGGTTGTTCAACAGTATCAGTCTTTTGACCTGCTGTGTGATCAGGTTGTTCAACAGTATCAGTCTTTTGACTTGCTGTGGCTGGTCCCATGAGAAGATCTCGACGATTTCTTCTCAGAACAGCACCCTCATCTGTCTGAATGGTGTATGATCTTGGTTGAACTTCACTCAGGACAGTTCCCTTCTGAGTCCATATGTTTGTTTTGTCTTTGAACCTTACTTGGTCACCAGTGTGGAGTTCAGGTAGGTTTTGTGTTCCTCTGTCATAGTAGTACTTTTGCTTTTCTTTCTGTTCTTTGAACTTCCTCACTTTCTCCCCCTCTTTTGTTTTCAGGAGGTTCTCCGGGATGGGTAGGTTTGACCTTAGCATACGTCCCATAAGGAGTTGGGCTGGTGACTTACCACACTCGAGCGGCGTTGTGCGGTATACAAGCATGCTCTGGTAGAAGTCAGTTCCACTGTCTTTTGCCTTGTACATCAGTCTTTTCACTGTCTGGACCGATTTTTCCACTAGTCCATTGGACTGTGGATAGTGAGGACTTGACGTTGTGTGGACAAAGTCCCACTCTTTGGCAAAGTGTCGGAAACTTGCATTGTAAAACTGACATGATTTCCTCACGTGTAGGAAGCTTGAAGTGCTCTCTCTTTATTGCTCTGTTTAGATCTCTTGGATCCAGGCAAATTCTGAGCTTTCCATTCTTTTTGTCCACTACGACGAGGGAACTCACCCACTCAGTTGGCTCATCTATCTTCTGAATCACGTTCAGGCTTTCCATCCTGTCCAACTCTGCCTTCAGTTGCTTTTGAAGAGCAAATGGAACTTTTCTGCATGGATGTATGACCGTTGGCATACTTTTATCTACTCTGATCGTGTGTTCTCCTGGAAGGCAGCCTAGACCCTTAAATAGGTCGTTGTACTCTTTCATGAGTTCATCATAGACTGTCTCTCCTTCGCTTTCCACAACGAGGACTCTCTTTACCAGGTTCAGTCTCTCACAGGCTTTTAAACCTAGTATGGCTTGCACATCCTTTGGCACCACGATTAATGCTAGCGTGTGCTCTCTGTCCTTGTGTGTTACTTTGACAATGCATCTTCCTTTCACTGGTATATCAGTACCTGAGTATCCTGTCACTTTCACTTTTATTCCATGTATCTTTGGTTCTTAAAATCAGTCTCTGATATCACATTAGCTTGTGCTCCAGTATCCAATTTAAATGGAATATGTATGTCATTCACTTTTAGTGTCAACATCCAATCTCTGTTTTCTTTTTTGTTTTCAGACACAACATCTACATAGAACTCCTCTATCTCGCTTTCATCTACTGTATGGACCTTGCTTTGTTGAGCTTGGTTCTTACAGCAACGGGCATAATGGTTGTTTTTGTAGCAACTATTGCATGTTTTACCATATGCTGGACACTTTTTTGGTGTATGCTGTGTACCGCATCGACTACATAACTTTCGATTGTCCCTTTCATTTTCGTCCGCTGGCCACGCCTCTTTTTTCACATGGGCGCTCTTTTTGTTAAACGGTTTGTGTCCGTTCTTTCTCACTGCATCCACGTTGCAGCTACTGTCACTGAACAGCTCCTTTGCCTGCAACTTCACAGTCTCTGTAGCCCTACACAGTGCTATGGCTTTTCCCAGGTCTAGATCTTGCTCTCTTAGCAGTCTTTCCCTTAGCCCATTATTCGGAATACCACACACCAGTCTGTCTTTTATCAGCGAGTCTGTCAGTCCCCCAAATTCACACGATTTGCTTCTGTTTCTCAGTTCAGTCACATACTGATCAATAGTCTCACCCGTTTTCTGTACACATGTGAAAAATCTGTGCCTCTCAAACGTCACGTTACGTTTAGGTATGCAGTAGGCCTCAAACTGTTCCATTATTTGATCTAGCTTCATTTTGTCTCCATCAGCAGCAAATGTGAAGTTATTATACACCTCCAGCGCTTCATCACCCACGACATGTAAGAACACTGACGATTTCTTTTTATTACTTTTCTCGTCAGCTCCAATTGCCGCTAAATACAACCCCACACGTTGTTTGAATCTCCTCCAAGTTTCAGCCACATTACCTGTCAACTGAAGCTTCGCCGATGGGTGTAATCCTTCCATTTTTCCACTTCGTTAGCTATTCCCCAATGGTAAGCAACAATGTTCTCTTTTGGCTTGCTAATCTGTGGAGAGCTGATTTAACTTCAGATTTTTCCTCTTCATCTCTTTCAATCACTTCTGACACCATGTATTGATTTCTTTGTGGGTTCAATGACGAGACATTTATGAAAGAGAATGTCTTTTAATCTAAAGTCTGTTCTGTAAATTAACTGCATCACAGGAGACATCATGCTAGTGATCCATCTAGAACGAAACTGAAACTAAACCAAACTCTGACTGCACTGCTTGTCTCTGTCACATGCCCTCTGCTGGTCAGGCACAAGCAATCAATCAGGCAAACATGCTGGTAAGACATGATAATCAAACAGGCAAATAACATCACTATTTGCTGATATCATTACAGAGGTGAGTTCTAAAAGGATCAGAGGTATCAAACCAAAATGAGGGAATGGTTTCCTTTAATTTTAAATTTCTCCCAGCAAACTCAACTAATTAATATACCTCCTAATTATCTTTGCAAGCATGTATTATGAATCATCACACCACAGGAGTCCTCTTGTCTCACTAATAGCTCATTAGCTCCAGGAGCAGTAGCAAGGAGGGTCATCCAATTTTAACGGCCAGGCCTCAGTAACATGCCACTTGTCGACTTCGCGACCAAAACAGCCAGGAAGTTTGTGGGAAACAGCTGCCCAGCCATTAAAAGGGACCATGGGGAACAGTCCCCAGCATGCGGTAAGTACGCCGGGAGTGGAATCCCAGCCAAAGAAGCGAGGGAGGGTCGGAGTCCGGGCAGGGGAGATTCAAAGCTTTCTTGTGGGTCCTGGAGGAGCTCCTCCTGGCCCACACAAGGAAACTTAAACAAAAGTTTTAAAACTTACATTGCTGGGCCTCTTCTGTGCCCCCTGGCAGCTGTTCACGGCAGTGAAGCCACCACCGCTCTCCTGCTCAGGCCTCAGGTTAAGATAGCAAATTGTGTCCTTTACTTGGATTATCAAATTAGTCAATCAGATCTGGATCGTTAGGGACATAACTAATAAGAACCTTCCATAATGAAAGGATATAACTAACCGATTTTCACTGGGGCAGCTATGGGTATTACTCAAGAATGCAATTCAAATAGAATCTGATTATTATAATAGTATTACAAATGTAATAATCAAGCATTAAAACAGTAATTAACAGCATTAAAAATAGCCTGTCTTTCCCTGCTGGCAGATTGATCTATAAAAGCATAATTTCTGTTCCAAGTGACAATTATCAAGTTATCACTCAAAATGAACTAAACAGAAAGGGGAGAAATTCGGTATCGCCCCGTTTGGGGCACAATTATCGGCTGGGCGCAAAGTTTAGCGCCTGGCGCTAATTATCGCCTCCGACTGCAAAATTGGCTTTTATTGCCCCTGGAGGTGATTGGAGCGCTAAATCAGGTGCTACACACCTCTCTTAAGGCGCTAAGGCCAAGGAGCGAGGCGCTACCTCAGAGCGAGGCACTACCTCACAGCGCTGGCAAAGCTCATGTGATGTCAGTCAGCTATGGAACACAGACACACTGGCACCATCCAATTCTTAAAGGGGAGTTCTGATGAATGGTCATCGACCTGAAACGTTAACTCTGTTTCTCTCTTCACAGATGCTGCTTGACCTGCTGAGTTTCTCCTGCATTTTCTGTTATCTTAAAGGGGAGGGTTGATCTTGCTCTCCATCCACATCCTGCTCATTGCAGCCTTGAATCTCGGCCTGAATCTCAGCCTGGAGAGACCTGTACATCTAATCTGCTGGAAAGAACAATGGAGAGAACCAGGGAAAGAGCTCAGAGTGCAGACCCCATAGTCTCTTCTAAATCGATACAAAGAAGGTCAAATCAAAATGAACCTGCAAAGTGCTGCTCAGTACCCACAACTCCTTCACACAGCGTTGAATCTCTCCAGAAGTCTCTCTCTCTCTCTCAGAATGCGTGGTGCAAAAATGTCACCAACAAGAAAAGGCAGGAAGTGGTCGCCTTTAAATAGCGCTCCCCCAGTCCCTTTCTGACAGCATAACACTCCCCTCAACCTGTCGTTGCTAGCGGCAGGCAGTAAGGCAGGGGGCGCCACTCAATTTCATGTCCGGGGCGCTAACGGGGCTTTGCGCACTCGACTGACGTCACAATCTGCCGGCGCAGGAGATCGTGGTGGTAGTGTTTAGCACCGCCGCAAAATGTCTAGTTAATTTCGCGAGCGGCGCAAACATCGCTGCACCCGGGCGCTAGTTGCTTTGCGCCCCACTTGGCAACCTCTTAAGGTGCTAACGGGAGGCGCAAACAACTGAATTTTTCCCCCAAAGGCTTTGCTTGGGATGATTTTCAGTAGTTTGATTAAAAGTTGTTGATTTGTTATTTTCTGAAATTAACATTTCAAAACATACTGTCAATTGAAGACTGCATTGACAATGGTAGCTAGGGAGAAAATTAACAGACGTTAAATCAACAGCAAAGCCCAACTGCCATTATAATTAAGCTCAAAGGTCATTCAGGCAAGTGAACATTTTTTGCTGCCACATGTAAATTAAATTACAATCAATAAATGGAAAAGGCATGTCCTCAGACTTTCATTTTAATGAGGATACAGTAAGGGCACGGAGACAGCACAGAGCCAAATATAGCCGAGATATTCATGAGGAGGAGACTTTTGATTGATTACCTTGGAAATAGTCAAGGCTTTGAGCAATGAATATGATGGAAACTCCGAGAGGCGTGTTGTTTTGGAGACAGAAGAACATCGATCCATGTACTAAATTTATGAGCATTTTTACAACTTGCCCCTCGTTATTTAATTGTTTATGATATGAAGCATAACATTGAAAGTTTGCTGGGAAAATAATGGCGAGTTTAATGCGCACGTCAATTATACTGTGTAAATAACCCAGCAATTTGTGGTGAGGAAGAGGAATGCAGTGAGTTGCAAATAGCCACAAATTGCTGGACGATTTGCACCACTCCTCCATTAGCCTCATGAAAATAGGAGCTCACCATCAACCCCCCCATGAGTTTCAAGAAATTGCTGCATTTGCACAGTAAATACAAATTGAACTCACCGCAGAAAGTTAGGGCTGGTACTTTACAATGTAAGGACCACTTTAATGACAAGATTTATGTTCCTGCAATGCCACTCAATCTCTCTGCCCAGCAAGGGAACAATTAAAACTGCGGAGTCTCATTCCTGCAGGTAGTAAATTGCTCTTGGAGATTAAAAAAAAAAAATTAAATCTTACTTTTCCTCTGTGTCTTTTCTCTCTCTCTTAATCCAATCTTTCTTTCCCTCTCTTTATATTTCTTTCTATACCTAATTTGACACTTAATTCACCCTATTTCCTTCTGTGTCGTTCACGGTTTCTTTCTCTGTCCTTAAAGTTCATTGGTTAAGGAGATAGACTGTTGGTCCTGTTCACCAAGGTCCCAGATGCCCCCATGCCCTCGCTGCACTTCCAATAATTTGCAGCACAAAAATGTTTCCAGCTGAAGTGGGGGGGGGGGGGGGGCGGAATCTAACAGATACGCCATGAGATGGCCCACTCTAGCAAATTCTGGTCCAATGTTTTCAGCTTTTGTGTTTGAAGAATGCTAGAACAACCTACAGTATTTGGAAGCAATTTTGATCTGACATTTTAATGAGATAAACGAAGCTGATTGTGTTATAAATGCAGATTAATTGTCCACCACTTTGAAACTTTTAGTGCTGGATTTTGATTCAGGGGCGGGCTGGGGTCGTGTAATCTGCATTTCGTGTTAGCCACCCGATTCTAAATCGATGTGGGAAAATGATGCGATTTTAACTTAATTGGCCAATTGAGTTCCAACGTGTAGGAAACCATGGCCAATGAGTTTTTACAGTCTGAAAGTCAGCTCCGATGACATTATCATTGCTGCTGCATTTAAGGTCTGCAAGAAGCCTTGCTTCTTCTGCAGACTGCCAACCTTTTGGTCTTTCATGTTAGAGGGACCTGGAGGCAGAATGACCAGCCAGAGACCTAGGGCTGCTCCCAGGTTTGATGATGCTGCCCTGCAAGCTCTAGTAGAGGGAGCAAGAGCACATAAAGAGGTGCTCTTCTTCAGGGAGGAAGAAGCCTCCCCAGCAGACCAAGGCTGTGTGGGTCCAGGTGGCCCAGGAGGTGAAGTTGTTGTCAGTAACCCGCAGAACCTGGCTTCAGTGCAGAAAGAGATTTCATGACCTTCTGCGCATTGGATAAGTGAGTATGAATTTCCCATCACCCTCAATCTGATCCCCATTGCCTCTCCTCACCAGCACTCAGCTTTAGCAATCCCTTCCTCCACATCCCACTTGACACTGACACCCATGCACCCTTACGCATTCCCTCTCTCTCTATGGTCACATTCACCTAACTATTTGACTATGCAGCCCTCACACTCCCTATCACTGTGATACTATGAAAACAACTGACAACACACAGGGAGGGTCTTGCCACCTCACTCCATCTTTGTCTCCTTCTAAGCATCTATGCTATGGATTCTCTACACTCACTCCTTCATTCTCACTCAAACTCCACTTGTGTCCCTCATTGCAGGAAAAGAGTGTTCATAATAAGAGAGAAAGAGTGAGGACAGGAGGAGGGCCACCCTCAGTAGCCCACCTCACCCCCTGGGAGGATGCGGTCCTGGAGATCGTGGGAGTGGAGGACGATGCGCAAGTGGGGACGGACAGACGGGTGCATCACAGCAAGCTGGTGACAGAATAGTTTTCCATCTCTCTCAATGACTTTGCATGAGTTGCTGATAATGATTCTGAAGCTCTAACAGATGGACTTATGATCATATGCAATGTGCATGAAACCTTGGCATCACATCTCTGACTCTTTCCTTTACTCCCCCACAGGTCCATCGCAAGCACCCGTCCCCACTAACCAGGAGGAAGAGCCTGAGCATCCAGACTCGGCAGAGGAAGCTGCAACCTCTGAGGGCGCAGCGTCAGCAGAATTCAGCGCACCCAGCACCAGCGCAGACACTCACACCTCGGTGGGACCATCGCGAGATAGAGTAGAGTTGTCACCTGGTATATCACAGCTCACAAGTGAGCATCAGCAGATTGTGGAGACAGGGGCAGCAGTGGAGAGTCCTAGTCAGAGGGCGCAGGACTCTGCCAGCTCGGCTCAGCTGCATGTCAACCCTCTGCCTCTGGGTCCATCCATAAGATCAGCGGTGCTGGAACTCCAGGAACAGATGCAGGAGTCTCTGGCAGGTTTTGTCTCCAGGATTGCTGCGAGTGTGGAGTGAATGGAGGAGTCCATTGCGAACACGAGCAGAGCCTTTGTGGAGTCATTGGCGCATGAACACATCACCATGGAAAGGATGGCAACCTCCATGGAAGTGATAAGTCGCCAGAGTGCTGAAAACATGGTGAGTGTTCTGAATAGAATGATATCTTTGAAGGAGCGATGGTCATCTATTGAACAGAGACACCAGACCTTCATGGAAGACCTTCTGAGTAGGACTGCCAGTGCAGATACGGGTCCCCATGGCCCCCCTGATGTGCAGCAAGGTGCTCTCAAGCCACTTGCAAGCGCTGAGGGTGACCTGACCCATGAGAGGGAAGTTGGTGGCAGACATCAAGGAAGTGGGCGTCCTCTCCAAGCGCTCACACTTTCATGCCACTGCAGAGCCCTCAGAGCCTTCAGAGAATGAAGGAGTGAGTGCAGAGATTGCATAGCATAGATACTTAGAAGGAGACAAAGATGGAGTGAGGTTGCAAGACCAAGGGCCCTCCCTGTGTGTTGTCAGTTGTGTTCAAAGCATCAGAGTGAGAGGGAGTGTGAGGGCTGCATGGTGGAATAGTTATGTGAATGTGAGCATAGAGAGAGAGGGAATGGGTGAGGGTGCATGGATGTGAGTGTCAAGTGGGATGTGGAGGAAGAGATTGCTAAAGCTGAGTGCTGGTGAGGAAAGTCAATGGGGATCAGATTGAGGGTGATGGAAACTTCATACAGTACTTACTTTTTCAGTGCGATGAAGGTCATGGAATCTTTTCCTGCACTGCATCCAGGTGTGCCGTGTGAGCCCCAAGGAGTTGACTTCACCAGCCACCTGTAGCTACACAGCCTTGGTCTGACTGGGAGGCCTCTTCCTCCCTGAAGAAGAGAACAGGACCTCCCTGTGGGCCCTAGCACCATCCAGCAATGCCTGGAGTGAAGCCTCATCAAATTTGGGGGAAGCTCTTGCCCTCCCGCTGGCCGTTGCTCCTGTGACATCTCAATGGTGAAGTTTGGAAGCCTGCAGAAGAAGCAAGGCTTGCTGTGGGCCCTAAAAGCAGCAGCAATGATGATGTCGTATTCTGCGACTTTCTGACTGGAAATACTCAATTGCCAAGGCTCCCCACACATTGGAAATCAATTGGCCAATTGAGTGTAAATTGCATCAATCTCACAGACCCATTTAGATTCGTGTGGGAAACACCAAATTCGGGGAACCCAACAATTCCCCGCACCTGAGTTAAAATCGAGTCCTTAATGTCTAAAAATCCACTTTCAATTAAGATAAGGCAAACGTCACGGCACAAGAGTTGGCAAAATAACTTGAATGTGCCGCAGAGTTGGTTCGCTATAGGCTGAGTCTTCAATTTTGATTAGGCAATCTGCCAAGAGGGGTGAAAAGCTTGCCCAAAAGAAGGAAGAGAAAATCAAAGAATGAGTCAACCTCTGCTACTCTCACTCAGCTCTAAGTTGTGCGTTACAGCAGAGTACTGACAGAGACCTGGGTGTAGATTTTCCTGCCCAGCCTTTCAGACAGGAATTGTACCATGGGAATTTTTTTTAAACCGGGACATTTTTTTGAAGTGCGATAATTTGTAATGTTGAATATAACCTCTTCCACATATTATTCGGGTATTATATGTAGTATTTCTATTGTGCATGTTTTTAAAAAAATGTTTACTCTTTGTGCTTTACAAAATTATATACATAAATTCAATTTGTACACAAGTTATGAACAAAGACTTTAAAGTACAGGCTGTACAATTATCCACTTCTGTTTAATTTCTTAAAAGTCTGGAAATGGAATAGAAGAGAGTTAATACCCTTTTGGCCAGTTACATTTTTCTTAGCAAAGAATGCTATCCTATATACCAAAGGTAAGCAAAACCCAAGGAATCTTTCAAGTGAGAGTCATTTATGGAATGCGCTAGCAAATTTATTACATAAGAACATAAGAAATAGGAGCAGGAGTAGGCCAATCGGCCCCTCGAGCCTGCTCCGCCATTCAATAAGATCATGACTGATCTGATCCTAACCGCCAATCCACTATCACAGAACCATCTCCTGAATCTAACAGAATTAGACACACGAAATAGGAGCAGGATCAGGCTACACGGCCCCTGGGCCCGCTCCGCTACCCACAGGGCCATGACCGATCCAAACCTAGACTCATGTCCAAATTCCTGCCCGCTCCCCATAACCTTTAATTCCCTTTACTTCTAGGAAACTGTCTATTTCTGTTTTAAATTTATGTAATGATGTAGCTTCTACAGCTTTTTGGGGCAGCATATTCCATGGACCTACCACCCTCTGAGTGAAGTAGTTCCTCCTCATCTCAGTTTTGAAAGAGCAGCCCCTTATTCTAAGACTATGCCCCCTAGTTCTAGTTTCACCCATCATCGGGAACATCTTCCCCGCATCCACCCGATCCAACCCCTTCACAATCTTATATGTTTCAATAAGATCGCCTCTCATTCTTCTGAACTCCAATGAGTAGAGTCCCAATCTACTCAACCTCTCCTCATATGTCCATCCCCTCATCCCCGGGATTAACCGAGTGAACCTTCTTTGTACTGACTCGAGAGCAAGTATGTCCTTTCTTAAGTATGGACACCAAAACTGTACGCAGTATTCCAGGTGCGGTCTCACCAATACCTTGTACAACTGAAGCAATACCTCCCTATTTTTATATTCTATCCCCCTAGCAATGAAAGCCAACATTCCATTGGCCTTCTTAATCACTTGCTGCACCTGCATACTAACCTTTTGAGTTTCGTGCACCAGGACCCCCAGATCCCTTTGTACTTCAGTACTTTCCAGTTTCTTGCCATTAAGATAATAACTTGCTCCACGATTTTTCCTGCCAAAGTGCATAACCTCACACTTTCCAGTATTGTATTCCATCTGCCAAATCTCTGCCCACTTACTTAGCCTGTCTATGTCCCCTTGCAGGTTTTTTATGTCCTCCTCACTCACTACTTTCCCTCCCATCTTAGTATCATCTGTAAACTTTGATATGTTACACTCGGTCCCCTCCTCCAAATCGTTAATATAGATTGTAAAGAGTTGGGGACCCAGCACTGACCCCTGCGGAACACCACTAGTTACTGATTGCCAGTCTGAGAATGAACCATTTATCCCAACTCTCTGCCTTCTGTTAGATAGCCAATCCTCTATCCATGCCAGAATATTACCCCCAATCCCGTGATTTTTTCTCAGGACATTGGTATCACTGGCATGGTTGCATTTACTACCTATCCATCGTCGCCCTGAGAAGGTGGTCATGGGCCATCTACTTGAACCGCTGCAGCCCTTGTATTGATGGTGTTCTCAAAATGGCATTTGGTAGGGAGTTCGAGGATAATGACCCAGCAACGATGAAGGAACAAAGATATATGTCCAAGTCTGAATGGTGTACGGCTTGGAGGGGAACTTGCAGATGATGGTGTTCCAATGATATTGCTGCTCTTGTTCTTCTAGTGGTAGAATTTTCTGGAGAGGGAGATGCTGTTGAAGTAATACATTCTGCAGACCCTATATACTGCCGCCACAGTGCGCTGTAATCAGGCAAATCTGTCATGGATAGTGTCAAGTTCCTTGATTCTTGTTGCAGCTATACCCAAGGTGTCGATGGTGGGGACTAAATGATGCAGATGCCGTTGAAGGTCAGGGGAAGATGGCTGGACTTTCTCTTGTACGAAATGGTCATTATTTGCCACTTAGGTGATGTGACTATTACCTGCCACTTATCAGCCCAATCCCGGATGTTATCCAATGGCATCCTTGGAGGCACAGCCATTGGATGCACAGCTCCTCAGAGAGGTTCTCGTAGGACCTGTGTGGCCTGTACACATGATGGGGATGGTAGTACCTGAAGGGACTGCTGTTCTCAGCTGTGCTGCCGATTCTCCTGGCCTGGACATGCTGTATGCTACAACTCCTCCTCCATTATGATGGCTTAAAGTGGTATGCCCATGGGGAAAGCCATCATTTGTCTGCAGCCGATCTGAGAGTGGGTTTGGGGGCGGGGCATGTCGGGTGTCCCAAAATTATTTTCTGGGACGAGAGGAGAGCACTACGGTAAAATGAAGTGCAGGTGTCAGTAATTTAAAAATGTGAAGGGAGGAGTTAGGAAATGTTCTTCAGAAGCCTGTAATAAGTGAGTGAAATTGGTGCCCTCGTCAGTTCCCCAACTCCTCAGTTACACTTGTCTGCAATGCTGGGGGTGGGGTAGGGCGGTGGTGGTGAGGCTGTTAGACCGTTTGATTTTGTTCTAAAGTTACACTAATTGGAGGAACAGTGTAAACCCAGGAAACCGCCACGTACTTGAACAGTACAGCTATGCAAGCGAGATCTGAAGGGCTTTGACGGGCATAAGATTTGCACTACTTTAAAAAAAGAAATTTGTATACAGTGTATTAACAGTGTAACTGGGCTGGATTTTAATGTGCAGACACGCTGGGAGTGGGGAGGCCCGATAGCCCTTGGGAAGTCCGGAAATATGTGCTGGGCGCGTCTGTCAGTGCCTTTTTAATGCAGCCACTTCATTTACATCTGATTTCCGGGTATCCCGTCCAATTAGCATCAGTGGGCGTGTTGGCAACCCGCATGACGTGATCTCAACGCCAGTATTTAAAGGGACACTCCAAACATGCAAGTTGAAGCAGTTGGAGTTGGGAAGGAGAGAGAAACAAGTCTTGCATTGGAAGGTAGCTGGGCAAAGGCTGCACCCCACTTCACCGATGCCTCCCTGGATGTGCTGCTGGGGGCTGCAAGGACCCGGAGGGAGATACTGTTCCCTAGCAACAGGAGGAAGGAGCCAGCTGGGGACACCAAGAAGGTGTGGTTGGAGGTGGCACAAGAGGTCAGCAGCAGGAGCATAGTGCCACGCTCCTGGATCCAACGCAGGAAGGGGTTCCACGATCTAAGCAGGGTGGGAAAGTTGAGAGCAATGGCACATTCACCTTCATCCTGATGTTCATATCACCCCAAACCCCCTCACTCTACCTTCTCAAGCCTACTCCAGCACATCACTCCTCGCACCAACTTATCTTGCAGGTGCAACCATCCCTCTCTGTCCTTGCACTTCCTCACATCCCCATCTATCCATCCACCACTAACACTCACCCTTATTCTTATGCAATGTCATGCCTCTCCCTCATAGTCACCCTCAACAAATGCTTTCCATCCAGCTGTACTCTCACTCATAGTCACCCTCAACAAATGCTTTCCATCCAGCTGTACTCTCACTCATAGGTCTCTTCTTTTCCTTCTTGTAGGAGAAGAGAGCACAGGATACCAGGGAGAGTCAGAGAACCAGAGGGGGGCCCTCCACAGACCTCACAACTAGCAGCTGCAGAGTAGGATGGTCTGGAGATCAGCGGAGTCTCGGCGTGCCTGGCCATCGGAGATGGGGCGATGGGGACTGCCAGCTACCTGCTGACAGAATTAAATATCAGACAGCCACATGACATACAACACTCTGTCATTTTGATTTGATGTCAACAGCGAGTGAAATATGACCATGCGCATAATGATAACTTCAAAATTCTTACCTTGACAGTACTCATTCATGTCTTTTATCTCCCACAGGGACATCACGCGTCCAGCAGGAGTTGGTCGAGGTCACCACCGCTGACTCCTCAGAGGAGTTCATCCCTCTGAGGGTGCAGCATCACAGGACTTATGCAGACCACGCACCAGCTCAGATACTCGCGCTTCAGTGGGATTAGTTAGAGAGATAGTTGGGTTTTCACATGGTGGCTCGCACTTCACAAGTGAGCAAGAACAGATGGTGGAGTCAGGGTCAGCTGTGGAGAGTCCACATCGGAGGGCATGGGACTCTCCAAGCTCTGCTCAGCTGAACGTAGATGCTGTACCCCAGGGGCTGTCAATGAAGAGGATACTGTAAGACGTGTGAAAATCGCCCCTCGCCCCATCCAACAGTTTCCAAAGTTCAGACCCGTCGAACAGACAACACAAAACCCAGTAAACCTGTGAAACTTCTTTTACTTAACAATCAGCAAGAGAT
This sequence comes from Somniosus microcephalus, assembly GCF_052327205.1. Taxonomy (NCBI): domain Eukaryota; kingdom Metazoa; phylum Chordata; class Chondrichthyes; order Squaliformes; family Somniosidae; genus Somniosus; species Somniosus microcephalus. The sequence continues at coordinate 83,313,346 of NC_140991.1, read as the reverse complement.
TACAAGAAAGCATCCGACAGTTATGTAGCATATAATTCCCAATTATACCTCAGCATACACAGAGCTTTACTTTAAGCTCAAGCAAAACACCACATACATACTAACACCAACGAGTGGTCAATCCGGCAGTGACTAGACGTATGATTTCTGGCAACTGACCAGGTCGCCCAGCTGCAGCCCCGAGTGTTTTTTTACAGCATCTTTTATACCCCAAAACTTGGCAACCCTCCCACTGCGTACGTGTCCCAAACTACACGGCATTAGTTGTTTTTCAGTTACTCTTATCAACAGTCCGTTAAGCATCCGTGGGCTTCAAGGCTGGTTACATTCCATAGTCTGAAGATGTTTCTGTTTTTGCACTGATTCCTCAGCTCAATAGTCTGTTCCCACAGAACTTTCAAAGTTTGTTTTCCGTATCTGTTGAAAGACAATTGACAGCTTTCACAGCTTACAACCGTAGCATCTTATTTTGCAAAGTTCTCACAACAACCAGTCTTTTGTCCTCGCGAAGCATGATGGTACGTAAAATGTGGTCAACTTTTAAGTTTGGTCAAGTTACAGCAAAATTACAGCAAATGGCTTATTCTTACAGTTTACCCTCAAGTGACTGTGCACCCGAATCAAGAGTCACAGACACTTACAACTTGTAGGAGTTGTCTTCTTCCTTCAGCGTCTTCTGCAGCAGCTTAACCCATTCCTGCTGCTTGCATCTCCTGTTGGCTCAACAAGTTATCATTAGTAAATATAACACAATCACCAATTGAACAATGACCAAAACGTGGGAGATAATTCTTATCCAGGGATGAACCTCGATACTCATACCGATATCCCACCAGGACGAATCGTCCCCGCCCTTAAGGATTGCTTTATGCAGTTCACGATTTTTCTGGGCCAGGGTATAATAGTGCTTTTGGGACTGACTAACATGTTTCATTAACTCTACCAAGTGCTCTGGCAGAGGTGGAATATCATAGCCGAATCGAGTCTTATACTGGTGTAATTGCTGCTTTACCTCATCTTTTACATCGATATCGACTTGCCTATGCGAATAAATGCTTAATAAAACCCACGCCCCAAGTCTCACAGGTTGGACTGGGGTAAAACATAAAGTTACCATCGCAACAGGACAAGTCAGGTTGTTACCGTACTGGTACTCCTGGTGCATTGTAGTGATACAATATCCACCCTTCCCTCGATACACAGATCGTATAGGGAAATGCTGCCCTGCAATCACTTTCATGGTGCAGTTCCATTCTATCCCATCCCAAGTAAACCCACATGCAGGTTCTACCACATCATAAGGGCAGATGAGTGTATCCCGAGCTTGAGCTCCCAATAAGATCTGGGGCCACTCATCCACTCGGGTCACGTACTTCGGGGGTTCGGCATGCCTTATTAAGTGATCTCCCTGACATACTCCTATGTTCTCCACACGGAACAAAGGGTTTGGGGTCGCCTTTTCGGGCAGAATGGGATAATACAATACCATTCCTAACAGGGTGATGTTGTTCTGTTCCTGCAAATGGCATTCATGTTTCACTGGGTACACCTGTACCAACCCCCTGACTTTACACATATTCATGGTAAGTTGGTAAGTGGACATTGCCCTTAGGTGTCGATCAGTCACCCACGAGGGTAACTTCCACTCAGCTATGCTCTGCAGGTTTTCACAGGCTTGTTCCACTAACCAAGATCCATACATTACACACACATCCAGGCAGCATTTGACCGAGAGTGGCATCAAGGAGTACGAGTAAAACTGAAGGCAATGGGAATCGGGGGAAAACTCTCCACTGGCTGGAGTCATACCTAGCACAAAGGAAGATGGTTGTGGTGGTTGGAGGTCAATCATCACAGCCCCAGGACATCGCTGCAGGAGTTCCTCAGGGCAGTGTCCTAGGCCCAACTATCTTCAGCTGCTTCATCAATGACCTTCCCTCCAACATAAGATCAGAAATGGGGATGTTCGCTGATGACTGCACAGTGTTCAGTGTCATTCACAACTCCTCAGATAATGAAGCAGTCCATGCCTGCGTGCAACAACACCTGGACGACATTCAGGCTTGGGCTGATAAGTGGCAGGTAACATTCGTGCCATACAAGTGCCAGGCATGACTGTCTCCAACAAGCGAGAGTCTAACCACTGACCCTTGATATTCAACGGTATTACCATCACTGAAACCCCCACTTTCAACATCCTGGGGGTCATCATTGACCAGAACCTTAACTGGACCAGCCACATAAATCCTGTGGCAACAAGAGCAGGTCAGAGGCTGGGTATTCTGTGGTGAGTGTCTCACTTCCTGACTTCCCAAAGCCTTTCCACCATCTACAAGGCACAAGTAAGGAGTGTGATGGAATACCCTCCACTTGCCTGGATGAGTGCAGCTCTAACAACATTCAAGAAGCTCGATATCATCCAGGACAAAGCAGCCCGCTTGATTGGGACCCCATCCACCACCTTAAACATTCACTCCCTCCACCACTGGAGTACCGTGGCTGCAGTGTGTACCACCTACAAGATGCACTGCAGCAACTCGCCAAGGCTTCTTCAGCAGCACATCCCAAACCCACGACCTCTTCCACCTAGAAGGACAAGAGCAGCAGGCGCATGGGAACACCACCACCTCCAAGTTCCCCTCCAAGTCACACACCATCCTGACTTAGAAGTATATCGGTGTTCCTTCATTGTCGCTGGATCAAAATCCTGGAACTCCCTACCTAACAGCACTGTGGGAGTACCTTCACCACACGGACTGCAGCGGTTCAAGAAGGCGGCTCACCACCACCTTCTCAAGGGCAACTAGGGATGGGCAATAAATGCTGGCCTTGCCAGCGACACCCACATCCCAGGAACGAATGAAGAAAAAACATCATTTCGCGCGGCCTCACTAGAGGCATTTTGATCCTCCTTTAAAATTTGATTTATCTTTTTAGCATGGGATTCTAAATATTTTCGTACGTCTTACAGATTCATTGGGTTTTGTGTCTGAACTTTGGAAACTGTTGGATGGGGCGAGGGGTGATTTCTGCAAATGGCTTATTGAGCAGCAGCAGAGAATGTGCAATGTATTGACAGAGGTTCCAATTGCACTGTGCACGATTGCAGAGAGATTGGAGGAGTCTGCCTGAAGCATGAGTGGCATGCTGTCACAGGCCATTGCAATGATATCTTCTTCCATGGATAGAGTGGCCAACTGCATGGAGCATCAAACATGGCAATCGAACAAGTGCATGCAGGCCTTTAACAAGGGCTTTTAAACTCTGGATGCCACCTTAAATTGGTTGAACGATGCACTAGCTTTGGCTTTTCAGTGCCCTACCGATCGGCAGCAAAGTGTTCTCCAGCACTGTGGTAACAGGGAAGTGCAGCTGGGCCATAAGAGGGATGATGGTGAATGGGGACATGGAAGTGAGGACTCCAGGCACCTGAAGCACATCCTCAGCATGCCGATGCATTGTTCGATGACACATCTGGTGGTCATTTGGCATTCATTGTAGCGCTCCTGGACCTCATTCCTCGGGTTGCTGAGAGGTGTCATCAGCCACGTTTTAAGTGGTTATCCCTTGTCTCCAGGCAGCCAGCCGGTAACTCTGCTTCCAGGTGCGAAGATGTCTGGGAGCGTGGATTACCGTAGGACAAAAGCATCATGGCAGCTGCCCGGGAATCTTGTGCACACCTGCATAAAAATCTTTGTGGCTGCACACCAGCTGCAAATTGATGGACTGGAAGCCCTTGCGGTTGACGAACACTCCTGGGTGATCTAAGGGTCCCTTAATTGTCACATATGCAGTCGATGAGGCCCTGCACCTGTGGGAAGCCAGCCAGTGCCCGCAAACCCCAATGCCCACTCATTCTGACAGGTGTCATCGTAGGCAAAGTTGACATAATTGGCATCCCTGGCGTGCCTGTCTTATGCATTTATGTGCCGCCGACTGAGGGATCTGGCAAATGTCTCTGGTAGAGCCCTGGAAGGATCCAGAGGCAAAGAAATTGAGGGAGGTGGTGACTTTGATAGCCCCTGGTAAAGCGTGGCCACCAGGTCCAGCTGGCAGCAGGTCTTGCTCCAGCAGGCTTCAAATGTCTGCCACCACCTCACGCAACACCCTGAGCCTCCTGAGACACTGGTATTCAGACATGTCGAGGAAGCTTATCCTCTCTCTGTAGACCCTGTGTGCAGGAATGGCCTCCTGCAAGCTGCACCTCTCTGCTGCTCCGCTCTCTCCTGTGGAGCTACAGGTCTGTGACCAGCACATTGTTGCTGGGGCTGTTGCTGGTGCAGGTCATCTTGGTTCTCATCTGACCTCCAATCTAAACCAGCGTAAGCAACACCCATGTTGATCTGTTGATCAGAGCTCCAAACCGCAGATCAGACCCTGAAACCTCCAAAGTGTAGATGACACCTCCAAAGTGTTGAAGAAACTTCCAAAGTGTATAAAGTAACCTCTCAGCCCAAGTAATGTGAACAAACCCTTTCCCACAGGTAAGAAAGCAGCAGTCAGTACTGAGTACTTATTGGCATATTTCCCTGACATGGCTTCAGCCCCCTCAATTGCCGTTGTGTTCTCGCCTTGCTTCCAGGAAGCCTGGGATACCCATGGACCCAACGTTAAAGTTAAAAACCCATGTCAATATCACTCTAATTGAGCGATTAACATATGTTAAGAGGCAACCCGCCTCTCCTGAGGGGGTTGCTCGCATGCAGCCTAACACACTGCCATGAAACCCGGAAGTCAGTGAGTTGGAGCCGGTTTCCTGACATGCTGTCAATTTCGCCGTTTTTAACCCCCCACCCGCTCTCAAACCCACAAGCTGCTGCTCATTAAAATCCAGCCCAATGTATCCAAATGGGCTAAAATGCAAATTTCTTTACACTTTTCAGTGCATTACGGTGCAAGTGATAAAAACAATGAGGAAATTCAGTGCCTAAGGATCTGCATGTGAAGATTGAGCACTATCGTGACGTAAGAGCACAAGAACATAAGAAATAGGAGCAGGAGTAGGCCATTCGGCCCTTCGAGCCTGTTCCGCCATTCAATGAGATCACGGCTGATCTTCTGCCTCAACTCCATTCACCGGCCTTATCGCCATATCCCTTGATGCCCTTACTAGTCAGAAATCTATCGACTTCTGTTTTGAATATACCCAATGACTGAGCCTCCACAGCCCTCTGGGGTAGAGAATTCCAAAGATTCACTACCCTCTGTGTGAAGAAAGTTCTTCTCATCTCAGTCCTGAATGGCCTACTCTTTATCCTGAGGCTGTGGCCCCTGGTTCTAGACTCCCCAGCCAAGGGAAACATTCTCCCAGCATCCACCCTATCAAGCCCTGTAATAATTTTGTATGCTTCAATGAGATTCCCTCTCATTCTTCTGAATTCAAGAGAATACAGGCCTAGTTTACTCAATCTCTTCTCATACGACAGTCCCGCCATCCCAGGAATCAATCACGTGAACCTTCGTTGCACTCCCTCTATGGCAAGTATATCCTTCCTTGGGTAAGGAGACCAAAATTGTACACAGTACTCCAGGTGTGGTCTCACCAAGGCCCTATATAATTGGAGTAAGACTTCTTTACTCCTGTACTCAAATCCTCTTGTAATGAAGGCCAGCATACCATTTGCCTTCCTAATGGCTTGCTGCACCTGCACATTCACTTTCAGTGACTCATGTACAAGGACACCCAGGTCCCTTTGAGCATCTGCATTCCCCAATCTTTCACCATTTAGGAAATACTCTGCCTTTCTGTTTTTTCTACCAAAGTGGATAACTTCACATTTATCCACATTATAATCCATCTGCCATGTTCTCGCCCACTCACTGAGCCTGTCGAGATCCCCTTGAAGCCTCTTCACATCCTCTTCACAACTGACACTGACACCTAGTTTTGTGTCATCAGCAAATTTGGAAATGTTACGGTTAATCCCCTCATCCAAATCATTGATATAGATTGTGAATATCTTGGGCCCAAGCACCGATCCTTGCGATACCCCACTAGTCACAGCCTGCCATCCTGAAAAAGACCCTTTTATTCCTACTCTTTGTTTTCTGTCTGTTAACCAATTCTCAATCCATGCCAGTATATTACCCCCAATTCTATGTGCCCTAATTTTGTTCACCAACCTCTTGTGTGGGACCTTATCGAAGGCCTTCTGAAAATCCAAATACACCACATCTACCGGTTCCCCTTTGTCTACTCCACTAGTTACATCCTCAAAGAACTCCAATAGGTTTATCAAACAAGACTTCCCTTTCATAAATCCAAGTTGACTCTGCCCAATCTTACTATTAGTTTCTAAGTGCCCAGTTATTGCATCCTTTATAATAGATTCTAGCATTTTCCCAACTACTGATGTGAGGCTAACAGGTCTGTAGTTCCCCGTTTTCTCCCTCCCTCCTTTCTTAAATAGCAGGATTACATTTGCTATCCTCCAATCTGCAGGAACCGTTCCAGAATCTATAGAATTTTGGAAGATGACAACCAATGCGTCCACTATTCCAATGGCCACCTCTTTCAAAACCCTAGGATGTAGGTCATCCAGTCCTTGAGATTTATCCACTTTTAGTCCCATTAGTTTTGCTAGTACTGTTTTTTTACTAATAATAATTTCTTTAAGTTCCTCATTCTCGCCACACCCTTGGTTTTCTCGTGTTTCTGGGAGGTTTTTTGTGTCTTCCTCCGTGAAGACAGAAACAAAGTATTTATTTAATTTCTCTGCCATTTCCTCATTCCCCATTATAAATTCTCCCATTTCTGACTGTAAAGGACCTACATTTACTTTCGCCAGTCTTTTCCTTTTCACATACCTATAGAAGCTTTTACAATTCGTTTTTACATTTTTTGCTAGTTTGTGCTCATATTCCATTTTCCCTTTCTTTATCAATTTCTTGGTCCCCCTTTGCTGATTTCTAAAAAGATCCCAATCCTCAGGCTGACTGTTTTTTCTGGCAACTTTATAAGCTTCCTCCTCTGACTTAATACTAGCTTTAATTTCTTTTGTTAGCCATGGTTGGATCACTTTTCCTTTTGGGTTTTTATGCCCTAGAAGAATATATGTTTGCTGCAAATTATGCATTATTTCCTTGAATGTTAGCCATTGTATGTCCACCTTCATACCTTTTAGTGTCGTCTCCCAATCTACCATGGCCAACTTGTCCCTCATACCCTTGTAATTTCCTCTGTTTAGATTGAAGACCTTAGTTTCAGATTGGACTACATCACTCTCAAACTTAATATAAAATTCAATCATATTATGGTCACTTGTCCCTAAAGGCCCCTTTAGCACAAGATTATTGATTAGCCCTTTCTTATTACACTGTACCAGATCCAGAATAGCCTGTTCCTTGGTTGGTTCCTCCACATACTGATCCAGGAAACCATCTTGCATGCATTCCAAGAATTTGTCCTCCACACCATTAGTGGTAATTTGATTTGCCCAGTCAATATGTCGATTAAAGTCCCCCATGATTACCATATTGCCCTTGTTACATGCACTTCTAATCTCTTGATTGATACTGTGCCCTGCATTACCACTACTGCTTGGTGGCCTATACACAACTCCCACCAATGTTTTCCGACCTTTGCTGTTTCTTAGCTCCACCCAAACTGATTCCAGTTCTACATCATGATCTGCCAAGCCAAGATCTTTTATCTCTACCGTACCAATCTCATCCCTTATTAACAGCGCTACGCCGCCTCCTTTTCCTTTTCGTCTGTCCTTCCTAAATGTTGAGTACCCTGGAACATTCAGTTCCCAGCTTTGGTTACCCTGCAACCATGTCTCTGTAATGGCAATTACATCATACCCATTTACTTCTATTAGTGCCATTAATTCATCCACCTTGTTGCGAATGCTACGTGCATTTAGATAAAGTGCCTTCAACTTTGCCTGCTTAATATTTTTCTGCACTTTGATCCTCTTTACTGTTGGCTTTTGTTTCTGCTCCCTACTAGTTTTGCTGACTACTTTTCTAACTTGCACTTCCAGCTTTGTTTCTCTCTGTTCTGGGCCCACACTTAAGTTCCCAGCCCCCAGACAAACTAGTTTAAATCCTTCCCAACAGCACTAGCAAACCCCCCTGTGAGGATATTGTTCCCTGTTCTGCTGAGGTGTAACCCGTCCAGCTTGTAAAGGTCCCACCTTCCCCAGAATCGGTCCCAATGCCTCAGGAACTTAAATCCCTCCCTCCTACACCATCTCTCTAGCCACGCATTCATCTGGTCTATTCTCCTATTTCTGCTCTCGCTAGCATGTGGCACTGGGAGTAATCCTGAGATTACTACCTTTGAGGTCCTGCTTTTTAATTTATTTCCTAGCTCCCTATATTCTGCTTGCAGGACCTCATCCCTCTTTCTACCTATGTCGTTGGTACCAATATGGACCACGACCTCTGGCTGTTCACCCTCTCCCTTCAGAATGTCCTGCAACCGCTCAGTGGCATCCTTGACCTTGGCACCAGGAAGGCAACATACCATCCTTGTGTCACATCTGCGGCCACAGAAACATCTATCTGTTCCCCTTACGATAGAATCCCCTATCTCTATTGCTATCCCACTCTTTTTCCTCCCCTCCTGTGCAGCTGAGTCACTCATAGTGCCACGGACTTGGCTCTTTCTGCATTCCCCTGAGAAACCATCTCCCCCAGCAGTATCCAAAACGGAAAATCTGTTGGAAAGGGAGATGGACCCAGGGGACTCCTGCACTACCTTCCTAGTTCTTTTACTCTGTCTGCAATAAATTTCATCTGCCACTGTTCTGCCCACTAACATATCTTATCCAACTCATTCTGTAATTTCTGAGCTGCCTCCTTTGATTCCAATGCCTGTCTTTTTTGGTGTAATCTGCAAATGTGATTAATGAGATTAACTCTGCTAGAGTTCATTGTTCTCCCATTAGTTAATCATGATCTTATTTTGGATGTCTGTAGCTGGGCAACCAAAATGCTGTGATAAGTTGAAAGACCAATGATATTCATCTATATGGAAATAACCAATGACACATATAAAACTTGTGACTGATGCTGGATTATAGAGCTGCCAGTACTCTCACAAATGAAGAAGCTTTCCCAAAAAAAGCAGTGACCTTTGATGCCTGTGCAGCAGGCCAACTATGGTAGAAAGAGTATCAAGGAGCCTACTGGAGAAAACCTATGGCACCTTCTTTTCAAATTCTGTGGTCTTTGTTCCAGCTTGCCTCCAAAAAACCTGGGTTATGCTGCCCTTGTACTCCTTGCATTGTTATTCTGGGAACAGCAGGAACTTAACTACAAGAGCTGTGTGACAAGGGGTTCATGAGGCTGAATAAACCCCCATTTGCCACACTAATCAAGTTTATAAATAAAGTGCAGATGTGTATTAACCATACATTGCTTAATGATGCAACCATCAAAAAGTAAATTCCTATTGTTGCAGGTCAATTCTTTGATTACCTGCATGGGAATAAAGGTCTTTTAATTGACCACAATGACTTGGTTTCAGAAACCCAATGCACATTAATCACATTTACAGATTACACCAAAAAAAGATGGGCATTGGAATCAAAGGAGGCAACTCAGAAATTACAGAATGAGTTGGATAAGATATGTTAGTAGGCAGAACAGTGGCAGATGAAATTTATTGCAGACAAGTGTAAAGTAAAGGAAGGAAAACTGGATGACATACATACTTCATGAATGGTGTTGACATAGCTAAGGATGAAGCTGAAAGAGATCTAGAAATTTTAATAGACTTGACACTCGCCACACACAACAAATGCAATAGCATGTTGAGCTACATAGTCAAGAAAGTAGAATACAAGCCAGAGGGAGTAATGATTAAACTGTACAGTGTTCTGGTCAGACCGCACCTTCAGTATTGCATCCAGTTCTGGTCACTGAGTCACAAGGGAGACATTCAAACTTTGCAGGCAATGCAGACAAGAGCCACAAGGCTGATCCATAGGGCAGGATTTTCATTAGGCCATGGAGGTGGGATTGGAGGTGTGTGGGGGGTTAAAATCTCGAAATCGGGGAGCACGGACCCATCCCGCCCCCAACCCGCCTCCATGCCAGTTTCAAAGGAGGCAGATACCCGATCTGTGCTGGGACCCACCTCCCCAAGGCGGGAAGGGGATTAGTGCCAATTAACTGCCTGTTAACAGGTAGTTAACAGGCAGTTTTTAGCCTAATCCCTATTTTTATTGCTGAAGTGTGGGATTCCCGACGGCTCCAAACCACGGCAAGTTAGCAAGGCGGGCCGTCGGGCTGAAGGACTTGGAGGGTTCGAGATGTCCAGTGTTCAGGTGAGTGATGGGTGCATGAGTGAAGAGGTAAGTGTGTTTGGTGTGTGTAAAGTGTTTAAAGAAGTTTTACTTACCTTTACAGCCTTCCTTCCTTCAGGTCTCGGGAGTCCGTCATCTTACCGGCACAGAAAGCAGAATGGCTGCGAGCTGTCAAAAGTTGCAGCATTCAGCTTTCTGTTCTGGAGAGATCTCTAAATCAGCCTGAGAGGAAGGAATTAACTTAGTGTACTGATTGTCAGTGTTTGACAAATTCAAAGAGCTGTCAAACGCTGATATTTCATCTGTCAAAAGTTCTTGACAGATGAAATGTCAATCTGTGACATCACCTGTTGCCGGGTGACCCTTAATTGGCCTGCTGAGCCCGCTGGGCGGGCTCAACAAGGTCAATCAAGTGAAAATCGCGTGGGTTGGCCACAACTCGATGGAGGCGGGAACCCCGAAAGTTGTAGTCCCGCCTCCTACATGCCTCCAGAATCAAAATCCAGCCCGGTGTGTCTTTGGCACCCTCCTGCCCTATACCTGGAACTCAGATGTTTCGGGAGTCTCCCAGGGCTTGATCAAAGCTGTCGATCAAGGATTTTTTTGTTAAATTAATTCTGCTTTGAGGATTCAGAGCACTTGCCAGGCCTGTCCCCGACCCCCTCCCCCCAACCCACCCACCCCCAGTGGGCCCAAATGCACTCTTGTAGAAGTTGCTACGCCTCATCTTACTGAGCATACTGGCTGCTATTACTACACTAGCTTCCCTGGACAGGACCAGGCAGGAATTCACAGCATAGGAACTTCCAAAACCTTGCCCTGTTCCTTGCCTTGTGAGGGGCGAATGGAAGTTCTGCCCCTTACAAGTCAATGCCGCAACTCCCAGAAACAGTGGTGAACTAATGTAACTGGGTCTCTGCTGTTTCCATGGGGGTTCTGTTGGTGTCCCGCTGGAGTTATAGAATGAGACTAGCAGAACTCCTGTGGAATTTGTGGCCCAATATCTTGATCCTTAGTTGATTTGTTGAGAAACATGCAGAACATCTTTACAAGATACAATTTTCACAAGAACAAACTCTGTCCTAAGCTAGAGAAAAGTGGCTGTAAGAAAAGCAGTTGTAACTCTTTTGCCAATATAGGATTTACTATGGATCCTCATAATGTTTAACAATGAGAAAGTGGCCAAAACCATGAAACATGGTGGATTTAAGCCTTTTTGCAGTTGGCCAAATACTACAGGAAATTTGTAAAGGCTTCTCACTAATTTACAAAGGAGCCAAAACCATTCAAGCGGGGTAGCTGGGACTAGAATGTGTTTGAATAGCTGTAAAGGAAGTTAATATCCGACCCTGCACTACAACTTGCCAGATCCAGTTGCTATATTTACAGTAAACTACAGATGTGTTCAATGTAGTAATCAGGGTCATGTAACAAAGTAGGGGAAGTCTAGGAAGCTATCAGGGACAGAACATAGCACATAAGAACACACTTTTGGCTGCAGTTCATATGCTAAAAGCAGGGAAGCATGATTTATAAGGGAAAAGGTTTGTGTTAGAAATGGACAATACTTCATTGCATTATTTCTAGACTGATTTAACATTTGCTTAAAAGCACACCATATAGTTGGAAGTTCTACAAAACTATGACGTTGAATTTTAATATTGTTTAGGCAAAGCAAATGTACTGGCAGACTCATTCCTAAGATGACGAGAAATTAATTCTATTTTAAAACTGAATAGTGATTAGGTTCAAAAAAGTTCAAAATCGCTATTAGGACAGCTGTTTCCAGAAGCTTCTAAGTGACCAGGAAGATGGAAATAATAGCAAACCAAGATAAAGATTCAATTTTTTTTCAACTGGCAACTTGATCTGTATGAAAAAGAATGGACACTGCTGAATGCTCCCGATATGAAATGGTTCAGTTGTTACAGAGCCACCATGACTGTCCGCCACTACAGCATTTCAGAGTTGAGGGCCGTGTACTAACTTAGTACCTTTTCAGCATACGTCAGTATGAAGTTCATTTGCAACATGCCAACTTGGAAAACGCACCAATAACTGACTAACATTCAAAATAGCTGGAACACTTTAAAAAAAAAAGTTGATAACTCAAAAACAGCGCTGAATATAAACTGTTGTTATACTGAAAGTGCACTGGAGCATGGGATTGTCATAACTTGAGCTGCAGATATATGCAGCATTCCATCACTTGTATAGTGAAAGATTGTAGCAAAGTGTGCAGGAATATTCCCTTATTTCTTTCAGAGAAATTGTGGGCTATTGTGAACATGTATTGGTACTCTCTTGCTAAATCTGATGGTCATGTTGTTTTTAAACTTGTTTATCTGGTCATCATAGTGACATGGAGGGACTCTCCTTCCCCTCCCTCTGTTTACAGGTGCAGTCTTCTTCTCCCTCCCCACTCCACAGATCATGCTGCCACTCCTTTTCTTCTCCTACATTACAACGGTGACTACACTTCAAAAAGTACTTCATTGGCTGTAAAGCGCTTTGGGACGTCCTGAGGTTGTGAAAGGCACTGTATAAATGCAGGTCTTTCTTTTTTCCTTCCCCCTCACTCCATGTTGATACTCCTAAGCCCCTGCAGTTCACAGCGACACTCTGCTGCTTCCTTCTAACCCCCTCTCCCTCCTTCCCCTCCCTGTTCTTGTATCTAGTAACAAAAACAATACAATACAAACTTGGATTTATATATCGTCTTTAACGTAGAGAAATGTCCCAAGCTGCTTCACGGAGGTGTAATCAAAAAGATGGACATGGAGCCAAAGGATATTAGAAAAGGTGATTCAAAGCTTGGTCAAAGAGATGGGTTTTAAGGAGGGCCTTGAAGGCGGAGAGAGATGTGGAGAGTTTTAGGAAGGGAATTCCAGAGCATAGCGCCTAAATGGGTGGAGACACAGCCACCAACAGTGGAGCAAAAGCAGGGGAAGATGCACCAAAGTTCAGAGTCCGAGGGATGGAGTGTTGCGGTGGTGGGGTGGGGTGTACGGCTGCAGGGCTGGGGGAAGTTACAGAGATAGGGAATGGTGAGGCCATGAAGGGATTTAAACACATGGATGACAGTTTTAAATTTAAGGTGCCGGGGGGTCTAGGAGCCAATGTAGGTCAACGAGCCCAGGGGCGATGGGCAAGTGGGTCTTGGTATGGGATAGGATTTGGGCAGCAGGGGTAGATTATAACTTTTGGGCAGCCATCCGGCTGTCCACTCATACCAGAAGCAAAGAGGCCAGAGCAATTTTGTGGCCCGGGCCTCATTTAAATAGAACCAGCAAGCTGCTGGTGCTAGTGGTGTGTCCTGATGCAGCTCCCCGGATTCGGTGGGCGCAATATCGGGTCTGGAGGATGCCCGGCTGGCAGCAGGGTAACTGCTGCGGGGAGGCGATGATGGAGGGTGGTGTCACAATCACGGGGAAGGGGAGCCCAGGGCAGCAGTGGCCCAGACTATTTTTGTGGGGCCTAGAGGAGCACTCCTGCTGCTCTTGGCCCCAGAAAACATAATCTCAAAGCTAAGTTTTTTGGGCCTCTTCAGCTGTACCGCCCAGTAAAACTGGGTGGAATGTGCACAGTGCACTCTCCACCCAGCTGTCTCCCAAAATGACAATCGGGGTCCTATGTCCGATTTGCATGTTAAAAGGGCCTCCCACCTGTAACAGGCAGGCCCCTTTCACAATGACTGTAGAGGGAGCTCTGGCGTAAATAGGGTGGCAATTGCTGCACAGCTATCATAATGCCACTATGAAAAAAGTTTCAAGATTATGAAAGGTTTTGAGAGCAAATAGTAAAAGGTTATTTCCATTGGTTGTCAAATTGGCAATATGGAGGCACAGGATTATCTCGCAAAGATTCAGTAAAGATTTTCCATTTTGAGTTTAACTGGTTGCTTTTCTCAGATAATTTGCTCACTGATTTTACTGGAAATATTTTACTTTTCTCACTAAATCAGTTGCTCCATATTTTTAAAGTTTTTTTTAAAAAGCTTCCCATGCAAGCTGCACCTAGCCCAATGAATTCTATTCTGATATTGACACTTTTTTGTTGACCATTCTCAGTTGCCTTAGACAACGCATTTCACACTGGGCCTGTGTGATAATCATGTATTTAGCATTTTTAGTGCAGTGGTGGAACATTCACAGTTAAACCAGAATAACATCAGAAATACACCAAAGAGACAACTGGCTCATGAACGTTTCTGGGTCAGTACAAGGACCAAGCAAATCATGACAGCTGAGACATATCACACTCTTCAATTTGATAAACAATGGATTAAATTGCGACTAGGGAGCCAATCCCTATTATAATATATCGAGGCTGCTTCATCGAGAATCATGAATGCCAACTCACACGTATATTCATGAGTGAGTTATAAGGTAATCCTCAGGAATGAATGAATACTTTTATGATTTCCTAAAGTATAAATAATTAATGGCTTTGTTGTGGTATTCTGAATATGTGGGAACAGTAAGGAAGTGGAGCCACTTAAAGCCACAGCCATGACATCAGAACCATTCTTGCAACATTAGGTTGAGAAGATGAATTATTATGAAAAAACTGATGGAAATAACAATATGGATGTCATAATGGAACAAAATCCATAGGGAGTACTTCAACTCCTGGGCAAGAAGCCAGCTGGAAGTGCAATGTGAAGCCTACTCCATTTTAACGACCAGGCATCATTGGCATCCCATCGGCCAGCTGACCTCCTGAAACAGGCATTCCAAGGCAGCTTGCCAGCTCTGGGCCTATGAAGATCTGACAGCCCGGAGGCCACCGGGCAAGTTGTGGAGGGAGAGATTTTGGGAGAGTTTTGCGGGTGGGACCTGGGGGGGAAACGTGGGGTGTCAGCAGCCCAAACTTTCTTTCTGTGGCCTGGAGAAGCACTCCTCACAAAGATAAGTTTCACACTTACCTTACAGAAACTCCACTGGGTGCCTGCCAGGTTTTTCCTGAGTGGAGCGTTCCGTGGCGGACACAAGGCTCAGTAGGCAGTTAAAATGTCATCAATCTGAGTGATAGGAACAAACCTAAGTCAGGTGGGCACCTCAACAGCCCAGAAAAACAGCGGCATTAAGATGGCCGCGGGGTGGGAAACGAGCGGTAATTGCACCACTTGGATTTTAATTCTTTTCCTGCCTGGTTTCCACCGGGTAGTTTCCTCCTTATATTTCTAGCTGTGATTTTTAACCGGTGTTGTTAGATATATCTTCTTTCTAATTTGACTATCATCCTTTAGCTCTGATGATTCTATAGTATCTTATACTTAGACAGCAATGAATAAGAAATCATTGGTGTTTTCAGCAGCTTAGCACATTATTGATTGTTTTAGCCCCCGAGATATCTGTGCTCCTCTAATTCTGCCCTCTTGAGCATCTCTGATTATAATCGCTCAACCTTTGGTGGCCGCGCCTTCTGTTGCCTCGGCCCGAAGCTCTGGAATTCCCTGCCTAAACCGGTCTGCCTCACTACCTCTCTTTCCTCCTTAAAACCTACCTCTTTGACCAAGCTTTTGGTCACCTGCCCTAATTTATCCTTATGTGGATCGGTGTCAAATTTTTTGTCTTAAAATACTCCTGTGCAGCACCTTGGGATGTTTTACTACATTAAAGGTGCTATATAAATACAAGTGGTTGTTGTTGTTGTTTTGCTTCATACGAAAACAATCGCTAAAGGAGTTGAAATCCTGATACACACAATTTGTTTGTTATTGCCATTAAATCCACTTGTATTAATCTCATACATCATTAGGCAGATTAATGATATTTAATCACATCAGCTTCAGGCAGAGTCCTTACATAGCAATATGGAGGACACAATGAAATATTCTCAGTGAGAATACCAGGGAGCTTATAATGCAGTGTTAGCCAATTGTACAGCTCAATCTTGAGGTTATTTAATGCTGCCACACATACATACTCAGTACTCACTCATGCACAGATGCAGTTTGGGTTTTACAGGAAATGAAAGGGTCCAATACATGTGATCCACTTCATCCGGCCATGTACACATATGCTGCCTTTACATTTACATTAGCTGGCTGGAACTGCTCTTTTCCTGCCTAGGTGACAGCTCTGCACATTTCATTACAGGTGTCCACAGAGCTCCTTTCCCAGCTGCTAGAATCGAATTGTCTCGAGAGTGCAGGGGGCCAGTGTACGCATTGTCGAAACATTTCAATTAACCGCAGGTGCGTTTCAACAGTGCTCAGGAGTTCCTAGAGGTCTGAGCGCTTTTTAAAATCAGGTTTGGCATCGCAATGGAGTTACATTCTATACAGTGTCAAACCCAAGCATCACAGAATCATACAGCACAGAAGGAGACCATTTGGCCCATCATGCCTGTGCCAGCTCTTCGGAAGAGCTATCCAATCAGTCCCACTCCCCTCCAGGTCCTGACTCTGGATTCATACTCCAAACTTAGTCCCAGAGTGAAGTAAAAAATGCCTGGCAGCAATGCTAAAGTTGCATTAAAAGCAACCCGACGGGGACGTGTAGAATTCAGATTTGCAGAGTAAGTAGATAGACCAATTTCACAATGCACATCACAATATTGTGACAGAAGGAAATGCAGATTCTTTGGGGGGAAATAACTCAATTTGTTGCAGTGAAGTTCGGACAATGCTAATCCAGCATCGAGCTACGTGCATTATTGGATCAGGCTGGGGATGAAGCAGTTGAATCTGAATGCAAAGGGAAAACTCTCCATTGGCTGGAGTCATACCCAGCACAAAGGAAGATGGTTGTGGTGGTTGAAGGTCAATCATCACAGCCCCAGAACATCACTGCAGGAGTTCCTCAGGACAGTGTCCTAGGCCCAACCATCTTCAGCTGCTTCATCAATGAACTTCCCTCCATCATAAGGTCAGAAGTGGGGATGTTCGCTGATGATTGCACAGTGTTCAGTTCCATTCGTAACTCCTCAGATAATGAAACAGTCCATGCCCACATGCAACAAGACCTGGATAACATTCAGGCTTGGGCTGATAAGTGGCAAGTAACATTCACACCACACAAGTGCCAGGCAATGACTATCTCCAACAAGCAAGAGTCTAACCACCACTCCTTAACATTCAATGGCATTACTATCGCTGAATCCCCCACCATCAACATCTTGGGGGTCACCATTGACCAGAAACTTAACTGGACCAGCCACATAAATAGTGTGGCTAACAAGAACAGGTCAGAGGCGGGGTATTCTGCAGTGAGTGTCTCACCTCTGGACTCCCCAAAGCCTTTCCACCATCTACAAGCACAAGTCAGGAGTGTGATCGAATACTCTCCACTTGCCTGAATGAGTGCAGCTCCAACAACACTCAAGAAGCTCGACACCATCCAGGACAAAGCATCCCGCTTGATTGGCACCCCATCCACCACCTTAAACATTCACTCCCTCCACCACCGGTGCACCATGGCTGCAGTGTGTATCATCTACAAGATGCACTGCAGCAACTCGCCAAGGCTTCTTCGACAGTACCTCCCAAACCCGCGACCTCTACCACCTAGAAGGACAAGGGCAGCAGGCACATGGGAACACCATCACCTCCAAGTTCCCCTCCAAGTTACACACCATCCTGACTTGGAAATATATCACCGTTCCTTCATCGTCGCTGGGTCAATATCCTGGAGATCCATCCCTAACAGCACTGTGGGAGTACCTTCACCACACGGACTGCAGCAGTTCAAGATGGCAACTCAATAAAACCTTCTGAAGGGCAATTAGGGATGGGCAATAAAAACTGGAATTGCCAGCGATGCCCACATCCCAGGAACAAATTTTAAAAAGCTGCTCTACACTAAGATCTTTATACCATATTCCCAGAGCTACTGGTGTAACTGCAGTGTGAAGTTCTTAGTATAATAATGCCATTTGCCTGTTCCCTTTCATCTTCTTCAGGATTGTGAGATTTTAGTGGCATTTCTTTATTCTAATCTATACAACAGCATGTCTCACATTCAATGCATGGCTCGCAAAGGACTTTTGTTTGACAGGTTTTCATGCGTGTCCAATTAGAAAAGTAGCTTAAGCTGATCAATGGCTTCAAAAATTGCTGACACAAATCCCCAAAAATTAACAGCTCAAAAGCAACACTGAATGTAAGCTTTATGACATATCAGTCAAGTTTGCAGATGACACTAAGTTAGGAGGCACAGTAAGTTGTGTGGATGGGAGAAGGAATTTACAGAGGGACATAGACAGATTGAGTGAGTGGAGAAAACTTTATGGGAGGTCACCCAATGAAATCTGAGACAGACAAATCAGAATATTTTCTTAATGGTGAGGGACTAGGAGCTATGGAGGCGCAAAGGGATTTAGGTGTTCGTGTACACAAATCACTAAAAGCTAGCGCACAGGTACAAAAGGCAATCAAAGAGGCTAATGGAATGTTGGCCTTTATCTCAAGGAGGTTGGATTTTAAAAGTGAGGAAGTGATGCTTCAGTTGTACATAAACTTGCTCAGACCCCATCTGGAGAACGGTGTTTAGTTTTGGGCATTGCACCTCAGGAAAGATATATTGGCCTTAGAAGGGGTACAGCACAGATACACCAGAATGACACCAGAGCTTAAAAGGTTAAATTGTGAGGACAGATTACATATACGTGGCTTGTATTATCTTGAGTTTACATGGTTGAGGGGTGATCTAATTGAGGTGTTTAAAATGATTAAGGGATTTGATAGGATACAGAGAAACTATTTATTCTGGTGGGGGAATCCAGAACAAGAGGACATAATCTTAAAAGTAGAGTTAGGCTATATAGGAGCCCAACTACAGGATTTGAGCATGTAATCTAGGCTGACACTCCTCGTCATACTCTGGGAGTGCTGCACTGCCGGAGGTGCTGTCTTTTGGATAAGATGTGAAACAGATGTTAGTCTGCCTGCTCATGGACATGAAAGATTTAAAGAAAAGCAACATCGATCCCTCAACCAACACCAGCAAAATTGCTTATCTCACCATTTAACTCATTTTTGTTTATGGGACCTTGCTGTGTGCACATTGTTTGCCACATTTAACTACAGGAAACTTTGGTTTATCCGGAGGTTATATGTCCGGAATACGCGATCTAACGGCAAAAATCAGGAGCTGTTTTCTATAAGTTTTTTTAGTTCTCGTTGCTTTTTTTTTCCCAGTCAGACACTGCAAGGTCTGTAGCTATAGCAACAGCTTCAGCTAGAGACGCTTGCAGCTGCAGCTGTCTGTTTTGAAGCTGTTGCTAAGCAACAGGGTTTGTTGATTCACACGGAGCTTTTCAGTTCCGTATGTTTCAACATTAACGCTGGTATGTCCGGCACTTTTGATGGTACGGCACCAGCTCGGTCCCGTCAGTGCCAGATATCAGAAAGTTTCCTGTACATAACAATAGTGAAGACATTTTTTTTTTAAACTTAATTGGCTGTGAATCGTGTTGGGACGTCCTGAGGACATGAAAGGTGCTATGCAAATGCAAGTTTTTTTTTTCTTATTGATTATTAATGTAATTTATCACATTTCCACGTGGATGCTGACTTCTAATACAGGCGGTGCACAATGTTTTTTTGAAAAACGAAAAGTTTTCAAAGTTACAGAATGTAATTGGGAACTACAACTCACCCACAAATAGGCCAACAATCTGCATTACACATCACTGTAGTAAACGCCTACATTTGGAAATCTCAGTGTAAATTAAGTAAAATTCATCACTACACCAATCCCACTATTTTATTTCCAAACTTGGCAATTCTGCAAGTGTAATGACAGTAATGCTCAAATAAATAATACTAGGGATCACCTTTCTTATCTCAAATAACAGTTGCATGCAGTTTCACATTATTTAGCAGGGCATCTAACAGTGTCTGGTATTAGTTAGACTTGCCCCTGCACCTTTCAGCTCAAAGAACTTTTGCTCATTAAGTTGCTGAAAGTGCGAGCTGATAACGGTGCAGCGAGGGAAACAGGGCATCTCGGAGCTGAATGAACAGAGCAGCCAACGGGGTATCTTCTTAGCCAATGAGATCGAAAGATTGAGAAATAAACAACAGAAGGGTTGAGAAGGAAGTGTAAATTAGAGTGGGTGAATTCAATGTCAAATCAGGTACCGAAAGAGAAATAAAGAGAAGAAAGATTGGATTGAGAGAGAGAGAGAGAGATAGAAAGGAAAAGTGAAAAAAAGTTTAAATTTTAAATTTTACATTGTTTAATTCTCCAACAACAATTAATACCTGAAGGAATGAGACTCCACACTTGCAATAGTTAATTTTTAGTGCCAGAGAGATTGATTGGCAGTAATTAACAATTATCACATCGTTCAAAGGGTACTTACACTACTAAGGTCAAGACTTAACTTTCTGTAGCGAGCTTAGTTCGTATCTACTGTACAAATACAGCAAATTCACGACATTCAATACATTTCGTTGGTGAGGCAGACAGTGAGATGCTGTTTTTGCAAAGCTAACCGTGGAGCAGAAGAGCTCAGACAGCAACTTTTAGATATTCACATTTAACTGCGCATCTGCCCCTCGGCTGAATTTGCTGTAGCATTTACACATAAATCATGCCGAGCGCCATTAGCCTCAGTTACTTTGACAGCAAAATCTGGCCCAATGTTCTCGAAAGATTCTATGAAAAAAAGAACAATTTTAATAGCTGCACTTTTTCAACTTATTTGTTATATATAATTTCTTTAGGGACAAATACTAAATGAATACACGTGTAACTGTTACTTTCAGAAACCATCAGCTCATTTTAAGCTTTTCTGCCGCAAGTTCACGTATTACCAATGGTGAGAGAAAGTAAAGTCAGATTGATTAATTTTTCTAGCACCCACACCCACCCACCAAAGAATCTGATTGGTTGTAATAGTATCTAATCTAGCCCTCTAACCAATTTGCTTCATTCTAACAGCTCCCAGTCCCACTTTCCATGAATCCTGACAGCCTCAAATTTCAGTGAAAAAGCCGATGTCTCTTGTGACAAACTGACACATGGGAAATACTGAGCGCCCAAAATTCTTGGGGGTCTGCTTTGTCAGTGCAAGTGCAGTCGAGCAGAAAACCTGCCCACCCTAGCCCCAGACGAGAGACCCCGTGCAAAATCCTGGGGATGGGGACCATCTACATTGCCAGGGTAGGCTACCAATGCCTGCAAGAACACATTACTGACGCCCACTCCAATGACCGACATAAGGCCAAGAGAAAAAATGTCCTCTTTGATACTTCCGTTCTCAGTAGAGCAAGCAGCCCTTTAGAGAAAAGTAATTGATCCCGCTCTAGGATCAATTTCCTTTTCCTAGTAAAGGCGTGGGACCTTTTTACAGATCTCAATGGGAATCATGTCAACTCTCAGCTGGCATGAGTTCCACTGAGGGCTATGGAGGGCGTAAAGTGCAAAATTCCCAGGGTAGGCACAAAGCCCTCAGACACGCCCCCTTGACACAGAGCAATGCAGGTGCAAGATCTGCCCATGTCCCCCGCTGACAGAAAATGGTGAAATAGAAAACACAGGGTGAAATCCCAACAGAAGCAGGTTTCACCCCATTTTCTGATCCCCGTGGGGCAGTATGCTACAATTTTGCCCACGGTTGGCATATGTGGGTTTTATTGTTATTTCAGCACAAAGCATCATTTTTGGCAAAACATGGATAAACCAAATGATTGAGAAACTGAGTGCTTTGGAAAAGAAGTGAAATACATCGTGCCAGATTTTGCTGGGGCGGGACATCTTGCTAGTTAGACTTGTTCCTGCACATTTAGGTTTTAAAATTTTTTGCCCACAAAGTTGCTGGAAGTGCGAGCTGATAACAGCGAGGACAACTGGGCATCTGGGACCTTGGTGCTCAACTGGACAAAAAGTGTATCTCCTTAACCAATGAGATTTAAGGATTGAGAAATAAACAGAGGAAGGCCTCAGAAGGAGGGTGAAGTAGAGAGGGTGAATTCAATGTCAAATCAGGTATTGAAAGAGAAATAAAGAGAGGGAAAGAAAGATTGGATTAAGAAAGAGAAGAAACGAGAAAGGAAAAATAAGATTTTTTTTTCAATTAAAATTTGGCATTTGTAAAATCTCCTAAAACAATTCACAACCTGAAGGAATGAGTTTCCACACATAATTGTTCACTTTCTGAGTAAGAGAGGTTGATTGGCACTCATTAACAATTTTCACATCGTTAAAAGGTTACTTAAGCTGTTAATTACTGGATTTAACTTTCTGTGGCTAGTTTAATGGGCAATTAATGTGCAAATGCAGCAACTTCATGAAAATCACAGGGAGGTTATTTGCGAGATGCCTTTTTTGCAAAGCTAATGGCGGAATGGTACAAATCGGCCAACAACTTGTAGCAATTCGCAATTCACGGGTCACATTAATACTGGCGTGCATCGTTCATACGCCATTATTTTTTCAACAAAATCTGGCCCAATTTGTACAGTCCCCTACTATAGCAAGAAATTGCCTTACATTGCATTACCATCCTGGCTAAAAAAAGCATCAATTTGCAACATTTGCCAAGTAATGAATCACAAAGAGGGATCTGGAGTTAAGCAAGGCATGCTTCAGTTGTTTAACTGACCACTGGGGATATCTGGTTATTGCAGAGCTGCAGCCTAAAGCAGGTTTAGTACTTCTCAGGGTTGTTGAGTATTTTCACATGTAAAATATTTCTGGAATAAGACAGAGAGTCATAAACTCAGCTGCTTAATTTTTTAAACAAAATTATTTTCCTCCATCAGAACAAGAGCACAATGAGTGAAAAAGGCACTGGTCTCTAGAAATAGTAGCAGATAACCAGTGATGGACTCTACTTAAGACTGGAATTTTTGAGCATGAGTGAGACAAATTAATAAATCATTTATTTATATAGACTGAATACATTTTGTAAAGAGTTAGATGTAGTGAATAAGTTAGTTCTTTGCATCATTATCCCCCCTTCCCGCCTTCTCACCTGAAGGTATTGACTCCTTGTTGGGGTATGGTTCCTCCAGACATTAAGTACAGGATCGTGATTGCTAGTGATGTCCCATGATCAAATAGCTGTTGGGAAAACTCTTCCAGTCAAATTGCCTGGTATAACATTTTCTGAGCACCAACATTAAACAAATTGCTAATACCATTTATGTATAAATGGTAAACATTTGCAAAGCCATAAAGGAGACTATGAAGGTATGAGAGTAGAATTGACTAAAGTGGACTGGGAAAACAGATTAAAGTGTAAGACGGTACAAGAGCAGTGGTCTACATTCAAGGAGATATTTCACATCTTTCAAGATAAATATATTCCACTGAGGAAAAAGGGGAATAAAAGAAAAGACAGCCATCCATGGCTTAGTAAAGTAATAAAGGATAGTGTCCGACTGAAAACAAGGGCATATAAAGTAGCCAAATCTAGTGGGAGGATAGAAGATTGGGAAGCATTTAAAAGCCAGCAAACAATAACTAAAAGATTAATTAAGAAAGGGAAGATAGATTATGAAAGTAAACTGGCAAAAAACATAAAAACAGATAGCAAGAGTTTCTACAGCTATATAAAAAGAAAAAGGGTGGCTAAAGTGAACGTTGGTCCCTTAGAGGATGGGACCGGGAAACTAGTGGTGGGGAACATGGAGACGGCAAAGACGCTGAACAAATATTTTGTATCAGTCTTTACAGTAGAGGACACTAAAAATATCCCAACACTGGACAAACAGGGGGCAATGGGGAGGTGGGGGGAGGAGCTAAACACGGTTAAAATCACTAAGGAGATGGTACTCAGTAAAATAATGGGACTTAAGGCGGATAAATCCCCTGGACCTGATGGCCTACATCCTAGGGTCTTGAGAGAAGTGGCGGTAGGGATTGTGGATGCATTGGTGATTATTTTCCAGAACTCCCTGGACTCAGGAAAGGTCCCGGCAGATTGGAAAACTGCTAATGTAACACCCTTATTTAAGAAGGGAAGTAGACAAAAAGCTGGAAACTATAGATCAGTTAGCCTAACATCTGTGGTTGGCAAAATGTTGGAGTCCATTATTAAGGAAACAGTAACAGAGCATTTGGATAAACATAATTTAATAGGACAGAGTCAGCATGGTTTTATGAAGGGGAAGTCATGTTTGACAAATTTGCTCGAATTCTTTGAGGATGTAACATACAGGGTGGATAAAGGGGAACCAGTGGATGTAGTGTATTTGGACTTCCAAAAGGCATTTGACAAGGTTCCACACAAAAGATTACTGATCAAGATAAGAAATCACGGGATTGGGGGTAATATACTGGCATGGGTGGAAGATTGGCTATCTAACAGAAAACAAAGAGTTGGGATAAATGGTTCATTCTCGGGCTGGCAATCAGTAACTAGTGGTGTTCCGCAGGGGTCAGTGCTGGGACCCCAACTCTTTACAATCTATATTAACGATTTGGAGGAAGGGACCAAGTGCAACATATCCAAGTTTGCCGATGATACAAAGATGGGAGGGAAAGCAGTGAGTGAGCAGGACATAAAAAACCTGCAAAAGGACATAGACAGGCTAAGTGAGTGGGCAGAGATTTGGCAGATGCAATGTAAAGTTGGAAAGTGTGAGGTTATGCACTTTGGCAGAAAAAATCAAAGAGCAAGTTATTATCTAAATGGAGAGAAACTGCAAAGTGCTACAGTACAAAGGGATCTGGGGGTCCTGGTGCATGAAACACAAAAAGTTAGTATGCAGGTGCAGCAGGTGATCAGGAAGGCCAATGGAATCTTGGCTTTTATTGCGAGGGGGATGGAGTATAAAAACAGGGAAGTCTTGCTGCAGTTATACAGGGTATTGGTGAGGCCACACCTGGAATACTGCGTGCAGTTTAGGTTTCCATATTTAAGAAAAGATATACTTGCTCTCGAGGCGGTTCAGAGAAGGTTCACTCAGTTGATTCCGGAGATGAGGGGGTTGACGTATGAGGAAAGGTTGAGTAGGTTGGGACTCTACTCATTGGAGTTCAGAAGAATGAGAGGCGATCTTATCGAAACATATAAGATTATGAGGGGGCTTGATTGGGTGGATGCGGTGAGGATGTTTCCACTGATGGGTGAGACTAGAACTAGGGGGCATAATCTAAGAATAAGGGGCTGCCCTTTCAAAACTGTAAGAAATCACACAACACCAGGTTATAGTCCAACAGCTTTATTTGAAATCACAAGCTTTCGGAGCGCTGCTCCTCCTTCAGGTGAAGTGGAGAAATGCATAAAGACACAGCTTATATAGTCAGAGAATCATGTCAGATAACTCCGGCATCTCCACACCATGGCTTTCAAAACTGAGATGAGGAGAAACTTCTTCACTCAGAGGGTAGTAAATCTATGGAATTTGCTACCCCAGAGAGCTGCGGAAGCTGCAACATTAAATAAATTTAAAATGGAGATAGACAGTTTCCTAGCAGATAAGGGAATTAGGGGTTACGGGGAGCGGGCAGGGAAGTGGACGTGAGTCTAGATTCGGATCAGCCATGATCCTATTGAATGGCGGAGCAGGCCCGAGGCGCCGTATGGCCTACTCCTGCTCCTACTTCTTATGTTCTTATGTTCTTATACATATAGGCAAGTGTATAAAAGAAGATTAACAATTTTTTACCCTTGTGAACTTTTTTTGTAAAATTATCAACAAGGAGTTGCAACCCCATAATGTGTGAACCTGAGTTAAGCAATATTTTACATATGATACAAAAAGCAGGGAAACTAGTAACATGGTCCAACATTTTGAGGTCTAGTCTGAATATTCATTTTTTTCTAGCAGAAAGATTTGCTTCAAAACCTATTATATCTGGTATAACAACAGAAAATGCTGGAAAAACTCAGCAGGCCAGGCAACATCCGTGGAGAGAGAAATAGAGTCAACGATTCAGGTCGAAACCCTTCATCAGGACTGAAAAAACACAGGAAATGAAACAGATTAAAAGGCCAGTTTGGGGGCTGGGAAATGGGGATGAGAGAACAAAACAGAAGTGAAGAGACATTAAGAGGTATTCAAAATGAGACGAGATGGTGATAGGACTAGTGGAGAGACAAAAGACGGCTCTAGATTAGGTGTGAAATGCGCTGGCAGAATGAGAGACAGCTGCCATGTGGGAGAGTAAAAAAGGGGGAAGGGCCAAAACAAAGGTGTGGATAAAAAATATATGTAAAAATGTAATAGGGGCCGAGGTTCTGATCTGAAATTGTTGAACTCAATATTGAGTCCGGAAGGCTACAAAGTGCCTAATCGGAAGATGGGGTGCTGTTCCTCGAGTTTACGTTGAGCTTCCGTGGAACAATGCAAGAGCCCGAGTATGGTGAGGTCCGAGTGGGAATGGGGCGGTGAATTAAAATGACAGGTGACCGGAAGCTCGGGGTCACCCTTACGGACTGAACGGAGGTGTTCCGCAAAGCGGTCACCCAATCTGCATTTGGTCTCCCCAATGTAGAGGAGACCGCATCGTGAGCAGTGAATACAGTATACTAGATTGCAAGAAGTACAAGTAAATCGCTGTTTCACCTGGAAGGGGTATTTGGGGCCCTGGACAGTGGGAAGGGGGGAGGTATAGGGGCAGGTGTTACATCTCCTCCGCTTGCACGGGAAGGTGCCGGGCGAAGGGGAAGGGGTGCTGGGGGTGATAGAGGAGTGTCTCGGAGGGAGCAGTCCCTACGGAATGCTGAAAGGGGAGGGGAGGGGAAGATGCGTTTGGTGGTGGGATCACATTGGAGGTGGCGGAGGATGATCCGTTGAATGTGGAGGCTGGTGGGGTGAAAGGTGAGGACAAGGGTAACTCTATCGTGGTTCCGGGAGGGAGGGGAAGGTATGACATATCAAGATATTTTATTGTAGCTTGAGGGCAAAAGAAAATCATCACATTAAAATTCATTATATTATTAATAATTAAAATCAATTGTTCCCTTGGGACGTTTTACTATGTTAAAGGCACTATATAAATGCAAGTTGTTATTGTTGTCTAAGCTTTTACCTCAACATTTAAGATAAAACATGTGTATGGGACCTGCGAAGGCGTAGAACTGCTTTAAAGTGCAGTGATCGTTGTTAGTTAGAGAAACTTGGCATGTGTTTTGTGGTGTTGATTGACAGTAGGGTTCCCAACCCTACGGAATGACTGGGAGTTTCCTGGAATTGCAGTTCCTCCCCCGAGCGCTGCCTCCAGCAGCCCAGGAGGTCAGCGGTTCAAATTTCCTGCCGCAGTGCACCCCCCACCCCCGGCTCCGTGAAGTCACCCGCTGAGAGCCGGGCCGTGTGTAGTGCAGTTGGGATAGTCAGGAATCGGAAGGGCTCGGGATTCATAGGTGGTGGCAGTCCTGTCTCAGCAATCGGGGAGTCTCGGTATGACTCACAGGGTCAACTCACTGTTGTGGTTATGGGACTTGTACAGCCGACTCCCATTATTATAGAGCTGTAATCAGAGGCAAGAGCAAGAGCAGCCTGCCGTGTGTGAGATTGAGACATTAGGCTCTGCTCTTCAAATCCTCCTATCGGGTCAGGTCGGCAACTGTCAGCTTTTGGACCGGATATTCTGATTTATGTGCACACTGCTTGTAATTGTTGAAAATGTAAATCAGACACCAACAGGGTCATCTCTTGATGTGTTATACTGATATGTCCTGGTAGTTCGCTCTGCGATATTCCCCTAGTGTCACTTGGGGGGGGTCCTCTGAAATGAGTGGTCTGAAATGAGGCTGTTCCTCACTTTCCCCTCTTCCCCAATCTCCATTTTCTGTCTTCCCACCCCCCCACTCTGTTTCCCCATCCTCAGTTTCCCCTCTTCCCCGTCCCCGGTTTCCCCTCTTCCCGCCCTTGGTTTCCCCACTTCCCCGTCCCCGGTTTCCCCTCTTCCCGCCCTCGGTTTCCCCATCCTTGGTTTCCCGTCTTCCCCATCCTCGGTTTCCCCTCTTCCCCGCCCTCGGTTTCCCCTCTTCCCCATCCCCGGTTTCCCCTCTTCCCCACCCTCGGTTTCTCCTCTTCCCCACCCTCAGTTTCCCCTCTTCCCCATCCCCGGTTTCCCCTCTTCCCCACCCTCGGTTTCCCCTCTTCCCCACCCTCGGTTTCTCCTCTTCCCCACCCTCAGTTTCCCCTCTTCCCTGCCCTCGGTTTCTCCTCTTCCCCATCCCCGGTTTCCCCTCTTCCCCGCCCTCGGTTTCTCCTCTTCCCCACCCTCAGTTTCTCCTCTTCCCCATCCCCGGTTTCCCCTCTTCCCCATCCTCGGTTTCCCCTCTTCCCCATCCTCGGTTTCCCCTCTTCCCCACCCTCGGTTTCTCCTCTTCCCCATCCTCGGTTTCCCCTCTTCCCCACCCTCGGTTTCCCCTCTTCCCCACCCTCGGTTTCCCCTCTTCCCCGCCCTCGGTTTCCCCTCTTCCCCATCCCCGGTTTCCCCTCTTCCCCACCCTCGGTTTCTCCTCTTCCCCATCCTCGGTTTCCCCTCTTCCCACCCTCGGTTTCCCCTCTTCCCCACCCTCGGTTTCCCCTCTTCCCCACCCTCGGTTTCCCCTCTTCCCCGCCCTCGGTTTCCCCTCTTCCCCACCCTCGGTTTCCCCTCTTCCCCACCCTCGGTTTCTCCTCTTCCCCACCCTCGGTTTCCCCTCTTCCCCATCCCCGGTTTCCCCTCTTCCCCATCCTCGGTTTCCCCTCTTCCCCACCCTCGGTTTCTCCTCTTCCCCGCCCTCGGTTTCCCCTCTTCCCCATCCCCGGTTTCCCCTCTTCCCCGCCCTCGGTTTCCCCTCTTCCCCACCCTCGGTTTCCCCTCTTCCCCACCCTCGGTTTCCCCTCTTCCCCACCCTCGGTTTCCCCTCTTCCCCGCCCTCGGTTTCCCCTCTTCCCCACCCTCAGTTTCTCCTCTTCCCCGCCCTCGGTTTCCCCTCTTCCCCGCCCTCGGTTTCCCCTCTTCCCCGCCCTCGGTTTCCCCTCTTCCCCATCCTCGGTTTCCCCTCTTCCCCACCCTCGGTTTCCCCTCTTCCCCACCCTCGGTTTCCCCTCTTCCCCACCCTCGGTTTCCCCTCTTCCCCACCCTCGGTTTCCCCTCTTCCCCACCCTCGGTTTCCCCTCTTCCCCACCCTCGGTTTCTCCTCTTCCCCATCCCCGGTTTCCCCTCTTCCCCGCCCTCAGTTTCCCCTCTTCCCCACCCTCGGTTTCCCCTCTTCCCCACCCTCGGTTTCCCCTCTTCCCCGCCCTCGGTTTCCCCTCTTCCCCGCCCTCGGTTTCCCCTCTTCCCCGCCCTCGGTTTCTCCTCTTCCCCGCCCTCGGTTTCCCCTCTTCCCCGCCCTCGGTTTCCCCTCTTCCCCGCCCTCGGTTTCCCCTCTTCCCCGCCCTCGGTTTCCCCTCTTCCCCACCCTCGGTTTCTCCTCTTCCCCACCCTCGGTTTCCCCTCTTCCCCGCCCTCGGTTTCTCCTCTTCCCCGCCCTCGGTTTCCCCTCTTCCCCGCCCTCGGTTTCCCCTCTTCCCCACCCTCGGTTTCCCCTCTTCCCCGCCCTCGGTTTCTCCTCTTCCCCGCCCTCGGTTTCCCCTCTTCCCCGCCCTCGGTTTCCCCTCTTCCCCATCCCCGGTTTCCCCTCTTCCCCGCCCTCGGTTTCCCCTCTTCCCCACCCTCGGTTTCCCCTCTTCCCCGCCCTCGGTTTCCCCTCTTCCCCACCCTCGGTTTCCCCTCTTCCCCGCCCTCGGTTTCCCCTCTTCCCCACCCTCGGTTTCCCCTCTTCCCCGCCCTCGGTTTCCCCTCTTCCCCATCCCCGGTTTCCCCTCTTCCCCGTCCTCGGTTTCCCCTCTTCCCCGTCCTCGGTTTCCCCTCTTCCCCATCCCCGGTTTCCCCTCTTCCCCGTCCCCGGTTTCTCCTCTTCCCCGCCCTCGGTTTCCCCTCTTCCCCACCCTCGGTTTCCCCTCTTCCCCGCCCTCGGTTTCCCCTCTTCCCCATCCCCGGTTTCCCCTCTTCCCCATCCCCGGTTTCCCCTCTTCCCCGTCCCCGGTTTCCCCTCTTCCCCGTCCTCGGTTTCCCCTCTTCCCACCCTCGGTTTCCCCTCTTCCCCGTCCCCGGTTTCCCCTCTTCCCACCCTCGGTTTCCCCTCTTCCCCGTCCCCGGTTTCCCCTCTTCCCCACCCTCGGTTTCCCCTCTTCCCCACCCTCGGTTTCCC
This sequence comes from Somniosus microcephalus, assembly GCF_052327205.1. NCBI lineage: Eukaryota > Metazoa > Chordata > Chondrichthyes > Squaliformes > Somniosidae > Somniosus > Somniosus microcephalus. The sequence continues at coordinate 83,282,990 of NC_140991.1, read as the reverse complement.
CTCTTCCCCATCCCCGGTTTCCCCTCTTCCCCATCCCCGGTTTCCCCTCTTCCCCACCCTTGGTTTCCCCTCTTCCCCATCCCCAGTTTCCCCTCTTCCCACCCTCGGTTTCCCCTCTTCCCCGCCCTCAGTTTCCCCTCTTCCCCGTCCCTGGTTTCCCCTCTTCCCTGCCCTCGGTTTCCCCTCTTCCCCATCCCCAGTTTCCCCTCTTCCCACCCTCGGTTTCCCCTCTTCCCCGCCCTCAGTTTCCCCTCTTCCCCATCCCCAGTTTCCCCTCTTCCCTGCCCTCGGTTTCCCCTCTTCCCCGCCCTCAGTTTCCCCTCTTCCCCGTCCCTGGTTTCCCCTCTTCCCCGCCCTTGGTTTCCCCTCTTCCCCGTCCCCGGTTTCCCTGCCCTTGGTTTCCCCTCTTCTTTACTCTCAGTTTCCCCTCTTCCCTACTCGGTTTCCCCTCTTCACCTGCTCACGGGAGGCCTCCTGGTTCTTGGAACTTCTCACACAACAGCTGCTGGCGGGAAACCATGAGCAAAGATATTCAACCACAGGGGACCCAGTCTTTATAAGGTAAATGCAATAACATTTGTAGAAATCATGCGGTCAAATGTCAAGTGATTAGGCATCACATGGTCGAATGTCATGTGATATAAGCTCCAGTAATGCTTCCAATCAGAGTTGGCAACTCTAGTAGAGGGAGCACCATTGGCTGGGACAGTGGCAGAACTCCATGTTCTTCAAATAGTGCCGTGGGATCTTTAAGGGTAATTTTTTTTTAAATAGTGCTCCGAACATGGAGCTTCAGCTGCCAGGGGCACTTATCATGAATCTGGATGCAGAGATCATCAGGCCCAGTAGGATTTTGTGCCCATCAAAATTACCCCTTTAATATCCACCTGAGCAAGCAGACAGGGCCTCAGTTTAACATGTCATCCAAAGGACAGCTGCTCCAACAGTGCAGCACAATATGTCAACCTGTCATCATAGGTGACTTTAACTTACATATAGATTGGACTAGCCTAATCAGTAAAAATAATGAGGAGGAGGAATTCCTTGAGTGTTTAAGGGATGGTTATCTGGATCAATATGTCGAGGAACCAACTCGGGAACAGGCTATATTGGACTGGGTACTGTGCAATGAGAAGGGACTAATCAGTAATCTTGTTGTACGGGGACCCTTGGGTCAGAGCGATCATAACATGATCGATTTCTCACTCGAAATGGAGAGCGAAGAAATTGACTCAGAGACTAAGGTCCTGAATTTAAACAAGGGGAATTATGATGCCATGAGACGGGAACTGAGTAGGTCTGATTGGACAACATTCCTGGGAGGACTGGAGGTAGATAAACAATGGCAAACATTTAAAGATAGAATGACAAAATTGCAAAAATTGTTTATACCAATCTGGCATAAAAGGAAATCTAAAAAGGTGACTCAACCGTGGATAACAGGGGAAATTAGAGACAGCATAAAATCCAAAGATAGGGCGTATAAAATAGCCAAAAAAAGCGCCAGAGCGGAAGATTGGGAACAGTTTAAGATAGAGCAAAGGAGGGCAAAGGGCATGATCAAGAGGGGCAAAATAGCTTACGAAAACAAGCTGGCGGAAAATATAAAAACTAACTCCAAAAGCTTTTATAAATATATCAAAAGGAAAAGACTGGTGAAAACCAAAGTTGGTCCATTGCAGTCAGATACGGGGGAATATATAATGGGAAATAAGGAAATGGCAGATCAACTAAATGCATACTTTGGGTCAGTCTTTACGAAGGAAGACACAAAAAACCTCCCTGGGATATCGGGAAAAATAGGGACATTGGCAAAGGAGGAACTGACGCAAATCAATATCTCTAAGGATATGGTGTTAAGGAAGCTAAAGGGATTGAAGGTGGACAAATCCCCAGGGCCTGATAACATGCATCCTAGGGTACTGAAGGAGGTGGCCCTAGAGATAGCGGATGCACTAAGGATGATTTTTCAGAATTCATTAGACTCGGGAACAGTGCCGATGGATTGGAGGGTAGCTAACGTTACCCCACTATTCAAAAAGGGGGGTAGGGAAAAAGCAGGTAATTACAGACCTGTAAGCCTTACATCAGTTGTGGGCAAAATGCTGGAGTCCATCATTAAGGATGAAATAGCGGAGCACTTAGCAAATGGGGACAGGATAGGACAGAGTCAACATGGATTTACAAAGGGTAAATCGTGCTTGACTAATCTATTGGAATTTTTTGAGGGAGTAACTGGTAGAATAGATGGGGGAGAGCCAGTAGATGTGGTGTACCTGGACTTCCAAAAGGCCTTCGATAAGGTCCCACATAAAAGATTAGCATGGAAAATTGAGGCTCATGGGATAAAGGGGAAAGTATTGGCGTGGATAGGGAACTGGCTGTCAGATAGAAAACAGAGAGTTGGAATAAACGGCTCATTTTCTGAATGGCAGGCAGTAACAAGTGGGGTACCACAGGGATCTGTCCTGGGCCCCCAGCTGTTCACAATTTACATTAATGACCTGGATCAGGGAGTCGGATGCAGCATTTCCAAATTTGCAGACGACACTAAACTAGGAGGGGGGGTGGGCTCAGAGGAAGAGACCAGGAAGCTCCAGAGCGATTTGGACAGACTGGGCGATTGGGCGGATAAATGGCAGATGCACTATAATGTGGACAAGTGCGAAGTTATCCACCTTGGGTGCAGGAACGGGAGGGCAAATTATTATTTAAATGGCAATAGATTGGGAGAGGGGGAAGTACAGAGAGACCTGGGTGTTCTTGTACACCAGTCACTGAAGGCGAGCATGCAGGTGCAACAGGCGGTCAAGAAGGCAAACGGTATGCTGGCCTTCATAGCAAAAGGGTTAGAATACAGGAACAGGGATACCTTGCTGCAGCTGTACAGGGCACTGGTGAGACCACACCTCGAGTACTGTGTACAGTTTTGGTCGCCTCATCTGAGGAAGGATGTTCTTGCCATGGAGGGGGTGCAGCGGCGATTCACCAGGCTGATACCAGGAATGGCGGGAATGACCTATGAGGAGAGACTATGTAGTTTAGGGATGTACACACTGGAGTTTAGAAGATTGAGAGGGGACCTCATAGAAGTGTATAAAATTCTGACAGGTCTAGACAGACTGGATGCAGAAGGAATGTTTCCCTTGGCGGGTGAGAACAGAACTAGAGGACATAATTTAAGGATAAGGGCTAAACCATTTAGGACAGAGATGAGGGGGAATTTCTTCACTCAGAGAGTGGTGAACCTGTGGAACTCATTGCCACAGAGGGCAGTGTACGCCAGCTCATTAAATATATTTAAGAGGGAATTAGATATATTTCTACGGGCAAAAGGGGTTAAGGGTTACGGAGAGAAGGCGGGGACGGGATACTGAATTAAAGGATCAGCCATGATCTCATCGAATGGCGGAGCAGGCACGAAGGGCCGAATGGCCTACTCCTGCTCCTATCTTCTATGTATCTATGTATCTATGTAACCTAGTCAACTTAGTGCTGAAGTCCTGGAGCGGGGCTTTGACCCACACCTTTCTGACTCAAAAACAAGAGTGAAGTCACCCTGACTGTCAAATGACACTGTCAATGGTCTTTTAAGGTTGCTCTGAAGCACAATTGTCAGATCAGAGTAAAGGGAACTTTATATCTAATCTGTACTGTACCTCACCCAGAAATGGTTGCTGTCGACACTGAGTGCCTGCAATGGAAAACATTTAATTTCCCAGCAATACTGTCCCTCAACTTCCTGAAAGCAAAATTCCTAAAATGTTATATATTTTTAAAGCACAGGGGTTACTGTAACAAAAATATTAAGTTATTGCTTAGGTAAGTTTTTAACTTACTTCTTTTTCTGACAGATTTTGTTGTCAATCTACAGCAGGTTGTGTCAGATCACATATCAATTCTGTAATCTAGATTAAATTATCTGCCAGTTTGTAAATCAGGGGCCTAAGTATGTATAAATCCCCTGGGGCTGTTGGACTCTTCTAGCTTAATGTGCTCATGACATTCCTATTACATTTCTCATCCTCTCTGTCGATTTATCAGCCACTGGATTCAAATACTTTAAAGATCCTTTACTGATTATGCGTAATTTTAGATAGTTGTATCACTCGTAGAGGGCCATATTTTCAATGTTAAATACAAATTCAAATTATGGTTTAAGATTTACATTAACTAAAAATAAAACCTTGTTTAAAGCTTTAATGATCCAACACTTTGTGAAAAACCATTAGAATTTACTTCCAAAATGCTGCTTATCCTGAAAATATTGCAGCAGGTATCAGTTTAATGCAGTATCGTAGAATCATACAGCACGTGCCTGTGCCGGCTCTTTCCCCATAGCTCTGCAAATTTTTCCTTTACAAGTGTATATCCAATCCCCTTTTAAGAATTACTATTGAGTCTGATTTCACGACTCTTTCGGGCAGTGCATTCCAGATCCTAAAAACTAGCTGCATAAAAAAAATTCTTCTCATCTCCCCTCTGGTTCGTTTGCCAATTATCATAAATCTGTGTCCTCTGGTTACCAACCCCCCTGCCAGTGGAAACAGTTTCCCCTTATTTACTCTATCAAAACCCTTCATAATTTTGAACATCTCTATCAAATCTCCCCTTAACCTTCTTTGCTCTAAGGAGACCAATCTCAACTATCAGCCAGTGGCTCAGTTGGTAGCACCCTCACCTCTGAGCCATAAGGGTTGTAGGTTCAAGCCCCACTCCAGAGACTTGAACGTGAAAATCTAGGACTGACACGTGAGGGTGTGCTGCACTGTTGGAGGTGCCATCGTTTCGGATGAGATGTTAAACTGAGGCTCTGTCTGCTCTCTCAGGTGGACATAAAAAATCCCATAACACTATTTCGAAGAAGAGCAGGGGAATTATCCCTGGTGTCATGGCCACTATTTATCCCTCAATCAACATCACAAAAACAGATTATTTGGTCATTATCACATTGCAGTTTGTGGGAGCTTGCTGTGTACAATTTGACAGCTGTGTTTCCTACATTAGGCATAAAAATAAACCTAAAAAGGTGACTCAACCGTGGATAACGAGGGAAATTAGGGACAGCATAAAATCAAAAAAAAGGGCATATCAACTGGCAAAAAAAAGCACCAGACCGGAAGATTGGGGGCAGTACAGGATACAGCAAAAGAGGACAAAGGGATTAATCAGGAAGGGGAAAATAGAATACGAAAGTAAACTTGCAGCAAACATAAAGACAGACTGCAAAAGCTTTTATCGGTATATCAGGAGGAAAAGACTGGTAAAATCCCAAGTCGGTCCCTTGCAGTCCGATTCGGGAGAATATATAATGGAGAATAAGGAAATGGCAGACCAATTAAACTCATACTTTGGTTCTGTATTCACAAAGGAGGACACAAATAACCTCCCAGGAATATCGGCAAACATAGGGACTAATGAGAGGGAGGAGCTGACAGAAATTAGTATCTCTAGGGATATGGTGTTGGGTAAGTTGAGGGGACTGAAGGCCGACAAATCCCCGGGGCCTGATAAACTACATCCTAGGGTACTTAAGGAGGTGGCCCTGGAGATAGCAGATGCTCTAAGGATCATCTTCCGGAACTCCATTGACTCGGGAACAGTACCCGTGGATTGGAGGGTAGCTAATGTTACCCCAATATTTAAAAAGGGGGGTAGAGAGAAAGCAGGGAATTATAGACCAGTAAGCCTTACATCGGTTGTGGGCAAAATGCTAGAGTCCATTATTAAGGATAAAATAGCGGAGCACTTGACAAATGGGGAAAGGATCGGACAGAGTCAACATGGATTTACAAAGGGTAAATCGTGTTTGACTAATCTGCTGGAATTTTTTGAGGAAGTAACTGGTAAAATAGATGGGGGAGAGCCAGTGGATGTGGTGTACCTTGACTTCCAGAAAGCCTTCGATAAGGTTCCACACAAAAGATCATCATGCAAAATTAAGGCTCATGGGATTGGGGGCAAAGTATTAACGTGGATAGAGAACTGGCTGGCGGATAGAAAACAGAGAGTTGGAATAAACGGCTCGTTTTCGGAGTGGCAGGCAGTGACCAGCGGGGTGCCGCAAGGATCTGTCCTGGGACCCCAGCTGTTCACAATATATATAAATGATCTGGATCAGGGAATTGGATGCAATATTTCCAAATTCGCTGACGACACTAAACTAGGAGGAGGGGTGGGCTCTGATGAGGATGTCAGGAGGCTACAGTGCGATTTGGACAGGTTGGGGGAATGGGCGGATACGTGGCAGATGCACTATAATGTGGACAAATGCGAGGTTATCCACTTTGGGGGTAAAAACAGGAGGGTAGATTATTATCTAAATGGCAATAGATTGGGAGATGGGGAAGTGCAGAGGGACCTGGGTGTTCTTGTGCACCAGTCACTGAAGGAGAGCATGCAGGTGCAACAGGCGATTAAGAAGGCAAATGGTATGTTGGCCTTCATATCAAGGGGGTTCGAGTATAGGAATAGGGATACCTTACTACAGCTGTACAAGGTGCTGGTGAGACCGCATCTGGAGTATTGTGTACAGTTTTGGTCGCCCCATCTGCGGAAGGATGTTCTTGCCATGGAAAGAGTGCAACGGCGATTCACCAGGCTGATACCTGGAATGGCGGGAATGACCTACGAAGAGAGATTAAATAGTTTGGGCTTGTACTCACTGGAGTTTAGAAGATTGAGAGGGGATCTCATCGAAACATATAAAATTATGGCAGGCCTGGACAGGCTGAATTCAGAGAGAATGTTTCCAATGGCCGGGGAGCACAGAACCAGGGGCCACAGTCTAAAAATAGCGGGCAAATCATTTAAAACAGAGATGAGGAAGAATTTCTTCACTCAAAGAGTGGTGAGCCTGTGGAATTCCCTGCCACAGAGGGCTGTGAAGGCTAATTCAATAAATATTTTCAAGAGAGAATTGGATATATTTCTGAAGGCTAAGGGGATTAAGGGTTACGGAGAAAAGGCGGGGACGGGGTACTGAACTGGTAAGATCAGCTATGATCTCAGACGAAGATCAGCCATGATCTCATTGAATGGCGGAGCAGGCTCGAAGGGCCGAATGGCCTACTCCTGTTCCTATCTCTATGTATGTTTCTATGTATTACAACAGTGACAGTACTTCATTGGCTGTAAAGGGTTTTGGGACGTCCAGTGGTTGTAAAAGGCGCTATATAAATGTAAGTCTTTCTTTGAACTTCTCTAGTCTTTCTAAATAACTGAAGTCCATCATTCTAGTAAATCTCTTCTGCACCCTCTCCAAGGCCTTGACAGTAGTTTAAAACTCTGTTGGTCTACAATGTTTATTTGTTTTAAAATCTGTTGTTGGTACCTGAACTGCCTCACTATTGTCAGCACTAATGCATGCACAATGATACGCTCACAATTATATTAGCACAAAGCATTATGGTTCTTGTAGTTGCTCCTCTTTCAGACTTAAAGAGCTGCATCCTTGCAACTAATGGCCCAGAAATTTGGGTCTCCACGGGTGAGTACGCACGGGGTACTCACCCGTAGGCCCAATGGAAGTGCCGGTTTCCTGCATGCACTGCGCATGCGTGGGAAACCGGCACTTCTGTTCCCCTGAACAAAGCGGTTCAGAGGTCGAACGCGTGCGCAGGAGAGGCTGCGCGTGCGCATCGAACTTACGTTTTTTTTGCAGGTTTTCCCGGGAGGGTAAGTCTCCAGAAGTTACACATATAAAAAGCAGTTGCAAGGCCTGCTTTTTACAAGGTAAGTGGTGAATTAATTAAAATGAAAACATTTTTTACACAGGTTTATTATTTCTAAATACTTTAAAGAAAGGTAAGTTTATTTTTAGCCCCATTAGAAAATAAAAATACTTTTTCAAAAATTTAAATTATTGTTTAAAATAGTTATTTCATGTAATTTATAGTTTATTTAAAAAATGTGATTTAAAAAAAATTTTATTTGAAGATTTAGTGATGTTTTGGGGCTTATAGTATTTATAAGTTTGACAGCACTTCCTGTCAAACTTATGAATGAAGCATTCCCTGCTCCGATTGGCTCCCCATGGCCCACGTGATCCCAGGGAACACATCGAACTAACTGCGCCCCTGGGATACGCAAGCACTGCGCGCCGGCAGTTGGAGCAGGCCCAGGATCGGAATTCCACAGGGCCCACAGCTCAACGGCCGGCGCGCTAGGTAAGTGCAGGTCGGGGGCTTACACCCGCGGGAAGCCCCTGACCCGAATTTCTGGGCCAATGTTTTTCAAATGATTCAATAGTTACTGCAGCATTCCACTAATCCAGCTGGTTCTGCCAACGCTAATTCAGCCAGAGTGATAACTGCAATGCACGTCACTTTTGCTCTCTGGGAAATGGTGTTAGTTGGCTAGAGTTCAACAACTACATTAAACCCCTTGGCCTAGAGTTTCCGCTACTTTGCGCTGGTTTTATCAGCACAATCCGGCTGAAGTCGGCCAAATCAGTGTAAAAGATCACGGAATTTTAAACACAAGTTGCGTCAAGTGTAAATCAAGTTTCCGTGATCTTTAATGTTGGTTTAAAAAACATTGTTCTGGACGCCGTCCACGCCCACAAAACTGGCCATGCCCCCAGATTGAAATAATGAGCATGGCGAGTTTCTGCCGATTGCAGTTTCTGTTCGAGGAGGCTCTTCAAATTGTGCTAGTTTTTCTTTTTAGGTGCACAGGCACTATTAGGCACATTTTAAAAGTATTTAAATATTTTAAAATATTTGATTTGCTAAGAAACTGACTAGTGTACACCAGTGAGACTAGTAAATGGTTCAGTATCATTTTTTAAAGTAATTTTCAGTGATATTAAGTCCGGTTACTCACTGGCGGTGGACTAGACACTCTGATTAAAAATGCTTATTTTTGGTGATAAACCTATTAATAAAACTGCACCAGGTTACCACTCTTAAATACATCAAGGAATACTTGTTAATGCAAAGAAAACAACTAATGATGTTCTATTACGCTGCCCAATTGCTCTGGTTCATGGTAGATTTTGCATTTGTGATTGTGCAAATAAGTTTGGGCAGAAACTTGAACCATAACTTCACTTTGGAAAAACAGTGTAATTTGCTGATTGTGCCCAAAGCAGAAACTCTACCCCTATAGTTATAGTAGAAGTGATAGCTTGCTTGAAATTATTATTTTTAATCATTTTCAGTTATACTTTTGCTTGACAGATAGTTTGGTGGTAGAATTGCTGAACTGATTATTACCGATTCTATCAGCAACAATAACAATTATAGCATGCAACTCCTTACAAGCATGAAGGAGGGGATTTTACTGACTGTAACATCGCAACAATTTGTAACTCGTGTGGTATCACATTGAAATGAAATGCAACATTAAATCTAAATCCAATTTCCAACGACAAGCTCCTCAGAAAATCTAACCTAAATTTTTTTTCCCCTTTGGCCTACTGCTTAACTTGGCTCAAAAGTAAAAATGTCAAAAATCAAAGCCTCAGTTGATCAAACGTGCATTGTTCTGCCGAATCTCAGCGGATGAAATTATACGAGAGATCTGAATGTTCCAGCCTGACCCTCTGTGCTATGCAACTGCTTGTAGAAAGGTGCAGAGTAATCAGAACCACATGACAGCCTCAAACAAGCCGTGAAACATAAGTGTTCCAGGGGAAAAAAATCAGTTTAAAGTGTTTTTGCATAGCTGATGCAAGAATGTTGAACTTGTGGTTTTTTTTCCCCCTGAAAACAACAGTTGGAGGGAAGCTGGAAAATGTCGCAAGCTGGTTTTGTAATCAATAGGTATCATACAAACAGACTTCTCCTGTGTAACTGTGGTTACAATACAAATGTACAGTGCCAGGTTTAATATATCTTGTCTATGTTTCTGTTTCTATTTTTGATGGAACAAGCAGCTGTTCAGAATGTTCAGGTGTTCATCCAGTCAACACAATACAGCTCATAAGAATTGTTTTCTGTTCTTCTTGATGTGCAACTGTATGCTTATACAACTAATGCAGCCTCTGGCGTCTGTTACTAATTTCTACTGGGCTTTGCTGGTATAGACTTTCTGAAATCCATACAGAAGAACAGCTTTATGTGCATCTTTTAAAGTGGCACTATTCTCATAATAAAGTATTGCAAGACATTTTACCATGTTTATAAAGGATGTTGTAATGACTTGTCATAGAAATAGGACTGAAGATTAGTATAGTCAGAGGCAATAAAGTTAGATCGTATGTTTTCAAACTGGGATCTCCAGACCCCAGGAAGTCTTGAGTTTAAATCACTCCATGGCCTCCCCTTCCCCATCTCTGTAATCTCTTTGCGCCTCTTTCTCCCTTCACCCCAACATTGACGGCTGTGCCTTCAGCCGCCTGGGCCCCATGCTCTGGAATTCCCGCCCTCGACCGCTCGGCTTCTCCAAATCTCCCTAACCCTCTCCGCCTCTCTTTCCTCCTTTAAGCCCCACCTTAAAACCTAGCACTTTTATCAAGCTTTTGGTCACCCCTCCTAAAATCTCCTTCTTTGACTCAGCAACCATACATCTCTGTGAAACACCTTTGGACGTATTTCTACATTAAAGGTTCTATATAAGTGCAACTTGTGTTGTTGTTATGACAGAGGTTCCATTATGTCATCAGATTTCTGATTGTCTGCCAACGGTTTTTTTTAACTTTTCTGCATTTTTAGCTTATTATTCCGGTTGCTGTATACTGATAAAAATGTTTGCTGCAATGTTGCCACTATTTTGCATTGGTAGCTGGCAGTGTCTTTCAAAGGTTAGGAGAGGAGATCCTTGGGGATTTGTCAATATTTGCAGGGTGCCCCTCAAACAGAAAGGTTTGAAAACCACTGGGTTAGGTAGATATTTTGGAGTTTTGATTGCGTATCAGGGAGAAATGTTACAGAACTCTGTCAGTACATTGCACTACATTACAGCAGTGACTACACTTCAAAAAAGTACTTCATTGGCTGTAAAGTGCTTTGGGACATCCGGTGGTCATGAAAGGCGCTACATAAATGCAAGTCTTTCTTTTTTTAGTAAATTACATAAACGACATAGAGTCCATGAATTAGCATGGTCGATATGCATGAGTGATGAGCAGGATGGGTCAAGTGGCCTCAAGTGAGAGCGTCAATAAAATATGCTAATAACTCAGAACCACCAATATGAAGCTTCATATGTCCTTTACCCTCTCTTCCTTTCTTTCTCGGTAGCAAGACAGCTTTGAAGGCAACCAGCTTCAAGAGCTGCTGACACCGGATGACCCACTGGTGCTGGATGACATGCCCCCTGACCCAGTGGCCCTAACCCTCTCTGCCTCTCTTTCCTCCTTTAAGACGCTCCTTAAAACCTACCTCTTTGACCAAGCTTTTGGTCATCTGCCCTAATATCTCCTTATGTGGCTTGCTGTCAAATTTTGTTTGATAATCGCTCCTGTGAAGCAGCTTGGGACATTTTACTATGTTAAAGGCGTTATATAAATACAAGTTGTTGTTGTTGGTGCTCGAGCAGGTCATGCACTGGGTGACTGGAGCACCAAATATTGTAGCATGAAGTCAGCAGGAAGCATTGCCCTAACCCAACAGCCTGCATTATCCACCATATTATTTTGTGATATTTTATTTTAAGCAAGGCTGACGAAAAAAAAAGAAGGACTTGCATTTGTATAGCACCTTTCAATGAAACAAAAGACCAGATCGTCTCTTTCTAGGTGCAGGTTGAGGTATAAATGTTGGCCAGAACTTCCCTGCTCTTCTTCAAATAGTGCTGTGGGATCTTTTATGTCCACCTGAGAGGTTTAATGTCTCATCTGAAAGATGGCACCTCCGACAGTGCAGCACTCCCTCAGTGTCAGCTTGGATTATGGGCTCAAGTCTCTGAAGTGGGACTTCAACCCAAGCCTTCTGACGCAGAATGTTACCACTGAGCCACGGCTGGCTCCTCTCAGGCAGCCCTGACGCTCAAATCCAATGGTCATCAAGCTGGCCAGTAGACTTTCTACTGTGCACTTTTGGGCGACCCAAATGCTAACAGATTTAACACAGCATTGATTGGTATTTAAAGTTGTGGCACATCAGTGGAGACATTCACAATCGGCTACACCAATACAGCAGCAGAGAATACTGACAATGACATTATTGGCATTCAGGCCCCATTAAACTTGGCCGACTTGTTTTTAGGAACGACCTACCCCAGAGCACAATGACATGTTTGGTAGAAACAGGGTTTCAATTAATAGTCTTGGTTTGTGGCAACAATTAATTAGTGATTAGCTAATCAATGATTAAATGAGACAGCTTTTGCTGGAAAGCAGACCGACTGCCTCTGCACAATATTTTCAGCAATTCTGTGGGGACTCTGGATAAAGTGAAATAAAAGTAACAATTAGATTTGCAACAGTTGCAGTGATTTATTTTCCTTTTAATGCCTGTTTATAACAACTTTCCAGAAAATTAAATATTAACAACATACAGATGGCAAAGGCCAATCATTGCAAATAAACAATTTAAAAATCGAAACAGGAAAACACATCAAACATATAATAACGAGGAAGCCTGCTGAAGGTAAGCAACAAATAAGAGACATCCACACCCCTACAAAGTGGCAAGCAAAGGCGAAACTAACATATCAACAACATGCATTTATATAGCTCCTTTAATGTAGAAAGACATTCCAAGGTGCTTCACAGAGATGTAATAATAATACAATGGATGCCGAGCCAAAGAAGAAGGTATTAAGAGTATAGTCAAAGGGTTGGGTTTTAAGCAGGGTCTTACATGAAGAAAGGGAGGTGGAGAGGCAGAGGGGTTTAAAGAGGGAATTCCAGAATGTAGAGCTTAAGTGACTCAAGGCCCGGTTGCAAATGATGGGCCAAAAGGAGTGGGGGATGCACAAGAGGCCAGAGTCAGAGGAATGGAGAGTGTTGGGGGAGGTTGTAGGGCTGGAAAAGGTTAGAGGTAGGTGTTGTGTATGTACCTTTAAGAGAATAACTGGTCTCAGACTGCAGTACCGGCAGTGACCACCCCTGTATAAAAGGCGCTAGTGAGCCTCTGTTGTTTTCAGTTTCACTATTGACTTCCATCAGTAAAGACTTGTTTTGTTCAACTCCTGCTGTCCGTGTCTCAATCATTCACGGACATAATACTGGCGACGAGCAGATACGAACTTACCTACAGTCTGCACCACCTCCTGGGATCCATTCCTACAGCGAAGTGAGCAGAGGTCGAGGCCAGAAAGAAAAAAAAAAAAAATTACGAAGCAGTAGAAACGGGCGTCGACCGTGGGCATCTGCCCCTGTGTTAGCGGAGTTGAAGATTGCTGGAGAAGCTGTCGAAAGCGGGGCCTGGTTCCTGTCGACGGTGCTTCAGCTAATCGGACTGGTGGCAGGTAGTACACTGATCCTTCCTGGGCTGCGGCGGTCGCGAACTCGAGCGGGTGGCTTGCAACGGGGCCGAGCAGCGTTGTCAGGAAGAAGAGAGAGAGAGCGTGGAGCACATAGGGCGCGGCCGGTGCTACGAAGCCGGGCTGCGCATAGACCCGAGAAGAGGGAGGCAAGAGTCCCACAGGGTTGTTCCACGACGGGAAAATAATAAAAAAAAGAAATATTAAACGCACAAGAAACCACGAGGAGCTGCAGGTTGCAACGGGAACCACGGAAAGCAGCGCTAGCAACAGCGGGGAAGAAGGCAGAGCGCGGGAGGCGCCATTTTGTTAAATCGGGGAAGAAGGCAAAGCGTGGGAGGCGCCATTTTAGATTTGCAAGATGCCGAAGACTGGCTGTATCACTGCTTTTGATAATACAATAGAGGACTGGACCACGTATGTGGAAAGAGTCGAGGTATATTTCGAGGCAAACGAAATAGCTGATGAGAAAAAGGCATCAGTATTGCTAAACGTAATGGGCGCTAGAACATACGGCCTATTGCGGGACCTGATTACTCCAGCCAAACCGAAGGCGAAGAGTTTTAACGAAATTGTTGCTGTCCTACAGGAACACCTAAACCCTGCACCGCTGTTGATAGCAGAAAGATTTAAATTCCACAGGAGAACTCAGCATAAAGATGAGAGCAATGCTGAGTACCTTACGGAACGACGCAAGCTATCAAAGCACTGCCAGTTCGGAGAAGGACTGGCAGATACCCTATGGGACAAATTTGTCTGTGGACTCCTGAGTGAAGGAACACAGAAGAAGTTACTATCAGAGAAAGAGCTGACGCTAGATAAGGCTTTCAGCGTGGCAGTATCGTATGAAGCAGCAGCCAGGGGAGCTGCAGAAATTCAACAAAAGCCACAGGAATACGGCACCCACGAAATGACACGGGGATTTGCAAAATGTTATCGCTGCGGTAGAACTAACCATGACCAGAAGGACTGCTGGTCCAAAGACAAAATATGCAGGCAATGCGGAAAGATGGGACACATTGCACGAGTTTGCAGGTCTGGGAAGAAGACCAGCGACAACAAAAAGGCTACTAAGGGACCGTACAAGAAAGTACAAAAGATGACGGACAGTAGTTCCGAAGACCAGATGAGCGATAGTGAATCCGGGAACAGGAGACTAAGCTGTCTCAAACTTCACAATGTAATCGCAAAAGAGGATCACCGAACCATTTGGGTCACCCTCACGATAGCAGAGTCCCAAGTAAAAATGGAATTGGATACAGGATCAGCGCTAACCGTCATGAATCGACGAGACTATGAGCGGCTATTCTCACACATACCCTTGAGAGAGACATTCATCGTCTTGACGACGTATACGGGGCAAAAAGTATACCCCAGAGGAAAAATAAGGGTGCCTGTCGAATACAACGGCAAGAAAATATGGAAATTGTATCTCTACATACTGCCAAATGGTGGACCACCGTTATTGGGACGTGAATGGATCAGGAAGATAAACTTAGATTGGCACTCCATTCATGCAATGACGGTGGACGGTAAAAAAGATGAAGACGTCACTCCTGGACGATTGTCAACAATCTTAGCTAACACCAAAGAGGTATTTCAACAAGAACTGGGCACGCTTAAAGGCGTAACCGCCTCGATAAAAATAGAAGAGAATGCAGTTCCCAAGTTTTTCAAAGCAAAACCGGTACCATATGCAATTCGCCCAGCCATCGAGGCAGAGCTGGAGAATCTGGAGAAGGCAGGCGTGTTGTCTAAGGTCGACTGGAGTGAGTGGGCGACACCCATCATTCCTGTCATGAAGAAAACGTTAAGCAATAAGTCCGGGGAGCCAAGGAAGATTCACATCTGTGGGGATTTCAAGGTGACGGTGAACCCAGTCCTTCACACAGTACAATATCCTCTTCCAAGGATAGAAGACATCTTCGCCTCACTGTCTGGAGGGAAGCGTTTTACAAAAATTGACCTAGCACAAGCATATTTGCAGATGGAGGTTGAAGAGTCCTCTAGGAAGTATCTCACGATAAACACTCACAAAGGTCTTTACCAGTATCATCGATTGGCATTCGGAGTAGCATCGGCTCCGGCGATATGGCAAAGAGCGATGGAACAAGTCCTGCAAGGGATTCCGGGGACTCTGTGATACTTGGACGACATCCTTGTGACAGGTGAAGATGACAGTGAACACCTTAACAACCTAGAACAGGTGCTCACTAGACTACGGGAACATGGGCTACGAGCCAACTGCCCCAAGTGCGAGTTTTTTAAGAAACAAATATCGTATTGTGGCCACGTGATTGATGAAGAGGGGTTACATAAGTCCCCTGACAAAATTGAAGCGGTTGTTAAGGCCCCAGCACCTGAAAATGTGTCGCAACTGAGGTCATTCCTCGGATTGGTGAATTACTACCATAAGTTTTTGCCGAATTTGTCGACAATTCTGCACCCACTGAACGCCCTGCTACGAACGGGGGTAGCATGGAAATGGAGCGATGATTGTAAGCGGGCCTTTCAGAAGAGTAAGGACTTAATCACTTCAAGGGAAGTATTGGCTCACTACAACCCAGCACTGCCGATCAGACTGGCGTGTGATGCGTCTCCCTACGGCATTGGGGCGGTACTGTCACATAAATTCCTTGATGGTTTAGAGAGGCCGATAGCTTTTGCATCACGCTCGTTAACTTCTGCCGAGCGTAACTACGCCCAGATTGACAGAGGCCCTCAGCCTAGGGTGGGGGGTGAAGAAGTTCAATCACTACCGGCACGGTCAAAAATTTACTCTACTAACCGATCATCAACCTCTTGTCTCCATTTTCAACCCTCAGAAGGGCATACCGATAATGACAGCACAACGGCTGCAGAGGTGGTCCCTTTTCCTAGGGACACACCAATATGACATCGAGTACAAAGGAACTAAACAGCATGGGAATGCTGATGGATTGTCACGCCTACCGTTGCCGACGGTGGAAGAAGAAGACCTTGCAGTGGATCCAATGGAGTTATTCCACTCGACCATAGTCGAATGTCTCTCTGTGACGAATGCAAACATAGAAAAGGAAACACGGAATGACCCGACACTATCACGGGTCTATGATTTAACGGTGAAGGGATGGCCAGCACATGGCGAACCACTGCTGCCAGCATTCTCGCCGAGAAGAGAACAGCTGTCAGTGTGCAGAGGAACCTTGATGTGTGGATCCAGAGTAGTAATTCCACCTAAGTTGACGGATAGAGTGCTCAATGAGCTTCATGAGGGTCATCTGGGTGGGGTAAAAATGAAGAACTTAGCCAGAGTGTTTGTGTGGTGGCCGGGAATCGATAGAAAAATCGAAGAGATGACCAAGAGCTGTGCAGGATGCCAGAAGGTCCAAAACGCCCCACCACAAGCTCCTCTGCATCCATGGGAGTGGCCCTCATCTCCATGGCAAAGGGTGCACATTGATTTTGCTGGTCCCTTCATGGACTCGATGTTTTTAATTGCGGTGGATGCACATTCAAAGTGGCCAGAGGTAATAAAAATGTCCTCAACCACCACGGAAAAAACTATCACAGTTTTACGAACCATATTCACCAGGAATGGGCTGCCTGACAGATTTGCTCTGACAATGGACCACAGTTTGTGTCTGAAGAGTTCCGGAGGTTCTTAAAGAACAATGGTGTTAAGCATTACACATCTGCCCCATATCATCCAGCCACTAATGGATTGGCCGAGAGGTTTGTCCAAACATTCAAGAAAGCTATCAAGGCAATGTGTAATGAAGATATACCCCTACAACACAAGGTGGACAAATTCTTGTTTGCCTACCGGAATGCGACACATGCGGTTACCAACCAAACTCCAGCCATGATGTTCTTCAATCGAAGACTACGATGCCGCTTGGATTTGGTTAAGCCAAACATCCGAAGAGATGTGGAGAACAGGCAGTTTCAGAATATGAATGAAAGGCCGACCAGGAGTTTTAAGATAGGTCAACCAGTTTTGGCCTGGGACTACCGCACTGAGAAATGGCAGCCAGGAACGATTTGTACACGGCAAGGACCTCTCATGTATACCGTGGGCATTGGAGAGAGCATTGTAAGACGCCATGCTGGCCAGATTCTAGAGTCACTGGAAAACGTCAACTCCACACCACGATCTGATACACCTGGCAATGAAATCGACGTACCAATTGCAGCTACCGCAGAACCGGTGATATTGGAAGCAGATGAACCAAACAATGACATGGATCCCGACTCAACATTGCCAGAAGAACCTGATACCCCAAAGAGGCGTTATCCAGACAGAATCAGGAAGCCTCCTCAAAGACTGAACTTATAATTGCTTAAACTTAACCAATGTATCTAGCAACCGTAATTGTGATTGTAATTAGTTATCATTTAGTTGTTAAATGAATGTTATGTACTGTTTATCTAAAAGGGGAGGAATTGTTGTGTATGTACCTTTAAGAGAATAACTGGTCTCAGACTGCAGTACCGGCAGTGACCACCCCTGTATAAAAGGCGCTAGTGAGCCTCTGTTGTTTTCGGTTTCACTATTGACTTCCATCAGTAAAGACTTGTTTTGTTCAACTCCTGCTGTCCGTGCCTCAATCATTCACGGACATAATAGTAGGAAGGGTCAGAGTCATGAAGGGATTTAAATACATGGATGAGAATTTTATATTTGAGGTATTGAGGGTGTCAATCTTGGTCAATGAAGGCAAAGGTGAAAGGTGAAATAGACTTGGTGCAGGACAGGGTATGGGCTGCAGAGTTTTGGATGAGTTGAACTTTAGAGAGACTGGTGGATGGGAGATTGGCTAAGAGTGCGTTGAAATAGTCAGGTCTTGAATGACAACAATATCAACATCAGCTTGGTATTGATGAGAGTTCCAGCAGCAGATGGGCTGAGGTAGGGGCGGAAACAAGTGATGTTACAGAGGGGGATATAAATAGTATTTGTGATAGAGAATATAATGAATCAGAAACTCAGCTTGGGCTCAGTTTTTTTTAATTCTTTCTTGGATATGCGTTAGCAAGGCCAGCATTTATTGCCCATTCTCTAGTTGCCATTGAGAAGTTAGTGGTGAGCCGCCTTCTTGAACCACTGCAGTCAATGTTGTGAAGTTTCTCCCACAGTGTTGTTAGGTAGGGAGTTCCAGGATTTTGATCTTCATGATGATGAAGGATTGGCAACATATGTCCAACTTCGGATGGTGTGGGACTTGGAGGGGAACGTGGAAGTGGTGGTGTTCCCATGTGGCCTGCTGCTCTTATCCTTCTAAGTGGTAGAGATTGCGGGTTTGGGACGGCTGTCGAAGAAACCTCGGTGAGTTGCTGCAGTGCATCCTGTAGATAGTATACACTGCAGCCACAGTGCGCCGGTGGCGGAGGAAGTGACTGTTTAAGGTGCTGGATGGACTGCCAATCAAGTGGACTGCTTTATCCTGGATTTTGTCGAGCTTCTTAAATGCTGTTGCAGCTGCACCCATCCAGGCAAATGGAGAGTATTCCCTCATCCTCCTGACTTGTGCCTTGTATGTGGTGGAGTCAGAAGAATACCCAGCACCTGACCTGCTCTAGTAGCTACGACATTTATGTAACTGGTCCAGTTGAGTTTCTGGTCAATGGTGATCCCCAGGATGTTGATGGTGGGAAATTCAACATTGGTAATGCCATCGAATGTCATGAGGGGGTGGTTAGACGCTCCCTTGTTGGGGATTGCCTGGCACTTGTATGATGTGAATGTTACTTGCCATGTATCAGCCACATGGATGTTGACCAGGTCTTGCTGCATGCAGGCATGGACTGCTTCATTATCTGAGGAATTGTGAATGGAGCTGAACACTGCAATCATCAGTCAAGGGCTTTCACTCTCACCTCACCTCTGGAATTGAGCTCTTTTGTCCATGTTTGGAGCAAGGCTGTAATGAGATCTGGAGCCAGTGGGCTTGGCGGAACCCAAACTGAGCAGACGAACATTTATTACGCTATCCAAAAGACAACACCCACTCAGTACTGCACTGGACTGTCAGCCTAGATTATGTGCTCAAGTTCACAGTTGAGCTTAAAAGCCACAACCATTTGACTGAGAAGCAAGGGTGCTACCAACTGAGTCACACTACCACTTCAATGCAGCATGTATGTGATTATTGCTTGCCATATGCAATGGGCCACAGAGCAAATGCATTGCCATGGCAACAATACAGAGTACCTTGGGAAAACACAGGCATGTCTGTAAATTTTGAAAGTGCATGATGCGTATTTTGCTTCTGATTCTGCTCCAAGCTGAAGTGCTGTTATGGTGTCTGGTAAACATTAAGCTAAATGTGAGAAACTTACTTTGGCAACCTTACTGTGACCAGCTATTTTGTTTCCCTCATTTGCTGCCAGGTTCAATGCACAGGTGAGGTAGCATTCATTGCCACTTCCATCCAGGTTGCTCTAGCCCTGCCCTTCATTGGAAAATGGCCCGTAGCTCCAAAACAGACCACTCTTATTCAAAGGACCCCCTCCAGCAGTACCTCCAAAACTGCTTCATTAAATGGTGCAGTTCTGCTGTGTGCACTTGCTGCAGCCAGTTCTCTTCTGGAGCGGGGTAAGTTTAATGGTGACCAGCAACCTTTTAAGAGCTTTTATGCTTCTTAAAAGTGTAACATGACAGACAAAGGCAAATACTACTGAGTCCCAGGGGAGATAATGTTTCTAATGTTGAATTGGTGTTTGAATACTCTTCAGGATTAATTAGCTATAAACTGTATTGATTGCATCCCATTTTGTCTGCAAACAACAAACTGTTAATTGAGTTTTCTAGCAGCAGGTGGCACTGCACATTCATTCAGTTGACGGTTAATCTCTCCTGTATAGCTTCATTTTGCCTCTGTCTCTTTTCCTGGGAGCAGTCAGCAATGGAACTGTTGGAAACACCTCCATTCTTAACACACTCTCCTGGATCATGTGATAAGTGCATCAGCTTAGGTTGTCCAATTAAAACAAATAGTTTAATTGCCACTTCAGAGTTGATAACTAGGCAATCATTTTAGTTATTGTGGACAAATTGTAGGCGTCGATATATTCAGAAGTCACTATGGTATGACACAATGTATAGTTTAATTACTGGGTGCGGATCATAGCTCAAGAATCTTAAGAGTCCTAAACGTATCTTTTAAACAATGTTGAGAGGTGCATTACACTGATACTCACAATTGCCCTCCCCCATCTCACATTCTGAGTTCATCATTTAAACTCTCCCACTTCCTCACTGGGGGACATTGCCCATCTCCACCCCTGCCTCAGCTCATCTGCTGCTGAAACCTGCATCCATGCCTTTGTTACCTCTAGAGTTGACTATTCTAATGCTCTCCTGGCCAGCCTCCCATCTTCCACCCTCCGTAACCTTGAGCTCATCCAAAACTTTGTGGCCCGTATACTAACTCGCACCAAGTCCCATCCACCCATCACCCCTGTGCTCACTGACCTACATTGGCTCTCAGTCCAGCAATGCCTTGATTTTAAAACTCTCATCCTTGTATACAAATCCCTCCATGACCTCCCTATCTCTGTAACCTCCTCCAGCCCTACAACCCGCCGAGATATCTGCACTCCTCCAATTCTAGCCTCTTGTGCATCCCTGATTTTAACCACTCCACCATTGGCGGCTGTGCCTTCAGCTCCCTAAACCTCTCCACCTCTATACCTCTCTTTCCTCCATTAAGACGCTGCTTAAAACCTATCTCTTTGACCAAGCCATCTGTCCTAATATCTCCTTATGTGTCTCAGTGTCACATTTTGTTTGATAATGCTCCTGTGAAGCGACTTGGAATGTTTTACCATGTTAAAGGCTCTATATAAATAAATAGGAAAAAGAGACCTTGTAAAGTTGTCCCTGGTATCTTTATTTATATTTACATAAATAATAGTGTATAAACTGGTAAGCTGCTGCCAAAAAACATGTAATACTTAATTAAGTGCTACATGGCATTAGTTATTATTTACTATGAATGTCACACTAACTGGCATGCCCTTTGCCCTGTGTCATGCTGCCTCAACTACCACACAGAGTGTTCCTTGCTGAACATGGTGTGAAAATAAATACATTCTTATAAATAAATAGTATAGGATATTCAATAAAAATCAAATACCATTCATACTGAAGTTCAGTACTCTTAACACCTTGAATTCAAATTCCAATCATGAATGGCACTTTCATATGGGAATTCCCTAGGAATGTGGAGAATTTAACCAGTCTCTACCGAAGAGTGCATTGCGCAAGGAAAGATCCCTTCCTACCGCTTTCGAATGTGCTTCCCGATAGGTTGGTGAGGTTCTACTGAAGAAAAGAAAATACCATCCTACACAGAGTTAAGTACTTACCACCAGAAATTCCTTCTCGTACAGTTGCATTTTTAGTATGGGTCTGCTGGTTTAGTAATCTCTTCAGGAATTCCCTTGATTGTTTTCTATCAGGTGTCCATAGTTGGCCATCCATCCTTATATTCTATTTAATTTCACCAGTTTAGGAACCTTGCAATAGCTTTAATTCAGACAGCTCTAAAATATTTGTTTGGGATTTTGTATACACAGCCCCTTCCTTGCACACCAGTAAGCCAGTAGAACTTTTGGTTTCAAAATGGCAATTTTGTAATTTATTACGTTAATTTTACTGTTCAAAACAGATTTTGTTTATACCCATATGTATTCCACTAATCACAGTTACATATAATAGGTGGAGTGAAGTCTATGACCTGCTTTGATATTCATGAAATGATACACATTCCTGTAAACTAGCATGGGTCATTCGGGTGGTCCGGTAGTTAACACCTAACTGAATTTGGCAAGTCCTACAATTGGATGTCACTAGGACTCCTTGCTGCAATTGGATGAGTTCCATCAGAATTGGTTCAGTTGCTAAGTAGAGTGCAATGAAGAAGTGAGGTGTTTCATTTCCAAGCAGGAGGAAACGGACTTGTCCCTCAGCTTGATCTTCACAGAACTTCACAGAAACGCCACAGTGCAGATAGAGGCCATTTCGGCCCATCGAGCCTGCACCGACACATATCCCACCCGATCCCCGTAACCCCTACACCAACACATATCCCACCCTATCCCCGTAACCCCACATATTTAACCCCCCTAACACTAAGTGTCAATTTATCATAGCCAATCAACCTAACCCGCACATCTTTGGACTGTGGGAGGAAACCGGAGCACCCGGAGGAAACCCACGCAAACACGGGGAGAATGTGCAAACTCCACACAGACAGTCGCCCGAGGCCGGATTCGAACCCGGGTCCCTGGCGCTGTGAGGCAACAGTGCTAACCACTATGCCACCGTGCTCAGTGGCTGATAATATCTGCATTAGTGACAGCTCATTGTTGTGAAAATGCTATGAAGGTTGTTTAGGTCTCGTGCATCATCTAGTCCAACATGCTGCTTTAGGAGGATTTTCACCATTATGCTTTAAAGGTAAAACACTTCCTCCCTTCATAGAATCTATGAGGGTTTTTTTTTAAATTCACTCATGGGATCTGAGTGTCGCTGGCAAAGCCAGCATTTATTGCCCATCCCTAATTACCCTGGAGAAGATGGTGGTTAGAGTCCATGTTAGGGAAAGAGTTTGCTTGATGGGCTAAATGGCCTTTTCTTGTTCTGTGAAACCTTGTCTCTTTAGCTACAATCATACAACTTGTATTTCAGCTTAGGAGTCTGGCTGATCACAACTCATTTTGTCCGTCGCCTGTGTCAATCTTTTTTGTTGCAATAGAAATTGTGATTTAAGGCTATCAGTGATGTATATTTTATGTTTATTTTATGCACACATAATTGTGAGGAAGCAAAACATGAATGCCTTTGTATTTAACCAATGTGTTCCCTGCTGCAAAATTAATTCAGCTATGGTAGGTAATATTTTGCTGCACTCTTCAAAATCTGTGCAACTCCCTTTAAGTATTACAAAAATACAAATAATTTTTCAAACAGTCAATTAGGATATGAACTAAAGCAGAAAGCATGTCCTTGGTATTGGAGCTGGTAGGGTGAACTATTAATATTTATCTACATTCTAATATTTAAAATATCAATGAATACTGGAACTAGAAATTTCAATTAGTTCTATGGTGTGTTAATTTGAGGCTATACCGACCCATAATCGCAAACACTATTTTGAAGAAGGTGCACAAAATTCTAGAAAGATGCAAAAGTTGCAACTGTATCAAAACCATGGCTAAGGAGCAAGGCGGAGGCTGAGTACTCTGTGACAAGTGGTCAGGTTGCTGACTCCTCAAAGACTATTGACCATCTACAAAGCTCAAGTCAGGAAATATAACACTCACCCCTTGCCTGGATGGATGCAGCTGTAATAACATTCAAGAAGCTTGACACCATCCAGGACACAGCAATTCGCTTGATCAACGATCCTGGCATTGGTTTCAATATCCACCCCTTCCATTACAGGCGCACTGAGGCTACAGTATGTACTAGCTACAAGATGCACTGCAGCAACTCACCAAGGATATTTTGACAGCACCTCCCTCCCCTATGACCTCTATCGCCAAGAAAGACAAGAGCAGTCATGTCATGGGAACCGTCACCTCCAGGTTCCCCTCCAAGTGGCACACCATACTGACTTGAACATATATTATTCCTTCAGGCTGCTGGGTCAATATCCTGGAACTTCCTACTTAACACCATTGTGGGAGCACAAGGACTTCAGTGCTTGAGGGAGAAGGCCCACCACAACCTTCTCAAGACATTTAGGAATAGGCAATATAAAGGTGGACTTGGTAGCACCGCCCACGTCCTGAGAACAATTAAAAAAACATAAAGATACAAGAGGTCTAAAGTGTTCTCAATGCTTAGAACTTTGCTAAATGAAATACAAATAATTAAGTAGTTTAATATATTTTACACTATACTTGTGGAATTTATCCTACTAGTGAAAGGGGTCCCCACATAGTGGTTATAATCATGGAGTAAATTGGGAGAAGCTGTTTCCACTGGTAGGAGGGTTGGTAACCAGAGTACACAGATTTAAGATAATTGGCAAAAGAACCAGAGGGCCGGGGAGGAGTTTTTTTATGCAGCAAGTTGTTATGATCTGGAATGCACTGCCTGAAAGGGTGGTTGAAACAGATTCAATAATAACTTTCAAAAGGGAATTGGATAGATTTTTGAAGGGGAAAAAATTGCATAGCTGTGGGGAAAGGGCAGAGGTGGTGGGAATAATTGGACAGCTCTTTCAAAGAGCCAGGTGGGCCGAATCGCCTCCTTCTGTGCTGTATGATTCCATGATAATAAATAGTGGTCCCTGTCACTAGTGGGATCAGTAAGGATGGAGGACTTGCCATCAAAGTGACACCACCACCACATCTCTCTCTTCCCCCCCCCACCCCACCCCACCCCATCTCTCTCTTCCCCCCCCCCACCCCACCCCAACTCTCACTTCCCCCCCCCACCCCACCCCATCCTCACTTCCCCCCCACCCCATCTCCTCTCTTCCCCCCCAACCCCATCTCTCTCTTCCCCCCCCCACCCCATCTCTCTCTTCCCCCCCCCACCCCATCTCTCTCTTCCCCCCCCCACCCCATCTCTCTCTTCCCCCCCCCACCCCATCTCTCTCTTCCCCCCCCCACCCCATCTCTCTCTCCCCCCCCACCCCATCTCTCTCTTCCCCCCCCACCCCATCTCTCTCTTCCCCCCCCACCCCATCTCTCTCTTCCCCCCCCACCCCATCTCTCTCTTCCCCCCCCCCAACCCCATCTCTCTCTTCCCCCCCACCCCATCTCTCTCTTCCCCCCCCACCCCATCTCTCTCTTCCCCCCCCACCCCATCTCTCTCTTCCCCCCCCACCCCATCTCTCTCTTCCCCCCACCCCATCTCTCTCTTCCCCCCCCACCCCATCTCTCTCTCCCCCCCACCCCATCTCTCTCTTCCCCCCCCACCCCATCTCTCTCTTCCCCCCCCACTCCCATCTCTCTCTTCCCCCCCACCCCATCTCTCTCTTCCCCCCCCACCCCATCTCTCTCTTCCCCCCCCCACTCCCCATCTCTCTCTTCCCCCCCCACCCCATCTCTCTCTTCCCCCCCCACCCCATCTCTCTCTTCCCCCCCCTCTCTCTTCCCCCACCTCTCTCTCTTCCCCCCCACCCCATCTCTCTCTTCCCCCCCCACCTCTCTCTTCCCCCCCCACCCCATCTCTCTCTTCCCCCCCCACCCCATCTCTCTCTTCCCCCCCACCTCTCTCTTCCCCCCCCACCCCATCTCTCTCTTCCCCCCCACCCCATCTCTCTCTTCCCCCCCTCTTCTTCCCCCCTCTCTCTTCCCCCCCATCTCTCTCTTCCCCCCTCTCTCCCCCCATCTCTCTCTTCCCCCCCCATCTCTCTCTCCCCCCTCTCTCTTCCCCCCCCTCTCTCTTCCCCCCCTCTCTCTCTTCCCCCCCCTCTCTCTCTTCCCCCCCATCTCTCTCTTCCCCCCCCTCTCTCTTCCCCCCCCATCTCTCTCTTCCCCCCCCTCTCTCTCTTCCCCCCCCTCTCTTCTTCCCCCCCTCTCTCTCTTCCCCCCCATCTCTCTCTTCCCCCCATCTCTCTCTTCCCCCCCATCTCTCTCTTCCCCCCCCATCTCTCTCTTCCCCCCCATCTCTCTCTTCCCCCCCCATCTCTCTCTTCCCCCCCATCTCTCTCTCCCCCCCCTCTCTCTCTTCCCCCCTCTCTCTCTTCCCCCCCTCTCTCTCTTCCCCCCCCATCTCTCTCTTCGCCCTCCCCCCATCTCTCTTCCCCCCCCTCTCTCTCTCTTCCCCCCCCTCTCTCTCTTCCCCCCCCTCTCTCTCTTCCCCCCCCTCTCTCTCTTCCCCCCCATCTCTCTCTTCCCCCCCCATCTCTCTCTTCCCCCCCCCATCTCTCTCTTCCCCCCCCATCTCTCTCTTCCCCCCCCCATCTCTCTCTTCCCCCCCCATCTCTCTCTTCCCCCCCATCTCTCTCTCCCCCCCTCTCTCTCTTCCCCCCCCTCTCTCTCTTCCCCCCCCCTCTCTCTC